>NC_140484.1:17250760-17850760 GCF_964271855.1 Acomys minous | reverse complement strand
TCTTTTGGTCTCTTTGGCTCACACTCTCTTTGTCTCATTCTCTTGCTCTCCCCTACCACACAGCCAAGTCCACTCTACTGGCCATGTTCTGGACTCTTCCAAGTGTCTCTTCTGTACTCCTTCTCATATCTACAATAAAATCCTTCCCCTCAATCATACCTTGGAGTGGCCATGTTCTCACTTTATACGGTAAGTATAGTCGTGGTATTGTGGTTAAGAAAATAATACTCTTATTGATAAGAGATATATTTAGTATTTAGCAAAAATATAGGTATAAAGAAAGAACATATGGCAAAATGTAAACTTCCAGCTTTTCTCAAAGTTTCAATATGTCTGAATTAAAAATTGTGGAGGAAAGAAAAAAGGAGGGAGGGAGGGAAAGAGAGAATGAGAGGAAGTGAAGGATGAAGTGAAGGAAGGAGTATGGAAGTGAAAGAGGAGAGAGAAAGAAAAGAATGGAGACAAGGGAAGGATGGAGGAAAGGAAGAAGGGAGAGTGGAAGAGACCTCAAGTGTGTGATGTGAAACAGACTTGTGTGAAGGTGTACAGTGTTTGTCCAATTGAAGCCGACGTGTGAGAGAACACGTGGTGTTTGTCCACTACAAGAGGAACAGCCTCATGTGGGGGCATGGTCTTTGCCAACTGATAAACATCCTAATACATATACATGAGGCCAAAACAGGAGGCTTAGCCTTTTGGTCTTGGCATCGTTTCCTATCATTTGGCTGTTCATCGCTCTGCTTCAAGATGCTCCTAGAGAGAAACGCTCCAGGGAACGCTGCGAGGTTCTGGGTTCGGCTGCTGCTCCTGATTCTAGCAGCTGCAGTTACAGTCACCATTGCTGAGTTGCTAGTTTGCTGTTAAATGGATCTGCTGAAATCTTGACTATGAAGAGTGGAATTGCTCTAAGGAACTGAGTCTAAAAAGGTCTACTTCTTCTGTTTCCATCAACCTCTTTTCTCTCCTATCTAGGGTGTGTGGGTTGGAAGAGAGGTATAGGCATTAAAGAATCGCAAGTAAATTAGGTTTGAAAAAGTTCAAAGTCTACTATTCTATTATTCTCCTAAATGGACACAGAGTTAAAATGACTCCCCTAATGATTTATTTTTATACTTATAGATCAGAACATGTCTCAACTTTCATCAGAGAAGCTTCTTCTTGTAGACTGTGATTAACACAGAGATGCTCAGCTAGTCAAACTGCAGAAATTAATGGACTGTCAGGTGCTCAACTCTCAAAGTTCCACATATATCAAACCCTTTCATCTAGGGCTCAGAGATTTGAGAAAAGCAAGGTAGGAAGATTGTAAGAACCAGAGGTGGTATATAATATTAAGTGGGTATTTTACAAAAACTGGGCACTTGCCCAATTGACCTCACAGTGATGGTGACAGCATACACAACATTTTTATAGGTTTAAGCCAGAAAAATTACAGTGCACAGAATTGTGAAGAACATGTAGAAGGAAATTTAAATGACCCAAGAATCAAAATGAAGTAATAACAATGATTTTAAAGGGTGAAAACTGTCACATTAACAAGGGGCTACAATATCAATTCTTGAGAAATAAGTGAGATAGATAAAGAAGATTTAATTTTTTTTGGATGTGACTCTGACATTCTGAATTTAAAACAAAAACTTTAATAAGGAGTGGCTTCAATGCAGAAGGACACAGACATGCCAACCACAGCTAATGGGTACTGGAGGGTACCAAATCAGATGTTGTAGGACATGCCTTGCCACAAGGTGGCACTCACAGCTCCTCTTTCCTTGAATATATGTCAAATATTGAGCAAGGTTTTACTGGATTAAAACAAAGAAATTATCTTAATTTCCATAACTATCACACAGTATTGCTTTTCTCTTAGGGCATGAACTATAATGGTGCTGAAATTTACTGGGGGTCAGGGTGGGCATGAAGATCTGGAAAAAGAAGTAAATGTGATGCTTCCACAGATACTCAAGATAATATATAAATAAAAAGGGTTTGGCCATCAGTTCATGGCCGAGGGACTCCAAAACATGAGGTTGGGGGGAGGCTAGATTGCCTGCTTTTGAGGATTGAGCATGTGCTGGAAAGGTCAAAGCAGTGATTATAAATTGCTCATACACTTGTTAGAAAAGAAAGAGGGAAATGGGTGGGTTTGCCCTATAAACAGCCATTCCTAAATGAAGCTTTCTTTAACTGAATGTTCCAAATATTTATTAAATGATAACTGCTTCACAGAAAATTACCTCTATAAAACAAAAGCAGCTATGATGGCTCACCAGCCAAGGCCTCTGGCAGCTCTCAAAGACATCCCCAGTTTGGTTCCCAGCACCCATATGGCGGCTTACAACTATCTATTATATCCCAGTTTCAAAGGATCCAGCACCCTCTTCTAGCCTCCACTGGCACCAGGAATGCATGTAGTGCACATATATACATGCAGGAAAAACATTCATTCATATAAAATAAAAATAAATCTTTAAGTAACAAATACAGCTGCATTCCAGATATATTTCTACTTAACTAAAGACCTTTTAATTTCTCAGTATTAGAGAACTTAATTATTTTCATATAATGTCATATCTATGTTGCATGCAATAATATCCACTGATATTTGTTTAACATGACAGAAATGTACATAGGTCAAAGTTTTCTGATGTCTACTTTCATAGTCCTTTTACTGAATTCTTTTTACTTGTTTTCCGGTTCAAGCTTTCCACTTAAATCAGCTAAACTTTCTTTTTATTTAATTGTCTCCATTCTATCTATCTATCTATCTATCTATCTATCTATCTATCTGCTGCATACCACAGTGCGCATGTTGAGGTTAGAAGAAAACTTGTGGAAGTCAGTTTTCTTCTAGAATGTGGCATTGGGGATCAATACCAGGGTACCAGGCTAGGCAGTAATCCCTTTTACTTGATGAACCATCTTACTGGCTCTTTCCTTTTTATTTTTCTTGGATGCCAATGGTTCTGCAAGTCAATCTGTTTTGAATATTTTCATGCTATTTCAAATATAGAATAGTTAAAGTTTAAAAAAGAAAAATCTGTGCCCATTTTTTTCCCTGGGGGAGATTAGGTGTTTCTGGAAAAATATAGCTTCACTACACAATTCAAAATAGTTTCCTTTTTAGCCAATAAATGTATATTTTTTGTCTCTTTAAATCATCAAGGTAAAAATAATATTACCATCTGTAAATACAATCTTTTTTATGCCTTTTTGATATAAACAAGAGGGAAATGAAGACAATTTTAGCTTTGTTCCTCCTATAGATCCCCCAACCCCAATGTACACAAAAGAGGGTGAAGAGCTTCTATAGACACTTCACCAGTAACTCCACAGAAACCAAACAAAAGAGAACTTCAAGCTTGTTTTGTGGCTAGGCCTCCATGGGGAACAGCTTTCTTACTGAATTGGAAAGAATAAAGGATATGTTTGAACTCACAAATGCCTGAAAACATCATGTCTGCAAAGTGTGGTTGGCATTTTTATGCATTTAAAAGAGTCTAATGAAGCCCAGCTCCATACAAATTCTTACAAAAATTGAAAAATGGAAAAGGGTTCCTGCCACCCAGGGGTCAGAGTGGTGGTTATTGCTTCAACCAATTGTACAAAGGAGACCTGTCATTTACAGATAGCTCCAAAGTCTTGCATAGCAAGAACACCATGAAGACTGGCCCTTACCCAAAGAATTTACTCTTAGAGACATTTAATATGGAGTAAATACAGCCTCAAAGAGAACAGCTTTAAAAGAGAGCTTTGAAAGGTCGGAAGAAGATGAAATGAGGAATGTTGTTACTTAGTGCCTTTATTAAACAAATGCTTGCCTTAGCTCTTCTCCAGCACGTCTCAAAATGTGGTAAAGTAATAATGACATGCCTACTTCACAGACAAAAAATAAGTTGGAATGTAAAATTTTCATTAGGATGAGCCCTCAGGCCATGGGTTCTTTCAAAGTATGTGAATCCCCATTTGTACCAGCATGAAGACTCCTCCTCTCTCATGGACGTATCTACTGCTCTAGGAATGGTCCAGGATCATTTGGATTTCAGATGTTCTTCTTTAATTGTCAAGCAGTTAGGCTTGGAAACTTTTTCTCCAACCCTCATGTTTCAGCTCTTTGTTCAAAATAGGAAGAATCAGGTCACTGTTTCCATTATACAGACAACACTTCAGATAGTAGCTCTCTTTGTATCTTAGCCACTTTCTAACATAACATCAACAGTGTGACAGAAAAATAAACTCTTAAAAAGTTGTTTGTGATATCACTTTCTTCAAATAATTTATTTTCTGTTGCTACTGATTACTGGTCTTTCTATATGCAAATGAATACGTCTATTTAAAATTTTTGACTGTCACTGAGAATCTTCTATGTGCCAAGTATTCTTACAGACAGTGAGGTTATAGTTCACTCTTTTGTGAATCTATATTCCATGTATGTAGGATGGGAAGACTAGGGAGTAAAGAGGCATTGGGCAATAAATAAGCAAGATTAATTCAGGTAATGATAAATCCCATGAAGACTAGAAAACAGGTCAGGGCAACTGAGAACTCCTTTTGTTTGGTTAGTCAAATTGCTGTCCTGGGGTGAGGTGTTGAAGTGTCACATTTGAGTCAGGCCCAATGATGACAAAAAGTCAGCCAAGAACAGATCTGGGAAGAAAATGCTGTAAGAGAAAAACAGCAAGTATACTAGCTTTGAGGCAAGACAAGCTTAGAAAGGTTAAGAAACAAAAAGTAGGCCAGCATTGTCAAATTCTAACAAAAGGTAAAGGGAAGAAGGACATGAGTTCCCAGAGTCCCAGACACAGGACAAGGCTGCAAGATGACAAAGAGGGCACAGAGAGTAGATCTCAGGCACAGAGGGTAGACCTCAGGCACAGAGGGTAGACTTCAGGCACAGAGGGTAGACCTCAGGCACAGAGGGTAGACCTCAGGCACAGAGGGTAGACGTCAGGTACAGAGGGTAGACCTCAGGCACAGAGGGTAGATCTCAGACACAGAGGGTAGACCTCAGGCACAGAAGGTAGACGTCAGGCACAGAGGGTAGACCTCAGACACAGCGGGTAGACGTCAGGCACAGAGGGTAGACCTCAGACACAGAGGGTAGACCCCAGGCACAGAGGGTAGACCTCAGGCACAGATGGTAGACCTCAGGCACAGAGGGTAGACCTCAGACACAGCGGGTAGACGTCAGGCACAGAGGGTAGACCTCAGGCACAGAGGGTAGACCTCAGGCACAGAGGGTAGATCTCAGACACAGAGGGTAGACCTTAGGCACAGAAGGTAGACCTCAGGCACAGAGGGTAGACCGCAGGCACAGCGGGTAGACCTCAGGCACAGCGGGTAGACCTCAGGCACAGAAGGTAGATCTCAGGCACAGCAGGTAGACCTCAGGCACAGTGGGTAGACCTCAGGCACAGCAGGTAGACCTCAGTGACTGCGATGTTTTTGAGGCTGACAGCCCTTTGAAACTCCTAATCATTTTTAATGGACTTTTCTTTCTTTTCTCTTCATTATTTTATTAGAGTTTCATATATTGTATAATTACTAACACTAAGAAATTTCACTAATAAAACTACAGAACAGGCATTGAAATTAGATAATAAAATATTTATATATTTTATTGATCTTTTGTAAATTTTTTTGATACAGGGTCTTAGCATATATCACCAGCTGTCCAAGAACTCAATATGGAGACTAGGCTTGCCTCAAATTCACAAAGATCTGCCTGTCACCATGCTCAGCCTTTCTTAAATTTTAAGTCCCCAAGATGCATTTTAAATAAATTGTACTAATCAAATCCAAGATCATATACTGCATTTAATCTTCACAACTCAACTCTAATTTAGTCTGCATTAAGCTAGAACAGTTTTCCACCCCTTTGTCTTTTATAACATTGATATCTAAGCCTTCTATTTAGTATGTGTTCTTTATATCATATTTGCTTGGTGTTTTTCAAGATTACATATGTTTATGCAACTTCTAAAAATATAATTATTTTTTGATGAATTTTTTATTTTTATAATTTATTCACATTACATCCTGATTGTTACCCCTCCCTCATATCCTCCTATTCCTGCCCACCCTTCCTCTTTGCCCCTATTCCCGTCTCCTAGTTCTCTGACAAAGGGATCCCCTACCATCTGACCCCAGCCTATCAGATCTTATTAGGATAGCTGGCATCCTCTTCCTCTGTGCCCCACATGGCTGCTTCACCAAGAGAAGTGATTACATTGTGTGCATTAGAGTCCATGTCAGAGTAGTCCCCCGCTCCCTTACTTGGGGATCCACTTAGAGAACGAGCTGTCCATTAGCTACATATGAACAGGGGTCCAGGTTTTCTGCATGAATTGCTCTTGGTAGGTGCTTCAGTTTCTGCAGGGCCCTGTAGATGTCCCTCAACCAAAGAATGGGTAGAGAAATTGTGGTGCCTTTACACAATGGAATATTACTCAGCTATTTAAAACAAGGAAATCAAGAAATTTGTGGATAAATGGATAAACTAGAAATGATCATCCTGAGTGAGGTAACCCAGGCCCAAGAAGACATGCATAGTATATACTCACTTAGAAGTGGATATTAGCCCAACAAGGATGTCCTCTGAGAGACTCTACTCAGCGGGGCATCAAAATAGATGCTAAGACTCACAGCCAAACTCTGGGCAGAACACTCAGAGTCCTATGGAAGAAGGCGGGGGTTGGTGAGTAAAAGGACCCAGCGGGGACAGGAGCTCCACCGAGGAGACCATCAAATATAATTCTTTTAAATGCTGCGCATCAAGAGCTAGTCACTGTCATTTTGTTTCATGATGAGTGTCCTTGAGAAGGTGAGGTTTTGCATACTTCATCAGGAGAGATCAATGCTTGAGAAGATGGAAAGATTATGGTAATGTGAAAAGTAGAAAGAGGCTTACAGGAAGGCTTTCCTTACTTGTTCAATAACTTGAATATAGCCTCAGAGAAAAACCAACTCAAGCCACTAAGCAAGTGAAAAAGGAATGACAGAACAAAAGAATATGAATTACCCATGATAAGGGTAAATGTCAAAAGCTTTAAGTAAAACAACTGATCTTAAACATAAATACACAGTAATAAGTAAAATATACTACATATTTAGGTAAATGAGTAAGTTTCTTTTACTTGGGGAAAATGAAAAAGAATCATGGAGCATTTATGACACTGAAGTTACTTTAGATGCCCAGTGCCAACTGTAAAGGGTCTCAAAAATATTTTCTTTCAGTTATAGTATAGCTCCTTTTCTTGTACATACTGACTAAAAGCAAACAGAGAAAGGTAGTTAGAATTCTTTTTCATTTTAAAATTTATTACAATTTATTCAGATTACATCCTGGTTGCTATCCCCTCACTTGTATCTTCACATTCCCACCCTTCCTCCCTCTTCTGTCCTATTCCTCTCTCCTAGACCTCTGATGGGGGTTGGGGTGGAGGGTGGGGGAGCTCCTCCTTCACCATCTGACCACAGCCTATCAGATCTCATCCAGATAGCCTGCTTCCCCTTCCTCTGAGTGCTGCCAGCCCTCCCTACTAAGGGGAGGTGATCAAATAGGGGGCACCAGAGTTCATGTCAGAGGCAGTCCCCACTTCCCCCAACCCTCCTCTCTCCCCCACCCATAGAGAATGAGCTGTCCATTGGCTAGATCTGAACACGGGGTCTAGGATTACTGCATCCATTGTCCTTGTTTGGTGCAACAGTTTGTGCAGGCCCCCTTGGGTCCAGATCCACCAGCCTTGCTGGTCTCCTTGTGGGGCTCCTGAACCTCTGGATCCTTCCATTCCCCACTCTTCTCTACAACTCTCATTGCTCCACCCTGAGTCTCAACATTTGTCCCTTTCTCCGCTGGGTAGAGTCTCTCAGAGGACATCCTTGTTGGGCTAAATCCACTTATAAGTGAGTATATACTGGGTCTGGGTTATCTCACTCAGGATGATCTTTTCCAGTTCCAACCATTTGCCTGAAAATTTCAAGATTTCTTTGTTTTTAATGGCTGAGTAGTGGTCTATTGTGTTAATGTACCACAATTTCTTTTTTTAAATTTTTAATATTTTATTAATTTTATATTATTGCACATATATACAATAAACCACCTACAGCAAGAAGAACCACAAAACAATCAGGAATTATACATACATACATATATATATATATATACATATATATATATATATATATATATATATATATATATATATATGTTATATTCATGGTGTTTTGGCTATTTGTATTTGGCAGCCTTGAAGAAAACATCTTTCCTATCTTGGTGAGGCTAAAATTCTGAATGTCAATCAATATCTATAATATCTCATCACTATCAACTTAAAACATCTATATAGACCTAAAAACATCTTAACCCCTAAACAACTAAGCTTAATTATAAAACTAAACTATCTGGTCTTCAACCCCATCAGAAACTTGAGAAGGAATATAATTAATTACCTGAGTACACAGGGAGTGCAGGTTAGCAGCTTCCCAAATAAGAAGATGACAGAGACAGTTTGCTGCCTGAACAATCACCCCAAATTCTCTATAATGTTGGAGCATCATCTTCAGTCTTCTGGCCCAATATATCTGACAGGCATATTTATAAGGCAGGAACTATTGAGGACTTGCTTACCCTATCTTGGCAGAGTTTGGCTGTTGACTCTACCTGCATCCAAGCCCGCCCATTTTTAGGCAGAATTCTGTCTGTTGTAGAAATGAGGACATTTTTCCCAGTGGCTTGTTTGCCACATTTGAAGCCATCTCCATAAGGAGGTTCTTTGATGCTCATTATTTTCTTTGAGGTAGGCTGGGTGTTGCCAGGAGTTAACCTGTCTCATTGTAAATGCATCTTTGAAATAATAAAAAAATCTTTAAATGCCATATTCTGTAGGTCTCTGAGGTTTTTGAAGACCTTATCTAACTATTTTACCGTATTTTTCTATAGAATCATATCTATCTGTTATACCTAGGATGTATATTCTTGTGATAATGATAGAGTAGTAATTGATATGACTATGGTTTGGTCAACTAAGAAATAACTTGTATACCGTACTCATCCTAAACAGCCTGCAATAGCATTTCAAAGTGTTGAAAGTAAATCTTGTATTATAATTGAGTTGGACGGGTACAACACCACATATTAGAGTATAAATATATAGTGTGTGAAGAATAATCTTAAATTTGAATTCTATATCAATGTATCTAAAATTAAACTTATTTTGCATCTATATACAAAACTCTGTATAGTAAATTAAAAATAACCTTGTCAATAACAATTAAGGCATTAAGTGTGGAGTAGGTTAATCAATCTCATTTTTGTACTTTTATCTCTTTATATTTCTATATTACTTCTTTCTTTTCAACCCCTATCTCCAAACCTAAGAATGAAAGATAAAGGAAAGGAGAGACATCCCTGAGTCCAACCTTGTTTTCTCTCTAAATAAGACCAATAATAACTTATAACCAGCTCCCAATGAAAACAACAATTTCTTTTTTTTTGATACTCTAGAATATCTATTTTGTTTTTTTATTAATTTATTCATATTACATCTAGATTATTAGCCCTTCCCTTGTTTCCTCCCATTCCTCCCTCCCTCCCACTTCCCCCCTTCTCCCCTCCCCTATGTCTGTGATTGAGGGAGACCTCCTCCCCCTATATATGCTCTTAGAATATCGAGTCTCTTCTTGGTAACTTGCTATCCTTCCTCTGAGTGCCGCCAGGCCTCCCCATCCAGGGGATGTGGTCAGAAAAGGGGCACCAGAGTTCATGTGAGAGTCAGATCTCACTCTCCACGCAACGGTGGAGAATATCATGTTCGTCGGCTAGGTTCTTGGTAGGGGTTCGAAGTTTACTGCCTATTTCTCCTTGGCTGGTGCCTTAGTTTGAGGAGGACCCCAGGACCCAGATCTGCCTGTCATAAAGTTCTTCTTGTAGGTTTCCAGGACCCTGTGGGTCCAACTATTTCCCCATTCTTCCATGCTACTCTTGCCTAAAGTCTCAATAGGATGTCCTCTCCTCTGACCCACTTTCTTGGTAAGTAAAGTTTTTCATGGGACGTATCCCTTGGACTAGTGTTTTGATATAAGTGAGTATATACCGTTTGTTTCTTTTTGCTTCTGGGTGAACTCACTCATTATGATAATTTCTAGATCAATCCCTTTGTCTACAAATTTTTGGAATTCCTTGTTTTTAATAGCTGAGTAGTATTCCATAGTGTAAATGTACCACAGTTTCTTAGTCCATTCTTCTACTGAGGGACACTTAGGCTGTTTCCATGTTCTGGCTGTTATGTATAAAGCAGCTATGAACATGGTTGAGCATATGTCCCTGTTGTGTGGTAGGGCATTTTCTGGGTATATTCCCAGGTGCGGGATAGCTGGGTCTTGAGGAAGCCCTATTCCCATTTTTCTGAGAAAGCGCCAGATAGCTTTCCAAAGTGGTTGTACTAGTTTGCATTCCCACCAGCAATGAAGGAGTGTTCCTCTCTCTCCACATCCTTGCCAACATGTGGTGTCATTTGAGTTTTTGATCTTAGCCATTCTGATGGGTGTAAGATGGAATTTCAGTGTCGTTTTGATTTGCATTTCTCTGATGACTAATGAGGACGAGCATTTCTTTAAGTGAAAACCACAATTTCTTTATCCATTCTTCAGTTGAGAGACATCTGAGTTGTTTCCAGATTCTGTTGAGCAAATGTCCTTGTTGTATGGTAGAGAGTCTTTCGGGTATATGCCCAGGAGTGGTATAGCTGGGTCTTTCAGTAGCACTATTCCCAATTTTCTGAGAAAGTGCCAGATTGATTTCCAAAGCAGTTGTACAAGTTTGCACCCCCATCAGCAATGGAGGAGTGTTCTCCTTTCTCCAGATTTTTGCCAGCATGTGCTGACACTTTAGTTTTTTTGTTTTTGTTTTTTAAATCTTAGTCATTCTGGTAGGTGTAAGATGGAATCTCAGAGTCATTTTGATTTGCATTTCCCTGATGACTAAGGACACTTTGAGCATTTCTGTATTTCTCAGCCATTCAATATTCCTTTGTTGAGAATTCTCTGTTTAGCTTTGTACTCCCTTTTTTTGTTGGATAATTCTGTTTGGTGGTGTTTAATTTCTTGTGTTCTTTATATATTTTGGATATTAGCCCTTTGGCAGATGTAGGGTTGGTCAAGATCTTTTCCCAGTCTGTAGGCTGTCACTTGTTCTGTGGACAGTATCATTTGCCTTACAGAAGCTTCTCAGCCTCATGAGGTCCCATTTATTAATTGTTGATCTTATAGCCTGAGCTATTGGTGTTCTGTTCTGGAAGTTGTCTCCTGTGCCAATGAGTTCAAAGCTCTTCCCCACTTCTAACAGATTTAGCGTGTCAGGTTTTATGTTGAGGTCTTTAATCCACTTGGATGTTAGTTTTATGCAGAGTGATAAATATGGATCTACATGCATTTTTCTGTACGTAGCCATCCAGTTAGACCAGCACCATTTGTTGAAGATGCTATCTTTTTTTTTTCCATTGTATGGATTTGGCTTCTTTGTCAAAAGTCAAGTGTCCCTATGTGTATGGGTTTCTTTCTGGGTTTTCAATTCTATTCCATTGATCAACCAGCCTATTGCTGTACCAGTACCATGCTGTTTTTATTACTGTTGCTCTAGAGTAAAACATGAGATCTGGGATTGAGATTCTTTCAGAAGACCTTTTTTGTACAGGATTGTTCTAGCTATTTTTGGTTTTTTGTTTTTCCATATGAAGTTGAGAATTCATCTTTCAAGGTCTGTAAAGAATTGTGTAGGTATTTTGATGGGATTGCATTGAATCTGTAGATTGTTTTTGGTAAGATCGCCATTTTTACTATGCTGATCCTTCCGATTCACGGGCATGGAAGATCTTCCAACCTTCTAATATCTTCTTCAATCTTTCTTCAAAGACTTGAAGTTTTTTTAAAATATAAGTCTTTTATTTGCTTGGTTAGAGTTATACCAAGATACTGTGTATTGTTTATGGCTATTTTGAAGGGTGCTGTTTCCCTACTTTCTTTCTGAGCCTGTTTTTCATTTGTATCCAGGAGGGCTACTGATTTTTAAAAATTAATCTTGTATCCAGCCAGTGCCTAAAGATGTTTATCAGCTGTAAGAGTTCTCTGGTGGAATTTTGGGGGCCACTTATGTATGCTATCATATCATCTGTGAATAGGGATAATTGTACTTCCTCCGTTCCAATGTGGATCCCCTTGATCTCCTTTTGTTGTCTTATTGCTCCAGCCAGAACTTCAAGTACTATTTTGAAGAGATATGGAGAGAGTGCTCAGCCTGTCTAGTCTCTAATTTTAATGGAATTTCTTTGAGTGTCCATTTAATTTGATGTTGGCTATCAGCTTGCTGTATATAGCTTTTAACTATGCTTAGGTATGTACCGTAATAGAGAAAGAAAATATTAGAAACTAAGAAGTCAGGATTAGGAAATGGCTTAATGGATCAAGTGTTTACACTACATAGTGAAAAACAGTTCAGATCTCAGCACCCTAGAAAAACAGGTCAAGAGTCAAAACTTTTATCAAGTCCATTTCTCTCAGCTGAAAAAGGAGAACAAAGTTCATGAATGTTAACTTAATAACAATACCATTCATAAACAATTCAGGCTTATAGCTTCAGGACCCTGGTAGAGACATTGTGTCACTAGCAAATCAACACTACCTAGGGATTTTGGGGTCAGAGCATTAGACTTAGAGTCAAAAGCATGTATTTGAATCTTAGTTCCTTTCTTCTGCAAGGACATGGGCAAGTCACTGACGCTCTCTATAAAAGGGAAATAATAAAACCCATAACTATAGCAATGTTCTACTTATGTCTACAGTATAAAAATGCTTTAAACAAGACATTAAATATTGAAACTATTTAGAACATATTATAAGGTTGGAAAGGTGGATCAGAAGGTAAAAGTGCTTGTCCTACAAGCCTGAAGACCTAGCTTGAGCCCCAGGGTCCAGTTAAAAACTGGGAGGCAGAGACAGGGCCATCACCTTAAAGTTGCAGGCCACCTACTCTGGAATACACAGATGGTAGGAATAGTAAGAGATGCTGCCACAAAACAAGGTGGAACTAGAGAATTCACTTCTGGAAGTTATCCTTCCAAACCCATACTATGGCAACATGGATCCCCCATAAACATGCACAATTTAAAGATTAGAATCTATCATTATGATGATGGTCTTATATTCACTACTTGGCAAAAGATAATGGTGTTTTCAAGTAACTAGACTGTTAGTGGATATTGTATAATAGATATTTCCATAATATTTATGCTTCTGAAAATATTTTGTATATATTTAAAGTTCTTTAAAAACTACTAATTTTAGACATAACTGTAGAACATTATATGCATGAAATTAAATAGAGTATAATGAATTTCTATAAACAAATCAGCCTCAATATTTAATCTGTCATTACTGTTTTGTACAATTGGTAAATACAAATACATTTACCATCTTAATAATTTTAAGTGAAAACATTAATGGCATTAAGTATCTTTCATATTGTGTATCTTCTGCTCTCAAACCATCTATACTTCTACTGCTCTCCAGTTATGATTCTGAGGCTCTTACACAATTTTTAAAAGAAATTTACTTTTGTGTTTTAATCAATTCCTAGGTCATTTACTCCCTTCCAATTCTTCCTTTTCCACAGCTCCTATGCCCTAAAGATCCCGAACTGGAGGCCACAGTTTTGCTCTATGCCTCCATTTTCTATTCATAAAAGTGAATTTCATAGCACAACTCTGTTACGAATGCTCTATAATGTAATATAGTAGGACCTTGCTAAATTTCATTTTTCTTGTCTCGCTATTTTGGTATGGTGCCAAGAAACTGTGCTCATAGCAAAACCAGATTCCATCTCCCCAGTGTAATGGCACACAAGTTTATTTGAAATATTTTTTGACATTATTTTATCATGTCTCATGTAAGCAGGACATCAATTAAGTTTCCAATATTATCTGTCTCTTTGAGGAAGATCAATGAAGAGTCCTTACATTGTAGGGACAGTTTGATTGTATATTAACATAAGCTCCAGTAGTCCAAATGAGTTCCCCAAGTTACTGTGGTTGTTTTCTCAAGTAAGCAAATAAAATCATGTTTGGCTTCCCTTCACGGGCAAAGTCACTAAGAAAGACAGAGGAAAGCTCTGGATCCCTCTTTGCTCTTGCTTTCACCAGGGTCTCATCTTTGGCAGGTCCTGCTGAGTCTCACTTAACCGTTCTATGTACCAATCACAGGAACCTTCTAAAGCCTGTTCCTCTTCCTTGAGTTTTTCAGTCTCTAATGGTTAATTCACAAAGATGGTTTTGGTCTACATCTCTAAGTTCTGATGCTGACCACTTCTCCACCCTTGAACTGAGAATATTCAAGACTGAATTTATCAAGGCCTCAAACCAATATTTCCCTCTCAGAGCCTCAGTTTCTCTTGGTGCTGCTGCTGGACATCCATCTTAAACTACAGCCTCATTTTCCATTCTAAAGCCTCTGATCTCTCCAACAAGTCATCTCTAAGAAGAGTGATACTTTCTTAAGACATAGCACTTATCCTCCAACTTAAGTAACCAGGACATTATAGCTCCAGTTAATGCAATCGCTCACGCAGTGGGTGAAATGCCCTTTTGTAGCATGTAACTAAAACTCCTAAATTCTGGGCTCTTCTAGGAAATGAGAGTAGTACGTCAGATGCCTTCCAAAAATACTTAAAGGAGTTAAAAAAGACATGCATCTTTCTTTGTGGGTCAGAAAAAATAAAGCAAAACAAACTTATCTTTATTGGTAAAGCATGTTATTTTATAGCTGGGTCAGAATAATGCAAACATCTGATAATCTTTAGAAAAATCACACCAGCAAAATACGAGTGCAGTCTGGGCTCTCTCAAATTCAGCTCACATTTCACTAATTTTTTACAATCTCCATATAAAACCTTACATTCTCATCATTATACTGAGAGCATCCTTCAAAGGTACCATAAAGTTCCAGTCTTAACAGTCTCCTATTGGTGCCGTAGCTGCCCAGCTCTGAAGTTCTAGCTTACTAGCAGAATGTATAAGCTGCAGCTCATCTTAGCTGAGGACACTTATCCTTAATGATTGGCTTCCATTAAAACCAAGGCCTCAGCTGTACAAAACACCCACATTCCAGATGTTAGCTTTCTGCTTAGTTTTTCTAGTGCATTCCCAGTTTCCTGCAGAGAATACTGTAATTGGTATTCACTTGTTTCAGGTTCATACTCTCATGCTCAGGTATTGGCAATGAGTAGAATAAAGACACCTTTATAAATGTATTCACACTAGTTGCATTTGCGTAGAAAAATTGCAGCCTTAGCATCTATTCATAAGAGGGTAGAAGGATGATACTAAAGATGATATAAAATTGTTATGGGTTCATAGCTATTTAAACTGAATGATTGATTTAATATACACATTCTTTATGCCTTTTGCAAAACTTTAAAATGTTTTCCATAGTGACTTCCTTATAGTAAAGACACTACTATTATAATACAGCTGGCAGAAACAAGTATTGATAAACATGTCATCATAGAAATAAAGCAATAATAAACCGGCAAGTGATAAAGGAAGATGATAAATAATAAGTTGAGTATGGCTCTATCTGGGAGTTTAAAAACCTTCCTTTTGTGTATATGTTCAGATTCATGAATGTATACACATATTTGTATATCCACTGATAGAAGTCTGCACAGAACCCTACCAAATTAGCATTTAATCCTGGCAGTTAGAAAGGATAAAAGCAGTTGATCATGGTTTATTCCATATGTTAAAAATAATCTTAAAAATTAAAAAATAGTATTAACTATAATTTAGATTAATTTGGAAATATATTCTTAAAAGCATGATTCTAAGAAATACTAAAGATCTATGTCTATAATTCAAAACATGCTATATTCAGAAGACAAAATCCATTTATCTGACCTATTCTCTTTAATGCTTTTCTTACTATCCTTATCTGAGGCTGCCTTCTGTTACTTCCCAACAAGGTTTTATTTAGTTCTTTGATCTTTTCTGTTATAGGCAGAACAGATGGAAGAAAACCATAAAATATTTCTTTCCTTTTAGTTTAGCCCAAATTCATAATTTTCTGTGAAATCATGATCGAAGTTGATTTGTGTTTCCATAGCAACCAATATGTTCCAACTTTGTGCTTGGCCTCAGGACATTCTTATTACCCTCCCTACTATGAGCTCCTGCTTCTACACAGCCAATTGTTACCACCTTCAAGTCCAGCTTTCCTGCCTGTTACTTCCGACCACTTGTGTGCTGCTCAAGTATCGTTCTCTATCATAGTACTTGGCCTGCTGTGCTGAACTGTCACTCACACGCCTCTTCTGTGTGACTGTAAGCAAGCTGCACACAGGGATGGATTCAGATTTTGTGGGTCTTGAAACTAATACAACTTAAGGAACTCTTGCTAAGAATATAAAATTACAAATACCAAATTATATATAAAACTGTACATTTATTTTAAATGAGAAGAGACATCAGACTAATATAGATTTAGAGATTATGATTATATACTTTCCGTAATGTCTTTAGACAATTTACCAGAAATGTTTGCAGAGAACTGCATTTTGATTGCAACTTGGCTATTTCTTTCATCTCTCTCCTAGTACTATAGTCATAACAAGAGGCCATGTGAATGAGAGATCCTAAGTCTAAGCTTCATTTCCTCACTATAAGTCTATCTGAGTATTGTACTTCTCTATTTCTGGCACTGAACACATTGCTTCATACATGTAAACGGTGTTATAGGAAGTCAGGAACGGCTGGGCTAATCTTTTTTTTTTTTCTTTCCCCACAATCAGAGCTGTGCTTTAAAAGGCAACTGCATAATACACTCTTGGCTGTGGTAGTTAACTGACTGTCAACCTGACTGGCCTGAAGAAAGCTCAATAGAGCAGACGTCTGCTGTGTCCATGATGGACTTTCCATAGAGGGTTAGTTGATGGGGAAAGACCTTCCCCTGAATGTGGGCAGCAGTATCACAGGCTAGAGCCTAGAGATAGAAGAAGATGTGGGGTGGTGACAAAGCCCTTCACTACAGACACACGCTCTCCGCTTCCCATCCACCGATGCTCTCTACCTCGATGTTAGGCCTCACCTCAGGATCCCAGCTATAAAACCAGCCATGAAGCCATAGGTAAACAAAGCTTTCCTTCTTTAAGTTGTTTACACCACAGTGACAAAACCTGCCTAATATGCTTGCTTTCCTCTGAATGCTTCTTGATCTCTTCTCTTCTCCATTTTCTATGCTTCCACCACAACCGCCTTCTCCTACTGCCTCGGTCTAGATCCTCTTCCCACTCCAACCCCACCCTTCAGTTTCAGTGCCGTGGTCTCAAGGGATATTTCTAGCTAAGTTATGACTTTCGTCCATCTCATCTCATCCCTGTTTCTTTGTTTGTTTGTTTGTTTGTTTTTTCCAAGATAGTGTTTCTTTGTGCAGCCTTGGTTGTTCTGGACTCCCTCTGTAGACCAGGCTGGCCTCGAACTCACAGAGATCCACCTGCCTCTGCTTCCCCAAGTGCTGGGATCACAGGCCTGCGCCACCACGGCACTGGGCTCATCCCTATTTCTTTCACAATTTTTATCGCAGAGCTCTTTTCAGAGTATCTGAATACATGTTTTGCTTTTGAAATGAAAAATTTATGAAATTAGAGATATACAGAGTACACAATAAATATTTTATAGTATAAAAGAAGAAATGAATGATGACTAACACTAAAACAAGGAACAGCTTGGTATGTATTGTAGAAAATGTGATATTAGTAACAAATGTATCAACCAGTCAAAGAAACCAATAAATATACATAATAATTGATATGTATTGCTAATTAAATGCTAGGCTTTACAGTAAAATTATCACATACAATTATTTTATTTGAACCTCAAAATAGCTCTAGCAGCAAATACATGCAAGAACAAATTTAAACAAATTTGCTGATTTCTACAATAAAATAAAAAAAGCAAATAAACAACCCAATGGATTTTGGTCAAATTACATTTATTCTACAGATCATTGACATGCTATTTTTTCTCTTCCTCCTCCTCCTCCTCTTCTTCATTGAGACAGGGTCACATGTAACATGGACTACCTTAGGATTTACTATATAGACAAAGATTATCCTGAACACTTAAATCTACTGTTTCTACTTTCTGAGTGCTGGGATAATAGGTATGCGCATTCACGCGTGAATTACACAGTGCCGCAGCTCAAACCCAGGGTTTCTGGCCTGGTGGGTATGCATGCTACCGACTGAGCTGTATCGTGAACCTTAACTGGCATCTTAACAATGAGTGTTTTTTATATTTTTCAGGGTATAAGAACTTACACATATTTTGAGAGAGTTATATTTGATTATTTCATTATTTAGGATAAATTTTAAATGCTATTTCAAAAATTTTTGGTTCCTAATTACCATAGGTTAGGATACAGAAATACATTTTATATTGTTCTTATACCCTGTGACCATACTAAACTCATTCATCAATTTTGTTTTTCTGATATTTCCTAAACAACACCATCTATAATGGAGAAAATTTTACTTATTTTCTTCCAATATGGATGTTTTAGTACTCTGCAGTCAGTGTGACATCCTTGCCTTACTATTACTTATTAAACATTCAGTTTTGGGGCTGGAGAGATGGCTCAGAGGTTAAGAGCACTGACTGTTCTTCTAAAGGTCATGTGTTCAATTCCTAGCAACCACAGGGTGGCTCACAACCATCTCTTCTGGCCTGCAGGCAGAATGCTGTATACAAATAAATAAATAAATCTTTAAAAAAAATTCAGCTTTCATCTTTAAGTACAATGGTGGTTTTCAAAGATGATCTTTATTAGGCTGAGAAAGTTCCTTCTTTATTCTTCTAGTTTGCTGAGAATTTCTATCATCAGTAGATGACAGGCTTTTGTTAACTGCTTCTTTTGCATGTGTTGAGGTGTATTTTTCGGTCTGAAAAGCAATGGTTTTATTCTGAGAATATGATACTAAAGAAGCAGCTTACAATGTCAGAATAAATGCCATTTGATCATGATATAGATGTAGAGCTGCATGCACATATCATGATATACATAATACACAAAATACTTTTTAGCTCAACAGTCATCAAATTTTCATTGTAATTCTTCACAAAAATGGAAAAAACATTAAATTTCATATGTAAATACAAAAGATGAAGATAGCCAAAGTAATTCTAAATAGTGAAAAAACTGCTGGAGGCAGCTGAGTGTAGGGGAGCATGCCTGTGATCCCTGCACTCGGATCGCTGTGAGTTCAAGGCCAGCCTGGTCTACAAAGCATGTCCACCACAGCCAAGGTTACACAGAGAAGCCCTGTCTTGAAAAACCAAAAACCAAAACCAAAGCAAACCAATCAAACAAAAGATCAAAATGCTGGAGGTATCATTTCAATATAAGACCCGACACCCTGCATCTGATAAAGGAGGAAGTAGGGAACATGCTTAGACTTATAAACATAGGACAGGACTTTCTGAACAGAATACTTAATACAGGCATTAAGACCAACAATTGAAAAATGAGACCTCATGAAAGTAAAAACAGTTTTTACTGCAAGGACACTATCATCCCACTGAGGAGACAGCCTACAGAATAGGATCTGAGGGGAACTATAGATGAGACTCATAACAGCAGGGGCCATGGAGACTAAAGAAAATAGTTTTTGATGGTCAACTTTCTTAGCCATCAAGAAAATGCAAATTATTTCAACAGTTCAAGTTTTCCAAGTCAGAATGGCTAAGCTAAAAAACAAATAAAAAACAATAAATACTAGCATGAATGCGGGGGCAGGGCAACACTTGTCACTGTTGATAATGTAAACTGCTGCAGCCACTATGGAAATCAGTGTGGAGGTTCTTCGAAATGTTCAAAAGAGAGCTATGACATGATCATGCCATAATATTCTTAGGTATATTCCTACTGCATCCATGTTCATAACTGTTCCATTTATTCACAATAGCCAGTAAAAGGAAACAGCCTAGACATCTATCAGATGTTGAACGGATAATAAAAATGTGGGACGTTTACACAATGGAATAAAATGCCACATGGAGAGCTACATTTATAGATGATTTATAAAATAGTTACATATACATATGAAAATAGTTTATTCTCTTGGTTGTTTCCTTAGCTATCAAGAATTTTTTTTAAGTTTTATGAGATCCCACTTATCAATAATTGGCCTTATTTCCTTGGCAAATAGAGTCCTGTTCAGAAAGTCTTTTCCTATACTTACATATTGTAGGGTACTGTCTATGCTTACTTCTAGAACTTTCAGTATTTTGTGTTTCAAATTGAAATCTTTGATATGTTTAGACCTAATTTTTGCACAGAATGATAGATATGGATCTAATTTCATTCTTGTGCATATGGACATTGAATTTTCCCAGTACCAGTTGTTGAAGATGCTGTCTTTTATCCAGTGTATGTGTTTTGCCTCCTTATCAAATACCAGATAGCTGTAATAACTCTGTGTTCATCAATAACAGAATTAATAAATGTGATGTAATCTCACAGAAGTAGAATTGGGAAAGAAGCCCAGCTAAAAAGTACATATTCTATGTTTCACACATATAAAGTTCAACTGCAGGCAAAACCTGTTTGTGGTTTTTCAAGGTAGCATGAAAGGTTAGTGAGAAGAAGGGACTTTCTTAGCGCCAGGAATTAAGTTTCCTGATCTTAGACGGCTGATCACACCGAGTTCACTTTTCTGCATGTGTGCTGTAATTCATAAAAATGCCATTAAAATACTTCTAAATGAGTTTTCTTCATGTTTATTTCCTGTGATAAATGAATGTACTTATGTTTCTTATCATCATCTCTGTGGTCACTTGCTGGTTACCTAAGAAACTGTTACACATTTTTGCTTTAAAATGAAGGAGTTAAACTTTAGGTGATTTAGAAATCTACCTAATTTGTCTCCTATGGTTCCAAAAAGTGCAGAAAGATTTAGTCATGGACTTATTTTCATACTACTTTCTGAGGTCAGAGTTAGATACTAAGAGTTCCTTAGAATATCCAAATGACTCCTAAAATCTGCTGTGTTTTCAAGAAAACCTTCAGGTGGAGTAAAGCATGGATAGTTTTGTTCTTAAAATCTTTTGGTAGCTTACTTCCAGGACAGCACTTTTCCAGGCCTCACTGAAGCTATTTGCTCATGTTTACGATATTCTTCAGAAGCCTGTAGGTTTGTTAAAGTAGAACTTTTTTCCCCACCCCTTAATCTCTTTCATTCACTCGACAAGCATTTACTATACACTCACTGGATGCACTATGCAGGGGGGGGGGCGGTGACAAGAACTGGATAGGGTGTCTTTGTCCTTGTAGCCAACTGTGTAAGCAGCAGACACCACTCATCTAATCACACCCCGGCCTCTGCTGTTAATTGTGCTTTAAAGTTAATGAATCTGAAAATGTTTGGGATGATCTTCAAAGATATGAGAAGAGGCAAAGGATTTGCCAAAGAAATGATGCTTGACCTGAATGAGAGATGAACGGAGCACAAGGCTGAAAGAGAACATCATGAGCTGGGCTGGGATGGACTTGTGGATAAATATTTTAGAAAACTAGAGAAGATAACAATGTATCTTTAAGTTATTTCTTTTACCTCGAGCTAGGCTAGCTGTCCGTCCCTCAGCTGTGTGCTAGGATGAGACACACCGGACAGTCTTTCTCTAAACCCTCAACTGAAATCCAGTTACTAGTGTCAAGGCCATTACTTCTTCCTTTCTTGCTAACAAAGCCCACTCACCACTCTCTGACCAGAGTGCTACCTGTAGGAGACAAGCACCAGCCTTGGAATACAATCCTAATTTGTCTAAATAATTCTTGTGGTTTCATTATTCCTATTTCTGAATTATTTTAGGTGCATACATGTGACAAAATTCTAGCCAATAAGACATGAAAGAAATCACAATAATGTTACTCACTCATCCAAAATCTCTATACATGTGTGTGAATACACACACACACACACACACACACACACACACAAATATATATATATATATATATATATATATATATATATATATATATATAAATACAAAATGTATTTGCTCTGCTTCTCAAGAGAGCTCTGCTAATACATACTTGTTCCCCTTTGGGCATGTTTAGTTTTAAAAGAAAAGTTATTACAGATTGAGACTGAAATGTTCCCCACAATCTTGTGTCCCTGCTAGCATAACTATTTGGGGAGGCTGTGGAAAGTTTGGGATGTAAGGCCTAGATGGTGGAAATCAGCCACTAGGGAGAAATTGGGCCTTTGAAAGTCATAACTATACTTGGTTCCTGCCTTATTTTCTGCTTCCTAATCTGCCATTATATAACCAGCCTCTTCCACACACTTCTATATATTTCAATTCTCATAAATTGAATTGTTCCAATATGTCTTTGCCATCATGATGGGATGAAAGCCTCTGAAGCTATAAGCAAAATACATCTACCTTTTTTCCATTAGGTGTTTTAGTCATTGTTGTATAAAAAGTAAACAATACATCAAGTTGGTAGTAGTTTTTGGAATTGGTTTGTGGAAGGAAGTCAGAAGAGTTTTGAGATGTGCTCTAAAGAAGCCCTAGAATGCTGCCATTGAGCTTAATGGGTCATTCTTACAAAGATCTGGAAAGCCAGTAGACAGGTCCTGTCCTACTGCTGTGAAGATACATCATGACCAAGACAAGTCTTAAAAGCAAGGGCATTCACTTGGGGTTTGTGTACAGTTTCAGAGGGTTAGTCATGACCATCATGGTGGGAAACAGACGGGCATGGTGCTAGAGTTGGAGCTGAAAGCTTTATATCCTGACCCACAGATGAGAGAGGAGAGAGAGAGGAGAAAGGAGAGAGAAGACAGAGACAGAGACAGAGAGAGAGAGAGAGAGAGAGAGAGAGAGAGAGAGAGACAGATAGATACAGAGAGACAGAGACAGACAGAGAGACAGAGACAGACAGAGAGACAGACAAAGAGAGACAGAGACAGAGACAGAGACAGACAGACAGAAAGACACAGATAGAGAGAGACTGGGTCTGGCTTGAGCTTTTAAGACCTCAAAACCCAACCCCAGATACACATTTCCTCCAACAAGGATATGCCTCCTAATCTTTCCTAAACAGTTCGCCAACTGGAGACTAAACATGCAAATAAATGAGCCTTTGGGGGCCATTTTCAGCCACACAACTGCAACTACAATGTCAACAGACACAGACAATAAAGACTGCATTAATGGAATTTCACATGGGCACAAGGACTCTACTAGGGATTGGACTAGAGGTCATTCATACCACATTCTGGTAAAGATTTTGTCGATATTTGGGCCATGTCTGATAATTTGAAAAAGGCTGAATTTAAAATAATGTATTGAATTAATTTAGCAAAGGAAAATTTTTGGATAGCATTGTACTCAGGCTGTGGAATGGCTACTGTTGGTTGCTTTTAGGTAGAGAAAAGAGAGACCATAAAGGTGTAAGAAATGAAGTGTGAGAACAGTTAAAGATGAAAACAAAGAGGTCTGGGTTGATAGAGAGGATAATGCTACTAAAGAGAAGCCAGACACTTCCATATTGGGACAACAGGAAAGGTGCCTTGAAGGTATTTAAAGAACTGGTTGGATGCTACCCACCCAAGTCTCCAGGGAAATATCAAACCATTTGAAACACTGTCCTTTGAAATAAATGTGCCCCATAGATGCTCTGCTGCTGTCATGGTTCAAGGAGGCTAACCACTGCTTGGGATGTAGCTGACCTTGGAATCATCTCTGTGGTACTGATTTATCAAGCATGCAAAATATAAGAATAAAGGAATCTAGAGGCTCCCATCAAGGTTTCTGTGAAAAGCATGAGAGGGTCTAGCTAGGCTGGATTACCTGAAGGGCAGTCACAAAAGGTGGTGAAGCTGTAAGGATGAAGTTTCAAATGAGATTACATTAAGCTAAAGATGCTAGGACATCTTCTGAGAAGGTTAAAAGCACCAATGGGAGACAGTCCAATGGAGTGCTATATGGCAAAGCTATAGGAGCAGGGCTACCAAAGAGCATCTATGCTCATATCAAACCACTACATGCTCCAGATGTGGGAACTTGTGCTCCCATTCAATGTTTACTCTGATATATATATTTTTTTGCTTTAGCATATTTTTCCTCTTGCTATCTTCCTATTCTTCTCTTTTGGAATGGAAATGTTTACTCTGTGCCATTCTATAATGAGAACATGTAAGTTCCTTTTTGTTTTTTTTCAAGGGCTCACAGCTAAGAATTTGTGTCTTTCCATTCCCACCCCCCTCTTCTCACCTATTGCCCTCCCCTAGACCTCTGACAGAAGGGGACCTCCTCCTCCACCATATGAACACAGCCTATCAGGTCTCATCCAGATAGCCTACTTCCCCTTCCTCTGTGTGCCCACTGGGCCTCCCTACCAAGGGGAAGTAACCAAATCAGGGGCACCAGAGTTCATGTCAGAGGCAGTCCCCACCTCTGGACAATGAACTGTCCATTGGCAAGATTTGAACAGGGGGTCTACTGCATGCATTGTCCTTGGTTGCAATTTGTGAAGGCCCCCCCTGGAGGGGTAATATGCAAAATATATAAATAATTCAAGAAATGAAACCCACCAAATCAAACAATCCAATTAAAAAATGGGGTTCAGAGCTAAATAGAGAATTTTTAGCAGAAGAATATCAAATGGCCAAGAAATACTTAAAGAAATGCTCAATGTCCCTAGTCATCAGGGAAACAGAAATCAAAATGAGTCTGAGATTCCCTCTTACACCTATCAGAATCTAAGATAAAAACTCAAGGGGTGGAGTCTTTTTGAAACATCGAAGCCCATACCCCAGAGACATACCTATTCCAACAAGGCCATGCCTCCTAATCCTTCCCAAACAGTTCTACCAACTGGAGACCAAGTGTTCAAACATAGGAGTCTATGGGGGCCATTCTCATTCAAATCACCACAGATTGCTGACAAAAATTAAAACTGCTGAGACTATGGGACTCAAAACCAAAGTAAATACATTTTACATCTTGAGAAGTCCATGGACCTTTATACACCAAGAACAAAATGATATGACTTGCATCTAAAGTATCTCCCATAGGCTCATGCTTTCAATTCTTGGTCCCAGCTGCTTATGGTGATATTATGGGAGGCCATGGAACCTTTAGGAAGTAGGGCCTGGGTAGAAAATGTAGGTCAGTGGAATGAGCCTTTGAGAGTTATGCATGACCCTGGCTCCTGCCTTATTCTCTGTTTCCTGGTCTACTACACTGGGAACAGCTTCTACTGTATACTTCTGCCATTAAGAACTGAGTTGCTCCACTATGCCTTCCCTGCCTTGATGAACTGAAACGCTCTGAATCTGTGAGTCAAAATAAAATGTTCCTTCATTAACATAGTTTTTGTCAATTATTTTATCCACAGCAGCAAAAACCTAATACAATAATGACCACTTACATTCTATTACTGGATAGTCATAATGCTGAAATACAAATAGGAAGACAACTTAAAGGATACTGAAGGTGAGGAAGAGCCCGGATCCTCCACCAATCCACTCCTTCTAAAGTCACAGACCTAAGTAAGCATTACAGCCTGGTCAGAATTCAGTCGCCTGACCGCTGATGCCCATTGTTTGCACACCATCTGCCTTATGTATTAACTCTGATGTATTCTCACAAAGGAAACTTCATGCATCTCTTAAGCTCAGCAATAAAAATTGAACAATTCAACCTTAAAAATGGGCAATGATATTAAATAGACCCTTTACCAAAGATACACAAATGTCCAGTATGCACATTGGGCACCAAAAGATACCCAATATCATTAGTCTTTAGGGCAGTGAAAATAAAAATCAGTATTAAATACGATTTATCATCAATTATGATGAAACAAAGGACGAGGATGAGGAGGAAGACAAAAAAACCAAAACCAAAACCAAAAAAACCAACAACAAACCAACAAACAAACAAACAAACAAAAACAAAACCCAAGTGTACGGCAAGAATATAGGGAAAGAATTTAACTCTTCGAGTTTTTATGGAAATCTCAAGTGGTATAGCTGCTATGGAAAATCATATGGCAGTTATTCAAAAGAATAAAAAAACAGAATTGCTATATTAAATTATATTTCTATTCAAAAGAACTTAAAGTTGTAAATAAACATATATTTACATATAAGTAACAACACAGTTGCCAAGAACTATGGAAAGAAAGGAATGGAAAGCTGTTATTCAATGACTTCATCTTTGTAAGATTTTGAAAGCTATGGAGGTGGATGGTGGTAGTAGTTTACACAGTGTAAATATATTTAATTTCATTGAACTGTATAGTTAAATGGTGCAGATGATAATGTTTACAGTAATAAACATTTTTTAAAGATTTATTTTTATTGTTTTAAATTTTGTGTATCTCTTACCTTTCTTCCCTCCCTCCTTCTCTATCTCCCCTCCTCCCGTGTATTTGAATGTGCACATGTGTGTATGCATGTAAGGATGCCCAAAGAGGTCAGAAGTATCAGATTCTACTTGAGTTGGAGTTATGTGATTGTGAACTACCTGGCATGAATGTTGAGAAACAAATTTGGGTTGTCTACAAGACCAATAGAGCAATATGTGCATTTCACCACTGAGTCATTTTTCTAGCCCCCCTACATATCTTTTAACAAAAAACATGAGAAATAATCAAGCTAATAGAGGTCATGAATCAAATGGATATAACAGATTCACAGAACTTTTTACCCAAATAGAAAAGAATGTACCTTCTTCTCTGTGCCACATGGAACCTTTTCCAAAATAGACCATATAATTGGTCACAAAACAAGCCTCAATGGATACAAAAAATTCAAATAATCCCTGCATCCTATCAGACCACCATGGCCTACAAACACATGGAAACTGAATAATGTTCTACTCAATGACAACTGGATCAGGGATGAAATAAAGAAGGAAATCAAAGCCTTCCTAGAGTTCAATGAAAATGAAGGTACAACATATCCAAACCTTTGGGACACAATGAAAGCAATGCTAAGAGGAAAATTCATAGCACTCGAAATTGGAGACATCACATACAAGCAACTTAATGGAACACCTGAATACTCTAGAAAAAAAAAAAGAAGCAGACACACCCAAGAAGAGTAGATGGCTGGAAATAATCAAACTCAGGGCTGAAATGAATAAATTAGAAACAAAGAAAACAATTCATAGAATCAATGAAACCAAAAGCTGATTCTTTGAGAAAATTAACAAGATAGACAAACTCTTAGCCAAACTGACTAAAAGGCAAAGGGAGAGTACACAAATTAACAAAATCAGAAGTGAAAAGGGAGAAATATCAACGGATACCGAGGAACTCTAAAGAATCATTAGGTCTTACTTCAAAAGCCTATACGACACAAAATTTAAAAATCTAAAGGATGACAATTTGCTTGATAAATTCTACTTTCCAAAGTTGAATCAAGATCAGACAAACAAGTTAAGGAAATACACCCTAAGGAAATAGAAGCAGTCATCAAAAGTCTCCCAACCAAAAAGAGCCCTGGGCCAGAAGGATTCAGCGCAGAATTCTACCAGACCTTCAAAGAAGAACTAATATCAATACTCCTCAAATTATTCCACAAAATAGAAACAGAAGAAACACTATCAAACTCATTCTATGAAGCCACAATCACCTTAATACCTAAGCCACACAAAGACCCAACAAAGAAAGAGAATTTTAGACCAACCTCCCTTATGAACATAAATGCAAAAATACTCAATAAAATTCTGGCAAACTGAATCCAAGACCACATCAAAAATCTCATCCATCATGACCAAGTAAGCTTCATACCAGGCATGCAGGGGTGGTTCAATATAAGGAAATCCATCAATGTAATCAACCATATAAACAAACTGAAGGAAAAGAACCATATGATCATCTCTTTAGATGAGGAAAAAAGCATTCAATGAAATCCAATACCCTTTCACGTTAAAAGTCTAGAGAGATCGGGGATACAAGGCACATACCTAAACACAGTAAAGGCAATATACAGCAAGCTATAGCCAACATCAAGCTAAATGGGGAGACACTTAAATCAATCCCACTGAAATCAGGGATATGACAAGGCTGCCCACTCTCTCCATTTCTCTTCAATATAGTACTTGAAGTCCTAGCTAGAGCAATAAGACAGCTAAAGGAGATCAAGGGGATACATATAGGAAAGGAAGAAGTTAAAGTTTCACTATATGCAGATGATATGATAATATATATCAGTGATCCTCAAAATTCTACCAAAGAACTCCTACAGCTGATAAACAACTTCAGCAAAGTGGCAGGATACAAAATTAACACGAAAAAGTCAGTAGCCCTACTGTATACAGATGACAAATGTGCAGAGAAATAAATTAGGGAAACCACTCCCTTTACAATAGCCTTAAACAATATAAAATATCTGGGTATAAATCTAACCAAGTAAGTGAAAGACGACCTATATGAAAAAAATTTCAAGTCCCTGCAGAAGGAAATTAAAGAGGCTATCAGAAAATGGAAAGATCTCCCATGCTCATGGATTGGGAGGATCAACATAGTAAAAATGGCCATCCTACCAAAAACAATCTACAGATTCATGCAATCCCTATCAAAATACCAACACAATATTTTATAGACCTAGAAATGTCAACTTTATATGGAAAAATAAAAGACCCAGGATATCTAAATCAATCCTATACAATAAAAGATCTGCCGGAGGAATTTCCAACCCTGATCTCAAGCATTACATTTTCTAATAGGCAAAGGACACCTGCGCTCCAGAAAGAAAATGTTGTGAAGGCTCCAGTCACTAGTAGAACACTAAGCATCAAGGCTTACACACTCCTGAAAAGGAGGGCAGTGAATTTGTAAAAAAAAATTATTCTTGATACCTCATAAAGTCTAATACTATAGGAGAAATGCACATCTGGATATAAATAACATCTTAATAAAATTCTGCTATTATAATGTGATATTCTTTAACTAAGAGTCCAAGAGCGCCATATTGTATATAAGAAAAGAAAAATACATAAAATATTTTTAAGTTATATTTTTGTTATTTAAAACAATTTTTAAAATTCAGACTGGTTTTACTGAATGGCAGAGGGACAGTGATGTGCGGAGGGTTCTGCTGCAGTGCTGTGAGCAGTCTTGACACAGTCAGTGATGGTCATCATATCAGTTCTTGACTAACTGCCAACAACTTGCTGGTGACATCAAGAGCCCATTTTATACTCTGGTACTCCTGCCCGCCCTGTCAACCACACCACCAGGACTCAAGGAGCCTGTGTCACAGGCTTCAAAGCCTCACCATGTCCAGTGGCAAATAGGACCCTGTTATCTTTCTAGCAATCCTCCTGGTGGTGTCTCCTGTGTCACTTACTGCTTCTGAGTTGCATGACTATGCCCTAGGTAGTCACTAGCAGTGGTCTCAGATGAGACCACTGAAACTGGCCTAGGAAATGAGTCTGCAGCATTTATCCTTGAAGGGCAGGTTTGGTTAAAACAATTTTTAAGCATAAATATATTTTGATCATATTCTTCCTGTCTCCCAAGTCCTTCCAGACCCTTTATCTTCTTCCCAGCCAACTTTAAGTTCTTTTTCAAACAACAACAATAACAACAAGCAAACAAAAACAAAAAAATTGACCAAAACCCAGTACAACAAAGCCCCCCAAACAAACAAAAAACCCCAACAAAATAAAACACCACCCCAAAAGAGATGAACAACCACCAAATTGAAATCAAATAAAGGTACACACACACACACACACACACACACACACACACACACACTCACTCACACATACACACATGCAATTCTGGAGTGCATTGTATGTTGACCAACTACTCCTGAATGTGAGTCCTGCCCTGATAACTCTCCTTAGCCAATATCAGAGACACACACTTTGGCCCTAGGAAAGATGATTCTCTACCTCAGAATCAATAGCGATGAAGTAAGGCCATGCATTTTCAACAGTGGACATAAATTCAATTTGATTCACAATAGTTCATGCTGATTTTCCCAAGTTATTTTTATATTAAGACATGCTTGAAAAATTTCAACCCAGATTTATGTTTAAGTTTCCCAGAGTTAATAAGTAATTGCTACAGTTATGAGTTCATATGTCTTAATTTGGTCTGCTCCAGATGTTAACATCTAGATTGTTTGTTTTCATTCTCTCCCTGTCTGCATCTCCTTATAAAATAGCAATTTGTAAATGTTCAGATTTTGTTTTATATTTGGGAGGAGGCAGAGCAAGAGAAAAGTAGGAGGTAGGGTAGGCAAGAAATTTTGCCCATATTGATTTGACCAACTTGTCTTTATGTTTGCAATACTAGTAGGTTGTATGTCTCCTGCAAAATAGGTAATCGCCCCAGCCCTGGCCAACTTGTCTCTTAAAAACAAGCTACAAAACACCTAGTTTTCATTTTAGCAGAAAACCTAACCTGCCTATTCTTGAAGAAGAGCACATTCCTGAATGACATGCATTTGGGGCTTCTGGTGTGCTTCCTCCAGTGCAAGGCACAGTACTGGAGGTCGTCTGTGAGTGGAAAATGAAATCCCCATGGCAAAGTTGGTATGCTGTACCAAAATCAACACACTCCCTTCCACCCATATTTTTGAACCAAGGGAATGAGCCTCATCCTATAAACTAGCACAACTGAATAACTGTTAGGGAAAACTTGGCTTATACATCGAAGCCAATAAAGTAACGCACTGATAGAGCGTATTAATAAGAACCTGCATTTTAAACCCAGCTGGTGAGCAGCTGGATGGCAGCTGAGAGATCTGTGATTGTTCTCCAATAGATATGGGAGACCTCACTCAAGGGCAGTGGTTCTCACATTTTAGTATGCATGGGAATCATTTAAAGTGATTGCTAAAAATGCTGATTCCATGGCCATGGGCCTAACAATTCTGAGCCAGAAGATCTGGGATAAGACCCAGAAATCTGCTTTTTAGGGAGCAGCCTCAGGTGATTCTGAAGTGGTAGAGAAATGTACTTTGAGAAGCACTTCTCCTCAGAGCTACTAATATCATCAGCATTCAAGACCTTTAGCAGCTGAAAAACACAAATAAGCTTTCAACCAACCTTTCCACTTGGCTTTTGACAGCCGAGTCCAATCCACAGCTGGTAACTAAGTTAGATAATGACCACGGATAGGTTGGATCCCTTGGGGCAGAATGCTTAAAATCATTTGGGGACCTCTGTTTCTCCACCATCAATAAGAGGGTTGGAAGGCAGCCATAGACTAGGCTGGAAATCCAGCTGGCACAAAAATTGGAAGACAATCCTCAGTGAGGCCTGGGTTCAATATCTAACTACTAAACAGCTTGGCTGTCTGCCTGCGGTGTGCAGTCAATCTCCAATTGATACAATGCTTTGATAACATGAGAGGCATGGGTTAAATCTAGGAACTGTAAGGAACTCAGATAAAAGTTCCAAGACCTAAAGTTTGGTCCTCAAATGGCAAAGAGGTTGGATGATATTTGGGAATGAGTTTAATCCTCAAATGGTAAAAGTTTTGGATGTCAGGAATGAAGTCTGGGTTCAATCTCTTGTCATTAAAAAAAGCTTGGAAGACTAGCCTTAAGTCTGGTTTCAATCGTCAGATGGTAAAGAGTTCAAATGACAACTATGGTTTCTAGGTTCAAGTGAAAGCTGACAAACAGCTTGAAATAAGCTGCAAGATCTGTGTTCAATCTTGAAATGTTAAGGGCTTAGATAATTTCATGAGGAATGAGTTCAGTTTTGAGGATTCTAAAAGTCTAGGTGAGGTAGCTAAGAATCTACACCAGATGATTAGAAACAATTTGTAGTCATGATCCTCATGGGAAAGGATTTAGATAATGGCTTCTCTTCTTAGATCAGGAGTTCTGGTGCCCAGCTAGCACAGACCTGGTGCTACAGGGTTTGCTAATGTGGAAAGAAGCTTGAATTTTAGCCACAGCGTAAAAAAAATTGTATTCAAGTACTAAGTCCTGAACTAAACCTGCAAGACAATATTATGTGACTTCTCCATCTATACCCATGACTGTGGAGAAGGGTGCAGGCACCAGGCCTGAGAATGTGATTTTTGAAATAATGGGGCTCTTTTACCAGGACTTTTGCTGACAGAATGACTGTTTTCTATGGCTGAGAGAGCAGATGTCTGAAAAGTACTGAAATGTATGATGTGTGTTTCTAAGTGGGATGACAGCTGGCATCACTGCATACAATCTTGTTCTTACTTTTACAGTTTCACTAATAACTTTTTGGGGGTTATTCTGATTTATTAACAAACACTGGTTTCTGGAAACTTTTTTAAACGTTCTGAAATTTTCAAGAGGCTACCTGCTCTCAGAGCACCTAGATTCCTTGATGAAGGAGCAAAATCTCAGTCATGACTACAGATGAGTCCTGAATGAGTCCAGAATATTCTTTCTGAATATCCTTATCCTTGGACCTGGCAGAGGAATATTAATTTTTTTCAGTGGCCTTGGTAAGAAACTAGTTTACCCCCCCCTCCGGGCAATGTGTATTTATCACAGTATTCTGTGCCTCTTGAATCTGCACATGTTTGAGGGATACCTTTAAGGAATAACCACGTCTCAGTCTTCCGGAACATATTAAAATATGTTTGAGGCACTGCTGCTGTGATGATATAATTAACACTTATCCAGCACAGTTTAATGGATAACATTTGTGGTGGCTGTCACATAATTAAACTGAAATTAGGACAAGTTCATGTCAGATACTGTATGAAACATTTTGTGAATCCTTCATACAACTCTGTAAAGTTAATCTTACCACTATTCTCATTTTATAGATGAGGAAACTGAGTCGCAGGTGTTAAAGCATCAGAACATCCATTCCACCACGTTTCCCATAGATAACAGAACAACTACAAGCTACAGCTCTCTACAGTTGTTGCAACCATGTGGTTAAGTTTATCCAACGGAGCCTGTAGACAGAAGTTACAAAAACCTTTTGATCCTAGACTTTAAAAATGTGGGGATAATCCTAACGTTGTCTTTATGACCCTGGCAATAGTAAGCTTGGAGAGCATCATTAAAGATGATATAATAAAATATAGGATGTTGCTTAACACGCCTCAATCAGACTCTAAACAAGAAATGAATCTTTTTTTCTACCCCACCACCAGCACCTTTGGCTTTGAATTTTGGAGACAGGGTTTCTCTGTTTAGCTCTGGAAGTCCTGAAATTCACTGTAGACCAGGCTGTCCTTGAGATCAGAGATCTACCTGCCTTTGTCTCTGCCTCCAGAGCACTAGGATTAAAGGCATGTGCCAAATATGGATGTTTGCATTTTCTACATGTGTACATACAGTTAGACCAGCACCATTTGCTGAAGATGCTTCTTTATAAAAAACCAAGTGTGCATAGGTATGTGGCTTTATGTCTCGGCATTCAATTTCATTGATCTACCACTCTGTTTCCATGCCAATATTATGTAGTTTTATTACTGTATTAGTTATTGTTCCATTGCTGAGAAGAGATGCTATGACAAAGGCAACTCTTAGGAAAGAAAACATAAAATTGTGTGCTTACTTGCCGTTGTAAAGGGTTATTCCATCATTGTCATGGTGGGAAGCAGACAAGCATGGCATTGGTACAGTAGCTGAGATGTTTACATCTGATCTGCAGGGAATCAGTGCAGGAGAGGACAGAGACAGACAGACAGAAAGACACATAGACAGATAGACAGTCAATCTGACTATGACTGGCATGGGCCTTGGAAATTTGAAAGCCCACCTCCAGTGACACAACTCCTTCAACAAGAACCACCTATTCCAAAGAAACCACATCTCTCAGTCTTTCCCAAACAGTTCTACAAGCTGGGACCCAAGCATTTAAATATGTGTGTGTGTGTGTGTGTGTGCGCGCGCGCGCGCGCGTGCGCGTCAATGAGGTGAGTCTTACTCAAACCACCACAAAGTGAGATGGGAAATAAAAAACTCAAAATAACACTTAAATAACTGAATAAAAATGACATCTAATATTAAACTTAGGAGAGAGAGGGGGGGGGAATGTAAAACAAGAAGGGAAGGGGAGGAGACACTCTACGAAGAGTTCTAACATAGTATATGTGTCAGAGTTGCTGGAAGATCATAGCTAATGAGAGATAAACGTTAGGGGCTTGTTACAAGGTTATACAAGTATGGATTCCACTCTGTAGGATGGGCTATCACAGAACTGCGGCTACCACTCAGGAGAGATAGGAAATTGGATCTAGTAGGAACACAGCGAAATAGGTACAGTCTAAATCAAAACCAAGATTCTTCTCTTGGGATGCCTTAATTCTGTTTTGAAAGGTTGTCAACTGACCCACCTATATTATGCCAAAATCATTAAATTTAATCATATCTATAAAATTTCATAGTAAAATCTGGATTAGTATACAAATAAATATCTTGAAACTTTAGTTGTAATACTAACACATTAAAAATACCATTAAGTATAAGGTAGCATAATCATTAATACTAATAGTCTGAAACAGCAAATGCATGGTGATGTGGCTGTTTTGTGTTGGAGAAGGTTGAAGACAGTAAACTGATTTGAAGGGTGCTTGAACAATACCTGCACTACAATGTACATGAGGCAGAAAAATGATCTGTTCCAAGGAATATAGTGGGTAACAGAACTACAGAGAATGCTGAAATGATCACCCACTCTCATGCCTGGGCATTGCAACTGTCTTTTGTTTTCTATGTATAGGAATGAAAACTATTAAACTTAGAAAAAAATTTTGTCTACCATTCAAGAAAATGATTGCCTCCAGAGAGAGAAAAAAACTGGATTTAAGAACACAAATCTTTAGGTATCTTTTGTATTTTGTTTTCAAAATTGAAGTAATTTTACTATATATATATAACACTTTTGAGTAATACATGCAGGAATAGTCATAATATTGTTCTCTATAATTATTATTTATTCTATAATAAAAATGTAAATGATTACAGCTTATAAGATATTTCAAATTTTTATAAAATGCTTGAATTTTTGCCCCAAACTACTGAGAACAATTTCTCTCTCTAATCTTCAAATTGTAGTTTGTAGTTCTCACTTATGGCTCAGATCATCTGTAATTTATTTTCAAGTTAGGCAACTAGATTTAAATCACAATTTCACAGCTTTATGGTTTTGCAACCACAGACAAATTACTTCAGCTTTGAGTAGAGCTTTATTTTTTTTTAAATCTGTAGACTGTTTCATACCCTCTTACTACAATGATCAACTATATTAAGATATAATTTACACAGAACATGGCACACAAGTACTGAATGCATGTTGAATTATTTCTTCACTGCCACACAATTATCTTTATTCTGTTTCATTTTCTCTATTAGATAAGACTCTAGGCATGATACATTTTGTTGTTCTTCAGAACACCTAGCACACTGCCAGACATTTAAATAACTGCAAAGGAATGTGGGTAAATGTCCATGTCTCCATCTTCTTATGCAGCTGTCCTCGCATTTAACTCATTTCCCTTAGCAGAGCCTGTCTGAGACGATACCTACGGGGACGTCACATAGGCTTCATGGAACCAGAGAGGTTAGGGATTTATGATGTCTCTATATTTAAAATTCATACAGTATCTAGGAAGTTAATATAAAACTGTAATAGATCAGTTCTAGAAATAGGCCAGTGAAAAATATGTGATCCACATTTTACTACAGTCTTTACTAATATAGGTAATGATCCGTATAAAGAACATTCACTTACTCATCTAGACATAATTAAAATATGAAAACTTTATAAATTAAAACTCAAATCAACATGCATGCGACATTAAGGCTTCAAGTTTAAATGCAGAAGTTAAGAGAGATAATTTCTTCTATTATTTATAACTGGCAACCCAATTCCCATAGCACTACAATTACACTTTATATTTATTACATGGCTCTAAATTCATGCAAGATCTAAGCCCTTCCCTCAGCCTTACCAGCACACCATTCTTGAAATATGGGGATCAGACAAGAAATGGAATATAAAGGAATCATGCTTTTAATCATGAACTTATTTTCTTTCCTCATTTATACCCACCAGGTTCAAGAGCACAACTAAGTTGAAAAAGATTTAAAGATGAAGTGATAAGGAGCAGAGTTTCCCAAATCCTTACAATGTAGGAAGAAAACGGGAGATACACATAGTATTTATAAGAATTATGAAGTCTCATGATTAGGTCTACTTCATTTCTTACATAAAGAGGGGCAGGTAATCAAATGAGCATAAGTAATGCAGGCAGATGTCAATTTCTCCATCTGGTCTCCACCACTGGCCTCGTGAGTGCCCATCTAGGTGGCACAACTCTCATCTGAGCCATCTGTGTGTCCCTCACAGAGTAAAGCACAGTGAAAGGACTAGGGATGCTTAGGATAGAAGAGGTGATGACGGGAAGTGAAAACTACCAAGAGGAAAACTTAAGGTAATTTTAAAGAAGCACATGAACAGTGATTTTAATATGCATTCTCATTTAAAATTATGACAACCTCTTTATAGCTGGTGATATCACTGTATCTAATTCATGTCCAAGAATTCACATTCAGAAACGAACTGTTCTTTCAATAAAAAATTTTTAATTATCTAAATGAGGCAAGAATTTGTAAGCTCTTTAGACAGAAAAGTAGAGAATTTTAAGTTCATAAGTAAAAAGCTGAAAATATTCCAGCTTGGCTTGTGAATAAAGACAAGTAGACAATACAGCTATAAGTTTGGAGGAAGCGTAGATGGAAAAACAGTCTTGAGTTTGGACTTTATCCACGGAGACAACAAGGTTTAAGGAGTATGAAAATAGAAGCACTGAAGGAGACTAAATCTGGCAGCCCAGTGGACAATGACACTGTCATTGTGACAAGAGAGGTGACAGGCTACGACCTGACAACAACTGGGTGCCCTATATGTCTTATTAGGAAAGAAATGTGTCCCAAGTAGGCTGATACCATTGGGAACACAAGCTGGCAGAACAGACTGAGAGAGATCGCAGGTGGCTTGAAAACTGATCAGCTTTGAAAAGAGACAAAAAGGAGGAGTAAGAGATAATAGCAAACTCTCAAGCCTGATCGTGTATCCTCAAATGAAACATGACATGCAGAAGGAAAGAATGTGTGGGAAGAAAATATTGTTTCAGTCATAATTTTATATATATATATATATATATATATATATATATATATATATATATATATATATAAAGACAGGTTAAAGGAATGAAGTTCACCTATGGAACAGAGGAAGTAGAAGACCCCATGTTGGCTATGCTTTAAGAAAAGGTAAGTTAACCTACTGTACACAGTATCATATTATTCATAGTTCTTGGCCCATGGCACTCTAAACTGGTGTTTGGTAAACTAACCAAATTATAAACTTGACATTCAGTAAAAATTTAAATTTAAATTTTTTTGAGACAAGTTTTCTTGTAGTCCTGGCTGTCCAGGACTTGCTTTGTAGACCAGGCTGGCCTCATATTTTTATCTATATGCTCCTCCCTTATCCTAAACACTACTTCTCTATAGTATTTCAAAGGTACTTAGTCTTTTGCTTATGATCCACATGGCTATTAAACAGAGGCTAATCATATAGGTATTACTGAGAAGGAATATTTCTTAGTTTTAACTGGATTTAGCTTTATAATATATCTTGACTTTTTATAATCATAAGTAACCTCAAACTTATTTTGGTTCTGATGAATAATGATAAAAATTCACCCTTCTCTTTATGCAGCTATAAGAAATCCTTGGAACCATAACAGGGTTGCCTCAGAAATGAATCTGAAGTACAGGCAACAAAAATTTTCCCTAAATATATTGTTTGCAAGCATGCCTGTTCAATGATTTTAATATATGAACCTAACATGAAAGCTTCTCTAGTTGTGGCAAAAATACATTATTTTCCTCCAGTAGAATGTAAATTCCATGACTAATGACAGAAGTTAAATATCTTTGTTCACCACTCTATTTGTGCAGATCCTAAATAATTTTCAGAAAATATCAATTTACATATGTTGGAGCAAAGGAAAGTCATACATAGAAACAGCATGGCTTAAAGAAAAAGATCTACTCTTTTATTTCTGTTTTCTATAGAGTGACAATAATAGTGAAGCCTCCAGTTTGACATGGCATGTCTCTGCCTCTCCAATCATAGCCTACAAATCCCAGTGTCCATTTAGATGAACTAGTTTTGTTAGAGTTTACCAAACAACATACATCACTGTTTTATAGTCATGTCAATATCATATGTCATATGTTCAGATTCAGTTTGGGCGATATGGAAAATTGTTGAAACCAAAAAGGTGATTCCAATGTAAAACACAATATAGTCTCAATTACTACAAAACTGGAGTGAAACCATGATTTGGCTAATTTTAAAAGTTTCTTGTATTTGGCCATGGTATTTTGGCAGTTAATTTTGAAAATAGAGAGGTTTCAACAATTAAATGAAACCAGAGCATAAAGACAAACAGATAAAGAAATGAAAAGGTCTTCAAATTCCCTAACCTCCTTCCTGCTAACAGCTATTCTCATGCGAGTACTCACTGCTGAAAGCAGACAAAACATCACTTACCATGACAAACTAGCATTCTACAACAAACTTACAAGCAATAAATCTTTCTTTCTGTATAAATAGCTTTATTTGTGTGTTACTCTTTGCCCAGGTTGAGACCAGGGTACTGGAATGTTTGGGTTTCAAAGCTTCCCTGTGATGAGCTTATTGCCTAGTAAGAAAAGCAAACAAAAGATTGAGTCTTTGGACTTAATTTTAGATACATATATATCATCCAGTTTTAGAAATGGTTGCTATTCTTTTCTAAATCCTCCAATTCTAATTCTGGCTGAAGACAGATTCGTTTTCATTCCCAGTATGGCGGTAGTTTCACTAGAAGACAGAGATTCCTCAATACTCAGAAAAGGAATCGCCAGTGACGGGGAGCTCACTGCATAACACATTTACTGACTGGACTTCTGCTTCTCAGCTATATTACTTTAGGTAAATCAAGATGACTTATGAGGTTTCCCACCACCACCCCCCCAGCTGAAAAAATTCAGACTGATAAATATAAAAGAAGGCTAGAGAGATTCTTCAGAATAAATCTGTCTTACCTTCATCTAAAATGACCAGACTCTGTTGGTACTCAACTCCTGTTGCTGCAAATCCAAAAAGTTTGGAGGTCCTGGTACCTGTGCTTGCTACTAGAAAGCTTACCAATGTGCACATCTCAAGGATCACTGTTTCCCTTTGTAAATAAACATCATAGGATTATAGTGTTACAAAAAAATCATAGGCAAGGCTAATGTTTTCAGAAATAACAGCTAGATGAATAAGAAATGGTCACTTTCTGGACTAGAAAGATTATTTGTATTCAAGATATGACTTTTTGGGAGTTTGTTATCACTTACAAATAATATAAGAAAATACAAATAATTTCATAGAATTATATAACAGATAGAAGAATCTAGACTTTACTATTTTCCTTATCCAAAGACAAGTTTCAGAGACAAAGATGGAAAATTATTAATGAAATGAATACACCAACACCAGAGGTTAGTAGTGCTAACATACTTAAATCCATTTTCATGAAGGTTATCAATCAGCCATAAGACAAAAGTCACTCAGCCTCTCTGGAGCACTTACTTAGGTGAAGAGTTATTACATGGTAAACTTACACTATGTTCTCGACATTGTTTTTATATTTCATGAATATCTAATACTTAAAATTTATAACCAATATTTATAAGTATGAATTACTAGTGTCTTTTTACTGATGAATAATCTAAAGCTCAGAATGTAAGCCCCTCAGGGCATGTAAGTGGCCAGGCCCTACCCGTGAGGACCGCCAACCACCAGGCTCTGCCCACAAAACAGTCTAAAGACTATACTAGCTCCTCTCCAGATGCAGACAGCCAAGCTCTGAACTTGAAAATCCACCAATCACTACCCTGAGAAGCTTTGCCCCCAAGAAACGCTATATAAATCCTGTGCTCTGCTGCTTCTCATTCAATCAGAGGCAGTCACCCTCCTGGGTTTTTCCCTCCCAGTAATTCTCTTGTGTGAGGTTTATTGCGCGATGTGATTCTGGTATTCCTTGGCTCCCAACTGCCAAGATACCTCTCAGAGCTGTAACACTTCCACAGAGTAATAGCACTAAATTGAGAATAATTTAATTCTAACCTTAGTCTTCTGCATGAAGGATTGTTCTTCATTATCTCACTATAACAAATCAATGCTATTTATTTCTGGTGCTGGAGAGATGGCTCAGATGCTAATCACTCATTTTGCTGATTGACGCAGAGGACCTGAGCTCGATTCCTAGCACTCACATCAAGGGACTCATAACAGTCTGTAACTCAGTTCCAGAAAATCTGATGTCTTCTTCTGGCTTCTGTGCGCAACTTCACCCATGTGCATACACCCACATAAAGACACATACACAGAGACATAATTATAAATAATACAATTAAATACTTTAAAAGAATATTTATTTCAATTCTACTAGGCGAGACAGCTGTTAAATGCCATTAGGACATTAATTTACAGGCTGAAGGTATTTCCAAATGTTTAACAAGTGAAATGGCAGTATCTCCTATGAAACTAGGTGAGGAAATGTGTTAAAGCATTGATGGCAACAAGGGAATGGGATAATTCCAGGCAATAATTTTGACTTGTCACTAGGCAGAGATGAAGAAGACCTGGAAGCAAAATTAACTCACCAAAGTAAGAGCAGGAGTGAGGGCAGAGTACATTCCTCTCCTCTCCCGCTCTAACCAAGACAACAATGCTGGAGGCCAGGTAAGTGAGTTCTAAAGTCTTTCCTCATCACTTTCTCAATGACTCTCATAGTTTATTCCAGGTGTTTGGTAGCAATGAGAACATCTCAACGGCATCTATCTCCATTACCTGTGTGCTGAGCACCAAATCTATAGCGCAAATCATGATGAAAAGATTGGCATGTAAGTATAGAGAAAAGAATCAATTTTCTATGGGAAAATGATAACCTGTAAGGCCACTCTCAAGGAGACATTCTATGTCTAGTAACACCTTTATGAGTAATTTTAATGTTCTCCATGGTGACCATTCACTTCTCAACTGGGTGCATAAATCCGAGGTTTGTTTGCCTTGGTTGGATGTCACTGAGTCACTTTAAGTTGCAGTCACACCTGCTGTGCATTTCTGCTGTGAGTGGGAGTGGCTGGCTAGGGAACTCATGGTCTACTTTCCAGCATGTGCTGGCTGGTGCACAGGAATGTCACGTGCTCTCTCTGGTCTCTGTTTCCTCACCTGTGAGCTGAAAAAAGTGGACTAAAATAAGGTTGGAGACTGGTCATTTGTAGGCCAAGACAGCTGGAGTTCTTGGACCATAAGCTCCTACTGACTGTCTTGGGACTTCTCAGTAAAGTAAGTGCCTTTCAGTACCAGTAGTTACAGTTCCTGACCAATAGGAATTCTCTATTCTGGGTATTTCTCCTTGAACAGATATAGAATTAGAGGCCGTGGGCCTCCATATGGTACAAGATTTCTGTTTTCTCTGAATCAAGATAACTTTAAGATTCTTTTTAGAGTCACGGTTTGCTCAAAGTCATGCATTTTTGTCATGGATAATATTTTGGGGGAATATAACATATTCTAAACTTAGTGACATGTCTATATACAACTTAAAAGAAAATAAGCTGGTCAAAAGTCTATATGAGCTTTCACATTTTTTAAAAAAAGAAATGTCTACAGGCCCCTCTGTGCTGTATCCAATCTTACCATATAACCACATTTCTCACACACTTCTTCAGACTCTACTACTGTAAGTTTCCCTGGCCCTGCCCATCCATGCACCTTTCCCACCAGATCTATCCTGGGTCCTATATCCAGCGCCAAGACCTAGTCTGTCTTCCCCTGCCTGTGTTAGCACCAATATTTAGGCTTTTGCCAATATCCTTCTTACCTATTCCAAACTCAGAGGTGCTGAACACTTACCCTCCCCATCCAGCTAGATCTAGATGCACACTCCAGGCTTGGACTAGGAGCCATAGTCCCCTCTGCCCACCTGATGTTATTTATTCCAGGCTATTTCCCACCTCTATCCCAACCCACCTGCACTCTTTTTTTTATGCCTTAGCCTATTCTGTCTGTATCAGACTTAGAACTAACAAAAGAGGTTCATATGCCCAGATCTCATCACAAATACAGCAACAATATGAACAATCAAGTCAGTATCTTCTTTTCAAAATAGACTGGGCCTATAGAAACACTGCTAATGAGAATTACCTAGATGAACAAAGGGATACTGAACTTAAAAAGAAGACTCATAAACTTCATCAAAGAATAAAAAGAGTTTAAAGAAAACACAAAAACTAGCTCAATGAATTAAGAAAAAAAAATAACTTCAGGAGAATAAACATAAAGCTGATGGAAATGACAAAGACAATCCTGGACTTGAAAATGGAATTCAATAAGGAGATAAAAATAAAGAATAGGATTCAATCTGAAATGAAGAAGGAATTGAAAAACAAAATACCTCAACTATAAAAAATCTTATATGTAGAAGGAATCAAGCGGAAGGTAGAATATCAGGACTCAAGCATAAGTAGAAAATATAGACCAAATAAACATGATATGAATAAATAAATGAATAAAAATGGCAGAAAAGGAACACACAGGGAAATTGGGACACCAAGGTAAAACCAAATCTTTGAATTATAGGCATAGGCAAGGGAAAAGAATCAAAAGTCAATGGCATTGATCAGGCTGTCAACTGCATCATAAAAGAAAATTCCCCCAATCTAAAGAAAGACACATCCATCCTGACACAGGAAACAGAGAACACCAAATAGATAAGACCAGAAAAGAAAATTATCATATCATATCCTAGTTAAAAACACTAAGCAAAAACTATATATGTTAAGCCACAAGACAAAAACCACAATAACATATAAAGAAAACTCCATCAGAATAACAACTAATTTATCATTGAAAACCAAAAGAGCCTAGAACAATGCACCCCAGGTCCAAAAAGACTATTACAGCCAGCCTAGACTAATACACCCAGAACAGCTACCTGCAATAATTGAAGAAAAAACAGCACACTTCCCAAAAATATTTAGGCCTAGGAACACAAACCTAAAAAAAAAAAAATAAATACAAGAAGCATTACTTAAGGCTGAAGAGAAGAATAAACATAGAAGAAACACTGTGTAAAGAAAAGTAAAGCCATACTTACTAAAACACAAATTACCACTAAGAACACATACAGCACTAAAAATCAACACCATGATGATGGCAACTAATGCACATTTCAATAACTTTGAATATCAATGGCCTCAAGGAAGCCAAATCTATTCAATGGAAAAAGGATAGCATCTTCAACAAATGGTGCTGGTCTAACTGGATGTCTACAGGTAGAAAATGCAAATAGACCCATATTTGTCACCACACACAAAACTCAAGTCTAAGTGGATTAAAGACCTAACATAAAACCAGAGACATTAAATCGGTTAGAGGAAAAAGTGAGGAAGAGTCTGGAACACATTGGCATAGAAGACAACTTCCTGAACAGAACACCAACAACCCAGGCCTTAAGGTCAACAATTAACAAATGGGACCTCATGAGGCTGAGAAGCTTCTGTAAGGCAGGAGACACTGTCAACAGAACAAAGTGACAGCCTACAGATTGGAAAAGATCGTTACCCACCCTACATCTGACAAAGATCTAATATCCAAAATATATAAAGAACTCAAGAAATTAAACACCACTAAACCAAATAACCCAATTGAGAAATGGGGCTCAAAACTAAACAGAGAATTCTCAACAGAGGGATATCAAATGGCTGAGAAACACTTAAAGAAATGCTCAATGTCCTTAGTCATCAGGGAAATGCAAATCAAAACAACTCTGAGATTCCATCTTACACCCATCAGAATGGCTAAGATCAAAAACTCAAGTGACACCACATGCTGGCAAGAATGTGGAGAGAGAGGAACACTCTTTCATTGCTGGTGGGAATACAAACTAGTACAGCCATGTTGGAAATCTATCTGGCGCTATCTCAGGAAACTGGGATTAAGGCTTCCTCAAGACCCAGCTATTCCACTCCTTGGAATATACCCAGAAGATTTTCTAGCACACAAGAAGAACATTTGCTCAACCATGTTCATAGCAGCCTTATTAATAATAGTCAGAACCTGGAAACAGCCTAAGTGTCCTTCAGTAGAAGGATGGATAAAGAATGGAAAAGTGTACATTTACACTATGGAATACTACTCAGCTATTAAGAACAAGGAATTTCCAAAATTTTTGGACAAATGGACTGAACCAGAAATGATCATAATGAGTGAGTTAACTCAAAAGCAGAAAGAGTCAAATGGTATATACTCACTTATATCTGGACACTAGCTCAAGGGGCACGTCCCATGAAAGTCTTCACTTACCATGAAAGTGGGACAGAGGGGAGGACATCCTACTGGGACTCTAGGTGAGAGAAGCATGGGAGAATGGGGAAATAGAAGGATCCAGAGGGTCCTAGAAACCTACAAGAACATTATGACAGGCAGATCAGGGCCCAGGATTCCTGCTCAAACTAAGGCACCAGCCAAGGACAATACGTGCAGTAAACTTCAAACCCCTACCCAGATCTAGCCAATGGACAGGACATTCTTCACAGTTGAGTGGAGAGTAGGGACTGACTTTCACACGAACTCTGGTGCCCCATATTTGATCATGTTCTCTGGATGGGGAGGCCTGGTGGCACTCGGAGGAAGGATAACGGGCTACCAAGAAGAGACTTGATACCCTATGAGCATATACAGGGGGAGGAGGTCCCCCTCAGTCACAGTCATAGGGGAGGGGAGAAAGGGGAAAGTGAGAGGGAGGGAGGAATGGGAGGATACAAGAGATGAGATAACAATTATGTAATATGAATAAATTAATAAAATATATTTTTAAAAATTCCAATGAATCTCAAGCTCCAAATGAAGTATACTGAAGTTAAAGTGAGCTTCAGTGGTCAGCTGCCAAACTGCTACAGTAACACATTGTTTTAAAAAACTTAGTCCACACAATGAATCCATGAGATAAAATTCGTAACTATCATGTGTAAGTTAGAGACTATATTCAGATGCTAAGTAACCTTGTAACCTCATAGAAGTTTCAAACAAATTTAAATTATTAGGGAGACAACTGATGGATAAAGTCAGTTTATGTCTCCATTTGTCCAGTCTAGCACAGTCTTCTCACGTTTGCTGTTCACCTTCAAATTCAATAATATTTGAAAAGGGACACAAATTCAGATTATTAAAAGGCTTTCCTAGAGTTATATGACCTACCTTAAGAACACACTGTTGTAGCTAAGCAGCAGTGCTTCCAGAACTAGGACAGTTGACCCTTCAGTTCATCCTTGGCGGACAGCTGCCAAGCTATTTGTTACCAAACATGGAAAATGGCAAACTGTACTAGGCCAGTGATCTCTGTCTGCTATTTCATGTGTTTCTGGTTATAAATGTAGCTGCACTGTAATTGCACATTCTGGATTATCTTCTGGCAGGAACAAGATCCAATTTTAGATCCTTTTATGTTTCTTTCTCAGGTAAGCTTTGTTAACTCAAATTATTTTTCTGTTAACAATAAGCATACATATATGTATAAAGAATAATATTAGATACAAATAAAGTACTCTGTACCTTGCAAAAGCTAAGCAAATGTAAGTTAAACCCATTATGTTAAAAAAAAATAAGCAAAACTGCACACTGACAGTCAAAATAAGCAGCAGTCATCATCCTAAATGTAGAAGGTAACGCATTTCAAGTTTCGGTATAAACTATGCCTATGGAATTAAAGAGGTTCTGAAAAATCAAATAGAAATTGTGTACCAGAAACTGGAAAAGCAATTCGGATGTGTAGGAACATGATAGTTTATACAAGGCACTCCTGAGATACACACACATGGACACACACACAGACACACACACATGTGCATATGCAGACAGACAGACAGACAGACAGACAGACAGACAGACACACACACACACACACACACACACACACACATTTTACCAAGGTAAGGAAGTCCATGGATTCATTACTAGGAAGTCAAGGAATAGGTCATAAAAGTTTTCAGGTAAAAAGTCAGAAACCACAGTCTCTTTTAAACAGAGAGGAAGGTAAGAAGCAAAAAAATAAAAAACTCATTTTTCTTTCTCTTTATATGAGAAGTCTGAATAGTTTCTAAGGTAGTCTTAAAGTCACCAAGTTGGTTTTTTTTAGTAAATATAATAGAGAATTAACTATTAAAACTTGGCTTATGAAAACATACAATTCAAATTACAAATTGCATCACAGTGGGACAGGGTTCTACTTTTATACAAACTAATACGCCATAATTAGGCTCATTTAGAATCATCTACACAAATTCAAGTTGGCAGTGCTTTGCGTTACATAAACTTACAAGAGGGCTGGAGAAACAGGTGTTGTAAATAAATACTGTAAATAAATATAGAGATAAACAATGTGGTGCTTTAACACCTATGTTTCAGTTTTCTCATTCCTGAAGCCACTATGGAAATCATGTGGAGAATTCTCAAAAGTAAAAATGAATAAACACACTGAATGACCCAGCTATACCACTTTTTGGCATCATCTCAGAAGCTCAACATTCTACTCCAGAGAAAGTTGCTCAGCCTTGTTTGTTGCTACCTCATTCACAATAGATAGAAGATAAAAATCACATAATGTTCTTCAACTAATGAATGGAAAATGAAAAGGGGTGCACATCACAGTAGAATTTAGCTGTAAAGACAAATGAAATAATGCAGTTTTCATGTAAAGAGATGGAACTAGAAAATTTTTAGTGAATATGTAACTTGGAATAGCCAAAGAAACCAGGAAAGTAAGAAGGAAGCATGGTGCTTGAGAAAAGAGCATTGGAGAGTTGAATAGTAAGATGCAAGTGCTATGGAAGGGGGAAATGGGTTAATCTGGGCAGAACTTTACGTGGAGAAGGTGGAAAGCAACACAGAGGAACCACAAGAAAAGAGGAATAAACAATAAGGATGTTTGAAAAAAACTATAGGAAAAGATTATTTTAGCTTTCAAAAATATATGTACATAATATAACTATATATGTTTATATACATTTAAGCTATATATAATTTATATACTATATATTATAGATAATACATAGGAAAACTATATATACATGTATACTTTATATATAAATAACTAAATAATCATATACAAATAAATATTAAATAAATAAATAGGTTTATTTATTTATTTATTTATTTATGCCACTTGTGGTGTAAACGCTGTAGGCCATTTCTCTAATGTGAACCCCAGTGCCAAGGCATGGCCAAGTTGTCAGAAGAGTTTAAGTGATTCCCAAAGCAAAATAAGCTATTGCTATTTCCCTTTGTTGCCTCCCAGAATTTGAAGGTTAAGACCTTATTGCAGAAAACATCACATACTTTGGAGACAGGATATGGAAGAATCCAGCTGTAATTGACCTGGAAGCCCCTGAGGACTGGCTCTCATGTATCAGAAATTGCTATGAAAGCCAGCAAAGGAGAAAAGAAATCAACAGTTCTACCAAGCTGTAAAGCGGACAAACCACGAATACTATCAGCATGGCAAGATATCAACAAAGATGCAGAATATACTACCATTTATATTTTGGGGAAACTGACAGCTGCCTAATTGGACTTAGTCCCCTCAATAAGAGGAAATCCATGGCTAGTGTCAACCTAGCCAATTACCAATGGCTGTTGAGGTTATGGACCTTGAGAGAGAGAGGGGGGGGGGGAGGGAGGGAGGGAGGGAGGGAGGGAGGGATAGATAGATATTTTGTCACTGTCCTAAACCAGTAAAATCCTGAACTGCAACCTAAATACTTATCTTTATACCCAAATATATATTCAATATTCATCCTTCATCAAAGATGTTTCCTTTTACATCAGATGGAGACTACTACAGAAACCCACGGTTGGTCTAAACGTAGAAAATAACTAATTGTGGTGTGCCCAACTCCAACTGATACACCAACAGTGCAATCTTACGTCTGAATCTCAGAGAAGATCATAGAAAAGGAGGCGGAAGACCAGGGATGTCTGCTGTGAGATAATGTCTTCTACATCTGTCAGGAAAGCTGCACCCATGAATTCCCTAAACAGTTACCATGCCAAAGTGGATGGGGGGTGGGCATCTCATGATGTCCTACCCCCTAGATGGAGAGCTACAGGCACTTAATGACTGCTGAGAGAATCAGCCTTCTATACAGACAAGCCCTCTGATAAATTATCCAAGCCCCAATGGTCAGCCCTAAACACATACACCATCTACATAGTAACAGTACTAAATGTGTGTGTAACAATAATTAAAGCAAATGAGGTCATTAATTTGAGAGGGAATTGGAAGGATATGGAAGTAGTGGTAGGAGAGGAAAGAAGAGTGAAAATGATGTAAAGTAAAATTTAGAATTTATTGTGATTCCTTATCAAATTGTGTTTGCAGACAGCAACACTGGTTTCTAGGTATAATGTTCTCTATTTAAATTATATTCAAAATAACTAATAATCTTTATATGAGGATTTTAGAAAAACTTAATAGACTATACTCTTTTTCTAGCAATCTTCAAACTGAAGAAAGAAACTGTATAAAGGAATCCTGAGGAAGCAAAATTAAGTCATAGACCAGCTTGTTACTACAGGCTTGCTCAACTCCTTAAATGAGCAGAGAAGTCACCTACAGTCACTAAGCTAGTTTTATATGTTTGCCATAAATTGTTTTATTTGCAATTCAAGACTGTCTATTAGGTTATTTTATTTTGGTAAGGTCTAAAATCAAATCAACATTTAAAAATAGAAATTAAATATGAGACCAACAGCAACTAGTTGAGAAGCTACAAGGATAAACTATTTGCTGCATTCATATGTAATAGGCAAATCATAGAAGGCTATTGTATTTTTTTCAGCTTAAGTAAAAGAGAACAAAACTACCTCGGTATATTTGTAACATTTTGTAAGGCTACTAAAAACAACACAAAAGAGAGTGGTTTTCCCTTTAACATTTCCCTAGTGCTAAGTAAAGCACCAAGGCACTTTGCTCTCTTCTATGTAGAGGCAATAACTCCCCTAAAATAAATGTTCTCATGCCAGGTCTCACGTTTACCTTTGATACTGACAGGGCACAAAGTGGAAACAAATCCCTGTTTTTGTCTTACTGTTTTTCTCTTTTTCCTTTCATCTCTTCATTACCTTCCCATTTTTTCCAAGCTCCTCTTTCCACATGACCTTAATAGGCATAATTAGTTGGTGTGGTTCAGAATAAAATGGCAAACCAAAAGCTAAAGTTCTCCCCCATGCATCCACCTGCCTCAGCACCAGTTATTTTGCATGTGGTGTGTGTGTGTGTGTGTGTGTGTGTGTGTGTGTGTGTGTGTGTGTGTGAGAGAGAGAGAGAGAGAGAGAGAGAGAGAGAGAGAGAGAGAGAGGGATGACAGAGGAGTTAGGAAGAGTTAATTTATGCTGTAAAGCTAGAAGAGATGAGATGGGTCCTACTTCCTGCTAGGTGTATGACTTTGGACTAATCACATATTACTGCAAGGTATGGTTATCTTATGTTAGCAAATACTATCTTATATGTGAGAGATTTGAAATAGATATTTTATTATAATTTATCACAGTTTTTCTTTCTTCAGTTGCAGGACATCTAGGTTGCTTCCAGATTCTGTCTATGACAAATAAGGCTGCTATGAACATAGTTGAGCAAATGTCCTTGTGGTATGGTGGAGCAGCTTTCAAGTATATGCCCAGAAGTGGTATAGATGGATCTTGAGGTAGAACTATTCCCAATTTTCTGAGAAAGCGCGATTGATTTCCAAAGCAGTTGTACAAGTTTGCACTCCCACCAGCAATGGAGGAGTGTTCCCCTTTCTCCATAGCCTTACCAGCATGTGTTTTTTTATCTTAGCCATGATAGGTGTAAGATGGAATCTCGGAGTCTTTTTGATTTGCATTTCCCTGATGACTAGGGACACATTAAGTGTTTCTCAGCCATTAAATATTCCTCTGTTGATAATTCTCTGTTTAGCTCTGTACCCCATTTTTAAATTCGATTTGGTTTGGTGGTGTTTAATTTCTTGAGTTCTCTACATATTGCATTGAATCTGTAGATTGCTTTTGGTAAGATGACCATTTTTACTATGTTGATTCTCCCAATCCACGAGCATAGGAGATCTTTCCATTTTCTGATGTCTTCTCTGCCAAGACAGAGTAAGCAAGTCTTCAATAGCTCCTGACTCACAAATATGTATGTCATATTTACTGGGACGGAAGGCTGAAGATGTTGCTGCAATGGTACAGAGACTTTGGGTGACTGTTCAGGCAGCAAACTGCCTCTACCATTTTTTTTCACTTTGGAAGCTGCTAACCTGGACTTCCTGTTTACTCAGGTAATTAATTAAATTTCTTCTCAAGTCTCTGATGGGGCTGAAGACCAGATAGTTTAGTTTTACAATTAAGCTTAGTTGTTTAGGGGTTAAGATGTGTTTTTAGCTCTAGATAGAGGTATTAAGATGATAGCAATGAGATATGATAGATACTGATTTACATTCAGAATTTTAGGCTGCCAAATACAAATAGTCAAAACACTATGACTGTAACTATAATATAATTCCTGAGTTTTTGTGGTTCTTCTTACTGTATATAGTTTATTTTATATATGTATAATAATATAAATAAAATATTTTTAAGAAGTAGATATTTTATAAAGTGTTAGAAAAATAAAAGAAAATTATTTTAATATTTATCTTCCTTCCAGTACTTTTTCTATACATGACAATAATAATATAAAAGAATAAGCAATAATTGTATAATGATTTTAAAAGTTACATCAAGAAAGCTGAGTGGGTCTGGTGCTATAGTCCTAGCTCTTAAACAGTGGAGACAAGATGATCAGGCACTCAAGGCCAGCCTTTGCTACATAGTGAGTTTAAAGGAAAGCTGAGCTACATGGGATCATGTCTTTAAAAAAATCCACAATTATATTAAGCGATCCAGAATAATGAAACAGAGAAAAAATACTTCACATGAAGAACAAGAGTTCTTAAAGAATGAGAATAAATTCAATCATTCTACTTTCCTTCCTTCCTCCACCCCTCCTCCTTCCCTCCTTCCCTCCCTCGCCCCTCCCTCCCTCCCTCCCTCCTTCCCTCCCTCCCTCCCTCCCTCAGTGCCTTCCTTTAAGATACTGTTTTGTGTGGGCTAGCCTCAAACTGAGTCTCTTTTGTTAGCCTCCCCAGCGCTGTCATTACAGGCACGAACTAACATGTTCTGCTAAAAGTGCAGAGCTCTTGAAATGGCTTCTGTTCTTGCTTTAATTTCCTCTAGGCTGCTTTCCTTTATGCTGCATGTTTCATGCTCACTTTGCATCGTAATGACTATTTTATTAGTTGATGATATTTTATGAGAAATGGCTTATTGTGCGATCATGCAGAGAATTGTCTTAAGGTTCACTTACAGGAAATTCAATTATTAATTCCTAAATGTGCTGCTCACACAGCAAGACTGAAATGTGTGGGTTTTTTTTCTTTTCATTTTGAAATATATTATTAGTCATAACAGGTCAGTATCTTTGCTTTTCAAGGTCAAATAATGTCTTTACAACTTTCCTTTCAGGAAATAAAATGGCACTCTAGAGGCAGTGCAATAATGTGTAGTGGAAGTGAATTACTTTATTTGGAATTTGGCAAACATACATAAGCTTATTACATATAAGGCATATTCTACAGGGAGGTGACAACACGCACAGGTAGTAGATATAACTGCAGCTGTCTTCAAGGACAAGCATGCTAGTAGAGCACCATCTAGACTGTGATTTGTAAGAGGTGCTAAGGAATACATGACGCCCAGGATCTACCTCACCAACAGAAGACACTCACTATGTACTAAGAATGATGAAAAATGGGTTTCCTATATTTGTAAAATCTATTTTTATAAAGTTTTTCTGAGGCATTATGCTTATGAATAATATTTATCTATAATAAAATATAATGCAAACAAAAGAAAAATAACCCATTTAGCATCTTTCAAAGTTCAAGAATCAACTCATTCGACTTAAAATGCCTGCTTATGTGCAGAAAGCTGAGAAATGTTTCATTCCTAGGTACTTGAAAAGTCTATTTTAAAGCCAGTGATTTGAAATGTAAAATTCATTTCCACATGGAATGACAGCACAAATCAGGAAACAGCAGTATGACTCTTAGGTCCAATAAAACTTACTACTTGCTTTTTTAGTTTTGTTTGTTCTATGACACAAAGTTTAGAATGGTTTGAGTACCAAAATCATTTTTAAAAATTAATTTTTATTATAGAACATGAAACTGAATCTCTAGTGTCTACTAATAAAGTTCTGTTGTTATTATTCTAATGTTTATCTGTTCTTTGGTAATTACAGACATAAATATCGTGTATTTTGCTCATATCCAATCCCCTTCCAGCCCCACTGGGACCCTCATGAATACCCCCCAACTTCATGTCCTCCTCCTCTTTCTTCTTTTAAAACACATGATGCATTTAGTGCTGTTCCATGTGCATGGGTGTAGACTGCCCATGGATAATAGGAAACCATGTCTGGAACATCCTATTTCAAGTTTCGAAAGGCTTTATTTCAGAGATGCTCACATCTGCAGCTGGTAAACTATTAGCTGACTGATGGATAAATGTTACTTGAATGGCCATCCTAAAATAATAACTCTTATTTAGGAGTATATTAACAAACATTATCAGGATTCCTTTAAGTAGAAAATGATCTCATATCCATGATCTCAAATTATAATAGCTAGATTTCTTTCAATCCTTTGGTTGAGAAAATACACAATAAAGAGCTACTATGAATTCCAAAACTTTAAAACAAATTTCATTTGTGTTAGTTATAATAGTAAAATAATACTTGAGAAGTTGTTCATATTATAAAATATATACTAATACACTAATATATATGTTGCACATACTATATGAAACTCAAATGCTGTCATAATGTAATTATAATTAATGATTTAAGTGCAAATGAATCCTAAGTTCTATTTCTGAGGATCCCAAAGACCTCTAGTTTATGTGAATGACACATCTGATATACAACACTAAGAGTCCCTCACTGACTCTAGAATTCACCCTCTCTTATAGACTAGCTGTCCAGCAAGTCTCCCAAGATTCTCCTGGCTTTTCACCTAGCTTGGAGATATAGATGCACGCCACCATGCTTGGATTTACCCAGGAATGATAGACTCAGAGCTACACACTGGGCCATCTCCTCAGCCATACAACACTACACTTAGTGTCTTAGTTACAGTTACAGTTACAGTTATGAAACACCATGACCAAAAGCAACTTGGGGAGGAAAGGTTTATGCTTCCACATTGCTGTTATTCACTGAAGGAACTCAAACAAGGTAGAATCCTGGAGTTAGGAGCTGATGCAGAGGCCATGGAACAGTGCTGTTTACTGGTCTTCTTAGGCTCCTTTCTTATAGAAGGCAGTCCAAGGACAGTCCATCTACAATAAGTGACCTCCACCAGTCACTTATTAAGAAAATGCCCTATCAAGAGAAATATAGGAGAATGGGGAAATAAAAAGATCCAGAGGCCCTAGAAACCTACAAGAAGAACATCATGATGGGTGGATCAGGGCCCGGGGGATCTGCTCAAACTATTGCATTAACCAAGGACAATACATGTAGTAAACATCGAATATCTACTCTGATCTACCTAATGGTCAAGACATTCTCTACAGTTATGTGGAGAGCAGGGACTGACTCTGACATCAACTCTGGTGCCCCATATTCAACCACCTCCCCTTGGTGGGGAGGCCTGATGGCACTCAAAAAAAAGAATAAGCAGGCTACCCAGATGAGCCTTGATAGCCTATGATCATATAGTGGGGGAGGAGGTCCCCCTCAGTCACAGACCTAGGGGAGGGGAATAGGGTGAAAACAGGAGGGTGGGAGGAACAGGAGGATACAAATGACGGGATAACAATTGAGTTGTAATCTGAATAAATTAATTAAATAAATAAAGAAAATGCCCTATCTATATAGGGCATTACCCTCAAACTTTGGTGTTACTCTCTCTGCTTCCTGGCTGCTTCCTCAGAAAAGCCCTTCTACCATGGTGCCCTCTGTTTTATCACAGGCAGAAACAACACAGCTAAGCAACTATGGATTGAAACATCTAAAACTATTAGAAAAAAAACTTTATCTTTTGAATTGTTTCCCTCAGCTACTTGTCACAAAATACAGACTCTATATCTCCAATTATGAAAAAAATAAGCTGAAATTATAACAAAGGCCATTGAACAGAAGGCTTGACTAGCTCTAGTCAAACATATGAAGCTAAGTAAAATCAAGAGAAGGCCAAGAAATTGTTATAGCCAGAAGCAGTCTAGGAAGATAAGATACTTAGATGTAAGATGACATTCTAGACAAGTTATAGGATATTAGGCAAATCTAAGGAAATAGAGATAAAAATGATTACTCACAAAGAAAGAAGGAAAGGAAGGAAAGAATGAATTAAGGAAGGAAGGAAGGAAGAAAAGAAGGGAAATGAGGAAAAGAAAGAAGAGAAAAGAAAAGAAGAAAAGATCTTATAAAGGCATTTTCTCAACTGAGCCTCCTTCCTCTCAAATGACTCTAGCATGTGTCAAGTTGATATAAAACTAGCCAACACAAATAGAAATTGTTGTTGGGATTTTAATTTAACCAAAGTGGCAGTGACTCACATTGTTTAATGGACTAAACAATGTATCTTAACTTTTAAAAAGTTATTGACTTTTGAGGACCTTGGAGATACTGAGGTTTCTTAACACTTCCCACAGTCCTTGACATTTTAATATCACAAATAGTCTATATATCTGATTTATATTGTGTATCACAGCCTCTTGGAGGGTCACAAGCCATTATAATATATAAGCATTCCCTGTATACAATCTCCCAGAACCAAGTTTTAATCTGCTTGAAGACTATATTGCTTTTACTGAGAATGTATGGACTAACAAATTTTTATTTATGATCTTGTATAATCCTTACACTGCAATGAGTGCACAGAACAAACTAAGACATGGACCCAAAGAACGAGTGTCCCCAAATGTTAAAGTCTTGTGCCCCAGGATGCTGCTGTGGACCTTAAGAAGATGACACATCTGAGATGTCCCTGAGGCCACATGCCCTTGACAGGGATTGTTATATCCTAGCTTCCTTCGTCTTTCTTCTGCGACTTGGTTCAGGATGTGACGTTTGCTCTAACATGAAGTCCCCACCACTGCCATTGTGGAACCTTACCAGAGCCCATGAGCAATAGAACTTCCCAATCTTATAGTGGAGCCTTCAGAACCATGAGTTCAGTAAGTGTTTCCTCTTTATAAATTGACTAGGGCATTTCTGTGTGGTAATTTGAAACTGATTAATATGGTGATTGAACAGAATTATTTAGTTTTCAGAATCTACCAGGCCCACACAAGGACTACATGGAAAAACTATACATGATACATTTTCCATACCACAAATAATGACAAAGAATGACAGTATGAAGGCCATGCATTCTACATTAAGAGAGCCTGCTATATACATAGGTAGGTTTTCTTTCTTTGACATTTATTATCCAAGTAAGCTTAGAAAGTCTTTGCTGGCTTGTCAATAAAATAATTTCAGCATTATCAATCAAACATAATTTATTTACTTAATATTTTTTAAGTATTTTGAGGTTTTTAAAATAAATTAAGTAGTCAAAAGATTTAAAAGCCAGGCGTGGTGGTGCACACCTTTAACCCCAGCACTCCAGAGGCAGAGGCAGGTGGATCACTGTGAGTTTGAGGCCAGCAGCCTGGTCTACAAAGTGAGTCCAGGACAGCTAAAGAATACACAGAGAAACCCTGTCTCGAAAAACAAAACAAAACAACAACAACAACAACAAAAAGACTTAAAGAAATACAATTCTTAGATAATTTCCTTTAATTCTTTAGAGGCTATGGGAGAGTAGACTTTACACTTAGATACTTTTAGGATAAGGAAATAATATCTGTTTGTATCAAGCTATTGTTTTCAGTCAGTATTCCTATTGACACTAAGAGACAGATATATAAAATATTGACACAAAAAGGCAAAGAAAGTCTACTGAAGCTCAACAGTCACGCCCTTCAGTAAACCTTTTCTCAACCAGATGAATTAATATAATGTATATGTCCATGGAAGAAATTAAAGTTGCTATCTATCTATCTATCTATCTATCCATCCATCTATCCATCCATCCATCTATCTGTCTATCTTTCCATCTATCTATCCATCCATCCATCCATCTATCCATCTATCTATCTATCTATCTATCTATCTATCTATCTATCCATCTATCTATCCATCTATCTATCTATCCATCTATCCATCCATCTATCTATCCATCTATCCATCCATCCATCCATCTACCTATCCATCTAACTATCTATCTATCCATCCATCTATCTATCTATCCATCTATCTATTCATCCATCCATCCATCTATCTATCCATCCAACTATCTATCTATCTATCTATCTATCTATCCACCTAGTGGTGTGACTTCATTACACATGCCAGGTTGGCCTTGAGCTCATGATCCCCTACCCTAAGCATCCTGAGTTCTAGGAGTGCAGGCATAGAGTACAAACACCATACCTGGTTAAAGATACATATTTTTTAAAACAGAGGATATGTCAAATATCTAAACAACTGAATGTAGTTTAAGGAAAGTGTGGGAAACTGCTTCCAACCAAAATAGAATATTGAATGCACTAGATGGTTTCAAACCAATATACATTAACTAACAAAGGACAGTGAATTTAGAACTACAAAAACCAAATTAAGATGAACACTATACTTTTTCCGGAATCTACTTTAGGAGAGTTTATAGCCCGCACAGAGAATAAATGTGAGGGAGTCTGGCAGACTCATAGGTTTGAACGAATAGAGACTTTGGGGAGGACAAGGGCAGGGACGTTTTTCAGAGTGCTAGGGGGGAGAAAGCTAGAGAGAAATAACCCTGCATATCTGAAGAAAGTCCTTCCCTCCTCATTAGAGCACAAGTCTACTGGCTTTAAAACAGTGCTTAGAGCCAAGCAGAATGTCAAAAAAGACAAAAAAGAATGAAGACATGTCAGAGAATCGTAGCTATATTCCCTATCTCAATTATGGTGCTGAATACTTTTAAGTTATCAAATTAGACACTTCAGATATTTGGCTTTCTTTTGTATGGATTAATGATCTCAATACGTTTGTTTTTAAAATATGAACAGCTTATCAGGAAAAGTCTACAAAGCAATTTAAGAAGCAGAAAAATGATTAGCCAATGGCATAACAACATAGTTCAGCATTTCTTGCTTTAGTAGGGCTTGCTCACGGACAATGCTAATAAGCCAGCTAAGTAGTTTGTTTTGTATGTGCTTTCTAATGAAAACCATCAAAACCTTTGGCACCAGTTTAGTAATACTTGTAAAGGAAATTCCCTTATCTTAAATCTTTAGAACAAGTAACTCATCTTGAAATTAATTAATAAGAATAATTTTGCTCTATAGCCTTATTAAGGGCCACTAAGTATTTGGGGTCATATTCATTTTTTCCCTTTAAAAATCCATATTTTATATTGTCATTGACAGGAAAGTTTTCAACTGCTTTTTAATTTCTAATTGGCTTTCATTTCTAGAAGTGAGCCAAAAAGAGTCATTTCTAGGAGATATTCCCAAAAGCTGAAGGATCTGGCAGACCTCATCCTATTTTAATAAAAATTCTATATAAATTGAATTAATGTTTAACTGCAATTTTAATTTAAAATGCACAAAAGGAATAAATTTGGAACACATTGTTCATTATATTTGTTATTTGTGCCACATTTTTAAATACTGTTTAAAACCAGGTCAAACTTTTATGAAAATACTTACATAAGAAATATCTTCTTATAGTTACACAGTCGAAATAATCCTTATTAGCTAAAGTGATACTACATACAAATGAGTCTCAGTAAGAAACCAAAAGACAAGTGCAAAGGAACCTGGTTCCTGATAAGTCAATGCCAACAAAGTGATATAAGCACAAGTGAGTGTCTCGAAAATACTATATGATTTAAATAAATAATGAATATATTTGAGAATAACTTGAATATGATCAACATTTTTCCTATTATATTACTTAAGCCCCCAACAAATATGGTAAATATATTAATCTCACTTTATGGATGAGCTCTTAGGAGCTTGCCGAACCACATGTTTAGTAAGTGACAGAGCACAGATATCCACAGAAATGGCATTTATTAATGAACTTGATTTTTTTTCCAGACTAGCCATATGCAATGACAATTTTCTCCTAAGGAGCTGGGCAGCATCAGCAACTTGCAGTTCCGTCAGCCATGGGAGTCACAGGAGTAAACAGCTAATGCAAGATGCTCCGTACTAAATGAGCAAGTCATGTGTAGGAGATATCAAGCAAATGCTTTCTCAGTTTTATGTCTTAGCCTTCTCATCTATGAGTGACAGGATGCAATGGCCATATTTTGATACACAGTATCTAATATACTATTGTTTTACTTGAAGCATTTAAAGAGAAAAGGAATGGAATGCTTTGATTCCTCCCCAATACACTAACATATCCCTTAGTTTGCCTCAAGCTACCAACATCTACAGTCACCCAAATATCTCATTTTTGATGTAGTGTTTGCATATAACTTCTGCACAATTCCCATAGTTTAAAATCACCTCTAGATAACTTACAATGTCAAATACAAGGCATATTCCATGTAAATAGCATATGTACAATATTATTTTTTAAAAATTCAAGGAAATATGTATAGGTACTCAATGAGGATATAATTTTTGTTAAAATTTTTTCTATCTGTGGTTGCTTGAATTTATGAATGCACAACCCATCGATAATACATGCCTGAGTGAGAATTTCTGTTGAACAGTACTTGGGACGCATTTACTGCTATGTCATTATAATCCTACATAATTAGGGTTATATATATGATAATGGATACATTTTTTTAATTACTAAAAGTTAAACATTTCAATTTTTAGTAGCAGAAAAAGATGCATTGACCCCAAGATGTAAATACTATGTAACAGGACATCTGTTGAGCTCTCTGGGCCTTGACAACTCCAGATAGTCCAAGTAATGGCATTTCTCCATGAGTTTTTTCTCATGCTCTTTGGCATTGCCCCTCCCTGGCTGCATTCTGAAAGGGACCAAAAACATTTGATGATTTCAGTTTCTCTTCTTAATATAACATCCTGCATTAAGATGAAACTACTTTGTTTCTTTGGAAAATTACAAAATTCTCAGCCATTTTGTGTGTGTGTGTGTGTGTGTGTGTGTGTGTGTGTGTGTGTTTAGTTATCTATCTCCCTTTTCTCTGAGTCTGAGTGCATTTCTGTAGGCCTGTCTGAGACACCTCAAGCTATCAAATGTTTTCCTTTGAACTTTTAAAAGGACTTCTTTTCTCTTTGTACTACATCTTGAGTGATTTATACTGATATTCCTTAAAGTCCACGCATTCTTTTCTTGGCTGTAAAGAGTTTGCTGATGATACTATTAAAAATATTTTCAGTCCTATTACCTTGTGTTTTCTTTCTCTTTCTAGCATTTCCTTTTCAGTTTTTTATTACGCGTTTTCTTTATTCTCTACTGAAATCTTCCCATCCGTTTCAGGCATGCAATCTAACATTTCCAATCAAGACTTAGAAATTTTCATTGTGATTGTTTTTACACCCGTCTGATAGTTTAAACATATTTGAGTACTCTCTGCACCTGGCTCTGTGTGTTTATTTATCTCTTGACGGAGGCTCCATGTTGTCTTTGTCCAGGTGTGCACCTATCTCATAAAGCTCAAGTGATATGTGTACAGAACACAATAGTCTGTAGTATACAGTAATTGTCCTGATAAATGAGCATGTCTTTTCTTTCCTGTGATATTAGTGTGATGACAAAGAATTATGTTAAATCGGGTTTGTTATTGTTATGGCTCTCTTTAGGATGAATTGCTGCAGTATTACCTTTTGCTTAGACAGGTCTCTTCTGTACTTACGGCTCTAATTCTCTGGTATACTCTGTGCTCCTATATATCAATGTCTCCAGAACACTTACAAGGTTGGATTGCCATCGCTCCTGTCACTCATGAGGCAGTAGACCAATGTTGCTCATTACATAAATAGTTGCTGACCCCAATGGTGGGAGGAAGGAAAATTTCTCAGTGAGCTTCCACTCACTGCGAAGGATCTAATACCCTAATGATCTGGGCTGAACATATTTTTGTCCCTACACCAAGAATCATATATCTTTTTCACTTTTTCTTCTGATAATCACAGTGAGGCTATGCTTTGTGGTGACAAAATTTTCTATCCTTCCTTCGAGAACCTCAAGCCTCTGCTGCTTAGGGAAATGATGCCCACCTAGGAAGTCACCTTTCCTGAAGTGGAATGCACAATCAAGGGGCCTCTTCAATCCGCACGTCACTGCCTCTCCCATCTCCCTTAAGCACTTACTGGACAAAGCTCATGGGTAAGAACGGGCTCTCTTTTGCCTGAAGCTTACAAATACTTATGACCATTCAGCCCTCAAAAATAGTAATTAAAAACTCACCTTAACTTATCTTGTTTACTTCTAAGGCAGTCCCATCTTCTTGAGCTCAGTCACAGAGGAACAAGAATTTTCTCTTCATTTTTAAAATAAACATTTAGAATTTTATTTTAAAAAAATACACAACCATGAACATTGTTACAATTAGAGGCCCTCTTGTTCTCCACAAGGATACTTAGCATGCTCACAAAGGGTTCCCATGGTTAAGTCTTAAACAACCATCTTTAAAAGAACAACAACAAAACTCAGAAAAACAAAACCAAAAAAACTCAGCATATCCTATTTAACTTGTTTTAATATTTCCTCATAAATGGTTAAAATATTAAAGTACAGTAAGGAATAATCATAATGTTGTGACCAACATTATAAATATGGAATTATAAATTTAAAACATTTTCTGGTTTAAAAAATAAATCTGGCTGGCAATGCAACTCTGCAGGTTTCTAGTAGGGCGGGTCTCTGCGTCCTTGAGGGTGCTCGACTTCGCCTTACTCCATTATCCCAGGTCCTCCACACCCGTCTCTTCTTCTGCTCATCTGTTCCATCAAGGTCCAGGCAGCCCCCCATAGCCACCTCATCTTCCTCCACCAAAGCCACCTTGGTCCACACCACGGCCACATTGGAAGCCACTTCTGTTGCCACCTCTGAACCTTCCTCCAGGACTGCCACGGTCCGTCAATAAATCCACTTCTTCTTCCTTGCATGCCACCAGGGCTGCCTCGGCCACGATCACCACCCAGAGGTAGAAGGGTGGCGGGAGTAAGCCCCCAGGCTTAGGAGCCTTACACTAGTTGCATTCTGTTCTCCAGGCCAAGTTCTGGTTTCCAGGGCCCGGATTGGGACATTGTCAGTCTCCAGTTTGGTGTTGGATATTTCTTCCCCCAGAGGGGTTCCCTCCTGAGCCCCGGGGCACTCTTGGGGGGAAGCCTCCTCAGTCTCCTCTATGGCCTCCCATGTGACCCATGGGTCCTCGAGGACCTCCTGGACCACTAGGACCTCCACGAAGTGGTGGTGGCATCCCTATGCCCTCATGAGGTGACATGCCACCCCACATGCTATTCTTTGGAGGCTTCTTTCTGGCAAGACTTTAAGTTTGTTTCCTTGAAAAATTTTCCCATCAAACCATTCCACAGCAGCCTTGGCAGTTGGCGGATCTTCATAAGGCACTGTAGCATCATCACCTTCAGGCTTTCCTGTCTCCTTATCCAGGTAGATATGGACCATGGGTTGCCCAGTTCTCTTGTTAATCTTCATATCCCCATGCTGCCTGAAGAAGTCTGCCAGATCATTCAGGGTCACATTGTCCTTTAATCCTTACACATAAATTGCTGCCCATAGCTACTCTGTTGTCCATTGCTGCTCTGCTGCCCAGAGGTGTTCTGATGAGACTAACTGCTCTGAGAGTAACTAGTTGGCTGTGAAGAGGAGCGGCTGGTAGGAGGATAGGATGGAGGTGCAGCAACTGGCTGCATGGGGTAGCTCCCAGGTACCAGGGGATAACTGTAGTTACTCTGTCCATATCCTAGGCTGGCTTGGTTATAACCTCCTGTGATATACTGAGGTTGACTAGTCTCAGTGGGCTTGTTACCATCCTGTGGTCTTGTAGGTGCGGTGGCTGCTGGCTGCTGACCATAGCCTGGGTAGGCAGGATGGGTGCCACAGGCAGACTGAGCTGCATAAGAGGCCTGGGTTGTGGTGACTGCAGCAGTGGTCGTGTCATAAGCACCAGTGCCATGTCCTTGGACAGGCTGGCTCTGTGGCTGGCGGGCAGTTGGAGTAGTATAAGCAGAGGGAGGCTGTCAGTAAAAAGTTGCATATGCAGTCGGCCCGTAGGTGGCAGTGGTCTGAGCTTCAGTATAGCTGACATCAGTAGGCTGTCCATAGGCTCCATATTTTGTTGCCCATATGCCTGCATAGTCTGTGAGTTGGCTGGGTAGTGTAAGCACTGTAGCCCTGCTGGGTTGCAGCTTCGGTGTAGGTACCATAATCTGTGGATGCCATTTTTTCCCCTTCATCTTTGTTCTCTCCAAGAGTTTTCTTGGAGACCAACCTTTCTGCAGAAAGGATGCCTTCTATGCATTATGACTTCATATAGTATCTGACCTTTTGGGGTGGGAATGGCACACTTTATTCCTTTCTGCATCACAGGTAGAAAATGCCAACATAACAGCCTTCGATTTTCAATCTAGTGATGCAGTTCTTTAGCATTTTATGTCAACAAGAAAAAAAATCAATGTGAGCACATTTATTAATTTTTTAGCAAATAATCGAGCTGATTGCTGATCATGAAAATACAATGTCTTTATCATGTTATCTTCAGATTTAAATGTGTTTATATTTATATGAGAGTGCTGCTCATTATGTGAAATAGAGCAGGCAAAATGACCCTAAAGTCTATATGAAACCTCAAACTGGGCCAGCAAGATGGTTTGGCATTCAGTGGGTTACATAGTTATCAAGTATTGTATTATGAATACAATTCACTGAATCACTGTGGAAGGGAAAACGGAGTCCTGAAAGTTATCCTCTGACCTCTGCAGGTGCCCGAACCCCCACACCTAAAAAAAAGTTTTCATAAATAAGAAGAAAAACCCTCAAACTCTTCTCCTATCTCTTAAAAGTCTTCATGGTTGTTCAATAATAAACAGTGAGTCCTGAAAACATACATACAAGTAACATTATACAGCTGAGCAAGTTATATTTAGGAGCACATATGCATATACTTGTACATATATGCATACAATAACAACTAGTGAAAAAAGAGAGCATGAACTTTAAACTGAACAAGGAGGACACATGGGAGGGTTTGAATGGGGTAAGAGAAATGAGAAAATACAGCTGTAATTTCAAAATTTAAAAAAGTAAAATAGAATCATCCCACCTGATTACTCATTTATTAGCAGCCATTACAGCTTATGCTAATTTGGGACTATTCAATCTTTAAATTTTTTTATAAAAACATAAAAGAAATTTCAGTTTGTGTGCAAAATGTTTTAAATTGTGAAGAAAATAGTTGTAAGCCTGGAAGTCCCAATGAACTGTAGAGAGTTTATAGTTTGCTTCGTATTGCTCTCAGGGGAGGTCACTGGTCACTAACTTACACCCATCTTGTTTCTCTTGCCTTCTTAAAAATCTTTGTGGCTTGAGCTCTAAACAATAACAAACAAACAAACAAACAAACAAAAAACCAGGCAGGTGTACAAAACAGTCTACACACAAATGAGGCCTTATCCATGGTTGCCAGGCCACATCCTACACAGAATTCAGCATTTCATAAGAACCAGATTATTCTCCTCAAAACAATGACATGTATGACACTTTCTCAGGATTGCTTCGTGGCATCGGAACTGAGTTATCATTGATCAGGCAGATTGCACATTCACTGGATGCTTAATCATGCACACCATCTGCCCACCTATGCCCAACTCAGTTCTTTCTCTATTTAAATTAAAGCTCACATTAATGTCCAGGGATGAGCTTGGGGACTTGGCGTCACTGGATTACTCTTTCTTTTCCTTTTCCCAATGTGGCCACATTGAATAAATTTCTTTTTACTGCTTTTATCATTATTTGTGACTTCAATTGGTATTGTGATAGTTGGCTAAACTAGCATGTTAGGGCTGCTGGAGTCCCATGCTTTGTCCTCAAAACTTTGCTAATAGTACTGTATTAACCAACAGAAAAATGAGGAATTAATGTCAGCAATCTAAGAACACTGTTTTTATTGAAATGTTGTCAACTCATGTTTAATAAGTATTTTTTAAATTATTTCCTTTGATACCTATACAACTACCTAGGACTAATGAGGTCATGGATTTTGAAGAACCTACAATCACCACTTTACTAAACTAAAACAATCCATAACTTCATTCTAAAATGTTGTCCTTATACCCACAGATAAATGTAGTCATCACCTCTCATCAAGTAGACTCTTTGCAATAGAAACTGTTATTTTAACCTTGTTTTTACACTTATAATAATGTTGGCCAATTACTCAGTAGTGAAACATGTACTGAAAACCACACTCAAGAAAACTAGATATGAGAAGTGTAGTGAAGACTGTCAGACAACAACCACAGAATGTCATGTTACCACGCAGTAGAATGCATTTTCTCTTGAGTTCCATTCCATTAGGATTTAGAGAGATTTTTAAAATAACAATAAAGTCAAATGTCTTCAATAATCGTTATGTGTAGTGTGTAGGGTGTGCAAGCATGCACACGTGTGTGTGTGTGTGTGTGTGTGTGTGTGTGTGTGTGTGTGTGTGTATGTGTGTAGATAATGTTGTTCCCCTTAATTTTGAGACAGGGTCTGTCACTGAACCTAACCCTTGTCATTTTGGCTAGAATGGCTGCCAGTAAGCCCCTAGAATCTGCCTGTCTCTAACCCTTTCTCAGTGTTGGGGTTACACACTTCTGCTGCCATGTTGTATCCTTTAATAATAACAAAATATGAATTGAGATGGATGAGCTTACTCTTACATTTTAAATAAGTTTAAAATCCTTAATTTCTATATATTTAACATGTAGAATCACAGGCTGAGACACAATGAAAGTACTTACAAGTATCTCACTTAGTATCATCCACTTACATGAGAGGAAACTGAACTTCCTGGAAAGTGGAAAAAGGAAGTAAGTTGGTGGCTTCTATTATCTATATTCATAACTATCACAAACAATCTATGTCTAAGATATCTGTTCCATATGTCTGCATATGATGGAATGATGCATAGCTAATTCAGAATGTAATATAAGGTTTCTAATTATTAACTAGCTCTAACTTTGTAGCCATTATAAATAGTGGAAAGTCTGCTTCATTCTCGCTGTAATAAAAGTTTCTATTAACAGAGTGAATGTCTACTTTGGAAATAATTTAAACTTTCACAAGGATTACAGAATTTGTTGGCTGAAAGGAACCTTAAAGTTTCAACTCTCTAAGACTAGTTTGTTTCTCCATAGATATTAGAATCTACTCTGCAATCCCATGTCTCCTATATATTTACTTGGAAACATCCCCATCTTTGAGTTTTGGCTGCTAAAAGGGCTTTTTTCCCCAATTGTGCCAAAATGTATATCTCTTTGATCTGTCTCTCCAATACATTTACACCAATGGTACTATATTTTTATGACACATTAAAAACCCTTATCTCTCTCTTCCATCTGACGGCTCTTTAGAAGTAGGAGGATGGTCAACATGTGGCTTCTTTCCAAGCAAAGCTATTGTGATTTCTTTAAATATTGTTTATAGGACATGTTCTGGAGGAGGTGAATCATTTGTGATAAAGCGTTCAGTGTTTGGTACCATACCCTTAGGTATGGTGCAAACCTTATAATACCCTGTTGGTTGTATGATGCTTACATTCTTATCATCCTGTTGCCATCCATGTCCTTTATCCCTGTGAGAAACAGTAATGGTACTGATTCTACAGTGCTGTTATAATGATTCAGATAAATTATCTGTATACAACACTGAACTGAACTGGACATTGATATAAGCCCCTCTCTCATATTCTCCATGAGTTTAAATTATACATTCAGATTATTTGTCACCTACCTATCACTGTGTGTGAGCCACATTTTCCTTTCTCTGTGACACTAAAATTAGGCTACGAATTGCCTTAGCCAGTGGGATATCAGCAGAAGTGGTATTATCAGATGCTTCAAAAATACCTACAGTTTGCTTCCTCTTGGTGATCTTCTTTATGTTCTTGGGAGTCACTATAACAGGGGAAATTTTAAGACACATACAGCTGATCTGAACCAAATCTACTGTCTGATGTCAAGCTTAGCAATCTCAGCCAATTGTAGCAGAGCTAGCACTGACTCACAGGTTTTTGTTTTGAATCCACTGGGATACTGAGATTTTCTGTTACTACACTGGTCAATATTGCCACAATACTGCTGCATAGAAAATTATCTCCAAAACTCAATGGTATATTACAATAAGCACATATTTTTAGCTACATTGTCTATATGTTGGCTGGAGTTCAACTAACCTAACTTTTTCTTGGCTAAATTGACTCCAAAAGCTGAAAATTGAGTCTGGTGCACTCATTCCTCAGATCACTAGCTACCCAACGCATGCTCATCTCTGTAAAAGGCTGAAGTTCAAAAGGCCAAGCCCAACTGAGAAAACACAAAAAGATGGATTTACCCTGCCACATCTGTTAGCTTAACTAAGTTGTAAACACAAGTCCAGACTCAGGTGGGAGTAGAAACTAAAGTACATTCATCCTCAAGCCCAAAACAAGTTACATAGATAAAAGCCCGCATTTGATATCCATGATTTGGAAAATTTTATTCTTCAAATGAAATTGGGATGGGATGTAACCATTTAACCTTACACTATTATGTAACAAATATTAATTCATTACCCAACAGAACATTTGGTATGTTAATGCTGGTAAACAAATGCTAGCCATTCTAAATTAAATATAAACACAATGATCAGTGGTCTCCTCTAAACATATTTTATTACTTTTCCTTGCAACAATATTACATCAGTTGAGAAAACAATCATGGGATATGATTAAGTAAAATTATTAGAATCTCCCTTTATCTATTATTCTTATTTTAAAATAACTTAGGTAGAAGATTCGGAGATGTTCATCAGTTAAGAGAATTTGCCATTTTTCCAGAGGGTGTGCCCATATTAGGCAGCCCACAATCTTCTACATGAAACAGCTAAATAATAAATATATGTAAGTGAACAGAAGCATTAACAATTTATTAGTCCCATCACTGTTCTGTAAAATCATTTATTTCTTTCACATAAAACGGCCTACAAATACTTCTTTTAATTAGGTAAGTGGTCGCTTGCATGTATGCATATTTAAGCCCATCTTGTTATGTTTTAGGGATAGTGTATTCACATAGCTTTGGACCCGGATTTGATCACTTAGTGCAGTCCTTCCATCTGCCTCTCTCTCTCTCCCTCTCCTCCTCCACCTCTCTCTCTCCTTTCATGTCAAGTCATTTGAAGGGATGTTATGCTTCCAGGACAGGAGTGACTAACTTAATTGGATCATACACAACAAGGGCAAATATGGAATTTTTAATCCATAAAATGGCTGATGACTTCCAGAAAGAGTAGACGTCTTAAAACTTGGAAATTTCATGAATTCATCAGTCTTTCTGTGTTCATACTAAGAAGCACTTTACAGCCACTGAGACTAGAGAACAAGGAGAATGAAGGCCCAAGTGTGCAAGTACACTGTACTTCTGCAAATGAAAAAGTGGCTCTAAAATCTGTCCTCACGTAAAGAAGCAACACAGGATAGAGCCTATAGAAACAGGAGTAACATGTAAGTCCTTCGGCAGCATGGCAAACATTCACTTGACAGTACAGAGAGCTGATTGCTTAGGACTGAGAAGGCAATGGTAGCAATATCTGAAAAATCAAACTCGAGAAGAAAATCTATGTTTCATAAATTATCAGATAGATACTGATAGTGATATTTACTTTTGTTTGTTTTTTTCTTTTTTTAAATTTTATTTTATTAATTTATTCATATTACATCTCAATGGTTATCCCCTTCCTTGTATCCTCCCATTCCTCCCTCCCTCCCATTTTCCCCTTACTCCCCTCCCCTATGACTGTGACTGAGGGGGACTTCCTCCCCCTGTATATGCTCATAGGGTATCAAGTCTCTTCTTAGTAGCCTTCTATCCTTCCTCTGAGTGCCACCAGGTCACTTATATCTGCATACTAGCCCAAGGGGCATGTCCCATGAAAGTCTTCCCCAAACAGGAATCTGGGACAGAGGGGAGGACATCCTATTGGGACTCTAGATGAGAGAAGCATGGGAGAATGGCAAAGTTGAAGGATCCAGAGGATCCTAGAAACCTACAAAAAGAAAATTATGATAGGCAGATTTGGGCCCAGGGGTCTCGCTCAAACTATGGCACCAGCCAAGGACAATACAGGTTGTTTGTTTTTTAAAAAGTGACACTGAACCATGGTAGGTGAGAAGATCCAAAGGTATAAAAAGATATACAGTGTAACTGAACCCATCTAAGTTAGAGTCAACATTTGTTATGCAGGTTCTTTAATACTTCTACAGAATTATTATCATGTAAAAGTATCAATTCAATCATACATGTTTCATAATAATCAAAGGAAGCAAAGCATACAGAATATTTTTCATGCTAAGCTTTTGTTTTGCCTGTGGTAGAGTTGGACATTTGAGTTATCAATAGTTCCTGAGGTCCACAGAGTTAGCTGGCTTGTCAAGGCTGCAAACCTACAAAAGGAAAAGCCAGTGTCTGACATGAAAAGCAAGGTTTGGGGTAAGAGTTTACATAAAGAAGCAACACACATCATGGTTTGGAAAAGTTTTTCCAAATCTGTATATCAGTTGTAGTTATTTTTTAAAAGGGTATAATGAGTTGCAGAATCCTTATTTGTGACTATGACCCAAATCTATGCCCTACAACCTTATCTACGCTACAGCATCTGAAAGGAGTGACTGAGATTATACATATATACCTATGTGTATATACATACATACATACATACATACATACACACACACACACACACATACACATATAGTGGATTGGAAATCTGGTATTTCTCAAAACCCTAAAATATTCTAACTGTCCTAAGAAAAAGGAAATGTTTCAATTTAAATCCTTAATTAAAACCACATTCATAATTCTAAGTATTTAAAGAGAAAGTTAAAGAAGAAATTTACTTTTGCACATCACAGAGATCATAATAAACACAAACTTTGCCAAAAGACATGCCTCCAGATGCACTGAGGAAACATCAGAGTAGACAGAACTTGAGCTTCAGCAAGAAAAAGACTGAAGGAAAAGTCATGTATAGAAAGGCAAACAACTATAATGCAAAACTCATGTTCCCTCTTGGAGTCAAATTCTGAAAAAAGGCATCTCACATACACATACATGCATACACAAAGAGAGCTGTAGTTTTCTCCAGCATTAACTGAACAACTGTCAACTATAGTCTTGAGGTCCAGCAAAGCCATAGATGTCTATGAATAAAAGCCATGCCAATTTAGCAACAAGTACCATCAACTTTGCCCTGGAAATGATTTACATGCACCTTTACACTGTGTAGCTCATTACTTAGGGATTTCCAATAGCTCTGCATTCCTTTCCTGGCTGCCTGCTGCAATAAAAGCATGCACATTTATTTTCCCCGAATATACACCATGTTAAGAAAAAAATTCCTGTAATTCTTTGGAAATCCATTGCGTCAAATGCAGAATGTCATGGGGGGAGGAAGAGGGAGAGGGGGAGGGGGAGGGGGAGGGAGAGGAGAGAGAGAGAGAGAGAGAGAGAGAGAGAGAGAGAGAGAGAGAGAGAGAGAGAGAGAGAGAGAGAATCAGTTACCAGCTGGAACAGAATATAGAATCCTAGTTTTTCTTCTAAAAATGTTATGATGCACCATGCTAGAAGGCTCCCACCTATACGCCAGCGCTTATGCTACAAGTGCTGTGAGAGTTGATGCCTGTAGCCCAGTGTCCATGGTGCATGCACTGTGGGAGGCTTGTGCCTATAACCGAACTCACGGTGCATCTACTATGTATAGAAGCTTACAATAATTTTGAAAGATATAGAAGTGTTCCGAGTGAGACAAAAAAGTGAGGATTATCTTTCACTTGAGCAAGATGCACATTAAAAGAACATGAAACACTCTTTTTTAAAAGAACTGAGACATATAGAGTGATATAGGACTGATTCAATTTACATCCATGGCACTATTACCATTTTTATAGGGAATTCTCCTATAACTTGCTAACTAAACTCTATACCTATATGCCCATGGCCTAGAAAATTCCATTTGCATATTGTAAAAGCATCTCAAGTATAATATATATATAGCATGAGACTAGTTTTGTGCTCCTCCAAATATGTTTATTCCAAGAGTTCTATCTTTGACAATAAACAGTTCCATGGCACGAGTCTAGTTCATTTCACTCCTGACCTGGACAGAGTGGTTCTTTAACAATACAAAATTGACTCACTATCTTAAGAAATTCAATAATATTTCATTGTCACTAGGATAAAACATCACATTCCTCTTATTTTTTCTTTTACATTTTAAAGATTCTCTCTGTGTATGTGCATGTGTGCCAGTGTGTGTGTATGCACATTTGTGTGTGCGCCATACTTACAAAGGTCAGCAGATAACTTGGCAGTGGTTGGTTCTCTCCTCTACCACATGGACTCAGGAACCCAACTTCGGGGTCAGGCTTGGAGGAAAATGCCTTTCCTCAGTGAGCCATTGCCCTGGCCTTGTGTTCCCTAATCTGACCTGTCAACCTCTGATGGCTCTCACCCAAACCTTGCATCATCTCTCACCTTTACGACAGCTCCTCAACCATCATCTTTTCCCATTCTAATCAAAAGAATGTTTTAGTTACTAGAACACAGTATAAACCTTCCAATTCATGAATTATTAAACCCTTTTCTTTTCTTCTTGAAAAAATTCCTACAGTATATTTTGATCATATTTTTTCCTCTCTCAACTCCTCCTTGATCCTTCCAGCTGTCACACCACCAACTTTCCTCATGAGCTATGCTTAAGAGGAGGTGAAAAGATTGTAAATATCTTTTTTAAAAATGAGATTCTTAATCTCTGTCTTTAAAGTTATTTTTTTCTTTGTCCTGCTTAGTTTATTTACCTACTAAAATATAAATAAAAACATAGTCAGATAAAATATCTACTACTAGTTCAACTCTGACATCCTGACACAAAAAAGACAGCATACATGTGATAGTGATTAATAAATATTTATTGACTAAATTAGTAAATCACCATGTCCTCAAGGACATTCATTATACGATGGAAGGTGTATCTTTGTCTTATACATAAACCCTTATCAAACTCTACCTGGGATGCAATGTAGAAATTACTTTCAAGTAATAGGCTGGAGGAGTTTCTTTCCCTCTGTTCAATGATCATATTCCTTTAACATTATAAAAAAAATCTAAAGCCTATTCTATATATTTTGACAACTGCTTTAGGTGTTTAGGTGAAGACAATACTTCTGGTTCCTATCCATCTTTCCAGAAAGTGGAAGTTCCAGATCAGCTTTAAAAGGGGGAGTACACATACTTTCCCTTGAAGTTACTATCTTATATTTCCTGTGGTTGTGGTCTATGTATCTATAAAGCTAAACTTCTTCCCTTAATCATCTCTGAAACTCACAAGATAAATTCTGCTGAGTAGCACTTTGAGTCTGTATTCTCAGGCACTGAGGAAACTGAAATAACCACAAGAACACACTTTATATCTATCTGTCTGTCTATCTATCTATCTACCTACCTACCTACCTATCTATGCATGGGTGTGTGTGTGTGTGTGTGTAACATAAATTAAATAGAAAGGGGTCATAATTTTGAAAGAGAACAGGGGTAGAGTACATAGAGTGTTAAACCAAAATAAAGTAACTAATTTAAGTAGACCCATCACAAGTAATATAAAGGCAGTAATTACAAATTTTCCAACCACATTAAAAAATAAAAAGGCCAGATAAATTATCTCATAAAGCTATCAGATCTTTAAAGAATAACTAACATCCATAATTCTCAATTTGTTTTGTAAAGTAGAAAAGGAAAGGTTATTTCCAAATTTTCTTCACAAAGCCAGTATTACCCTGATACCTAAACTGGGATAGAGCCAGGGGTGGGCGGGATGGAGAGAGAGAGAGAGATTCTTGAATTTCATATGGAAATATAAAATGTATGGGTAGTCTAAACAACTCTAAATAAAAACACTACCAGAGGTATCATCACCTTTGATTTCAAGTTATACTGTAGATCTATAGTAATAAAACCTGCATAGTACTGTCATTAAAGTGGACACATTTGATCAATGGAATAAGACTGAGGTCTCAGGTATTAGCCCACATTCCTACAGCCCCTGAATTTGACAGTTTGAAAACATACATTAGAGAAAAGGCATCTATATTTTGCCCCTACTGCAAAAAAATGACAACATGCCAATGCTAGATCCAACAACTTTATTGTAATAGACTCTAAGAAAAGCAGTTTAGCTGAACCCCAAGATGAGGACTTCAAAACAGCAATTATGAATGTGTTTAAATATTTTTATTTATTTTTTCAATTTATTTAGGTCTTTATTTTCCTTGATGATATATTATTTTAGCTTCTGAGAAAAATATGCTTTTATTATTAAGTTTATTTATAGATATCCTATTCTTTCTGACATTTTTAAAATAATGTTTAGTTATTTATTTACTTATTTATTTAACATACTGGTAGCAACCCTTTCCTTCCTCTCCCCTCAGTCTCATCCTCCAACCTTCTTTCCCCCCTTTCCCACTAATCTACCACTAACACACCCAATTGCATCAGGACTAAGCACATCCTCTTTCACTGAGGCTGCCCAGATAGGGGAAAGTGAACCAAAAGCAGGCAATGGAGTTCATGTCAGAGACAACACTTTTCCAATTGCTAGAAGACCAAGCTTCCCATCAACTACATATGTGTAGGGGGCTTAGGTAGATCCATGCATGGTCCTTGGTTTGTGCCCCAGTCTCCTTAAGGCCCCTTGGGCCTAGGTTAGTTGATTCTGTTGATATTCTTATGGGATCCTGTCCCCTCCGGGTCCCTCTATCCTTCCCATAACTCTTTTTTTTTAATTAATTTATTCTTGTTACATCTCAATGGTTATCCCATCCCTTGTATCCTCCCATTCTTCCCTCCCTCCCATTTTCCCCTTATTCCCCTCCCCAATGACTGTTCCTGAGGGGGATTACCTCCCCCTGTATATGCTCATAGGGTATCAAGTCTCTTCTTGGTTACCTGCTGTCCTTCCAGGTGTGGTTGTGTGTGTGTGTGGTTGTGTGTGTGTGTGGTTGTGTGTGTGTGTGTGTGTGTGTGTCGGGGGTATCTTCTACAGAAAATAGTATAAGCAGCAATATTTATTTCCTACCTAGTCTTTAATCCTATCCCAGAGGAAGCTCCCTAACAAATAAGTAGTTAACACTGAAAGAAGAGAAAAACTTAAATCTTGCATTTTTTGTTTATTTATTTATTTATTTATTTTTGTTTCTCATAGATAAACTAAAGGAGAGATGCATGTGGTAGATTCTGTATGGCCCACAAACAACTTACTTTTTTATTTACTATTTTACACTTTCAGTAAATTTATGTCTAGTATTCATCATCAATGAACTGTTGTTTACTCTTGACATCTTACAATAGCAAATTCCTCATCATGAAGTATGAGCTGTCCCCCAGTCAACACTTTTCTTGCTTGCCTACAGTAAGCAGTTTTCCAGACTCTTTTGCTTAGAATATATACTTGAAATGACCTGTCCTGCCAAATCTAATGTCTAAATCCACCCTTCAAAGAACTGAATAAATATCATAGTATTGTGTATTCAGCATAAACTTAATAAACACAAGCTTAATTCAGAAATTAAGAACCAAACATTTCTTCCTTGCCTGTTGAGTTCCTCTGGGCAAATCTAGAAGCAGTGGGGTATGCCTGTGCACTCCGTGCACAATGTCTCCGGCCCTAACTCTACCTCCAACCCCAGAGGCAGCAGCCATCAGGGACTACCAGGTGAGGACCCTCTCTCAATGCCTTGTATACAGGGTTCTTCTGGGCAAACCCAATAGTAGTGAGATCTGCCCTGTGCTCTCCACATGCGATTTCCTGGGCACCAGATCTACCTGCAATCCTAGAGGTCTACTGCCATCAAGGACCACCAAGCCTGCTAACATCAGGGACAACCAGATGGCTAAAGGCTAGCATAAGAACACACTCAACAAACACCAGGGCAGTATGGAACCACCAAAACCCAGCCATTCTACTAAAACAAGCCTTGGATATCCTGCCACACCCGATGAACAAGAAAAAAAGCTTAAATTTAATCTTATAAAGATGATAGAGACCTTTAAAGGAAAATAATAAGTCCTTCAAGGAAATTCAGGAAAATATAAACAAACAGGTAAAGTAAATAAATAAACCCCTTAAGGAAATACAAGAAAATACAACCAAATAGGAGAAGGAAATGAATAAAACTGCTCAATACCTGAAAATGGAAAGAGAAGCACTAAAGAAAACACAAATTGAGTCAATCTGGAGATGGAAAACTTAGGAAAGAGAACAGGAACTGCAGACACAAGCATCACCAACAAAATACAAGAGATGGAAGAGATAATTTCAGACATAGAAGATATGATAAAAGAGATTGATACTTTGGTCAAAGAAAATATTAAATATAAAAAGCTTCTAACACAAAACATCCAGGAAATTTAGCACACTATGAAAATATCAAACCAAAGAATAAAAGGAATAGAAGGAGAGAATGCTCCCAGCTCAAAGGCCCAGAATACCTTGAACAAAATCATAGAAGAAAATTTCCCTAACCTAAAGAAATAGATACCTATAAACATATAAGAAGCTTACAGAATACCAAATAGATTGGAACAAAAAAAGAAAAGCCTCCATATACATAATCATCAAAACATTATATGTACAGACCAAAAAAGAATATTAAAAGCCTCAAGGGATAAGGACCAAGTAACATATAAAAGCAGACCTATTAGAATTACACCAGGATTCTCAATAGAGACTTTATAAGTCAAGAAGGCCTGGGCATATAACTTATAGACTCTAAGAGATCAAATATGCCAGCCCAAACTACTATATCTAGCAAAACATTCAATCACCATAAATGGAAAAACAAGATATTCCATGACAAAACCAAATTTAAACAGTATCATTGACTAACCCAGCCCTATAGAGGATACTAGAAGGAAAACTCAAACATAATGAGGCTATCTATACCCAAGAAAGCACAGGAAATAAATACTATCACATAAGCAAAACCAAAAGAAAGCATACACGCGCACACACACACTACCACCACCAACATCAAAACTACAGGAATCACCAATGGGTCATTAATATCTCTCAACATCAATGGCCTCAAATCCCTAATTAAAAAGACACAGGTTAACAAAGTAAATTTGAAAACAGGATTCTGCTGCATATAAGAAACACACCTCAGTATCAAAAATAGACATTATCTTGGAGTAAAGGGCTGGAAAAAAGTTTTCAAAGAAAATGGACCAAAGCAACAAGCAAAGATAGTCATTATAATATATAATAAAATAGATTCTCAAGCAAAAGTAATCAAAAGAGATGGAGAAGAATACTTCATGCTCATCAAAGGAAAAATACACCAAGATGACTTCTCAATTCTGAACATCTATTACCCAAATGCAAGGGTGCCCACATTTATAAAAGAAACATTATTAAAGCTTAAATCATACATTGAACCTTATACACTAATACTGATAGACTTCAATACCCTACTCTTACCAAAGGATAGGTCAACAAGGCAGAAACTAAACAGAGAAATAATGAAATTAACTGACATTATGACTCAAATAGACCTTACAGATAGATATCTACAGAGCATTTCACCCAAACACAAAATATTTCTTCTTCTCAGCACCACACAGAACCTTCCCCAAAATTAGCCATATTCTCAGTCACAAATCAGGCCTCAACGGATACAAAAAGATGGAAATTACCACTTGTATCTTATCAGACCACCACAGACTAACACTGGACTTCAACAACAACAGAAACAACAGAAAGCCTACAAACTCATGGAAACTAAATAACTCTCTACTTAATGACCACTGGGACAGGACAGAAATAAATAAATTAAACACTTTATAGAATTCAATGAAAATGAAGGCACAACAATGGGTTGTGGCTTATGGGACACAATGATGAAAGCAGTGCTAACAGGAAGGTTCGCAGCACCAAGTGCCTTCATAAAGGAACTGGAGTGATAACAGAAACAAAGAGAACAAACAATACAAAGAATCAATGAAGGTAAAAGCTGGTTTGTTGAGAAAATCAACAAGATAGCAAAACCTTAGCCAAACTAACTAAAAGGCAGAGAGATAATACCCAAATTAACAAAATCAAAAATGAAAAGGGGACATAACAGACAGTGAGGAAATTTTTTACAAAATCATTAGGTCTTTCTTCAAAAGCCTGTATGGCACAACGTTGAAAAATCTAAAGAAAATAGATGAATTTTTTGATACATTTCACTTACCAAAGTTAAATCAAGATCACATAAACAGTTTAAACAGTCCTATAACCTCTAAAAAATAGAAGTAGTCATTAAAAGTCTCCCAACATGCCTCCAGTAAAGCCCAGGGCCAAATGGTTTTAGCACAGAATTCTACCAGATTTTCCTTTTTTAACATTTAATAATTTATTCAGATTACAACACAATTGCTCTCTCATCACTTGTATCCTCCTGTTCTTCTCTCCCTCCCACCCTCACCATATTGCCCTCCCGTAGGTCCCCACTTTATGGTCACAGGCTATCAAGTCTCATCTTGGTAGCCTGCCGATTCTTTCTTTGAGTCCACCAGGGCTCCCCACCAAGGGGAGGTAGTCAAATATGGAGCACCAGAGTTCATGTCAGAGTCAGTCCTTGCTCTCCACATAACTGCAGAGAATGTCCTGCCCATTGGCTAGTTCAGAGTAGGTGTTTACTACTTGTATTGTCCTTGGTTAGTGTAATAGTTAGAAGAGACACCCCTGGGCCCTGTTCTTCTTGTAGGGTTCTAAGATCCTCTGGATCCTTCTATCCTTCTATTTCCCCATCTCCTATACTTCTCTTACCTAGAGTCCCAGTAGGATGTCCTCACATCTATCCCAATCTCCTGGTAAGTGAAGAATTTCATGGGACATGCCTTTTGGGCTAGTGTCCAATTATAAGTGAGCATATACCATGTGAGTCTTTCTGATTCTGGGTTAACTCACTCAGTATGATTATTTCTAATTCCATCCATTTGTCCATAAATTTCTGGATTTCCTCGTTTTTTTACGGGTAAGTTGTATTCCATAGTGTAAATGTGCCACAATTTCTTTATCCATTCTTCAACTGAGGGACATTTAGGTTATTTCCAGGTTCTGGCTATTATGAATAAGGCTGCTATGAATATGGTTGAGCATATGTCCCTGTTGTGTGGTGGAGCATTTTCTGGGTATATTCTAAGGAGTAGATAGCCAGGTCTTGAAGAAGCCCTATTCCTAGTTTTCTGAGAAAATGCCAGATAGATTTCTAAAGTAGTTGTACAAGTTTGCATTCCCACCAGCAATGAAGGAGTGTTCCTTTTTCTCCACATCCTCACCTGAATGTGGTGTCACTTCAATTTTTGAGACTTTCAAAGAACTAATACCAGTACTCCTCAAACTTTTCCACAAAGTAGAATCAGAAGAAAAATCATCAATCTTATTCTATGAGGCCACAGTCACTCTGATACTTTAGCCACCCAAATATTCAACCAAGAAAGAAAATTTCAGACCAGTATCACTCATGAACATTGACACAAAAATACACAAGAAAATTCTCTCGCAAAATGAATCCAAAACACATAAAACATCATATATCATGATCAGCTAGGTTTTATCTTTGGGATACAGGGATAATTTAACATATAAAAATTCATCAATATAATTCATCATATATAAACAAACTGAAAGAAAAAAACCACATCATCATCTCATTAGATGCTGAAAAATGCCTTTGACAAAATCCAACACCCCTTCATGATAAAAGTTTTGAAGAGATCAGGGATACAAGGGCTATGCCTAACATAATAAAGACAATATACAGGAAGTCAATAGCCAACAACAAATTAAATCCAAGAAATTTAAAGAAATTCCACTAAAAGAAGCGACAAGACAAATCTAGCGATGCCATATCTATTCAACATAGTACTTGAAGTTCTAGCATGTGCAATGAGACAACTAAAGGATTTCAAGGGTATAAAAAGTGGAAAGGAAGAAATTAAAGTATCTCTATTGGCAAATGATATGACAGTAAACATAACTGTCCCAAAATTCTACCAGAGAACTCCTACACCTGATAAGGACCTTCAGCAAAGTAGCTAGATACAAAATTAACTAAAAAAAAAAAAAACAGTAACCCTCCTGTATAGAAATGATAAATAGAATAAGGAAGAAATTAGGAAAGAACACCATTCACAAGACACAAATATATATATATATATATATATATATATATATATATATATATAATTTATTCATATTACATCTCAATTGTTAGCCCATCCTTGTATCCTCCCATTCTTCCCTCCCTCACGCTTTCCTCTTACTCCTCTCCCCTATGACTGTGACTGAGGGGGACCTCCTCCCCCTGCATATGCTCATAGGGTATCAAGTCTCTTCTTGGTAGCCTGCTATGCTAAATCTGGAAAAATTGTGTGATGATTTTTAAAACTTAATTTTAATGAGCATTACTTTTATATATATACATATATATACACATACATATATACACACACACATACACACAATAGTGTTATAACAATCTTTCTCAATATAATTTCTAAAGAAAATGGCAAAAATGTAATGGTTTAGGATACTCTGAAGTTTATAAAGACACAAGGGAATACTTCAGTGCTGTCAAAATGTTAAAAATTTCAAGTGACAAAGATATCAAGAAATGAGTTTTCTTGTATCACAAAGTCTAGGTTATCATCTCAGATTTTACAGGAAAAAAATCACCAAAGATAATGTAATTTTTAGGTCAAGACTTAAAAAGATCATATCAGTTTTAATGCAATGAGAATTGGGATCTGGAGAACTTTACCACCATTTCCTCAAATTATTAACTTCTTATTTCTTCTAGAAGGAAAGAAAAATTGTATCACCTACTAGCTTGATTGTTGTGTGAAAGAACTAAATTGCACTAGTAAAGAGATTTAAGACACAGGAAGGACTAAATTTAATTGTTAATAGCATCTCCTCCCCATGCAGATGTTTCTGGTTTAAAAATGTAAACCATGTGGATGACATAGGATCAGCAAGTTTACTAAATGGGGAAGAAGGAGGGGTAGACCAAAACATGTTGAAAACCATAGGGTCATGGAAGAAAGAGAATCCAAGGTTCAGGAGGAGGGCACTCAGAAGCAAAGGAGAGATAGTTAGAGATAGAAGGATGTGTTTCACAGAAAGACAGTTTATAACATCAGAAACCAACACAAAGAGCAAAATATAAGGAGGAGCAGAAATGGTACAATACTGAAGAAACGTAAGAGCAGTTCACGGGGAAAGAGATGAAAAAATAAACATTTTCCAAACTTGCCTCATATGTGTGTATCCCTTTGAAAACAGGAAACACAAGACTTGGTATAAAATAATATTAAACAATTAATTTAAAATTCAAGTGTGAACACACACACACACACACACACACACACACACACACACACAAATATAACCAAATTAATAGGTATCAGCCGCCTTTAAAAGACACCTAGTCATGCATCTCTCACCCCCAAGAAGATAAGAACTTAAGCCTGAATTTATGGTAATTAGTTCATAAAGAAGTAGGAAAAAGAATCTTACTTATTATCACTTTTTCTTTTGAGATTATAGTATAATTCTGTCATTTTCCCTTCACTTTCCTCCCTCTGAACCCTGCCACATACCCTTCCTTCTTTTTTTAACCTATATATTTTTGTTTTTTTTATTTTTCTTTTTATAATTTATTCACATTACATCTAGATTGTAATTTCCTCACTCTTACCTTCTTTTTCCTACCCACCCTCCCTTTTCTGATCTATTCCCCTCCCCTAGACCTCTGACAGGTGGGGTCCTCCTCCCCCACTGTCTAAGCACAGCCTATCAGGTCTCATCTTGATAGTCCACATTCCCTTCCTCTGTGTTCCCACAGGGTCTCCCTGATAAGGGGCAGTGATCAAATCATGGGTACAAGAAATCTTGTCAGAGGCAGTTTTCTGCTCCCTCCCGCTTCCTGATTTGGAAAATGAGCTATCTATTGGCTACACCTAAACAGGGCGTCTAGATCATCTGCTTGCATCGTCCTTGGTTAGTGCATCATTTTGTGCAGGGCGCCTTGGGTCCAGATCCACCAGTCTTGATTGTCTCCTTGTGGAGCTCCTGACAACACCCCTATTCCCTCTGTACTGGCATAGAAATAGGCTGGCTGACCAATAGAATCGAAGAGAAGACCCAGAAATCATCCCATAGACCTGCAGACAATTGATTTTGACAAAGAAGCCAAAATCATACAATGAGAAAAAAAATAGTATCTTCAACAAATGGTGCTGGTCTAACTGGATAGCTACATGTAGAAAAATGCAATTAGATCCATATTTATCACCCTGCATAAAACTCAAGTCTTAGTGATTAAAGACCTCAACATAAAACCTGACACACTAAATCTGATAGAAGAAAAAATAAGGAAGAGCCTTGAACTCATTGGCACAGGAGACAACTTCCTGATCAGAACACCAACAGCTCAGGCTCCAAGGTAGGCAGTTAATAAAGGGGACCTCATGATTGTTTGAGCAGAACAAAGCCATAGCTTACAGACTGGGAAAAGATCTTCACCAACTCTACTTCTACCAAAGGGCTGATATCCAAAATATATAAAGAGCTCAAGAAATTAAGCACCACCAAACAAAACAGTCCACTTTAAAAATGGGCCACAGAGCTAAACAGAGGAATATCTCAATAGAGGAATATCAAATGGCTGAGAACCACTTAAGTAAATGCTCAACATCCTTAGTCATTAGGAAAATGCAAATCAACACATATTTTTTCTTTTTAGTTTTTGTTTGTTGAGAATTTCATGCATGTATATAATGTTTTTGTGAAATGATACCACTACTCCTTCCTCTCTAATTCTTCCCTTATTTTCTCCCAACTTTTCCTTCCCAAGTTCATATGCTCTTTTTTCTACTTATATTTATTGAAAAGTTTTTAAATATAATATATTCTTATTATTACTTCCCCTCCCCCAATTATTCCCAGACCCTTCCCACCTCCCCACCTACATATCTACTCATGCCATTAGAAAACTGCTGTTTAAAATAAGAATAATAAAATAAAATAAGAACTGAAATAAGACAAAACAAATAAACAGAAGAAATATATTCAAAGAAAACATATAAGCAACACATATAGACACAAAGACACACATAGAAATCCCATCAAAACACAAGCTTGACAACACATATAGACACAAAGACACACATAGAAATCCCATCAAAACACAAACTTGAACAACTTTAAAACTTACTGAGTCCTCTAACTGCTACCTATATGTGGGTATGAGGACATTTACCAGAGCATGAGTACCTTTTCAAGGGCCATATTCCTGAAGAAAACTTAGTCTTCCATCATCAGTAGCCATCCATTACCAGTAGCTTTACAGCTAATGGGGAAACTTCATGAAACTCTTAGAAATCCATGCTGAGATACTGGCTGGCTTGGTGTTATACATGTCTTGTGTTTATGGTCAGAGCCATTATGAATTCATGTGTGTAATGACACTATCACATCTGGAAAATACTGTACTGTTACAGATATCACCACTTTGGGCCTTTTAATTCTTGTGCTTCAACGTTTTTTGATGATTCTTGAACCTTGTTTGGAGAGGTTTTATAGAGAAGTCTCATTCTTAGCTGAAAATGCTGCAATCTCTCTTCTTATTCTATGCATATTGGCAGTTGGTGCAAAGATGAAAATGAACAAGGAGGAACAGAAAGAAGAGGAGGAGGAGGAAAAAGAGGAGGAGAAGAACAAGAAGATCAAGAAGAAGAAGAAGAAGGAGAAGGAGAAGGAGAAGAAGAAGAAGAACAAGAACAAGAAGAACAAGAAGAAGAAGAAGAAGAAGAAGAAGAAGAACAAGAAGAACAAGAACAAGAACAAGAACAAGAAGAAGAAGAAGAAGAAGAAGAAGAAGAAGAAGAAGAAGAAGAACAAGAAGAAGAAGAACAAGAACAAGAACAAGAGCAAGAGCAAGAGCAAGAACAAGAACAAGAAGAACAAGAACAGGAACAAGAAGAACAAGAAAAGGAACAAGAAGAAGAACAACAGCAGCAGCAACAACAACCACAACAAGCACAGCCAAGACAAGTAACAGGTTTGGGGAGCAAATAAGAGCATCAGACATTAAATCTGTTTTGTAGAACAAACTTTAATGGTGGGAATGCAAACTAGTACAACCACTTTGAAAAGCTATCTGGCGCTTTCTCGGAAAAATGGAAATAGGGCTTCCTCAAGACCCAGCTATCCCACACCTGGGAATATACCCAGAAAATGCTCTACCACACAACAGGGACATATGCTCAACCATGTTCGTAGCAGCCTTATTCATGATAGCCAGAACATGGAAACAGCCTAAGTGTCCCTCATAGAAGAATGGACTAAGAAACTGTGGTACATTTACACTATGGAATACTACTCAGCTATTAAAAACAAGGAATTCCAAAAATTTGTGGACAAAGGGATTGATCTAGAAATTATCATAATGAGTGAGTTCACCCAGAAGCAAAAAGAAACAAACGGTATATACTCACTTATATCGAGACACTAGTCCAAGGGATACGTCCCATGAAAATCTTTACTTACCAAGAAAGTGGGTCAGAGGAGAGGACATCCTATTGAGACTTTAGGCGAGAGTAGCCTGGAAGAATGGGGAAATAGTAGGACCCACAGGGTCCTGGAAACCTACAAGAAGAACTTTATGACAGGCAGATCTGGGTCCTGGGGTCCTCCTCAAACTAAGGCACCAGCCAAGGAGAAATAGGCAGTAAACTTGGAACCCCTACCAAGAACCTAGCCGACGAACATGATATTCTCCACCGTTGAGTGGAGAGTGAGATCTGACTCTCACACAAACTCTGGTGCCCCTTTTCTGACCACATCCCCTGGATGGGGAGGCCTGGCGGCACTCAGAGGAAGGATAGCAAGTTATCAAGAAGAGACTCGATATTCTAAGAGCATATATAGGGGGAGGAGGTCTCCCTCAATCACAGACATAGGGGAGGGGAGAAGGGGGGAAGTGGGAGGGAGGGAGGGAGGATTAGGAGGAAACAAGGGAAGGGCTAACAATCGAGATGTAATATGAATAAACTAATAAAAAAAAAAGAACAAGCTTTAAACCCAGTCAGAGAGCGGTTGGTTATCCCTATAACATTTGTGCCACTCTTGGACTAGTGAACATATATATCATGAAAGATCAGTCATTTTTGGGTACCTTGTAGGGTTCATACCTGTGTAAGATTTTTGAATACTTGTACAAGCCACTGGAGTACATACAATCTTCTATTAAAGATAGCCATTGAGGATGAAATTTCGTTGGTCAGTTCCAGCTTTATTTCCCTGTGTCCAATAGTTCAAATGTACAGTATCTTCAGTAACATGTCTTACCTTCATGTCCTACAGAGCAATTACAATACCTAATAATATTTTGGGATGGGTATTTATAGGAACACACTGACCAACAATTAGAAAAGCTGTAACCCATAGGCAGCACTTGGTTTTAGGCTATCAAATCCTTACTATTTCTTTTCCATAGAAATCTGATATCTGTTAGTAGTATCTGATCAGTGAATTCTTCATGCTTAAGAAAACTCCTTCAGAATAACTCATGTGTGTGTGTTGCCTATTCATGTATGCCCATATGTGTGGTCATGGGTCCCCATATGTGCATACGTGTGTATTTGTATATGAAATCAGAGATTGATATTGATATCTTCCTCGATCTCTAGCTCTACCTTACTGTTCAAGACAAGGTCTCTCACCTGCAACTCAGTAACAGGCCAGAAATATCTAGGAATCCCAGGTCTTTGCTTCCCAACGTTGAGATTATAGGTACACACCATTACCCTGAGATTTGACATGGGTCCTGGAGATCTGAACTTAGATCTTCATGACTACATGGTAGTACATTACCAACTGAGCCATCTCTTCATAACAACTCTTAGGATCATTACTCAGAAATCATCTTCTCTGGAGATTGAAAATGGTATATATTTTGCCTAATCACTTAAAATAATTATGACTGAGTATACAAATTTCATACTACAAAATTAGAAACAAGTATGAGTATCAGTTGAATAACAAACTTTAATAGAATGAAATAGGGACCAGCTCACCACCTAATTAACTGTTGTGACCTTGAACAAACCAGTTCACTTCTCTGGATTTTAGTTCTCTCATCTGCAAAATGAGAATGATAATATTTTGTTTAGAGATTATATAAATGAATATTATACATAAATCTGGAATACAGTAAATGCTCATTTACTCTCCTTTACTCTTCATATTGACTAGCATAAAATTATCAAACATATATCTATTTTAAAAAGTATTTACCTACAGTCCACAAGGCCTTAACTATAAACAGAATTCTCCATCAAAACTAAATACTTGTGGGAACCCAGTTAAATCTCAGATTCCTCTCTATCTGGAGTTTCTTAAAGTACATGTGAAACTACTGATTTAGTCTTCATATTATTAGAATTAGTAACCATGCCAGATTTGCTGGTTTCTGATAAATCACATTCTCTTGTAAAACATGTATTTTTAAAAGATTTTCCCCTCTCTCCTCACCCCTAAGATATAAGAAATGAAAATTAATTCAGTGTAAGAGATAATCTTTATTAGGTTTTTAAAGTTTTAACCTTGGGTTCACTTGACAAAATTTATGGTCAATATCTATATACAAGGGTTTGAGATACAAACAACTGTGTAGTAGCAAAGTGTGCTGTAAAAGGCTTAGGAATCAAGTAACACTGGTTTGATGCTGGACAAATCACTTCTCTCCTCTGAACTTTGTTTTATTAAGTGTTCAAGAGATATTCCAGGAGTTCCCTGCCAACTAAAAAATTCTATTATTAGCTATGGGACACTCCTCTCTTTTATATTAAACATAATAGCTATTTTAGAGAAAGGAGTGGGAAGATGAAGGCAATGCATAGACCTTTCTAAATGTTGTAGCATTCTACATTCTCACTCACAGCTAGTACTAATGGGCCATGGTTCAACTCTATAGATTAATGTAACTTTATCAAAGAGCAATTTGATAGAATATATCCAGAAAGTGAGATTCACGCAGTGTTTCCAAAGTGCACAGCCTTGTTTTCAGAATCAGGTTCAAACACTCAATTGTTTAAGTTGTTTAGCTTAGCTATATCTTCTTCAGTAAAGGATATATAATACAGTTGTCTGAAACAGCTGTTGTGAAGTTTAAATTACTTCAGATTAAGGCCTGTATTATTCACACATACTTTCATACCTATTTAGTACCAAAATTGTATGCTTTCTCTTTTTTTATGTTTTGCCTAACATTTACACTCTCAGAAACATAACCCAAAATTTGCACACTATGATATTTAACCACATGAAAATATGAATGCAAGGAAAGAATACGGAAAATTGAGATTAGTTTATGCCTAGATAAATTTAATTATTGTACATTTCTTTTATAAGGTTTTTTAAAGATTAATGTTACTGTTATGTAATTATATTTTAAAAATTAGCTGAGTAGACAAAAGAATCCAGTTAAAGGATAATAAGAGTAAATGGCATTTCTGGATCACCAAGCTACCTGAGTAGCTGTAGCCTCAGAATTAGTGAGGAGGAAGGATGCTTTTGAGATGGCTATTTTAGTGATAAGATTACAATATGGTGGCGCACACCTGTAATTCCAGCACTCGGGAGGCAGAGGCAGGTGGATCTCTGGGAGTTCAAGGCCAGACTGGTCTATAAAGTGAGTCCAGGATAGCCAAGGCTACACAGAGAAACTCTGTCTTGAAAAAAAAATACTATAATTCAAATTTCCCTGGGCATTCTATTGAATCACTGCTTTATATGTCAACTTGTAAATAAAAATTAGTAACTTCATTGATGTAATATGAGTATAATAAATGTCCATTTATTCATGTTAATATATTATTTTCTTAATTTTACTGTCAATCTACTTTTCTGGAGACACTTTCAAATGTATGATTATCAAAACAATCCTTTGTTCTTTTATAAATCTGAAAAGATTTCTAGTCAAAACATCTATGATTTAAGTTCTACAGCACATTAAAAATATTTCTATTTTCAGTGTCTCCTCCATAATATATATAAAAACTAACAATATACAAATCAGTAGCAATAACCACTTAATACTATTTACTAGTGAGTCATCACAACTTCAGACTAATCCATAGCATAAAAGATTAACAGTAAACTGAGTCAGTAATCTAAACCCTACTGAATAGGTTCAGCTGCAAGTCAGAGATGAAGAATATTCTTTTCTTTCTGACTCATCAATGTCAGGTTTTTGTTTTATTTTATTTTGTTTAGTTTGGTATTTTGGTTTTTTGAGACAGGGTTCCTTGGCTGTCCTGGACTCACTTTGTAGACCAGGCTGGCCTCAAACTCACAGGGATCTACCTGCCTCTACCTTCCAAATGCTGGAATAAAAGCATTAACCACCACCACCCGGCACATTAGCAGTTTTTAATTCTTAACAGTTTAACAGTTATTCTTAAATTGAAAGTGTAAGCAAATTACTTATACTTACAACACTTGGTTACATATCTACTAGAGGAAAACTAGGGAATGAGGACATGTAAAAAGATTAGTGAAAATATATCAAAATTAAGCTAATTTAGGAGGAAAAAAATGCAATGTCATAGAAAGATAAGAAAGTTCTCAGGATCGGGAATACTAAATGTCTGTTGTATCCAAATCCTCATCAAATTTCAAGATGCCGTACAACCAAGTTCCCCAGACCCTCAACCACATCTATCTACAGTGAGTGTCTTAATTAGGGATTTATTGCTGTGAAGAGACACCACGACCAAGGCAACTCTTATAAAGGAAAACATTTAATTGGGGTTGTCTTACAGTTTCAGAGGTTTAGTCCATTATCATTATGGTGAGAGGCATAGCAGCATAGAGGCAGACATAGTGCTGGAGGAGCCAAGGTTTCTGCATCTTGATCGGAAGGCAGCAGCAGGAGACAGTGTGCCACACTCAGCATATCTTGAGTATATATGAGACCTCAAAGCCTGCCTATGTATGAAGCACTTCCTCCAACAAAGCCATGCCTCCTAATACTGCCACTCCCCATGGCCAAGCATTCATACACAGGAATCTAAGGGGGCCATACATATTCAAACCAGCACAGTGAGTTTGGATATACAATTAAATAAAAGAAATTTCAATCTGTTATGACATCAAGTCCATCTTCTATTTATTTTAACAAATGTTAATTAGGTGTTTATGATCGTATCCATAGAAAGCTATAAAAATAATCAATAAACATAAACCTTAAATTCCAGATCTCATAATCTATGAACTTCAGGCATTCCTAAGAATTCTATGACCATTTAAAGATATCTTGAGGAAAAAAAAATGTTTCAGTGCCCTTTCTACTGTGTTCCAGTTCCTACATCCTAAAACCACAAACTGATTAATCAGCCAGCTGTCTGACAACTAATACTAATTGCTTTATAAAAAGTCTTTCATTCCCCTTATTTTCATTATCCTTGTAGCCAAGAATTGAGACTAACTTCTGTGACAGAAGTACATTTTTGGAAGAAGACATTAAGGTTGCTTTTTCTTCTTCTTTTTCTAATTAAATATTTTCCATATACACTTATATTATTAGACATATGTTCAATAAACTACCTACAGCAAGAAAAACTACTAAACAGACAGGAATTATATAAATGTTACATTCATAATGTTGACATTAAGGTTGTTTTGACTTCAATGTTAAGCATCTGTAAAACTGTCCTCTATATTAGAACAGGCTAGAAGCTACTGTATACTTACCAAGTACCATTCACTGGTTAAGGGTGTTATAAGCACCAATTAATTCATGCACACAATATTAGCATTTTTGATTTTAGAATGAAATAAATGATTAAGTAATCAATATATACTCAAAAAGCTAGTCAAATAATCCCTTTTTCTTTAAGGGGCTATACATTCCATGTAAGAATCTGCTCTTATATAGGCAAATTATAATAAGAAAGTCATCAGCTAAGAGAACATATATTAAAATGTCTTTACTGTTTCTAGAAAAAAGCAATTATATTCTACAAACACTACTTGACATGTGACAAATATTACATTATGAATGCAATACCTTATTAAGGGCACTGCTGAGTTGGCACAAAAGGAAGAGAAACACAGGAGGCAAAGAAATTAGGGAGCGTTGCACAAAAGTGAAGCACTGATGTCCCAAATCTTGGGTATATTCACCAAAAGCAAGAAGTTCCATGCTCTGGCATTAGTATATTGAGTATAAGAACAGAACATTAAGTCAAGAACTTCTCAGGGCAGAAAATCAAATAGACTATCCTGAATAAAACTAGGTCATAAAAGACTATAGCAAAGTAAAACATTAAACAATAAAGACTAGAAGCAAAATTCCCATAAAACATTGAAGCATTGAATGTGGTATCTCTTGACCTTCACAAGAGATGATAAGAAATTTTTTTTCTGAAAAAAAAAAGATAAAAATTGGCCTTCACATGAATATATCACATTTTTTCAGACTATAAGATACACCTGACCATAAGACACACCCAGTTTTTAGAGCAGTAAAACAAGAAAAACCGTAAAAATAGCAACTGGACCATAAGGCACACCCTAATTCCTCCCCACTTTTGGAGGGAAAGTGTATTGTATGGTCCAAAAAAATATGGTATATCCTAAACTCAAACTAGTGGCTAAAACATATCATTACTATTAAAATTGCATTTAAGTTGTAGTAAACTGCTGGTTTTAAAAAGTATCTGGCAAAACAATACCCAATCTTAGCAAGAAAAGGACCTTTAAAGACTGAAAGAATTTCCCTAAGTACCAACAGAATACCTGCATCAGTAGTCAGAAGTGGCAAATACAAAAATGAATTATAATTAAACCCAAAGGATATTATCACACTTGAAAATATCATTTACAAAATATAACAATATTTACGTTTTTATATTAAAAAAGAAATACAATAGATTTTCTATATGTAAAAATGGGAACAACTTTAGAAGAAAACAGTTCTTCTAGTAGGAAAAATGGAACCTCTTAAATGTAAAACTCAATGAAAAATCAAGCTGACTAAAAAGCAAAAGTAGGGGATGGTGAGATAGTCAATAAAGTGCTTTCCATGTACGTGAGAAAACCTGAGTTCAGCACTTAAGTGTGGTGGTACATGATTGTGACACCAGTGCTGAAGAAGCAGAGATAGGCAGACTCCTGAGCCCCCTGGCATAGCCAGCCTAGCCTACTCAGACAACTCCTAATCAGGGAGACACCCTGACTCAAAAACAACAAACAAACAAACAAACAAACAAAGACATTTAGTGTTGACCTCTGCTCTTCATATACACACAAGTATGCAAACATATAAAAGAGCAAAAATGAATTAACAAAATGGAAGAAAAAGCTAAATAAATTAGTTAGGAACATTCACACAAAATTAAAGTGCTATAAGAGATAAGAGAAGAAGCAATGTATAGGCTGAAAAGTTCTATCATGAGTCTAAACATAATTCAAAAGAAATGATGCATTAATGGTGAGAGGCGATGTTTACAACATAAAACCAATGTACAAGTGGCACAAGATGATTGGTTAAAAGCAGCTAACACTGGTCACATCTCTGAGAGTTAGAGAGTGACTGTAGGAACACACTAAAGTACAGTAGATAGAAACTTGCCAAAACTCAGAAGAGAGAGGGTGACAGAGCTCCTCAGTGCCCAGTGCATGACGGCATGACTAGTGGGTAGGTAGCAGGAAAAGATATAGACCAAGTAGATTCAACTTCCATGCATTGTCCTTGAACATAAGTATTATTGGATGTGCAGAACAGGTCAGGTCTAGAAGACTTCTCTTTATTTCCTGAGATAAACTTTAGACTGAGATAAACTTCTCTCTGGGCCACTGGGGAAGAAGTTGAACATTATTAAACCACCATTAAATACTGTTAATGACCAGCCTTTAATGTAAGCTAATGAGTTGGGGACCAGGGCAATATGACTTCCTAATTTACCATATTTAGGAACTTCCCTGATGTTCTGGCTGCCTTGAGCCGAGAGCTACCATGGCAGCCTGGCTATTTTAGACACCCTATGAATGATGTGAGAAAGTTCTATTACAATCCCAGCTATTTCAAACTGCTTGTGTGCAACTTTTGCCCTTATATAAGCTCATATGAACTCTAGATGACTAACCCTGAAACCATTTCCATAAAGGATAGAGGAACAGCATTTCCCCTGTTAACCCACCAGAATGTCTGTGATTAGTGAAAAATAGTCCTTCATTTGTACAAAAGGACGCTGAGACTGGAAAAACAATCTTGTCACACTTCTTCCTGGGCATACAATCTAGCTATTTGGTAAATACAAACTCATATGTTGACCCATTGAGATGTCACATTAGGACCAATAAAATGCTTTTCTTGTGTAGTCTTTTCTTGCCTACTATTCATTTTCATCACTAATAGAATAGACTACGCTGGTGAAATGGAATGAAGAGAGGATGCAAAAGCTGTCAGCTATCAGGGTACAGTACCAGTAGTGAAGGTACCAGAGCATCAGCAGTAGTCATAACGAGAGATCAGCTGAAATAAAAGCAAGCAGAAGGAACAGAGACAACAAGGGTTGTGAAGTGCTGGTCACAAAACCTCAAATAACCATCAAAGTATAAAGTAATATATCTCAATTACTCAAAAAACGTCTACCAACCTACATTTTTCATTCACTAAAGAGTCATTCAAATCACAACATTTTTAGGCAGAATTTGTAACATTTATATAACCCCTGACTGTTCCGTGGTTCTTCTTTCTGTAGGCAGTTTATTGTATATATGTGTAATAACATAAATGCATTTGTAAAAAAAGAAAATTAATAAAAATAAAAAGAAATTATAAATGAAAAACACTTTAATAATATGTATATATGCTTAGCAGATAAACTTATTTAAAAAGCTCAATAACATTAGTCATTAAACCAAACAATATCCCAGCACGGAGAAAAGGAGATGGATACAAAGTCCCAATCTTATCTGAGGAACTATTGACATGTGATTGTTTCTGAAAGGTAAATTTGTTTCATTTGTTTTGTTTTTCTTCAGTGGTGTCAGACCTGGTATAGGGCCAATACAAACTGCATTGCATGGGGTTAGGGAGAGATTCTGTGGATAGAGAGGTGGGGGTGTGATCTGAAATGAGATGAGTGCTGGAGATAAATATGATCAAAATATATTTATTAAGAATTGATAAAAACACTTAAAAATTATACATTTACCATGTGATCAACTACTCTACTCCTAGATTTTTGCCTCAACTGGATAAAAGTACACATCTAAGGAAAGACCTGTGTAATAGTTACTTGTGTTGTTACTCTGGCAAAATGCAACCTAAGAGGGAAGGGGTTTCTTTGGGTTCAAATGGCAAGTGTGAAGTCCATCGTAGTTGGGAAGTCCTGTCAGGAGCTTGGCAGCTGACAATACTGAAGGCAGAGAGGCTCTCCTTTTCTGAGGGGTAGGGGACGGGGAGAGAGGAAGGGAGAGCCAGAAGGAGAGGAGGGAGGGTCTACAATTGGCATGTAAAGTGAATAAGTTAATTAGTTAACTAAAAAAAAAACATGCAACCAAGTCCATTTAGGAGTCTGTTGGCTGGAGAGGAGCCACTTTCGGAGCTTATAGAAAGGAAGCACTTTAGAATCTGGTTTGCAGTGTGGCATTTAATTGTATAAATGGTCAAAAACATACAGTTGGAAAGAGCATAATTTATTGTAACTTAGTTCCTCCTCATAAAGTTCCTCTAAGTGATGACAGTTTGGGGGAGTTCTGAGAAAGACCCATCTTTGACTAAAAGCAAATACCTGATTACTTCTTTTGTCTGAAGCTTGCTGCTCCATAGCATTGCCTTGCCCACTTCTTGACAGCTGTCATAAAAACTCCCCATGCTGAGTCTAAATCAACTTCTCTCTAATGGCCGGTTTTGATCCAAACTCTGCCTTCTGAGATATACTAACATAATCTCTTTGACAGCCTAATTTATAAAAAGATGTGTATCTTGGAGACAGTACAGCAGAGAGAGTTGTAACATGGGCTGTGAGATCTGACAGACCTAGAACTAAATTCTGGCAATATCATTTATGATTGATCTTGAGAAAAATACTTAACCATGTTTAGGCCTCAGTTTCTCAGTTCTTAAACATTCATAAAAATAGCATCGGAAGACCTAAGAGGATTAAGCAAATAAACAGTATCTAGCACAGGGGCACAAGCTCAAATTAATAGTATCAGCTTACTTAGCTTTATTACCAGGCAACTTTACGGTTAGGTCTGGGTATTAAGTTTTGGATGATGTGTGTCAAAGTGGATGCTTTGCTCTCTGTTTAATTTTGAACAAGTTATCATCCTTCTTTGGACATCAGCTTTTCACTGAAATATAGAGGGTTCTAAATTTCTAACAAAGCCCTATAAAACAATTACATACCTGTGTGCATTTGAAGGAGTGAATGCATATTTGTTATTTGCATATTTCTTTTTTTTGCATATTTCATGTATGCAAAGTTTATGTGAAAATTTTAAACTCTCTACATGCAAATAATATTTGTGTGTGTGTACCATGTATGTGCATATTTATACAACCATAGTATGTGAACTAATGCTGGAGAACAATTTGTGGAGTCAGTTCTCTCGTTCTACCCTGTGGGTTTAGGGGATCAGATTCACATCCTCAGGACTGGAACAATAGTAGTAACTGCTGAGTCATCTCTCCAGCCCACAAAACTAGTATTTAATGAGTAATATGCATGTTGAAATATTTAAGGCTTAAGTATAATTATAATTATTTTTACATGTTTTGTGGAAAAATTATTAAAAATAATATGGATTAATAGATGAGCAGATGAATAAAAAGATACTTTTCCTCAAATGCTTAAAAATAGTTACATTTTCTGAAGCTGTTAGTCTTAGATATACAACTAAAAGAATAAAAACATGTACATATATGAAAACTTAAACATAATGGTCATAGGAAATTACTCATAACAATTGACAAATAAAAATAGCCTCAGAGTCAGTCAGTACCTGATCAATTAAAACTGTGGCATGTCAATTCAATGATATATCATTCAACTTAAAAGGAATTATATATACGTATATTCCAACAACAGAAATGGAAATTGAGTATAGGATCTAAGTGAATAAGGACAGTCACGATATATCACAGCTTACTGGATTCCAGTCACACAAAATTCCCATAAAGCAAATATAAAAATATAGGTAGATGGTTAGTGGTTACCTAAGTTCAACAGGGATTAAGGAATTGTGGGGTAGGGGTTAGTGAGTACAATGGGGGACCAGAGGGTGATCACTAATGAGTACAGGTATTAATTTTGGAATAAGTGAAGTTGTTCTAAAATTCACTATTATATAAACAATAACTTTATTCATATAAAAGGCCAATAGTTGTACATGTTATTTCTTATATTTTGTGTTTGGTGTATGCAAGTGTGTGCAGACATGTATGCAGGTGCACTCACCTACGTATTGGTACATGTTTGAAGGCCAGAGATGAACATTGTGTGCCTTCTTCAATCACTCTCTTCCTTATTTTTTGAGACAGGTTCCCCCCTCTCCAACCCCTCACCTTCACATTTACACACACACACACACACACACACACACACACACACACACACACACACACATCTAGATATACTGGCCAGCCAGACCCCAGGATCCTTCTGTCTCCAGAACTGGGCTTACAGGTGCACACTACTGTACTTTCACACACGTGCTAGGAGTTCAGATTCAGTTTTTCATGTTTGCATTGTAAGCACTTTAAATAGTGAATCATCTCCCCAGCTCAAAAGTTGTATACTTTAAATGAATGAAATTTAATATGGGTATGTATCAAGAAAATCATAAAGATAATTACAAATTAAAGCAAAGAATTTATTTGGTCAGTCTTGAATCACTTCTCTCTCCTAAATTCTTCAGCACTGTGATCAAGAATTTCATTGGCTTTTTCTCCTATTTCTGTTAGTGGTTTTTGTAGTTTTTTCCTGTGTGTACTTAGAGAACTGCTTCTGAGGTTTTCTTTGGGGCTTCTATTTATTTTATTTTTATTCTTAGATGACAATCATTTGTGAGGCATTTTCTGTATCAAGTAATATTGACAAAGTAATATTATTGATTGGTCACATCAGAGTCAGACCTGTTAACTGTTAAACATCTATGATAGAAAGTCAAGTAGACCTACTGTCTGCCACTGAAAAGTTTACAACCTATTAAGGAACACATAGATTTAAGATATATCAGCATGTGTCACAACTGAAGCATGCAGAAAAGCTAAGTGAGAACAACTCTGTGGTTAGTGTCAGGAGACTTAGATTAAGTGAAGTAAAGCTGTGATCTTGAACAAGTCACTTAGGCATCTTCAGTCCCTGGTTTTTAACTCTAAAATATAGACAATACTACACACATCACCAGGTCATTGTGATAAATGCAAAGAAAAGAATAAAGGGCTTTCATGAAGTGTGTGCTCTGTGATGACATGTCAATACTTTACAATTGGTCTGCCTGGCCTTCCTTGTAATCCAGTGGGTATAAAGTTAGTAATGTCTCCTAAATCCAAGGAAAAAACAATAAATATATTTGCTATAACTGAGAATAAGAGGTGGAATTTTAATGTAAAGCAGAGCTTTGGAGGTGAACATGAATTTTAACAAGAATGACAAACTTAGTAAATGTCCCCATCAAGTGACCCTGGAGCCCTAGAACCCAGGCCAGCAGAACAGCGTTCAGCGTCTCACAGAGTTTTCCCTAAAAGTAAAACTGATGAAGGGCATGATGTCCTTTCTCTTTCTGAGTTGATTACCCTCAGGTTCTCCTATAGATCATATCAGCTACAAATTAGAATCTTAGCAACATATGCAAAGAAATAAAAATTATGTTTTCTGGCTGATTTACTATTTACTATCTGCACAATGGTGAATTTTGGTAATTTTATGTATTTCCTATACCTCTTCAATTCTTTAAAAACAATATGAGGAACATATAGTTTAAAAATATGATAAAAATACATATATCAAGTCAATGAAATGACCTGATAAAAATGACAAAAATAAATTGGTCCTATAATTCAGATAATTTATGTTAAATATATTAAACAATATAAAATATAATATCAAATAATAGTAAAACAAAGCAAAGTGAATAATATATGTATCAGAGTAAATAATACTATTTAAAATTTAATATTTTAATCTCTGATTTATACATACATATATACACTTAAATTTGTATTTATATTTAATATTTTAGTATATATTTCCATTTAATATTTCAATATCCTACATATATGTTCAATACCTACATATCTGTTACATATATGATGATATATAAGGTATTTTGAAATTCTTTATTATTTAATATATTACTTCCAATTTTCAACTAGATAAATAGTGATATAGAGGCCACATATAATATCCATCCTACACAGAGGCTAAATATTTGCATATGTTACTCCCTATACTTTACATGTGATGAACAGGTACTTCTAACTGGATACCAGCAGCTCATAAACAAGGAGAGAAAAAATAAACTAAACTAGTAAAAAGGGAGAGATTTCACCTAATAACCTAGAGACACATAGCTAGAATCCAATGGCTGCCACCTACACAGCCTATAATATAGAGGCAGCAGCTACTATGGCCATTCCAGTGGCTCCATTTAAATAAACCTCATAGTCAACTGGTTTTCTCAGTGAGTTTCAAAAGCAGCATAAGATGGTACTGTTTAAAAAAAGGTAAGGAAGGAAACGAGAGTTCTTTGGCCCTGTCCATAGCTACTCCTACCGTTTTAGAAGCTGGAGCAGAATATAACATGGGAGTATCTTAGGGTTTCTATTGCTGTGAAGAGACACCATGATCACGGCAACTCTTAATAAGGAAAGCATTTATTTGGGTCTGGTTTATAGTTTCAGAAGTTTAGTCCATTACCATCATGGCAAGAAGCATAGTGCTGTACAGGCAGACATGGTGCTGGAGGAACCAAGAATATACCCCTGGATTGGCAGGCAGCAGGAATGATACTGGGCCTGACTTGAGTATTTGAAATTTCAAAGCCCACCTCAATGACACACTTCATCCTATTAGTGCCACTCCCTATAACCTACGGGGTCATTTTCATTCAAAACACCACAGAGGGGAAAATTGGTAACAAGAAAAATAACTTTTACTCTGAATAGTAGACTATAATGTCATCTATAAAACCAAACAAAACAAGCTGTAGTGGATTCTATGCTCTACCCACTCTATCTCTTTTAATTACTGAAAGACCCCACTCCTTGACTAACAACCTTAGCTGAAAAGAACCTTTCTCAAGGTCACTCAATATGCATGCAAATATTGACATTATGGAGGTGGGGGTTGAAAATATGGTCCCTCACTTCTACTCTGGAAACCATTCTACCTCCAAGCTTCTGATAGAATTCACTGACCTCTTATTTGAAGTTCACTATGTCAAAATATCTCTTTGCCCAACTCTATCTCCCTTCTAGTTCAAAAATGTTGTCCTATAGGACATTCTCCAGGAAGTCCTCAGTATCAATTATATCTTAGAATTTGTTTTCCAGAAAATGGACACTTTTCTTTGTGAAGAGAATGTGTTATCCACAACACTATAGCACTCCAGGCATCTAGAACACTAGCTGTTGGTCACGTTCTTCCTTCAACATCTAATAACTAAATAAGGCATGGACAATCTGGAGAAGAACCAGAGGTGTTGAAAGAAAATTAGAGGAGATATGAAAGAATTTTAAATAATTTACTTTAGAGATAAATGATAAAGGTTAAAAACAACAACACACAACACACAGATATGGTATACAATTTAATATAAAGGTGTGAAACGTGACTTTAATTTTCACTGTGAATTTGGCTTGATTTAGAACAACCCAGAAGCCATACCTCTGGTGATTGTTTCCAGAGAAGTTATCTCAGGAAAGAAGGCTCAACAAATATAAATAGCACTATCTATGGGCTGAGTCCAAGACTGAATAAAAAACAGAAAAAGAAGAAAGGAAGTTGAGAACCAGATTCCTTCCCCACTGTTTCCTGTCTTAAATGCACCGTGATCAGCTGCCTTATGCTCCCAGTGCCATGAGCTTTTCACCATGAAGGATATAGCACTTGTTATACTGTGAGCCCAATAACCCCTTTCTTCTGTAAGTTGGTTTTCATTAAGTACTTTGTCATAGAAACATGAAAAATGACTAGTAGAAAATGTATGTGAGTTAAACAAGATTTCTCCACCAAATGCTAGACTGTTAGAACATTCTGATGATTAAGTTTAACATTATTTTTAAGAGTAATAATTTGAACTTATGTTAATAGTCAAATTTGTTATCTTATTTAATCTTCACAATACTTTGTTAAAAGCATTACTTTTATGTTAATTTAACAGATTACAGAAGAACTAGGGCTTAAACAATACAGTAACTTGACTAGAGTTACACAGCTCAAATGTGGTCAAACAAGGTCTCAACCCAGGTCTTTCTAACTCTGACACTCATATCTCAACTCATTCTCAATCTCTCTCTCTCTCTCTCTTCCTCCCTCCCTCTCTCTCCCCCATGGCCGTGTGTGTGTGTGTGTGTGTGTGTGTGTGTGTGCGCGCGCGCGCGCGCACGTGCCAGTGTGTCTGTGTTACTGTCTCTCTCTATGTATATATGTGTGGCACTATTAGGGGATGTGACCTTGTTGGAGGATGTGTGTCACTGTGGGGGAGGGCTTTGAGGTCTCAGATGCCCAAAGCTAGGCCTAGTGTGGTTTAGTCTCCTGCTGCCTTTGGATCTAGATGTAGAACTCTCAGCTCCTTCTCTAGCACCATGTCTGCCTACATACTGCCATGCTTCTCACCATGATGATAATGGCCTAAACTTTTGAAACTGTAAGCCAGCCTCAATGAAATGTTTTCCTTTCTAAGAGTTGGGGTGGCCATGTCATGGTGTCTCTTCACATCAATAGAATCCCTAACTAAGACACTATTAATACATAAAACCATGTTGGAAGCTAAGAAGCTGAGATGATCTCCTAAATGCAGAGGGAGGGTAATAATTTCACAGACAGATCATAGAATCCTTTGGGAAACGATTGCTGTAAAAAAAAAAAAAGATAACTGTACTTTTCTTAAAGGAGACAATCAGAAAAATAAACAATTGCCTAAGGGTCTATTTATTAATAAAATCTAGGATTATATATCTTGTTGAATGCGGGTTTTTTTTCAGAATGTTCTATGTTTTTAAGAACTAAATGATGTTACTCAAAAGAAGCCTCTTTGTGTTAAATATTTTTAGAAAACACAGATGACATCCTTATAAGCAGTCCCTATGTCTGGAAAGCAGAGAAGATCTCAAATAGGGATTCTGAAAACAAAATTACTTAGTCTTAGGAAATGGGATATAAAGGTTCCCAGGAGAAAGTAACCACTGAATAAAAATGAGCATCAGAGGACAGTTAAAATCAGGATAGATATGAGGTAATATGGCAGGTCATTCAAGCAAGACAGAATAACATGAACAACATTAAGTATAAGCTGGCATGTTTAAGGAAGTTTAGTCTTTGAAAAAGAAAGAATCATGTTTAACCATATGGGAAAACTTAACACCATCCTTTGTGAAGCCCAGAGACTAGCCTAGACCATTGTTATGTAAAGTTTTTCAATTAAAGACACAAGAACACATTTTGCACTTGCCAGGGCCATACCTGCAGCATTTATATATGACTGTAGTGTGTGTGTGTGTGTGTGTGTGTGTGTGTGTGTGTGTGTGTGTGTGTGTGTGTGATTAGTGCTGAATGCATGTGGGAACAAGTGTTGACATCTGGATGTCTTTCTCAATCATTTCCCCACCTCATTTTTGAGTCAGGGTTTCCCACTGAAGCTGGAGTGAACCGGTTCATCTCTACTGGCTGGCCAATAAGCTCCCGGATGAGCCTGTCTTTACCCTCTAGCACTGGGTTTGCAGGACTGTGCCACCATACCACTGCACGTGGTATATTTTTAAATGGGTTATGGAGATCCAAACCCTGATCCTTATATTTATGCAGCAAGTTCTTTACCCACTGAGACATTTTCCCAAACTTTGCATTATAATTTTCATATTATAACTAATATGATTTATGATAATTTAAATATTTCATTCACTAACAAGTTTGAATAGCCATAATACATTACTGAGTTGGAGTATATTGTAGATATATATATTTATATGTAAATATACATGTATGTAGAGATATTTGTGTCATATATACAAAAGACTGAAAATTTTACCATTTAAAATATGTGTATTCATGCATGTATATAAATATCTGCACACTTTAGTTTTGAGAATTACATGATGTTTAACCATATTCAGCCTCTTCCCACAACTCCTCCCAGATCCACCCCTTCTCGACCCACTCAACTTTGTGTTCTCTTTTTAATACCCATGAAATCCAATCTGTGCTGTCCATGTGTTGTTGACACATAAACTTTGTAGCTTAAAAACTAGAAATAAACACCAAAACCCCAAATCATACAATCAGTAAATGGTCTAATTAACTTAATAGACAGTTCCTAAAAGAAGAGATACAAATGATCAATAAATACTGGAGAAAGGGCTCAACATTCTTAGCTAGCAGAGAAACAAGGTAAAACTGCTTTGAGATTCCATCTCACTGAAGGCAGAATGACTATCATCAAGAAAATGCCAGTGAGGATGTAAGGAAAGAGAAACCCTTATCCATTGCTCATAGGGTATAAATTAGAATGGCTTCTAATGAAATATACACAGAGATGTCTCTAAAAACTAAAACTATCAAAAGATTCACCTATACCACTCTAGAGTATGTGCCAGAAGGACTCTAAATCAATATGCCACAAAGATGCTTACTTATCTCTGTTTATATGACACAATTCATAATAGTCACTAAATAGAAACAACTAGCAACAGATAAATGAATAAAGTAAAGAGGGATTGTAGACAGCTCTAAAAAAATCATGATACTTGCAAGAAAATGGCTGGAATGAGAGAAGATTAAAGAAGTAATATAAGTCAAACCCAGAAAAATAAGTGCATTTTCTGTCATATGCAAAATCTACATTTAAGTGTATGTGTTACAGATCATGAAAGTGAAAAGAGAATGAGGAGATAGAAGGAAAAGATTAAGAGAGAAAGAAAAATAGAAAATAGATGTTAATTGAATATATGTGACACCAAAGTAGAAGAGGAACTATTTATGGGGAAGAAGGGAGCATTAATGAGGATAAGGAAAGCAATGGGAAAGAGATGAACAAAATCAAAATATAATGCCATATATGTATAAAATAACTTAATGAACCCTAAAGAAATAATTTATATGGATGAGGAAACCAAGATCTCAAGGTAATCAATATGTGAAACAATAAAAACAACTTTCATCACTGTCTAGCAGTGTCAATCTCATATTCTTTGAAGAAAAAATTTATTATACACCAATAGCTTCAAAATATTCAAAAGCTAGACTATTTAATAGCATAAAATGTTAGGCAATACATAGTATATATGAAATGGTATATACAAAGTCATTATTTGGCTTAATTTTCCATATATTTGTAAAAAAGGCTAACAGGAAGTAGATCAAAATTTAAAAGAGTTATTTCTTGTAAACAGGATTGTGAGTAGAGAAACAAATGTTGTTGTACATTCTTTAAATTATTTCTCTTTTTTCTGGATAAACTTCTATAAACAGATGTTGCCACTTCATTCTTTCTTCCACCCTTCTCCACTCCTTTTCTTCCACTCTTTCAATCCCCTAGCACTAGATAAGAGAGAACAAAGTATATAGAAGAAAGGAAAGAGATCCCTGAATAAAGTAAAATGTTATAAAGGGAGCAACATTATCATTAGACCAATTCCTACTGATTAGAAGCACTGAGCGAGCTCCTTGAAGCTAGTTTGATCTTTACCATAAGGATATGTAATTTCTTCTTCTTGTTCCCTCTTCTTTGTGCATGACTACTTAGCAAACTGCAACCAACACTGCCCACCAATCCACCAGGCCCTAGCATTTATCTAACCCCTAGAAGACCCCAGAATCCCAAAAGTCACACAATCACAGAAACTATCTGTAGCTGGCAAAATCACATGCCCCTGCCAGAACACAAGGCAAATCACAGTCAGTTTCTGGGCAGCAGCCTCATCTCATATGCCCACACCTTGGTTTAAAGCAAAACATCTTCTTATAATAGTTCTGTGTTGCAAAGAAAGCAAAATTCCAAAATTCTCACTAAAAATTTCCACACAGAGACAGGGGAATGAATCAATTCTAGATCTAGACCTGCATGACCATCAACAGGCTTTTTTCCCTCTTATTAGCTGTGACATCAAAGTGACTTGAGGTCACAAAATAATGGAACAGAAAAGAGAAGAGAGTAACATGTGTCCCTGACAGGGGAGAGTCAATATCTGACCTTCAATTTCTAAAACAAACAAACAAACAAAAATTATTAAAGTGTCAAAGTATCGCTATTTCAGGATCTGATACTTCATTCGCTTATAAAATTTGCACAATAAACTGTTTAATTCTTTTCTGTTATTTTCTAAATATCACTAATAAACATAGTCTTCTGTAAGTACTAAAAGATGCTATTTTTGATCTAATATTTTTACTTAGTAATTTCAGTTTCATCCACCAAATATGCAGATGTACAGAAAAATTGTATTCAGGAAAGCAACACTTTTTTTTTTCAGTTTTTTGAGACAGGGTTTCTCTGTGTAGCCTTGGCTGCCCTGGACCTGCTTTGTAGACCAGGCTGGCCTCGAACTCACAGCGATCCACCTGCCTCTGCCTCCCGAGTGCTGGGATTAAAGGCGTGCGCCACCACACCCGGCTTGAAAGCAACACTTTTTAAGATAAAGTTTGTAAACAAGCAAAAAACAAATGTCAATCAAATAGATGCATTAATAAACCAAGCCCATGTGACAGGATACTGGATAACCACTCAAAAATGTAATGAGTGATCAATCAATCAGTATCCTCATACAACAATGGCACAAATGTTATTGTGTAACCTACTACTTTCTGGTTGAATTTAAGGCCCACTCTATTGAATGTGGGACACTCTATGGCCAAAACCTGACACTGCTGAAGTGGTTAAGAACCCGAGACTAAGTATATATTATGGACCTATGGAAAACTTACTGCAATTATTCAGCAGAAAGAACAGAGTGATAAAATGATACCCAATAACACATTGCTGTACCCATAGATAAGCACCTTGTCCAAGATGGTGGTGCTTGTCATACACTGTATCTGATCTACAGCACGGAGACCAGGGACCGGATTGGGAGCCACAGACTGAAAGAACTGGTGAACACTAGGTGAGTGGGGTCCTGCACAGTGCAGACCACAGATGGGCCTGGCCCCAGGTCAAACAATAGCCCACAGAGGTCCTGAACCCTCTTAGAGACTTTGGAATGGAACCCACCTGCGGCTGCAGCTGGCCTCTATAGCCCAGGCACTGTGTGTGGGACAGTGGAACACCTGAGCTCCTGACCTGGGGAAGTCTAAGGGAAACAGGTGAATCTATCCTCAGACACCCCTACCTGCCCCACACCAGGCCACGGAGAGCCTCCAAGACCAGGGAAGCCCAGGCAACGGTGAGTCCTGTACCAAGCAACAGCATGCGCAATCCAGGCGGGTCCAGGCTGCCGGCCTCAGAGGACCGAGTCTGCAAAGTTGAACTCAGAGAGGTCAGAGAGGTCAGTCCCCCGGCCCTGGTCGGGACTCCCGTGGGAGAAGCTGGACTGCCCTGAGGGGTATGGAAAGGGGTGTGAATTGTGGCCACAACTCACTGGGACTGAACCACCAAAAGTGCGCAATTTAGACTGGTCCACTATCTGGACTGGTCCGGGCAGGAACCTGACTGCAGGCCACAGAGGTCTGGGCCTGGACAATTGGACAGTTAAAACCTGGCCTGGACAGTCCCCATGACCCAGCGGGTTTCCCACACACTTGGGAGAAGCTACCTCGAGGAGTCAGGACAGAAAATTAAACATTAGTCCCGAACACAGCTGGTCTGAATCCCCTCATAGGCATGAACAGAATCAAGCAGAAGCCTACGTCTGCTGACCCAGCCAGGAGCTTAAAGTGTAGAACAAAGTCTCCTGGAACAGAAAGCAGGTCACCTGCTGGTTCTAGGGAACAACTCCCTGATCTCCACAGGAAAGGACACGTGACCTATAATCACTCACCAACTATCCACACTCAATAACGAGTCAAGGACACTGGAAGCCACCACTCAACATCAGAGATAGCAAGATGATTAAAGTACAGCATAAGAACAAACAAAAACAAAAACAACTCCATCTCCAGATCCAAGCTATCCCAAAGAAAAAACCCTGAGAACTCAAACACAATTGAAATACAAGAAATGACCTCAAATCCTTAGTAATGAAGATGATAATGGAGGAAATAAATAAAAACCGTAATCAAGTGCAGGAAGGTGCTTCCAAACAGGTGGAAGACATAAAAGATGCCTACAGAGGGGCACTGGAAAAAATTCAGGAAATACAAACAACCAGATGAAGGATATCAACAAAACAGTTCAAGATCTGCAGATGAAGATGGAAACAGTGATAAAAGCACAGAAAGAAGAAAAACTGGAACGAGCGACCTTAGAGAAGAAAGTAAGCAACACAAAGCTGAGTTTATCTAACAGAATCAAAGAAATGGAGAAACGAATCTCAGGACTAGAAGATACAATTGTAGAACTCAAAGCAACCATCAAGAAAATGCTAAATCTGAAAAATTCCTGCACAAAATATTCAAGAAATGAATGACACCATGAAAAGATGAAACCTGAGAATAGTAGGCGTCAAGGAAAGAGAAGACACTTGACTCCAAGGCCCAGAAAATATCTTCAACAAAATAATAGAAGAAAATTTCCCCAATTTAAAAAAGGAGATTCATACAAACATACAAGACCTTACAGAACACCAAATAGAATAAATCAGAAAAGAAAATCTTCCTGCCACATAATAATAAGAACACAAAATATACAGAACAAAGAAAAATATTAAAAGCTGCAAGAGAAAAAGGCCAAGTAACATATACTGACAAACCTATCAGAATAATACCCAGCGTCTCAGCATAGACCATAAAAGCAAAGAAAGCCTGGACAGAGTCCTGCAAACCCTAAGAGATCACAGATGCCAGGCCAGACTACTTTACCCAGCTAAACTATCAATAACCATTAACAGAGAAAACAAATTATTTCTTGACAAAAACAAATTCAAACATTTCCTTTCCATAAATCTGACTTTACAGAAGTTACTAGAAGAAAAACTCCACCCCAAAGGGAGAATCCACAACCAAAACTACACAGGAAATAGATAACTACACCATCACAAAAACACAACACACACAAACTCTCTACTGTAACCAACATCAAAAATTAAGGGACTTAACAGTCATTTGTCATTAATATCTCTCAACATCAATGGTCTCAATTCTCCAATAAAAAGACAGACGAACTGAATGGATACATAAACAAGATCCAACACTCTTCTGCATTCAACAAACACATCTCACCCACAAGGACAGACATTACCTCAGGGTAAAAGGCTGGAAAATTTTTCCAAGAAAACAGTCACAAGAAGCAAGCTGGTATAGCCATTTTAGTATCTAATAAAACAGACTTTCAACCAAAATTAATCAAAAGAGATGAAGGACACCTCATACCCATAAAAATCAACCAAGATGGCATCACAATTCTGAACATTTATGCTCCAAATACGAGGACACCCACATTTGTAAAAGAACTATTAACAAAGCTTAAACCACACATCATTCCCCACATATTAATAGTGGGAGAATTCAACACCCCACTTTCACTGAAAGATAGGTCATTGAAACAGAAACTAAACCAAGAAATAACATCATTAACCAACGTCATGAATCAAATGGGTCTAACAGATATCTACAGAACCTTTCACCCAAATACAAAGGAATATACTTTCTCAGTACCCCATGGAACCTTCTCCAAAAGTGATCATATAATAGGTCACAAAGCAAGTCTCAACAGACACAAGATTGAAATAATACCTTGTATCCTATCAGATCACCATGGTCTAAAGCTGGACTTCAACAACAACAACAGAAATAACAAAAAGCCTACACACACATGAAAACTAAACAACTCTCTACTTAATGATACCTAGGTCAGGGAAGAAATAAAGAAATTAAGAATTTCCTGAATTTCAATGAAAATGAAGGAACAACTACCCAAATTTGTGGGACACATTGAAAGTGGTGCTAAAAGGAAGATTCATAGCACTAAGTGTCTTTATAAAAAAATTGGAAACATCTCACATAAGTAACTTAAAAACATATCTGGAAGCCCTAGAAAAAAAAAGAAGCAAAAACACCCAAGAGGAGTAGACATCTAGAAGTAATCAAACTCAGGACTGAAATCAATAAATTAGAAACAAAGGGAAAAATTCACAGAATCAACAAACCAAAAGCTGGGGTTTTTTTGTTTGTTTGTTTGTTTTGTTATGTTATGTTAGAAAATCAACAAGATAGACAAACCATTAGCCAACTAACAAAATGGCAGAGAGAGACTATCCAAATCAACAAAATCAGAAATGAAAAGGGAGACATAACAACAGACACTGAAAAAATACAAAAAAATCATAAGATCCTACTTCAAAGGCATATATGCCAAAAATTTGAAAATCTAAGGGAAATGGACAATTTTCTTGATCAATTCCACTTGTCAAAATTAAATCAAGAAGAGATACACAAATTAAATAGTGCTATTTCTCCTATAGAAATAGAAGCAATTTTTGATCATCTCCCAACCAAAAAAAGGCCAGGGCCAGATGGTTTCAGTGCAGAACTCTACCAGACCTTCAAGAAAAGCTAATACCAATACACTTTAAGCTTCTCCAAAAGATAGAAATGGATGGATGGAACATTATCAAATTCATTCTAGGAGGCCATAGTCACATTGATACCTAAACCCCACAAAGACCCAACAAAAAAAGAGAATTTCAGATCAATTTCTCTTATGAACATTGATGCAAAATTACTCAATAAAATATTCACAAACCAAATCCAAGAACATATCAAAGATATCATTCACCATGACCAGGTAGGCTTCATTCCAGGCTTGCAGGGATGGTTTAATATACAGAAATCCATCAATGTAATCCACCATATAAACAAACTAAAAGAAAAAACCACATGATCATCTCCTTCGATGCAGAAAAAGCATTTGACAAAATCCAACACCCATTCATGTTTAAAGTTTTGGTGAGATGGGGAATACAAGGCACGTACCTAAACATAATAAAGGCTATATACAACAAACCAATAGCCAACATGAAATTAAATGGTGAGATACTCAAGGAAATTCCTCTAAAATCTGAACCAGCCAAGGCTGCCCACTTTCTCCATATCTCTTCAATACAGACCTTGAACTTCTAGCCAGAGAAATAAGACAACAAAAGGAGATCAAGGGGATACAAATGGGAAAAGAAAAAGTCAAATTATCCCTATTTTCAGATGATATGACAGTGTACATAAGTGACCCAAGAAATTCCACCAGAGAACTCCTACAGCTGATAAACACCTTCAGCAATATGGCTGGATACAAAATTAACTCAAAAAAGTCAATAGCCTTCCTTTATACAAATGACAATCATGCAGAGGAAGAAATTAGGAAAACTATACCCATCATGATAGCCACAAGCAATATAAAATATCAAGGAATAACTGTAACCAAACAAGTGAAGGACTTGTTTGAAAAAAAAAAACTTTAAACCTCTGAAAAAAGAGATTGAAGATGACATCAGAAGATAGAAAGATCTCTCTTGTTCGTGGAACGGGAGAATTAACATAGTAAAAATGGCCATCTTACCAAAAGCAATTTACAGATTCAATGCAATTCCTATCAAAATACCTACACAATTTTTAAATACATTGAAAGAGCAATTCCCAACTACATATGGAAAAACAAAAAACCCAGAATAGCTAAAATAATCCTGTACAATAAAAGATCCTCCAGGAGGAATCTCCATACCTGATCTCAAGCTGAACTATAGAGCAACATTAATTAAAACAGCATGGTACTGGCACAGCAATAGGCTGGTTGATCAATGGAGTCGAATCAAAGATCCAGAAATGATTCCACATTCATATGATCACTTGATTTTTGACAAAGAAGCCAAATCTATCCAATGGAAAAAGGATAGCATCTTCAACAAATGGTGCTGGTCTAACTGGATGTCTACATGTAGAAAAATGCAATTGGACCCACACTTATCACCATGCACAAAACTCAAGTCCAAGTGGATTAAAGACCTCAACATAAAATCACAGACACTAAATCAGTTAGAAGAAAAAGTGGGGAAGAGCCTGGAATTCATTGGCATAGGAGACAATTTCCTGAACAGAATACCAACAGCCCAGGCCTTAAGGTCAACAATTAATAAATGGAACCTCATGTGGCTGAGAAGCTTCTGTAAGGCAGAAGACACTGTTGATAGAACAAAGTGACAGCCTACAGACTGGGAAAATATCTTCACCAACCCTACATCTGACAAAGGTCTAATATCCAAAATATATAAAGAACTCATGAAAGTAAACATCACCAAACTAAATAACTCAATTGAGAAATGGGGCTCAGAACTAAAAAGAGAATTCTCAACAGAGGAATATCAAATGGCTGAGAAACACTTAAAGAAATGCTCAACATCTTTAGCCATCAGAGAAATGCAAATCAAAACAACTCTGAGATTCCATCTTATACCCATCAGAATGGCTAAGATCAAAAATTCAAGTGACACCACATGCTGGTGAGGATGTGGAGAAAGAGAACATTCCTTCATTGCTGGTAGGAATGTAAACTTGTACAACCATTATGGAATTCTATATGGTGCTTTATCAGAAAACCGGAAATAGGGCTTCCTCAAGACTCAGCTATTCCACTCCTTGGAATACACCCAGAAGATGCTCCACCACACAAGGACACATGCTCAAACATGTTCCTAGCAGCCTTATTCATAATAGCCAGAACCTGGAAACAGCCTAAATGTCCCTCAGTTGAAGAATGGATAAAGAAACAGTGGTACATTTACACCATGGAATACTACTCAGCTATTAAAAACAAGGAAATCCCTAAATTTATGGACAAATGAATGGAACTAGAAATGATCATACTGAGTGAGTTAACCCAGAATCAGAAAGACTCACATGGTATATACTCACTTATAATTAGGCACTAGCCCAAAAGGCATGTCCCACGAAAGTCTTCACTTACCAGGAGATTAGGATAGATATAAGGACATCTGACTGGGACTCGAGGTAAGAGAAATATAGGAGATGGGGAAATAGAAGGAACCAGAGGGTCCTAGAAACCTACAAGAAGAACATCGTGACGGGTGGATCGGGGCCCAGGAGGGTCTTCTCAAAGTATTGCACCAACCAAGGACAATACAAGTAGTAAACATTGAACCCCTACTCTGATCTACCCAATGGACAGCACATTCTCCACAGTTATGTGGAGAGCAGGGACTGACTCTGACACAAACTCTGGTGCTCCATATTTGACCCCCTTCCCTTGCTGGAGAGGCCTGATGGCACTCAAAATAAGAAGAAGCAGGGTACCATGATGATACTTGATAGCCTATGACCATATAGTGGGGCAAGGAGATTCCCCTTGGTATCATACCTAGGGGAGGGGTTTAGGGTGAAAGTGGGAGGGAGGGCAGAATGGGAGGATAGAAGTGATGGGATAACAATTGTGTTGTAATCTGAATAAATTAATTAAATTTAAAAATAAAATTTAAAAAAAGCACCTCATTCAGCTCTCATCAGAGAAGAGAGAGAGAGAGAGAGAGAGAGAGAGAGAGAGAGAGAGAGAGAGAGAGAGAGAGACTAACACTGAGACCCACAACTGAAAAATGTTCAGAGACCTCGAATCACTCAGTTCTAGATGGAATGTTTCTTCAACTCCTCCACTCAAGACTCAGGGAGCTGTGTCAGATGAAGCAGAAAGATTTTAAAAGCCAGAGGTAATGGATAACTTCAGTATCTTCCAGACACAACAGAACTGATGCATATATGAACTCACAGAGACTGTGGCAGCACACACAAGGTCTGCACAGGCTCAAGCCAGATAGGGTCCGGGCACTGAGAGAGGAAAGTGGGTACCAGCAAAACTCGTAACCGAAAGCTATCTGCAATTGAAAGCCACTGGCAAAGGAAAACTCAGTTTTCTGCAGAGGTGTCTCACTTGGGTCACTCTAGCACACTTCAGGGCTGGTCTCACCCCTAGGAGAAGCTGACTTGCACAAAATGGGATCGATAGGATTTCCATACTCTGTCGCATTTTGCTCTCTTTGGGCATGTTTTGTCTTCCTGATCTACTTGTTAATCTTGGTTTTCATTTCTCTGTGTTGTGTGTGTGTGTGTTTCTTTGCTGTTGTTTGCTTTTAAAGAGAAAAAGAATAAAGCTGTGTAGGCAGGGAGGATCTGAGAAAAACTGGGGAATGACAAAACATCATCAAAATATATTGTATAAACATTTTTCAATAAAACTAAACTTCACTGAGCGGAAAAAGTTGTTCAAGTATGGAAAATCAGAAATATAAATGATCTTTATATTATTATCACTTTATACTACTTTTAAGACTCTCTAAAAGAAGACTATAGTGCTACTGTACAAAAGATAATTATAGAAATATCTAACAGTGCTGGTAGGATGGCACCAGCAGCGTTATTCATGCCCATTGGGACAGACTGCTGTGAGGTTAGTTGCCCTGGCTTCCAAAGAGGAGGTGGGGCACTGAGCTGGACAGGCTTTCTCAGAGGCAGTTTTCCCTGTCTAGCTACCCACCAACCTCAGCACAGCTCCAACTCCAGGAGAATCCGAATCATCAGGAAAGAAAAATTTTAACTGAAAGCAATAAAGAGGCCAATGCTAAAAGTTAGAAAATTCAGAAGGATGCATGAGGTCTGCTGTGGGTGCCAGCAACATTCTTTCTATACTTACATGATTCCCTTTGTTAAACTCTACATAATGTTTTATATACTTTCACCTTATACAGTGTTTTTAATAACCAAGTATAATTAAAAAACAAAAACCAGGCAGAGGACCAGGGAGTCTGCTGTGAGATTGTGTCTCCTAGAGATGACAGGGAAGCTTCTCCCATTACATCTCAAGGAAACAAAACCTGAGTAAGGACCATAGCAAGAGACATGCTGATGAGGAAGGAGGGCATCTCTTAGAGGGGCACCAGGGCCACCAGTAAACAAGGAACTACAGGCAGCTAAGGAATGTTGAGAGTAAGAGAGATTGTCTTCCCAAGGGAAAAGCCCCTTCAAAGTTCCCAGCTCTGAAATCACATATATACAAGCAACACTAAACAAACCCTGTAGCCTGCTTTTACATATTTATGTATCTGTCTGTACATAGGGTGTGTGTGTGTGTGTGTGTGTGTGTGTGTGTGTGTGTGTGTGTGTGTGTGTGTGTGTAGTGACAAAAAAAGGGGCCCATAAATTTGAGAGAAAAAGGAAAATGGAAGTTGTTGGAGGGAAGAAAAATAACTGGGGGGATATAATGATATTCAATTTTTTAAATTAAAGATAAAAAAATTTAAACAGTATCAACCATATCCTTCTAGCTGACAGAGACGGCAAGACAGGAAGTGACAATTCTCCATTCAGGCCTGAGAACAGGCCCAGATAAATGCTTGCAAAGGGCTTCAGTTACTCATGAAAATATCAAGCAAGCAGCTTTTCTGTTCAGCTCTGACTAAAGCCATCTGGCAGGCAAAGAACTGTGCTCCAGAGGATGCTGCCCTGTCTACCACGGCAGAGCTGCTATTCTCCATAGCCCCTGCTTTTATTTTATTTTGAAAAATACACTTTTTGTATCCTAATAATGAATTTCTGAATTAATTGTTTCTGGAAAAAATGATGGAAAAGACATGTTTATAATATTTTTCCAATCAGGAACATTTCCTTAGATCTGCAGAACCCAGAACATTCAATAATCTACAGATACCAGCAGCCCATGTGTTGGAAAAGCAGTACACTGGAAGTGTATACCATGAGGTGCCTGTGTGCTTGGAATGGTATGATACCATAATCCTTATTTAAGGTAAACCTCAGCGTCCTGCCTTTGTGATAATCTGTCTATTAAGTCTCAAGCCTGGGACAAATGGCAATTTAAGGTACTATTTAACATACGAAAGCAGACCTGACCACCTGGTTCTCCTAGAATCCCTCAGTCCCTACATGTTACAGGCTATGATCGCCATGGGCTTCTGCCCCCCCACCCCCGCAGCTGTCTTTTCTTACATAATCCAGCCATTTTGGTTACAATGTCCATTTCATCTACTCTTTACTCCCCTGGATTTTTAGTCTCCTGTCTCACCCCTCTCGCCTCTCCCCTCCAACCTCTCCTCACATGGCTCAGTTTCACATGGACTCTAGACTCTCCCAGATGCCCCTGTATCTGGCTATGCTCTCTTTCGATAAACTTTGTCCTCTACCACATCTATGGGCAGCCATGTCCTTCCTTTTTATTTCTTCTTCTTCTTCTTCTTCTTCTCCTCCTCCTTCTTCTTCTTCATTCACTGGTTTTTTAGTTTTTTTAGTTTAAAAGTATACTTTCTTCTTTGACCAAAAAAACTTGACCTTGAATCATTGGCCTTTTCAAGTGGCCAATACTAAACATATTCACTGTTGTTACATTTCTACATCACATAACTACTTTAAGATTCTGGGTGTCCAAAAACAGATACATTGAAGTAAGTTCAGCTAATCATATCCAGTTACCTTCCACCAAATCAAATTCATCACACACTGCACTGTGGATTGGAAAAGTAGCTAAAAAATGACAACAAGGCATGAATCCTCAGTGTTCCTCTAAAACCTTGCCCCATTCAATTTCTGCTGACCATCCCTGCATCTAATGAGTTCCTATCTTTGTCATAAAATAATCTTTGTGTTCATAAAGCACAATATTAAAAATCATTTCATTTTTTACATGGCAATGAATGATTAATTTTAAACTGAGTATCAGTTCACCAAATAATAATGTGCCAAGTGGTTCCTGAATTCTGCCTCATTTTGACTAAGGAAAACTAAAAAGAGCCAAAACAAGAATTTACTGTTCCATCCACATGAACAATCTTAAGGCTTCTGCTGTGTCATATAAGTTAAAAATCAACTATTTGCCACTGATCCATAAGGTCCTTGATTGTCAAGAAAGCAAAAAGGAAAATGTATTTATTATTTGATTTCTTCAAAGAGGTTTTTTTTTCTGTTGAATCCAAAAAACATTAATACACACTGCTTGGTCTAAATGTCATAGGAATGCTCATAAAATTTCTTAAAATTATGAAGTAAAAAGATGAAACCTTTGTTGGGTAAGTACTAACCTTATATTTGCTACTCTCCAAAGGCAAAGGGGCCGTTTTTATGTGGAGATAATTTAACACCTTCCTTAAGAACTGATCAGGAGCTTTACTGATGCCTCCTGAACCATGACGGCATCCATAGTGCCAACCTGGAGAACAGGTACGCCTTTTCTCCCTATTTATGGGTAGTTTTCATGTATTTCTAGCCAAGAGTTGTGAACTCCAAAAGATGTGTGTAAGGCTTCCTCCATGCTTGTGAGGTCAGTCTCCATTTCTGTGCTGATGCTGCCATGGACCTCACTGCTACTGCTTCCTTGGCTGGGACCTCTACAGGTGGCACTGTTCAACTTCAGCTTTGGTTTTGAAGGTCGGCTGCAGCATCTATTTCATTTCTTTCAAAGTTGCAGTCACTTTTCTCCAGGTGCCACTTATCAGCCAGCCTATTGCAACTGATGAATTCCCTTTAGCTGACTGCACTGGTGACGTGGATGGATAATGTTGTTTTCTAGTATCTGGCTTCATATTAAATAATAAACATAAGCAATAAATTAGGTGCACAGTGACATACAGGGGCTGATTCAAGGGGCACTTAGGGGATAATTATCATAGATAGGATGTGCACACTAATGGATATATGTTTTGAGGAATATGTAGACAAATAGAAAGATAATTCCTTAATGGAGCATTTCTTTAAATTCATTGTTAGACAGGAGTCACTGTAAACTATTCTTCACATAGCAAAGTAACTTTCGAGTATTTTTTCCTATCTAGACTATTCAATGGGTACACAGTGGAGATGAAGCAGGGCCTACACTTTTTGGAAAACACAAATGGCCTCAGAAGACACGGGCATGTTCTTCTACTCTTTAGGATTCTTTCTGGAATCTCTATCAATCTAAAGAAATTTCATTTGTGAAAAAAACTGGCCCAAAAGCTACCAAATGAGCAGTAAAGGCCATTAAAAATGGCAGGGACACTCTACTACAGTGAAGATGACTTAATCAGAATTAAATTTAAAAAAATGAATCTCACCTGGGGGACATTTAACATGGACCTTTGAAGGTTATAAATAGGGCCATCAAAATGGCTCATTGGGTAAAGACCTCTGCTGCCAAAGCTGATGGCCTGAGTTTGATCCCAAGGAAAGAGCAGAGTCTTACAAGTTGACCTCTGACCTCCACATGTAGCATATGCTTCCTCTTTCCCTAATACTAATAATAACTTCAAATTTTTCAAGACTTCTTAAAAGGGCAGTATTTAATATGTTAAAACTAAGGGGAAAACTCTTTAATAAAATCCACATATCAACTGAATGAATGCTACAACTTGGATTTGAAATTTAAATATAGGGGATAAAGTAAACACCTATGGTCTTGTTTTATTCTGTTTTGCTGCTTTCCCTGAAGATCACTGAGGGAAATGAAATTTTAGAAGGTGAAAATGGAGGATTTAAGTACTTAGAGAAGTGGTACAATTTCTTCAACAAAAGTCAGGGGCAAAACAAAACAAAACAAAAGCCATCATGGCTTTCTTAAGCCCTCACAACTTAGAATCAGTTGGGATGTTTATGTTGCTGGAAGGAACCATAAAATAAGAAGGAAGATTGCTACAATGTGCTGCCCAAAGGCCACATAGCAAACAGTTCTTAATCCAGGACAGCCAGCCTCAGGAACTTTCTACATCAGATGTTCGTCTGAGCCCGTATCTTCTTACACACATAATGAATATTTAATAAGAAAAGTTGCTCAAGTTCTATGAAAAAGTCACACTATGCAAGCTAAGAAAGCTGAACCACAGTGATATTAAGATACTTGCTCTCTGTGCTCAGGGGCAGAGAGAAATGTGAAGATGATCATCTATCTGCTGCAAAGCTTTATCCAGCTTTATCACATTCCAAATGCTGTTACCTAAGCAGCCAGGAAACCAGAGCAGGGAGGCATGGGTGGCCTTCGCCCCAAGGCCAGTCCCTGTATCAAGATAAATTTAAGAAAAATCTACTATAAGTTTTCAAAGATAAAGCAATATCTAAAACAGTAAGCACAATAATATCTCAACAAGTTCCCCAAGTAGTGTGTTCTGAAGAACAAAAATAAAACAAAGAAAAAAGCAGTACAGTGGAAAATATGCCAAAACCATGAATTGCTTCTGTTTTGTTAGTAAGATATTTTATCTTCTATGTACTTGAACATATTTCAATAAACTTCACCCAATTTTTATATTGTTCTGCAAACTCTTCTGTAATTTCTACAATGAGTAACCATCACTTTTACAGTAATAAAATATTAAAAGAAAAAACAATGAGAGTGAAATATTTAGTGTCGAGGAACAATCCTAGAACCGTTGTTTGTGTCATCATCAACTCTGAGCACTAACGTGGGCAGAAGCACACGGCTGCATTGTAAGCCCCTCAGCAGCCCAGACCTTCACCTGCCCTGGACCCGGGTCTTTTCTGCTGTGTTTTCCTCTCCACGAAAATCTGACAAAATATTCACCTTACTTCTGTATCACAGAAGCATATAACTGAACAGAGAAAGCGATCAGTATGCAGTTGAGGAAAGGGAAATACTCTAGACGGGGTGACCAAGAGGAGAACTATGTAGCGATAGGCAGAAATGCATCTAAAGCTCTGGAAAATATAAAGCTGAGGCGCTCCCTGCTAACGAGCTGGACAGCATGAAGAGAGGGCAGTGAAAGAGAAACAGCACAAGCAAAGGATAGCAGGAAACACACAAACCTTGAATGTTTCTTTATTTTCACATAGGATTCACAACATTCCTCAGAAAATTCAATTTAGTTGCCCCGTTCTAGCTTGCTAACCAGAACCAATTTAATTTTAAATCTACATGCAGAGCCAAGGGGGACAAAATATTTTGCAATTACTTTTAGCTCCCTGTTGGAAGACAGAATAAGATTTAACCAGTTCTGCTCCGGCTACAGCAAGCATCTAGGTTTGGCAAAACCCTAACTGGTATCCTTTTACTAAGGATTGAAAACTAGGAAACTGTGAATCAAAATCATTTGCTTTGTTTAACCACTACTGGAAATGAATTTTGAGACTGTAGCCAATAATTTTTTATTTATCTGCTAAGGGCATGAAATAGTGGTGTAAGGGAGCAATTTGTTACACAGAAAATGTCTACCGTTTGCTATACATCTGTCCATTGTCACATTCTATTTGACATCTAGTTAGGTGATTTTCAGAGAACTAGTTTGTTACTGCATTTAATGAAAAGCAGAAAATTGATATATGACTCTTGTTTCTCAGATATCAGTCAATGCAAATGTTTTTTCTTTCTTTTTTCTTTCTTTTTTTGTTATGTTTGTATTACGACAGATTTGGTAAATAAGCTGATAAAAATCAAGTATTTTAAAAAGGGGGAAGTTATCACATTTTTGAGTTGTCAAAAACTTCTGCTCACAGTCTATACAGATTTATTATTCCAAATAACACAACAAAAAGTTTGTTTCTTGATTTCCATCAACATAAATACAATGATTAAGTCTGGAGACATTTACATCCTGGCAGATAGGCAGATCCCATCCATTCTAATCAACCTTAATACTCAGGCCTGCTCTCCACCTCCATGAGCATCAGTCTCACCTGCCTCCCCTCACCCAGCTTTGCTTCAGTCAGCCTTGTCCTCATTAGTGCTGTTAAGAGCATCTCTACAGCATCTGCCCTCAGAATTCTTGTTCCACACAAGGCCTCCTGCTGGGAGGAAATGAGGCTACTAAAGTCTGACTGAAGTTTCCCTTGAGCTACATTGTGGTCTGACTTTATTAAAAGCAAAATAAAAGTCTTATATGGGGAATTGCCAACTATTCCAGATTATGCCAAGTTTTCAATATCTTGCTGTTTTGTTGGGAGAAATAGAGAAGGAGGAAGTTATTTGTAAATGCCATACAAATAGATCTAACCATGATTATTTTATCACTGTCAATTTAAATACAGAGACTCTTCTAACTAAAATTCACCATTAAGTCTATTGAAAATTTGAAGAAATTCAAAAAGAACCCTGAGAGTTTTTGGTAGGGACAATTCTTAAGTACAAAGTAAGAACCAAACTAAAATAGTGTTAGTTCTATAGAATGAGTAGTCAGTAAATAGGACGAGGGTTGCAGAATTTTACTTTATAGATCATCCTTTAACTTGGAAGGAAGTTGATCATCAGATACCTGGATGCAGGGGAGGGAGACTCAGCCTGAGTAAGTGGTGAGAATGAATGATCCTAAATCAATTATGGAATTCACAGGGTCACACCAAAATACTAATCAAGCCCTCATACTCTAGCTCTACCACTCAGTGTCTCTCAGTTTCTAATTCTTCATCTTTAAAAAGAAAGTGCATTGCCTCCCTGAGGTGGTTTGAATGACAATGGTCCTCATAGGCTCCTGTGTTTGGTTGTTTGGCCCCCAGTTAGTAGAATTGTGTGGCAGGATTAGAGGTGAGGCCTTGTTGGAGTATGTGAGGCCTTGTTGGAGTATGTGAGGCCTTGTTGGAGTATGTGAGGCCTTGTTGGAGTATGTGAGGCCTTGTTGGAGTATGTGAGGCCTTGTTGGAGTATGTGAGGCCTTGTTGGAGTATGTGAGGCCTTGTTGGAGTATGTGTGGCCTTGTTGGAGTATGTGAGGCCTTGTTGGAGTATGTGAGGCCTTGTTGGAGTATGTGAGGCCTTGTTGGAGTATGTGAGGCCTTGTTGGAGCATGTGAGGCCTTGTTGGAGTATGTGAGGCCTTGTTGGAGTATGTGAGGCCTTGTTGGAGTATGTGAGGCCTTGTTGGAGTATGTGAGGCCTTGTTGGAGTATGTGAGGCCTTGTTGGAGTATGTGAGGCCTTGTTGGAGTATGTGAGGCCTTGTTGGAGTATGTGAGGCCTTGTTGGAGCATGTGAGGCCTTGTTGGAGGAAGGGTGCCACTGGGAGAAGGGTTTAAGGTTTCAAAAGTCAGTGCTAAACCCAGTATGTGTGTCTGTCTAGTGTCCCTGTCTCTGTCCCTATTGCTTTCTGTCTCTGTCCCCCTCCTCCCTCTGTGGATCCGGCTGTAAATCTCTCAGCTCCAGCTCCAGAGCCATGCCTGTCTGCTTCCCACCATGAGGATCATGGACTAACCCTCTGAAACTGTAAGCAAGCCCACAATTAAATGCTGGCTTATATGAGCTGCCTTAGTCATGGTGTCCCTTCACAGCACTAGAATAGTGACTAAGACACTCCCCAGTAGAACTGTTAAGATCAGGTCACCTACTTCAGTGTTATCATGGGCCCTCAAAAAAAAAATGATACCTCAGTACAAATTGAACAATAAATGAATAAGTAAAGGAACAACAAACACCTAGAAACACTTGTAAAGGAGACCCTAGACATCTTGCAGAAGTTTCATTTCTTTTTTTTTTCTTTTTCTTTTCTTTCTTTTTTTCTTTTTCTTTTTTTTTATTTCATTGTCCATAGGAAACTGAAATGAAGAGCAATAACACATCAAGAAAATATTTTTTCTATAGATTAAACCCAATCTGATTGTTCAGGTATGGATTAAATAGAAATGAAAATGACACCAAATCAAGGAAATTCTCTCAATACAGTTGAAGCATTTAGTTCTTGCCTATTGCAACATCACATGTGTGAAATATGTATGAATGGTTTTGACCTGTTCAAAGAAAATAACTACACTTCTCCAAAGCAATAAAGTTGGTAAAATTAGGTATAAAAATCATAAACAAAACCCATTTGTTAAATATTGAAAGTAATCTCTCTTTGGCATCTTGAAAATATTTTAATTTTACTAATTTAACTCCTTTTGCATAAACATTTGTGAAGAAGACTCTCTGGTACACATTTTTGGGAAACATAAAAAAATGTAACTCAATTTTTGTTCAATTTGACCATTATTGATTGAGCATCTTTCATGGATAAAGTACTGTGTAGGATGCAACGGTTCTAAGGAAAAGCAAGACACATCCTAGAGCTTTGAATCAAGAATACAAAGAATTGCAGTGGGAACCATGAGGCTTGCAGCAGGAGGTACCAAAGGAACTGCAATAGAACACAACAGAGTGCTATGGCCAGAAATAGAGAGAACGCTCAGAGAGGATGTGGCAGCCACTTCCAAAGCACATCTGTAGTGTGCCAAATGGACAAAGAAAGGATGTTTACCTTATTGATGGTAGCTATTCTGAATGGGTTAGGTAGGACACCAAAGTAGTTTTAATCTTCAATTTTCTGATGGCTTCACGCTTCACTAAGGAGTTACTGTTGCTGGAGGAAGGGAAATTATTCCTCAGGGGTGTAGTCACCAGTAAGCTGATGTTACTCAAACAAATATTTCCCTACCTGTGCTCACACAGGCAACCCTAATTAAATGGAGTAAGACAAACACACACACACACACACACACACACACACACACACACACACACACGTGCACTCGGAGGAAGGGACTTATTAGGAAGAAGAAAGGGTTTGGTGGAAGGGAAAAGGAGATGAGAGAGAATAATTGGGAATATGTTTGAAGTAAATAATCTATGTACATATGCATGAAATTGTGAAAGAATAAATAAAAGAATATATTCTATAAGTAAAATCCTATCAGACAGGCAGTGCACAGACTATAACCAGTTCCACAGCATGAGAAGACAGGACAAGGATGGAGGGACATGCAATAAAGGAGATAAAGCCAGCAAGATAGATAACAGCAAGAATAGGAAATCTTCAGCTTTCAGCTATTCTGGCACATTTGGTAATTTTGTTACAATGTATTTTTGAGGTTATAATTATGTTGTTATTTTTGTTTCTCTTTCCTCCTCCAAACTCTTCCATGTACTCTCTTTTACTCTTTCAAATTCATGACTTCTTTTCCTTTAATTATTGGTGTGTGTGTGTGTGTGTGTGTGTGTGTGTGTGTGTGTGTGTGTGTGTGTGTTCCTAAATACATAAGTACAATATATTCGATCTATATTACGTTAGTTATATCTACCTTTCCTTACTGTTTGGTGTTGGGTAGGCCATTGGTATGCCCTTCCCTGTGGAAGACTATTTATTCCCCTTTCAGTGTTTGTCAGTTGCCTGTAGTTCTTTGTTTAGATTGAGGTCTGGTGAGGTTTTGCCTATCCTTGTATATTGGTGGCATCCTTGTCCAGGTCATGTTTAGGCAACCACATTAATAAGACTTTATGGATGTATTTCCTGACATTTCTGGGAGATACAATCTCACAGCAAATCTCTTGACCCTCTAGCTCTTATAACCTTTCTGATCTGTGTTTCGCAGTGACCCCCAAGCCTTAGATGGAGGAGTTGTATTGTAGATGTACCACATGGGTCTAAGCTCCACAAAACATAGCCAGTGATCTCAGTCTAGTGAAGCCATGGGCTTGTAAGAGAACCTACAACTTCCACTTTACTAAATTAACTTGGTACTTTTTATGCAATTTATACTGGTAAGGCGTTGCAGATCTCTGTAGTAAATTTGTGTTTGGTAACTACACAAAAGATATAGTGACAAGACTAGAGGCAGAGAGAACAGACAGAGAGCTACTAATACAATCTAAAAACATAAGGAAGAGAGCTGAGTCGATATAATAAAGAATAATAAAAAGTATTAAAATTTAAATATATTCAAGAGACAAAATTAACAATCAGATTATCAACGTCTGAGGGAAAGGAAGGTATAGAAAGAGTGTTCTTTCAGCTTTCATCTACATCAAGAGTTGAAGCCAATCAAACAGGGAGGCATTAAGGTAGGAGATGACTGGGTGGATAAAGCACTAGCTGAGAAACCAAGAGACAACATAAAGCAAGATGAGTGTGGCTTTCAGGCTCCCTGTAACCCCAGTGTTCTCTCTGGAGGTGGAGATGACACCTCCCAGAAGATGGTTAGCAGAGTAGCTGAATTGGTGCGCCATAGGTCCCAGGAGAGATCCCATTTCAAAATGCAAGGTGAAAAGCTATCAAGGAAGACACCTGATAACAACCTCAGGCTTTTAACACACAAGGCCACACATGTGCATGTGAAGCAGCCCACACACAAACTACATTCACATAAATATGTAAAAAAAAAAAAGTACTAGGAACAAAAATGGCAGTTTTACCCTATTACAAAGGGAAAGAGTTCATGGTTGAGTATGGTGTCTAGGAGGAAAAGAATGGGGACTTTTTATAGAAAATGCTCTTTGAAGGCGGGGGGGCTAGTTTTAAGAGAAAACACTATGAGAAAGCAAAGTCTGGTTTTTTGGATCAATTCATGCTGCTGTAAATTTTAAGAACATAGTCTAGTTTGACAAGGTCATAAATAACAGCAGATGCAGACATACCTGTGTGGTGCTGCCTATTGCTAGAAGCCTAGCTATCTGATGGACCATCGCTGTTATAGCTGCAGATTCTCTACAGGTCACTACCCAGCCTCTCCCACAACACCCTGCCTACTTCCAGGAAATGAGTGAGCACATCAGGGGCAGTAGAGGTAGGCCAGCTCTCCACCCCCATAATGTGTGACTTCTCTAATAGGGAACTTCCAACAGGCTGAGCAAGACTTCCTTAGAGCTGCACTGACACCAAAGACTCTTCTGCCCAATTTTCTTCCCATCTGCTAGTCTTTTCTCTAGTGTCTACTTTCCCAGCTAGGAGCTCCTGCTGCCCACTTGTGCCTTTCCCTCTTTGCTCTACACAGCTATTTCTCAAGATAAAACCTAATCCCCTGTTACTATCTGCTACTCAAAAGTCCTAAACTGATACAGTGGTTTAAACAAGTTCATTAAGACTAACAACCACAAGGAAAAGCAAATCCTCCTTCAGAGAGTCTCACACCTCAGCTATCTCTGGAGACACAAATCTAGCTGACCCTGAGGATTTTTCTGAGCTTACACAATACAGCCCAGTGTTTAACAGCCCGCACAGTCAGACACTTTATTCCTAACTTACCCACCTCCCTTGGGTCATATGTTCCATTCTAACTTCCAGAACATCTTTTACTAACATTTCATATAATTGAATTAAATTAGATTAAACTTCCCATAAAAACTGAATTGAACTAAAAATAGTGAAAACTCTATCCATAAGAATTTTATTTTGAACAGAATGAATTCTCGACTTAAATAATCACAGTCTCCTCTTTGAGCCCCAGAGGTACAAGAAATTCAGGCAGACAGCATAGTCTCCTCTTGAATGCAGCGGTCATCTCCCTCTCAGGAGAATTTGCCTTTCCTGCTGCTCACAGCTTCATCCAGCTGCCAGTAGAATATTTGGATGACACTGTCTGAAAGTCAACACATAGGAATTCTAGTCAAGGGAGGCAATCTGGCACAACAGCTCAGTGTGTAAGCTCTGTGCTCCTACACACTCCCATTAAATCAGGTTCTGTCAGAGGCTCAGCTTGAGTGACCAGAGGGAGTGATTGTTTTTCCTCTTTCTTAATCTCAGTTCCCTTATTTGTAAATTGAATATAATACTGGGACCTGGTTTGTGCTTGCTGAGAGGGTTAAATGGGCCAGGGTTGGTTATACATTTGGCACTGTTCCTAGCATGTAGTAAGGATTCTGTAACTGGAAATTATTTATTCATGTCATCATTGTTAGTGGGAGCATCTGCTCTGAAAGTGGACAGAGTTACTAGTCCACACTTGGAGAAGCCAGTGGTCATATAAAATGATCTGGTTCTTTTTTGACGAGAAAACTGAGAAGCTATGTAAGTGGCCACACATTAAGCCTCAGCCTTCACTCACAGCAGCAGAGGGAAAGCTGGCTTCTCTGAATAACGGACAGACAGCTGGAAAAGGCCAAAAGAGGGATTACCACAAGATTACGACGGTCAGGGGAAAGCTGAAATAACTATTTAAACAGACGATTTGTGCTCCAATTACCATCTAAATGTTCATGGTAAATAAAGATCCATAAAAACACATCTGTAAACCCCCAACTTCAGTGACTGGAGCTCTGCATGGTTCATTAGCACATACTTCCCTGCCCAATTGTGTCGTCACTTATCAGCACAGACGCTCTGTTCAAAGTCTGTTCCCCAGGAATTGAAGCTAGTGCCTTGTGATGAAATCTTCCTAAGTGAGTATCTTTCACATTATTCTGTCACCTCTTGCCATGTTCTTCTTTTAAGGCAAAAGTTGATAACTACAAATTCGTAGGTGACAACTCATGGGAAGACTGGTGTGCCAGACATAGATGATCAGATGTAAGAAAAAGACTAAACACAGGATATGTACTCTAGACTTGTAGTATCCAACAGCAGTACAATATGAGTAACAAATGCAAATGAATACTTTTAAATATCTAGTAACCAAAAGAAGAAAACAAGTAAAATCAATTTTGATAATACAAATTACATTTCAACATGTAATCACTATAAAATTATTGATGAACATGTAAAATGTTTAATACTGTTCCAAAACCCCATATATACTTTAGATTTGCAGCCCACCTCAATTTAGACCATCTAGTTTAAGGTTTAATGAATGTGTGTTGCTACAAGTGGCTTCAAGCTTAGATACTATAGTTCAGAACACTGAAAAGTAAGTCTTTTTTCCCATAGAAGTTGGTTGTCTCAGGTATTTTGTCACAGTAAAAAAAATTGACTAAGATAACTCCTGATTTTTAGTGGTCTCCAAGGATGACATTGCGGTGGGGAATATAGAAGAAATGAAAGTTGCTGCAGTAACAGAACCTGAAGCACCCTTGAAAAAAAATAAGGGAGAAAAATAGGACATAAAGTTGGGTAAGGGTGGGGTAAATATGAAGGAAATAAGGAGAAGAGTCGGGTGAATATGATCAAAAGACATTGTATTCATGTATGAAATGATGAAAAATTAGTAAAGACATAGTATTTTTAAAAGAATGTCATGTAAATGCCAGTCCTCACTGCCAGGCCTAACCATCAGAGTTCAAGCCCAAGGATTTGTAGAATGAGAGAACAGATTCCAAAAATTGCTCTCTGACCTCCAAAAATACACTGTGACATGGCAATGCAAGTACACACATTAAATAATAAATATTCCTCTGTTAAACTTTTGATGTCTGTGGGACTGGAGTGGCACTCTACTTGTCCTGATACATAATTTATATATAATTTTCTTTTTCTGTATTGCGAATTTATCAATTTTATTGATTTTTTTCAAAGAGTCAAATTTGGTTTCACAGATTTTTCTCTGTTGTTTTTGTTTTCACTGTCATCAATTTCTACTCTCACTTTTATTGTTTATTTTATTTCAGTTTGATGACTTTATTATTTCCCTTAAAATCTCTTTATCTCATGAACTGTTAAAGTAGTTTATTTAACTGGTTTCCAGGGTTTTAATATTTGCCTATCTTTCTGTTATTGACAACTACTTCGTTTCTATTGTGATTTAATAGCCATTCTGTGTAATTTCAATTTTTTAGACTTACAAATTTTGTTTCATGGCCAAGGAATGTATCTATCTTAGTAGCTAGGCAATGAGTCTCAGAAAACAGCTCTGTACTCTGTTTTTGTAAGGTGGAGTAGCTTATTAATTGTTAACAGGAATCTTTGGTTGGTGTGTTGTTGAATTCTATATCCTGATGATGCTATCCAGGTTTTTAAAAATCAGTTTTGGAAAGAGGATGCTCACTTCTCCAACTGCAATTGTGAATTAATACATTTCACCTTTTAGCTGTCAGTTTTTACTTAACACATTTTAAGCCTTATTATTTGGTGCATACACATTTAGGATTATTATATTTTCTTGCTGAATTGAACCCTGCTGCATAAATAGCAATGATGTTATAATACTGCTTTGATCTTTTTTTTTTTTTTTTGGCAAATCTCCTTCCACTAAATTTTTGTTGTTATTATAGATTCACCTGAGTTCCTCTGATTAATTGCTTCATAGTATAGTTTTGCTGCTCTTGTAGTTTTAACTTGATAATATGTATTTGTTAAGTTTGAGTTTCCTAGAGACATGTTTATGGGTCATATTTTTGCCCATTTATCCATTTTTTATCTTTTAATTGTTATATTTATTCATATATCTCAGTACTTAAATCTTCCATTTTATTTTTCATTATTTGTCCCAATTTTATTCTTGTGTTTTATTTTTACTCTTTTGTGTTAAACAACTTTAGGATCCTACTTTATCTATGGTGTTTTAAAGCACAGACATGGTATCTCTCCATGCAGCTTTTTAGTGATTCATCTAGGCAGTACCTACAACATACATATGTAACTTATGACACTTTACTGATGTCATCTTCTTAACATCCAATACAAGACAGCAATATTTCCTCTCTTTACTAATCTTTACCATCCTCTAGTCTAATTGTTTTAAATATTTTCTCTAACTACATTTAGAACCACAGCAGGCTTGTCAGACATTTGCTTCAACTGTCAAATATAGTTTTAAGACTTCAGAGAAGAAAAGCCTGCTGTGTTTATCCATATTTTTGTTTACATTATTCTCCATTCCTAATGTTTCAAGTTCCACTTTTTAGCTTGTTCTTATATTTAATTTCCTTGGCCATTGTTCTAGCATGAGTCTTTTAGAAATGCATTGTCTGCATTTTCCTTAGTCTGAGGATGTCATGATTACTACTTTATTCTTAAACAGTATTTTCATGGAGGATAGGCTTCTGGGCTGACAATTCTTGTCATTCAATCCTTGGAAACCAGTATGCCCCTTCTTTCTGATCTTCATGGTTTCTAATGAGAAATCTGCTGTTGTTTGAATTATTCTTCTTTTTAGGTAAAGGATCACTTTCTTTGATTGCTTTTTAAGTTTTCCTTTTTTAAATTTTCAGGAGTTTAATTATGTTATTCTTGGTATGGAATCATTTAGACTAGTTCTGTTTGAAGTTCACTCAGCTTTTTTAGTCTGTAGGTTCACATCTCTTACCAACTTTTTAACTATTAAAAACTTCAAGTGCTTTATCACAGTTGTTTTCTCTCCTAGGTCCTAGTAATAGGAATATAAGCTTGCTTGCTGTGGTTACACTTTCAAGGGCTCCCTTCTCCTCCTCCTCTTTCCATTTGTCATACCTCTTTCTATTAATTCTATTTTCTCTCTTTTTACATTATGTTCCTATCATTATATTCTAGCTCATGGTTCCTCGTTTTGCTCTGAAATATGCACACTGAGCTTTTTCACCATGTTCTAACTCAAATGCACAAAGTATATGCAGGTCTGTGTGTGTGTGTGTGTGTGTGTGTGTGTGTGTGTGTGTATTGCCCATGTGAAACTTTCTATTTATTTATTTAAAATCTGTTTCTCATTTCATAATGAAACATTTCTTTCATGATTACTTTAAATTTCTGGATGAATATATAGATTCATACCTATGGTACTGACTATTTGGGAGGGTGAAATAAGAGAATCATTTGAACCCTTGATACCATATCAACTTGGCAACAAAGTAAGACTCCATCTCAGAAAAGAAGCTCTTAGCTGGGGTAGGGAGCACAGTGCTCACCTCCCAGGTGTAAGGGCCAAATGAAGTATCTATCCCTGCAAAAGGCAAATGAAAAATATCACTTTGCCAGACATTCCTACTATTCTTTCACTTTAGTTTTATTCCTATTAATTCTCTTTTTATTCACTTTGAGAAATTTCTGTTTCCTGAATTTTCTTTTGAATTATGGATGTTTTTATATTATTATGAAATTTTATATTACTTAAACCTTCCGGGGTTTTGCTGTTGTCGTTTGTTGATTATTATTATTATTTTTTTTGGTCCATTTGGGGTTATTTTATATGGTGTCTAGGTTGTATATGCTGGTCCTGACCTCCTAGGCACAATTGTTCCTCCTGCCATTAGCCTTTCCTACCCACTGAGAGAAAAGGCCATTGTGGTGTAACTGATGTGTGAGGCCTTGATCTGGTCGGGAAGAAGTAAGATTGCTGCGTCACTGCCACCAGATGCAGGTGAAAGTTCATGCTTCTCCCTCACCCTCCTTCTCTCCAATCTCTAGGCAGTAGAAAATGAGTTGTTTTCTTGTTGTTAATAAGGGGTGTAAGCTGCATAGCAGTGACAAGGATGAAGTCTGTTATTAGACACGGCGGAGGTGCCAGGTCTTCTTGTTGGCTCTGTTATTAACAATTAAACTTTATTATACAACCCAACTAGCATATACAAGAAGGAAAAAAAGGTTAAAGGGAAAAAAAGTAAACCTTTTAAAATCCGTTCCACCTAAGACGGGTCCTTAGGTGTCTCTGTCCCGCGAGCTGGTCCAGTCCCTTGCTCTCTCCGCATGCTCTGCTCGCCTTCACCTGTTGTTTTTTCTTTTCCCCACCTTCCCAATCACAAACAAAGGGCGGTCTCCTTCTCCCTTCGAGGGTCAATTAAAAAAACAATAGCCACAGTGGGGTTCCCAGGTCGACTTCCTAAATTCCAAGCCCAAAAAGGCTCCAAACAGTCTGTCACAAGATATTCATGACTTGCCCCAAAAATAAAGCCTACTAAAACTACTTCCACCTATGACAAAACTTAATCTTTCCCACATCTTCCTGTTTCTGTATCATCCTGGTGGGGAGCGTAGTAAAGACTCAGAGAGGTAGAAATATAGGCTTCTCTTTTTGGCCTTTGTTAGTGTGAGAGACAGGACACAGTATGATGATGGTACAGTAAAGAGTTATTTTGAGAAAGGTTTTCTATCAAGCTAAGATAGGCCTTAATTGTCCCTTTGGCAAGGAAAAAAAAACCCACTGATTTTTTGTGAGCTATTTTGGTCTGCATTCATTGGTGCTTCCAAGAAGATTGTAACTTTCTTAATCTTTGTAAAAAAAAAAATACAGAAGGCAAAAAAGAAAATCCAGGGAACTTACCTGGTCCAGTTTCTTGTGTTTTCTTATATTTGACACCATATGGAATATTTTTAGTATTTTTTTTCAATTTCCTTTTTAATTATTTATATTACATCTCAATTGCTTTCCTCTCATTTGTATCCTCCATTCCTCCCTCCCTCCTGCTTTCACCCTATTCCCCTCCCCTAGGTCTGTGATCAAAAGAGACCTCCACCTCCACTATATGGTCATAGGCTATCAAGTCTCATCTTGGTAGCCTGCTTATCCTTTCTCTGAGTGCCACCAGGCCACTCCACTAACGGGAAATGGTCAAATATTGGGCACCAGAGTTCATGTCAGAGTCAGTCACTGCTCTCTACACAACTGGGGAGAATGTCCTATCCATTGGCTAGATCACAGTAGGGGTTCGATGTTTACTGCATGTATAGTCCTTGGTTGGTGGTGCAGTAGTTTGAGCAGACCCCCCTGGGTACAGATCCATTTGTCATGATGTTCTTCTTGTAGTTTTTTAGGACCCTCTGGAACGTTCTATTTATCCATTCTCCCATAATTTTCTCACTTAGAGTCCCAATAGGATTCCTCACATATATCCCAAACTCCTGGTAAGTGAAGACTTCATGGAAAATCCATTTTGGGTTAGTGCCCAATTATAAGTGAGTATATACCATGTGAGTCCTTCTGCTTCTGGGTTAACTCACTCAGTATGATCATTTCCAGTTCTATCCATTTGCCCACAAATTTCGGGAATTCCTTGTTTTTAATAGCTGGATAGTATTCCATAGTGTAAATGTACCACAGTTTCTTTATCCATTCTTCAAATGAGGGACATTTAGGCTGTTTCCAGCATCTGGTTATTATAAATAAGGCTGCTAGGAACATGTTTGAGCATGTGTCCTTGTTATGTGGTGGAGCATCTTCTGGGTATATTCCAAGGAGTGGAATAGCTGGGTCTTGAGGTAGTCCTATTCCTGGTTTTCTAAGAAAGCACCAGATAGATTTCCAAAGTGGTTGTACAAGTTTGCATTCCCACCAGCAATGAAGGAGTGTTCTCCTATCTCTACATTGTCGCTAGCATGTGGATGTCACTTGGATTTTTTATCTTAGTCATTCTGATGGGTGTAAGATAGAATCTCAGAGTTGTTTTGATTTGCATTTCTCTGATGACTAAAGATGTTGAACATTCTTTAAGTGTTTCTCAGCCATTAGATATTCTTCTGTTGAGAATTCTGTCTGGTTCTGAGTCCCATTTCTCAATTGGGTTATTTGGTTTGGTGGTGTTTAATTTCTAGAGTTCTTTATATATTTTGGATATTAGCCCTTTATCAGATGTAGGGTGGGTAAAGTACTTTTCCCAGTCTGTAGGCTGTCACTTTGTTCTGTTGACAGTGTCTTCTGCCTTACAGAAGCTTCTCTGCTTCATGAGGTTCCATTTATTAATTGTTGACCTTAAGGCCTGGGTTGTTGGTGTTCTGTTCAGGAAGTTGTCTCCTGTGCCAATGAGTTCGAGGCTCTTCCCCACTTTTTCTTCTAACTGATTTAGTGTCTCTGGTTTTATGTTGAGGTCTTTAATCCACTTGGACTTGAGTTTTGTGAATGGTGACAAATATGGGTCCAATTGTAGTTATCTACATGTAGACATCCAGTTAGACCAGCACTATTTGTTGAAGATGCTATCCTTTTTCCATTGGATAGATTTGGCTTCTTTGTCAAAAATCAAGTGATCATATGTGTGTGGAATCATTTCTGGGTCTTTGATTAGATTCCCTTGATCAAACAGCCTATTACTGTACCATTTTGTTTTAATTGCCATGCTGTTTTAATCATTGTTGCTCTATAGTACAGACTGAGATCAGGTATGGAGATTCCTCCGGAGGATCTTTTATTGTACAGGATTTTTTTGTTTTTCCATATGAAGTTGAGAATTGCTCTTTCAATGTATTTTAAAAATTGTGTAGGAATTTTGATAGGGATTGCATTGAATCTGTAAATTGCTTTTGGTAAGATGGCCATTTTTACTATGTTAATTCTCCCGATCCATGAACAAGGGAGATCTTTCCATCTTCTGATGTCATCTTCAATCTCTTTCTTGAGAGGTTTAAAGTTTTTTTTTCAAACAAGTCCTTCACTTACTTGTTTGGAGTTACTCCTAGTTATTTTATATTGCTTGTGGCTATCAAGAAGGGTGTAGTTTCCCTAATTTCTTCTTCTACATGATTGTCATTTGTGTAAAAGAAGGCTACTGACTTTTTTGAGTTAATTTTGTATCCAGCCATATTGCTGAAGGTGTTTATCAGATGCATAAGTTCTCTGGTGGAAATTTCAGGGTCACTTATGTACACTGTCATATCATCTGCAAATAGGAATAATTTGACTTCCTCCATTCCCATTTGTATCCCCTTGATCTCCTTTTGTTGTCTTATTGCTCTGGCTAGAACTTCAAGAACTATATTGACAAGATATGGAGAAATTGGGCAGCCTTGCCTTGTCCCCGATTTTAGGGGAATTTCCTTGAGTGTCTCTCCATTTAATTTCATATTGGCTATTGGTTTGCTGTATATAGCCTTTATTATTTTTAGGTACGTACCTTGTATTCCCCACCTCTCCAAAACTTTAAACAGAAATGGGTGTTGGATTTTGTCAAATGCTTTTTCTGCATCGAAGGAGATGATCATGTGGTCTTTTTCTTTTAGTTTGTTTATATGGTGGATTACATTGATGGATTTCTGTATATTAAATTATCCCTGCAACCCTGGAATAAAGTCTACCTGATCATGGTGAATGATGTCTTTGATATGTTCTTGGATTTGGTTTGTGAATATTTTATTGAGTAATTTTGCAACAATGTTCATAAGAAAAATTGGTCTGAAATTCTCTTTCTTTGTTGGATTTGTGAGGTTTAAGTATTAACATGACTGTGGCCTCATAGAATGAATTTGGTAATGTTCCATCCATGTCTATCTTTTGGAGTAGCTTGGAGTGGATTAGCTCCTCATTGAAGGTCTGGTAGAAATCTGTACTGAAACCATCTGGTTCTGGGCTTTTTTTTTTTCTGGGATACTTAATGACTGCTTCTATTATGTAGGAGAAATAGGACTATTTAATTTGTTTATCTCTTCTTGATTCAATTTGGCAAGTGGAATTGATCAAGAAAATTGTCCATTTCCCTTAGTTTTTCCAATTTTGTGGCATATATGCCTTTAAAGTAGGATCATATGATTCTTTGTATTTCTTTAGTGTCTGTTGTTATGTCTTCCTTTTCATTTCTGATTTTGTTAATTTGCATAGTCTCTCTGCCTTTTAGTTAGTTTGGCTAACAGTTTGTCTATCTTGCTTATTTTCTGAAAGAACCTGGTTTTGTTGATTCTGTGAACTGTTCTCTTTGTTTCTAATTTATTGATTTCAGCTCTGAGTGTGAATATTTCTAGATATATACTCTTGGGTGTTTCTGCTTCTTTTTTCTAGGGCTTCCAGATGTTTCATTAAGTTGCTCATGTGGCATGTTTCCAATTTCTTTATAAAGGCACTTAGTGCTATGAATTTTCCTCTTATCACTGCTTTCAAAGTGCCCCACAAATTTGGGTATGTTGTTCTTTCATTTTCATTGAATTTCAGGAAGTTCTTAATTTCTTTATTTATTTCTTCTGTGACCCAGGTGTCATTAAGTAGAAAGTTGGAATTGTTTAGTTTCCATGTGTATGTAGGCTTTTTGTTATTTCTCTTGTTGTTGAAGTCCAGCTTTAGACCATGGTGATCTGATAGGATACAAGGTATTATTTCAATCTTCTTGAATCTGTTGAGGCTTGCTCTGTGACATAATATATGATCAATTTTGGAGAGGGTACATGGGGTGCTGAGAAGAAGGTATATTCCTTTGTGTTTGGGTGAAAGGTTCTGTAGATATCTGTTAGATCCATTTGATTCATGACGTTGATTAGTTTCATTATTTCTTGATATAGTTTCTGTTTCAATTACCTCTCCTTTATTGAAGGGTGTTAAAGTCTCCCATTATTTATGTGTGGGATCGATGTGTGGTTTAAGCTTTGTTAATAGTTCTTTTCAAATGTGGGCACCCTTGTATTGGGAGTATAGATATTTAGAATTGTGATGTCACGTTTGTTGACTTTACCTTTGATGAGTATGATGCAACCATCTTCATCTCTTTTTATTAATTTCGGTTGGAAGTCTATTTTATTAGATATTAAGATGGCTACACCCACCTGATTCTTGTGTCTGTTTGCTTGGAATACCTTTTTCCAGCCTTTTACTCTGAGGTAATGTCTATCTCTATGGCTGAGATGTGTTTCTTGAATGCAGAAGAATGTTGGGTCTTGTTTATGTATCCATATTCAGTTAGTCTGTGCCTTTTCATTGGAGAATTGAGACCGTTGATGTTGAAAGATATTAATGACCAATGACTGTTAAGTCTCCTGATTTTGATGTTGGTTGCAGTAGACTGTGTGGTTGTGTTTTTGTGATAGTGTAGTTATCTATTTCCCATGTAATTTTGGTTGTAGATTATCATTTTGGGGTGGAGTTTTCCTTCTGGTTACTTGTGTAAGGCCAGATTTGTGGATAGGTACTCTTTGAATTTGTTTTTGTCATGGAATATTTTGTTTTCTCTGTTAATTGTTATTGATAGTTTCACTGCATATAGTAGCCTGGCCTGGCGTCTCATAGTGTTTGCAGGATCTCTGTCCAGGCCCATCTGGCTTTTATGGTCTCTGCTGAGAAGTCAGGTGTAATTCTGATATGTTTGCCATTATATGTTAGTTAACCCTTTTCCCTTGCTGCTTTTAATATTTTTTCTTTGTTCTATATATTTTGTGTTTTGATCATTATGTGGCAGAAAGTTTTTCTTTTCTGGTCTATTCTATTTGGTGTTCTGTAGGCCTCTTGTATGTTTATATGCATCTCCTTTAAATTTGGGAAATTTTCTTCTATAGTTTTGTTGAAGATGTTTTCTGGGCCTTGGAGTTGGGCATCTTCTATTTCCTCAGTGCCTATTATTGTCAGGTTTCATCTTTTCACGGAGTCCTGGATTTCTTGGATGTTTTGTGTCAGGAATTTTTCAGATTTAGCACTTTCTCTGATGGTTGATATGAGTTCTACAATTGTATCTTCTAGTCCTGAGATTCATTGCTCCATTTCTTGGACTCTGTTAGAAAAGCTCACCACTGTGTTGTTTGCTTTCTTTTCTACAGTCTCTTTTTCCAGTTTTTTAAAATGTCTGTGCTGTTATCACTGTTTCCATTTTCATCTTCAGATCTTGAATTGTTTTATTGATTTCCTTCAACTGATTGATTGTATATTCTTGATTTTCTTCCAGTGCTTCTTTATAGGCCTTCAGATCTTGAACTGTTTTATTGATTTCCTTTATCTGTTTGTATTTTCCTGAATTTCTTCCAGTGCCTCTCTATAGACCTCTTTTATGTCTTCAACCTGTTTGGCTGCATGTTCCTGCATTTGTTTATGGATTTTATTCATTTTTCCATTATCATCTTCATTACTAAGGATCTGAGGTCATTTGCTTATATTTTGATTGTGTTTGAGCTTTCACAGTTGCTTTCTTGGGATAGCTGGGGTCTGAAGATGCCATATTGTTTTGATTTTTGTTTTTTGCATTCTTATGTTGGCCTTTAGTCATCTTGTTGTCGCTGATGTTGGGACGTAGCTTCTGGTGTCCTTTACTGGTCTTGAGAGTAGATAGCTGGTGAGTGATTATAGGTCAAGTGTCCTTGTCTGTGGAGAACAGGGAATTCTTCCCTGGAAAAGGCAGGTGACATGATTTCCACTCCAGCAGTCTTTGCTCTACACCTTAGGCTCCCCACTGGGTCAGCAGAGGTAGGCTTCCGTCTGGTCCCATTCAGATCACGCTACTGAGTTGATTCTGTCCAGCTGCATTGGGCCGCTGTTTAGTTTTCTGTCTTGACCCATAAAGGCTGTCCAGCCTCTCCCAAGAACATGGGAGACCATGCCAGGCTGTGGAGACTTGCTAGGCTGGGTTTTGTCTGCCTAATTATGCAGCCATGGATTGTTATACTCAGTAGTTAGGTTCCTGCCTGGACCCATTTAGATAGCATAACTGTGGCAGTTCAGTCTTGCTGGGTTGGGGCTGCTGTTTAGTTTTTTGTCCTGACCACTCAGGTCTGTTCAGCCTCTCCCAAGAGCATAAGAGACCCTGCCAGGCTGTGGAGTCTGGACAGGCCAGGTTCTATCTGCCCAATTGTGCAGGCATAGTCTGCTATAGCCGGTAGCTAAGCTCCTTTCTGGTCACATTCAGACAGTACGACTCTGGCTGAGTAACTTGTTCACAGCATCCTGGGCTTCTTTGTGACCTCTGGGGCTCTCTTTGAACTGGTAGCTGTCAGGTGTGGGGGCTCTGAGGAAAAATCCACCTGTTTCCCTGAGATTTCCCCAGGCCAGGAACACTGTTCCATATACCGAATTCTGGGTTATAGAGCCTGGCTGCAGTTTACAGGTGTGTTCCAGACCAGAGTCTGGGAAGTGGGCTGTTGCTTGGCCCAGGGCCTGGCCCTCCTGTGGTCTGCATTGCACAGGATCCCACTCACCTCATGCTCTCCAGTTCTTGAAGTCTGTGGCTCCCAGTCAGGTTCCTGGTCTACATACAATAGATCAGATATAGTGCGTGATAATCACTGCCATCTTGGAATCTCTGTTTTTAATATTCTTAGCAAGAGTAAAGGAGAAAACTATGCATACTCTATCTTCTTGGAAGTAGAAGACATTACCTTTCAAAATATCCATTTATTTTACTGGATTTTGTCTTTTGTTTATTTTTTTTTATTGCCTTACTTTTCCTACCAGAAAATGAGTCTAAAAATTACATGCTTTTATGGCTGGTAGAATGACCCAATGGATAAAGTACTTGCTACACAAACAAGAGAAGCTGAGTTTGGGACCCCTAGCTCCCATGAAAATCCTGGATCACAGTTATGAACATCTATGAACCCCAGCATCACCAGAGGTACACGGTAGAGACAAACAGAAACCTGAAACTTTTTACATCAACCTCTGACCTTCATTTATGCACACATACATGGATTCATATATTACACACACACACACACACACACACACACACACACACACACACATGCTCATTCACTCACCACCACCTCTGTGATCAGCAAGCACCACATGAAGCATGGGACAAAAAATGACATGCTTCATATTAGTTTTCTAGAGAATAGGAAGAAGAAGAAAAGAAGCTCTCCTCAATTTTCCATCAACTTATTTGCCTAAATACCTTCTCATCATGTTCCATGTCTAACTCCTGTCTTCTCAGCACTGACAACAGTGGTTATAACAGGAAAAAAATCAGTATATCCTCAGGGCACTGTAAAGCAAGAAACATGTTCTTTCTACAAGACCAAATTTAGAAAGAAAGGCAGTAAGTAACTGAGACACATTAAATGAAAAGTTAAAATAAATTGTATCCCTTACTCATTTTTATTCTTTTCATACCACTAAAACCTTGCCTGACCCAAACCACAAACTGTTTTAAAAGAAAAGAAAAGAAAGAAAAGGGGAAATAACAATATAAATATAAATATATTCCATTACTCTATCACAAGAACATCTCTAAGTCATCTCTAGCTTCTGATGCTCCATAAAAACTATCAGTCCAACCACAGTCTCATTAACATCCATAGTACATGAAATATATATATGCCACTGTCAATGAGACAGGCAAATAAACAGAAATAAGACACCTCAATGACAGTAAGTACCACATAGCTGTAAATTTTCCTTTTCCTATTTTGACCCTTTTCCCTTTCTTACCTCCTTCTTGGCCCACAGAGGAGCAACATCTTTCTTGATTAGAATTGTAATAATATCTATATATTTTATAAAACAAAATATAATTAAATTCTAGATTTCAGGTTCTTTGTCAATGAAATAGAAAGTTCTGGGAGTGGACAATATGACATCCAAGAAAAGCTCCCACTATATTGATATAGGATATTGTATATTAAAGGTTTCTTATTCTGAAAACAAGCAACAAAAACAGAAAGAAGAAGAAGAAAAAGAAGAAGAAGAAGAAGAAGAAGAAGAAGAAGAAGAAGAAGAAGAAGAAGAAAAGGCTAGCTTTGTAGAGATATATTAATGTATTTATGCTAGATACATATGGCAGTTTCCAGAAGATTTTCCAACAACCAAAAATTGAGCAATTACGGATAAGAGCCTCTTAGTGAAGAAAAAGCAAAGCTACATATTCATGGTTGCATTTATTTACATAAAGTCTAGAACAGACAGATAACTGTCAGTGGGCAGTATCAGGATGTTTCAAATTTAACCCACAAGATAATGTAACTTTTACATTTTTAGTAGCTAAAAAACTCATAAAGTAGAACTTTTTTAGTTTAAATGTGTCTGAAAATGAAGTTTTACTGCCACAGAGCAGCACTCTCCCATTTAATCATTGTGTGTGAGCAATTTCATGCTCTAAGAGCTCAAATGTGATAGTTGCATCAGAAACTGTATGGTCAGTAAAGTCTAATGTATTTGCTATCTGATCATTTTAGAGGTTTCAAATATGCTCTAAGTTAGCATTTAAAAGGTATTTTTAAATGGCTACCTGTGAGAGTAGAAGGGTGAGGACAAGAATGGGAAACTTGTATTAAATACCTTTTAAATATTATCTTGATGTTTGGATTACGTAGTTACTTATTAAAAGATCTTTTTACAAAGTTTTTAGTCAGGCAAAGTGATACATGCCTTTAATCCCAGCACCTGAAAGACAGAGACAGGCAGATCTCTGTGAGGTCGAGGCCACCCTGATCTATATAGCAAGTTCCAGTCCAGTCAGGGCTAAAAAGTAAGACTCTATCTCAAAAACATAAAATAATAAATTTTAATTATTTCTTCAAAAGCAGTATATAATTAATCCGTAACTCTTGTGGCAGGAGGTCTATATAAAAGATCATGTGTGGCAGGTGATCTATTCCAAGATGGGTAACAGAAGTCAATGACTTCCTTTTTTAAAGCGTATAGCACCTCGTATTCCCAGACCACCATCTCCCATCCAAGTGCTAACCAGGCCCACACCTGCTTAGCTTCTGAGATTGAGCATGTTCAGGGTGGTATGGCCACAGACAGAAGTCAATGATCTCCAACCCACTTGAACAACCTATAGAAAGATGCATGCAGTAAGGAACTAAAACCTGTAACTATGGCTACTTAGGAACTAATGCCTGCTAAAACTCATGTAAATTATTTTATAAATACACCTTCTCCAAGTTGAGCCTTCAGATAAGACTCTAGTCCCCAGCAGTAGCTTGACTGAAATCTTGTGAAAGAACATAAATTAGAGTCTCTCACTGAAATAAGTCTTGGATTACTTCACCATAGAAACCAAAATTATAAGCATTTAAGCCCATTAGTTTAGATTAGTCTACTATAAACTGGAGCCTCACACACACTTTGTAAGTACTCCACAACTAAGCTACATTCTCAGCCCCACCTTTTGCTTTTGTTGTTTGGTACTTGCCATTCAACACTCACTGTTCTTTTGTGTTTTGACCCTCAACTATATTCCATCAAAAAATGTTGAAGGTTGAAAAGGAAAATGCCAAATATATATACAGTTTAGTGTGGAAGGCAATGGAGAGTAGCATCCTGAAGAGGGAAGGCAAGGAAGATACCTGCTGCCTTTATGGGCCAGCTGTTTCTAAAAGATACTTGACCAATCCCTTGGACTCTGAGACTTGAGACTTCTGTTTTCTAATCTAAAAGGGGAAGAGCTATATAAGATGATCACTATAAACTCTACCAGTGTGGCATCCTCTTTACACAATGCTAGCTGTGGCAGCACTGCTTTGAGTGATCTGGTTTACTGTTTTGGTGAACTAGAAGGCAGAGGTATTGCTGAAGCATCTTCTCACTCTGAAAGGCAAATCAATTCATAATATGCCTTTATTGTGTGTTCCCTAACTGTTGACTGACAGCTTCTCAGACCTAGGCATAGCACTGTAGGCTTTAGGCAGGGAAAGAGATTTAAAAGGCAATGAAATGACCCAGAAAATGCATAACATGATATTAATTCTTCCTAATCTGACACAGTCACAATCCCCCAAAGGCGTAAAATGCCCTCTTTCCCTCATCAACATCAGAAGGGCTGGAGAGATGGCTCAGTGGTGAAGAGCACTGTTGTTCTTCTAGAGGACCCAAGTTTGGTTCGTTGCATCATGTCAGACAGCTCACAACAGCCTCCAAGACACCTGAACACACATAGATATCCACATAAGAAATAACTGCAAGGTTATCATCCTTGACCTTTTCAAGTGTAGTCACTGTGGTGGTTTGAATAATAGTCCTACAGACTCATAGGGAGTAGCATTATTAGAAGTGTGGCCTTCATGAAAGAAATGTGTCACTGGGGTGGGCATTTATGCTTCAAGTGTTCAAACCAGGCTCAGAGTCACTCTTTCTTCCTGATACCTGTGGATCAGGTGTAGAGCTCTCAGCTCCTCCAGCACCATGTCTGCCTCTGTGCCACCATGCTTCTCACCATGGCAATAATGGACTAACTGTCTTCACTGTAAGCCAGAACCAATTAAACGTTTTCCTTTATAAAAGTTGCTGTGGTCATGGTATCTCTTCACAGCATTAGAAACCTTAAGACAGGCATTTATATTTTATCTTTTCCACAGTGTTGACTCTGATAAGAAAGAGTACTTGACAGCTGAGTACTTTCTTAAGCACTATCAATTTCAATAAGGGGGGGGGGGCTGTGTCTCTTTTATATGCTTTACACATATATTAGTGGAGCTTGAGATTGCTTTAGATTGTTTTGTTGTCATAATGCAGTGGTTGTTCAATCAACTGCAAACTCACTTAAAGTGCAAATTCATCATTTTATCTACAAGATGGATGATATGTAAATCTTTGTAAACTGCTTTACAGAAATTTAGTACCTCTTTGGTGGCATAGCCATCTAGAATAGGTAACCATAGTTCCAGCCATGTGAAGTAAACAGTTTAAGAAAATTCAACTGAAAAGAAAGTGGCTAAGTTTACAGACAACAAGGAATAGTTCTTAGCACAAGTCCCTCTGGTCCCTACTAGTATTCTCAATCCCACCTATTTGTATCAAGACATTTCCACTTTATTATTTACCTCAGTTGGTCTGAGACAAATTATATCACTTGAAAGACGCCATTCTGGATGGATGCTCTTATAGATTACTAAGAAATCCATGAGGAGAAAATCATATGATCAACATGAATTCTAGCCAGCTCATTTTATCTCATACAGTGATCTTCTGTGTGTATCCACATGCATGTCATTAGGTTGGTTTACAGGAATTGGCAGAATGTTTATCACTCATCAGGATATAAAACATTCACATTTTCACCACAGTGATGTAAAGGAGTCCTGAATTCCCAAGAGAGAAATCATCAGTCTCCTAAGGCCTCTCCTCTCCTCCTGACGCCTCTGGCGTATGTTTATTATTTACTTTGTTAGCTTTGCATCTTTGCTTTGGGTTATTTTGCCTACTGTCATCCTACTTTGTACTTGTCGCATTAACTGAAATGTTTTTGTAAAATATGCTGTTAAAATTCCACAAAATATTGATTCAGTTTTTCACATATGAGGGCAACAGTTAAAGAAAGCAGTTTACCATGTAAAAGGGAGAGACAATCACATAATCATGTTTTAAATACATCATCAATATTGAATCTTCTGCATATATAAGAACACTTCCTAGTAGTACTTGAATACTTGTGAGTTGGAATTACATATTACTTGAAATTATAATTAAGCTAAATTTTGGTGCATAGTAATTGTGCATTATTTCTATTTTATGTAGAAAAACACATTAAAATGTATTGAAGCATAAATATAAAAATAATGTGTAAACTGTGTACTACATTTTCCTTATATGTCTCATTTGTTTGGAGCAATAGTTTTTAATCTGTGGGTTGCAACCCTTTTGATGGAGTTAAATGACCCTTTTACAGGGTCACCAGAAAACACATATTTACATTATGATTCATAACTGTAACAAAATTATAATTATGAAGTAGCAATGGAAATAATTTTATGTAATCACATGAGAACCTGTATTAAAGCATTAAGAAAGCTAAGAATCATTGATTTAGAGCATAAATTTTCTTTTGAAAATCATTCGAACTGAATAAGCATAAGTGAATGGTGTAATTTAAAACATTTTAAATATCTTTAAGATATTGAAATTTGTATCATTTCTGATTATATAGAACTTTGTGAATGGTGTAAAATAAATTTTATATTTCTATTTTACAAAAGAAAAATGCTTTAAATAGAAGATACCATGTTTCTGTTTTATACACACACACATACAAAACCCCTAAGGTTTAAAAAAATTAAGGTTACAAACTCAGGGCTAGAGAGATGGCTCATCCACTAAAACGTAGGTTCACAGCCAAAACATCAAGTTTAAAAATAGCTTTGCTGTATGTGATGAACAGAAGAAAAAAATCAAGTTTTAAAAAGGCATAAAGTAGAGAAAACAGAGTAAGAGTGTGCATAAGGCAAATGAGAAAAACACTATACAATATCAGAATGAAAGAAGAAAGAAACAAACAAACAAAGAAGGAAGGAAAAAGAGGTTGGAGGGAGAGAGGGAGGGACGAAAGGAAGGAGTACATTATATCTAGCTGAAGTTGAAGCCCGATTGCATTCCTGTATGTTAGGAGGCTCCCTAGGAACAATCTCTTCAGTGTTTTATGTTCTTCTACATGGCATCCAGGTGAAGCTTAACTGAGTCTTCAGCTTCAAGGTCTCTCATAGGGGTCTCTCCTGAGAGTGTGATACAGTGTGATGACCTATTTCATCAGAAAGGAAATAAGAATGTGTACGTATGAGAAAGAGAGAGACAGAGACAGGTGAAAGGAGAGAGGAGGGAAAGGGAAAGAGAGAACAAGATCTTTTGTACTCTACAGGAAGTGAAGTTCCACAGTTTGCTATATACTGTTCTTTATAAACAAATCACAAGGTCTTTTTATACTTGAAGATAAGCAATGGCACGGATACTAGGGAGCAGGGAACCTATATAAGTCATATCATGGTGTTTCTGAACATACTAGTAGTACTTAAAATCATGATAAGTCTCACAGTTGGTCTTAGATTCACTGAAATACAGGAGGCAATACTAATAAACATTTGTTGAGTGGTTAAAAATGAATAAAGGAGTTAGTTGGAAGAAATAAAGAGAAGGGAAATTAAATAATTACATTTTAATTTCAAAGTATAATGTTTAAAAATTAATAAAGTTAACAAATAGTTTTAGTGCAGAATTCTACCATGCATTCAAAGAAGAGTTAGTGCCAATGCTCCTCAAATTATTCCACAAACAAGAAACTGGAGGAACATTATCAAATTCATTTGATGAGGTCATAGTGACCTTGATACCCAATACCCTGATTTCACATAAAGACTCAACAAAGAAAGAGAATTACAGACCGATTTCCCTTAGGAACACAGATGAGAAAATATTCAATAAAACACTTGTGAACAGAATCCAAGAACACATAAAAAATGTCATCCACATGATCAAATAGGCTTCATCCCAGAGATGCAGTGATGGTTAAGCATATAGAAACCAATAAATGTAACCCATCATACAAGCAAACTGAAAGACAAAAACTGCATGATAATTTCATTAGATGGAGAAAAGACCTTTGACAAAATCCAGCAGTCCTTCATGATAAAAGTCCTAGAGAGATCAGGGATACAATGAACATACCTAAACATAATAAAGCCAATTTACAGAAAGCTTATAGCCAACATCAAATTGAATGGAGAGAAACACAAAGCAATTTCACTAAAATCAGGGACAAGACAAGGCTGCCCACTCTCTCTATACCTCTGCAATATAGTACTTGAACTTTTAGATAGAACAATAAGACAACTAAAGGAGATCAAAAGTATACATATTGAAAAGGAAGAAGTCCAAGTATCATTATTTGTAAATGATATGACAGTATACACAAATGATCCTAAACATTCTACTAGGGAAATTCTATAGCTGATAAACACTTTTAGCAAAGTGTCTGGATACAGGATCAAGAAAAAAAGTAGCTCACCTATATAAAATGACAAACAGACTGAGAAAGAATTCAGCGATGTCTTTCACAATAGCCTCAAATAATATGAAATATTTTAGGGTAACTCTAACCAAGCAAGTGAAAGACCTATATGACAAAAACTTCAAGTCTCTGAAGAAAGAAACTGAAGAAGAAAACAAGATTGAAGGATCTCCCATGTTCATGAATTGGTGGGATTAACATAGTAAGAATGGCCATCTTACCAAAAGCATGTACAGATTGAAGACAATCCCCATCAAAATTCCAACACAATTCTTTACACAACCTGAAATGGCAATTCTCAATTTAATATGGAAAAAACAGGATAGTTAAAACAATCCTGAACCATAAAAGAACTTCAGGAGGCATTACAATCTCTAATTTCAAGTTGTACTCCAGAGCTATAGTAATAAAAACTGCATGATGTTGGCATAAAAACAGACATGTTGATCAGTGTAATCAAACTGAAAACCAAACATAAATTCACACACCTATGGGCACCTGATTTTAAATGAAGAAACCTAAAATACACACTGGAAAGAAGAAAGCATCTTCAATAAATGGCACTGGCATAACTGGATGTGTACATATAGAATGAAAAGAGATCCATATTAATCACCCTGCACAAAAATCAAGTCCAACTCGATCAAAGACTTCAATATAAAAACAGATACACTGAACCCAATAGGAAAAAAAGGTAGGGAAGAACCTTGAACAAATTGCACAGGAAACAGTCTTCTGAACAAAACACCAAGAGTGCAGACACTAAGATTAGTGATTAATAAATGGGACCTCATGAAAGTGAAAAGTTTCTGATAGGCAAAAGACACTGCTACTCACACAAAATGGCAGCCTACAAAATGAAAAATATTTTTTAGCAACTCTACATCTGCTACAGGACTAATATCCAAAATATATCATGAACTCAAGAAACTAGATATTTAAAAATGCAGTTTAAAAATGGGGTATAGAAGTAAACAGAGAATTCTTAATAGAGAAGTTGTAAATGGATGCAAAGCACTTAAAAATGTTAAATAACCTTAGCCATCAGGGAAATGTAGATCAAAACTACTTTGAGATTCTATTTTACACTTGTTTGAATGGCCAAGATCAATAAATTAAGGTAAGGCTGTGGAACAAGGAGAACACTCCTCCATTGCTAGTAGGAGTGCAGACATGTACAGAAACTATGGGAATCAATATAGCAATTCCTCGGAGAATTTGGAATGGCTCTCCCTCAAGACCCAGCTATACCACTCTTCGATGTATAGCCAAGGGACATTCCATCCAACCACAAGGACAGTTGCTCAGCCATATTCATAGCAGCTTTATTCATAACATCCAGAAATTGGAAGTGACCTAGATAACCCTCAAGTGAAGAATTGATAAAGAAAATATGGTGTTTACACAATGAAATATTAGCTGTTAGAAAAATGTGACATCATGAAATTTGCAGTCATATGCGTGGAACTAAAAAAAACTCATCCTGAGTGAGGCAACCCAGTCCCCAAAAGATAAACTCACACACAAGTGGATATTAGCTATTAAGTAAATGATAATCAAGCTACATCCCATGGACCCAGAGAGGTTAGGTAAAAAGGGATGCATGGATCTTCCTGGGAAGGGGAAATAGAACAGATTTTGCAGGTGGAATGGGGGCAGGTGTGGACAGAGCAGGATAGAAGTCTGGACTGGCCATCCCTTCTATACAGGCAAGACTTCCAGTGGCAAAACTGGGTTGCATTCAGCTAAGTTGTTGGATGAGGGGGTCCCAAACAGATCTCCAAACAACCCAAGCTGATGGGATGAAGAGCTACCCTCTGCAAAGTGACAGTGGATTCCCATTGCCAAGCACAAATCCACAGAGCTCACTGAATGTAGAGAGGTCTACCTGGTGTCTATATGGAGCCTTCTATGTTCTAGTCTGTTTGGCAAGGGAAGGTACTCTGAAGGCTACCAAAAAAGAAACCTGGACACCAACCCAGTCATAACACCTTTCACTAACCATCTATCTTGCTTGCAATAGGTGTTGGAGTGATGGTGGCACAGAACTTTGGGGAGTGACCAACCAATGTCTGATTTTTTTTAGACCACTCCATGATAGAAAGCCCCACAGTGCCTGAATGGCCAGGAACCAGAGACTGGATAGCCCGAAGACCTAGGGTAGAACCAAACATAACTGGCAAAAAAATTAAACAAATAAATCTAATGATATTCTGCTGTACTCATAGATTGGTGTCTTGTTCAGTCATCATCACAGAGGCTTCCTCTGGCAGCACATGGGAGCATGAGCCGAGACCCAGGGCCAGACATTATGCAGAGAGAGTCTATATTGAAGGTCTCCATGGGGTCCCTCCTCTAGGAAGGAGAATCCCATGGAAGAGGGGACTGAAAGATTGTAGGAGTCAGAGGAGGTGGAGGACATCAGAATAAGGCTCTCTGAATCAACTAAGCAGAACACATGGACTCGCAGAAACTGAGGCAGCAAGCGCAGGACCTGCATGGGTCCACAATAGGTCCTCTGTATATCTGCTGGGGCTATTAGCTTGGTGGTTTTGAGGGACTTCACAGTGGGAAGGGGGCGTGTATCTATTTTGTCTGCTCCTGGCACTCTTTTACTCCTATTGGGATGCCTTGTCAGGCTTTGATGTGAGGGCTTTTGCCTTGTCTTAATGTATTTTTTGTCATGTTTGGTTGTTGTCTCTTGAAGGCCTGCTTTTTTCTGAATGCAGAGGAAGGGGGAGTAGATCCAGGAGACAGGGGAGATGAAGGATCTGGAAGAAGTGGAGGGAGAGGAAACTGTGGTTGGGATGCATTGCATGAGAGAAGAATCTATTTTCATTTTTAAGAAATGAGTAAAGGAGTTAGAGAAAATAAAGTGAAGGGGAAATTATGTAATTATATTTTAATTAAAAATAATATTTAAAAATAACAATAAAATGAATATAGTTCTACCTCCAGAAATGAAAAACTGAAAAAAACAAAATGATACATGCCTTTCTGAAATATCTGTATTATCAATATTTCTAAATGTTTCTGACCATATCCATAGTTGTACTTACTTCCTTTATACTGATTTTCCTAAAATATAACTATAGAAACAATATAATTAACCTATCACTTTAATGTGATATTATATAATGGCAGAATATATCAGTATATTTTTATAGAATAATTAACATCCTTTATAAACAGATACTTGCCTTTCACATAACTAATCCAACTGTTGAGCACTTTAAATATTAGGGTATGAGCATGGTACCTATTTCTTTTTTTATATTTTTTATTAATTTGTTCATATTACATCTTGATTGTTAGCCCTTCCCCTGTTTCCTCCCATTCTTCCCTCCCTCCCACTTCCCCCCTTCTCCCCTCCCCTATGTCTGTGATTGAGGGAGACCTCTTCCCCCTATATATGCTCTTAGAGTATTGAGTCTCTTCTTGGTAACTTGCTATCCTTCCTCTGAGTGCCGCCAGGCCTCCCCATCCAGGGGACGTGGTCAGAAAAGGGGCACCAGAGTTCGTGTGAGAGTCAGATCTCACTCTCCACTCAACAGTGGAGAATATCATGTTCGTCGGCTAGGTCTTGGTAGGGGTTGGAAGTTTACTGCCTATTTCTCCTTGGCTGGTGCCTTAGTTTGAGGAGGACCCCAGGATGAGCATGGTACCTCTTTCAAACAGCACTTACAGCCAGTTTCGAAAAGGTAGGAGGGATGGGGGGATTGCTCAGTAGATAAAGCACTTGCCTGGCAAGACTGGGGACCTGAGTTTGTATCCCCAGCACCAACATAAAATCTTAGCATGGTTGTATGGTTGTAATATCAGCACTGGGAGACAGAGTCTGGGAGATTTCTAGGGCTCACTGGCAGCCAGTCTAATCTAATTGGTGAGCCCACACTAGTGAAAGGAATGAACAGCATTCCTAGGGATGACACCTTCCATCTCCCACACACACGAACACTGGTACATACATTAAAAAAAAAAAAGCAGTGGTAAGAAAACAACTTTGCTTGACTCTCTGGGGTATTAGCATTGCTGTTCATACATACAATAGCTTATTTGTAGCTTTCTGTGCCACCTCAGGTCAGCGAATACAATGAAGCCAGGCCTGAAAGTATAGGTGACAAGAAGTGATGGCTGCCCGCCCCCCCAGCCTCATACTAACTAAGTAGAGAAGGGAAGTGGTGCAAGATTGGGATGGGGTTGGGGGTGAAAAAGCCATCTACAGCGTGAGAGAAATTCTTGCCCCCCTTTTTCTTTTTTAAAATAGTAATAATAATAAAAACCTGAAATACTCCTTTATGGATGAAAACCATATGACTATAGAAATATTCTTGGCCTGGATCTAATGAAGAATGGAAGGAAGCATATTTTATTCTAATTGGTACCATTATGATATTCTGATCATTCTTACAGAGTTATTTCATTTTTCTATTATAAGAAAACATACCATCTTTGTAAGAAATTCGGACTCTGGACTATATGTTCTTTCCAAGAGACTGACCCTGATCTGTATGCAAGGAAAGAGTTTGTTTGGGAGAAGCAACAGAGAAATGACAAAAACACGAGTTGCAATATCTGGCCACATTATGTACAAGGTCAAGAAGAAAGAGGAAAAAAAAGTCTTTTGTAATTGACTTCAAAGGGGTTAAAAAGACACATGAACTGTGTGTGTAGGAAAAAGTGACAGTGGCTTTACTAGAATATGAGAATTTTGAAATGTTTTAAATATTTGATGTAGTCATCTGAATTTGTTTTTCATATTGTAAACCCCAAGGACAAGAAGGGAACATTACATTTCTTTCTTCTTATTTTCAAGTATAATGCCCTTTACAGGAGATGATCAGTAAAAACAAAAAGCTAACACTTAAGTCAGGTCCAAACTCCCGAAGATGGCCCTCTGAGCTCAATTCAGGCTGCACTCTGACTCTTAAACACTCAGCATTCCTCACAACCCTTGTTAAGTGGGTTTCTCTTTGTCAGAAAAAGCCATTACTTTCTTATCCACTGCTACACCCCCAACTCCCATCCTACCCCACCTCACCCCACCCTATTCCACCCCCTCACCCACCAATCCTCTGGAAATGGGCATTTAGTTTTCTATAAACTCAAACAAGCCTCCAGCAGTGCTAGTTCCCAGGCTGTTCCAGCTGACTTGCCCTCCTCCTACCACACATAACCCCTTATGACTGGCAGGACTCTCTCACCATTTCTGCTGTCTTCTCTGCTCCCATAGCCCTGGCAACTGCCAGTCTAGTCCTCTCCGACCATCTCTTCTGCTCCTCTGTGTCCTCTAGAGGGAGTTACAGTAGACTCCCCCAGATGTCCCTGGCTTTTTGTCTTATCTACAATAAAAACCTTCCCTTTTAATCACAGAGCAGCCATTTTGTGGTTTCTTTACTACACCCTTTTAATACAATGTATTCACTACTTCATTAGATTCTCTGCTATAAACTTAATATGGACTTTTCAACTAAATCTCACAGCTCCTTGAACAGATATTGTCATAATGAGCCCATCGTATAACTCTAAAGAGAGAAAACAACATAGCCATGTTCACATAGCTATACTTATACCATGGATCACAGATGGCTGGCCCCAACAGCACAACCCCTCTGATGCCCACACCAAAGAGTTGATTTGAATTTCCATTCTTTGAAACAGAAAGGAAATAATTATATTTTACGGGATTTGGTTTTTTTGTTTTTTGTTTTTTGTTTTTTTACTTGCTATGACCACAACATAATCTACTGTGAGAAATGAGTACTCTTTCACAAGTAAAGACAGATTACCTCTTTTTCTGTATCTTTACTCCCATGTGTACAAAAGAGAGTAGCGGTAGTTAAGAAAGTAAAAGCCTGTTGAGGATAAATTCCCTGATCAAAAGGTGTGTTGGGACAAATGAGTCCCAGGTGGAAGGTGATGAAACAGTAAAAGACAGGTTGCAACAAATCATAACTTAAAATAATAAATCTGAATCACTGAATCATTTCTTCACTTCTGGGTGAGATGGGGAACTAAATACAAGCTGCCTCTATGTGACCCAGTGAAGAAAAAAGTCAAAATAAGAAAAGAAAAGAAGACAATTTCAAAACGAAAAAGAAAAGAAGAGCTACAGAAATTTAACCTAGACCTGATCTAAGCTACCTGAGAAGTGGGGTGGAAGAGATGGCGACACCGGAAGAGACGCCACTGAGCTCCTCAGCAGGAAGAGAGAGGTCCCCCACAAGGTGAAAGACAACAAGGGACTGAGAGTCGCACCCTCAGGGCAAATTCACTCCCCTCACACGCCTCAAAATGAGTTCTAGGTTTGGTGAGATGGTGATTCCCCGAGTAAAAGAGTCCACAGTGGCAGAAATCTGTTCTGTCATTTTCTGTGGGGCATAGGGTGGGGACTGCATCATCTGGAGATCAGATATCCTGGGGATCTAAGAACAAGGAAGAACCATAAAGCAAAGCTCAGAGCTAGACACTGCCTAGGGAGGCAGTGGAGAGAGGGTAGAACAGAATTTGACATTGCTCAGGGAACATTAACTCTGTCCCTGGTTGCTGTGGGCAGGTCTCACCAACTGAGAGCAAGTGGAGTTTGATGCCTCCAAGGCTGAGGATAGAGAGGCAGCCAACCTCTGAGGCACTTATCTGCCATTGACTGGTGTAAGGCCTGAGAGCTCTGAAGCACCAGTGAACTACCTGGTATGCACAGCTCTAGAAGATCTGAGAAGTAGGAAGACAGGTCCTCCAACTGTACTGATCGAGGGCTGGAATCCATTCCCATTCTCCCAACACAACTGAAAGCCAGTCCCAGAAAGAACAATAGCCACCAAGAAGGTATGTGCTGAAAAACATTTGCAGGATCAAAGAGTCCTTGGCTAGTCCACAGATTGCAAAGTTAAATTAGGCCAGCAAAGGCCCTGGTATTCAAAGAAAGGAAATAACAAAAGTGAAAATAGCTCTGGCAGATATCAGACACCAGGACTTCAGGATACCAGCATCAACCATAGGAAAAACAAGAGCTCACACATGCAGTGGACATCTCCCCCCTGCATGTACTTCAGCACTTTCTTGTTTTCCCCCTTTCATTACACTTTTAGCAGTATTTTTACCATGTTGTGCTTATTGAACTCCTCCCAACATTCCTCCCAGACCTATCCCTAACATACCCAACCGTGTGCACCCTTAAAGAAAGCGGGCTGCCTCTCCCAGCAGCTATCAGTGGCTGGTAGCTCCTTAGCTGGGAGTGGGACTTGCTCCACCGCCTCCCCATGCAGGATCTTCGTCCAGCTTGAACTTGTACTTTCTCAGCTTTTGTGAATGTGAATATATGTGCAACTGTTCTGCTGTAACAACCTAACGCTTCTTAAAGATTTTTTTTTACTGTGTTTTTACTTTTCTGAGAATGAAAGGAAATTTTCAGATTGGCAAGTCAGTCTCCCCCCTCTGCATGTGTGTTTGAGTCAACATTGAGTGTCTATATCACTCTCTGATTTTTTTTTTCTAAATTAATTCTTGAGACAGGGTCTCTCATTGAACCTAGACTCACCATGTTGGCTAGATTGGCTGGCCTTAGAGTCAGCCTGTGTCTCCTTCCCTTTTCCATGTTTGAGTCACATATATGTGCTGACACACCAGTTTTACTTGGGTCCTGGGGATCTAAACTGAGGTTATTTCATTTGAACTTGCTGTTCCTCTGAGCCATCTTCCTGGATTTTTAAATTTTTTAAAATTTAAAATTTTGGTAGCGAAAACCTCTTGACTCATGAAGAAATGATTACTTCCTCATTTCAACTATACAAAATATAGCATTGATGGTACCAACACTTTGTCAACAAGTTCCATTGTTCCTACTCGGATTAACGTTTTCTGAGCATCTTTTAATGCCAACCCTGTGTAAATACTGAACATTGAAAGATGGAGAGCCTGTCTTTGGTGGGAAGTGTTCTCCCTGTACATCTATGATAATGTCCTCTTTCTGTCTCCATATTCCTTCCAATCCCATAGTTTTCTTTGTCCCATCTTCTTTCCAACAAACCCTTGACATTTCTTATCTTTTTGTAATCTTTTCCCTGATAATCAAAAGTCAATTCCTGACTTAATTTCATCAGGCTATCATATTTTAATTACCTCTTTTCTGATACCTCCTATACACATCAATAGCACATGATAAATGTGAGCAATCTTCATTAAGAGTTAGTCAATATCTGGTTTTCCACTACTTGCAAACTATACTAAATGAATACTTCCTCATATCAGAAGCAGTTTGGTCTGTTTCTGAATTACTATTAAGAAAACAGAAAGTGCTTTACAGCATGGGGTCAACGGGATGGCATGATAAGCACCAGCCAACATGACACAGCCACCTGGAACCTGGGATCATGGCTCTACAAAGTACCAACCCTTTCTCATTTAACACATCTGAAATAAATTAGGGTAAGCATCTTTCAAATTTTTTGAAGCAATAGTTATAATTACAATGTCATTACAACAACATAAGCCCAGCAGCTTCCATCTCACGTCCCTGTATCATTAGAATCAACACATCTAGGTCACTGGCATAAGTTGAAGGAGAAGAGAATCCTAAAGCATGATGTCATGAAATTGGTTCCCTAAACTTCACAAGGATCATGATAATAAGGACAAATTAGAGTATTTGAGGTCCTCTTAAAAGTGTCCTCTATGCTAGAATAAGAGTGGATAATGTTAACATACTGCCCTCGCTCTGCCTGGAAGCCTATGACATCATTATTTTCCTGCCACTAGATGGGCTAGCTGCCCAGGATATAAAAATGGTAAACCTGCCTAGTCTTTCTCTGTTGCTCTGCTCTTCCTCTCTCTCACTCTTACCTCTCTCTCTCTCTCTCTGTTCTCTCTGTCTCTCTCTCTGTGTTCTCTCTCTCTCTCTGTTCTCTCTCTCTCTTTCTCTGTTCTCTCTCTCTCTCTCTGTTCTCTCTCTCTCTGTTCTCTCTCTCTTTCTCTGTTCTCTCTCTCTCTCTCTCTCTCTCTCTCTCTCTCTCTCTCTGTTCTCTCTCTCTGTTCTCTCTCTCTCTCTCTGTTCTCTCTCTCTCTCTCTCTCTCTCTCTCTCTCTCTCTCTCTCTCTCTCTCTCTCTCTCTCTCTCTCTCGATCCTCCTACTTCCCTGTTCTACCATCTCATATAATAAACTTCTCCATATCATATCTGTTGCCTGGCATTCTTATTTTTTAATCGTTACAGATAAGACACTTCAGCGTAAGATCATCAAGTATTACTTAAGTGCCCTTCTTGCATATAATGTCCATACAGTAGCCTTCTGAATCTATGTGCACCCTCACTGAAGTGGCTCTGGTTTCTAAGTCTTGCATCCTTTCCCTTGATTTCCTCAGCAGCTTTTCCCAATTGTTACATTAGAGTACTTGGGCTTTAGGAAGATTATTTAAGCATGTCATGAACAGAGATACAATTTGAGGTAGTTAAATCTTAAATTCCTCCAAAGTAAACATATTAGTCAAATAAAATAAGATTTCATTCTTGGCTTCCAAAAAAAATATTCAGAAAAGCCTCTCAACCTTTGTTTTCAATAAAATAAGAGGCTCAATAGTTTTTAATCTACTTCCCCTAGATTCCATACAGAGGCTTACATGAGTGCTCACATCTGCAGAACTAAGAAAGAGAACAGCTGGAAGAGATGTCTATTTCCAGCATTTATTCTTTATAAGCTTTGACAATCTGAGTCTCTGATCTTCCAGAAAAGTTTAGCTGTTTAAAGAAGGATGTAGATTCCCTAGAGTTCAACACTGTTAATAAAATAACAGTAGTACCTCAAAGGCCCTTAACCATCTCTTTACATTTCAAACTGTAACACATACACAGGCACACACACAAGAGAGGTGTGAGCATGCAATCTCTCTCTGTGTGTGTCTCTCTCTGTCTCTGTCTCTGTCCCTGTCTCTCTCAAACTTTTGGCCAAATAATTTTTATAATATATTTCTAACAAATATGTAGAACCTGGCAGTGCAGATTTTAAACACCAAGTTAAAGTCATGAATTAGACAGATAATAGGGCATCAATAAATTAAAAACAACAACAATAACAACAACAACAACACAGTTTGCACAGAGATCTGTGAAACAAAAGAAAATTTAGTAGCAATAGCAATGTATATTAAATAAATGAATTATGAGCCAGGCACAGTGGCACATGCCTGTAATCTCAGCACTCATGGAGGCTGAGGCAGGCAGATCTCTATGATCTTAAGGCTACAAAGTGAGTCAAGGACAGCCAAAGCTACACAGGGAAACCCTGACTCAAAAAAAAAAAAAAGACTGAATTATGCTAATGATCACTTATCATTGAGCACGACAGGCACTATGGCCAGCATTTTATTATTCTTATCTTATTTAACAATAATAACCTTAAAAGGAAAGTGCTATTACATTTGACTTCTATTAAGAACTGCATTGGAAAGACTAAATTTCTTGCCAAAGTGATAGAGCTGGACTCAAAATAAAAGCTTTTTAACTCCACGCCTGGTACTCAATAACTTCTTATACTTAGGTGGTACTATATACAACAGGGGGAAGAAAAGAGGAACAAAAAAACCACCATAAACATAAGCTACATAACTATGCACAGTTCATGTTGCCCAGATTATATTTCTATCACAGTGTACCTGTCGCACCATGTTAAATTAAAAAAACATTTAAAGACAGACTTTCAGAGTATGGGTTCCACCACTTCCAGCTATCTGACTGCCACCAGCTGGAATGAGAACCTCACTTTCACCATCTGAAAGTGGAAAATAGCAACTGTTCAGAGTGACGTCAGCAGAGGTACTATGAATAAAATGAAAAGATGCCCAACATATATTAAGTCTAGAACGCACATTTATTACCTTTGTCCTATGAAGAGTATACTAGGATAGTGACCATTTTTGCAAGCATTTGCATATGAGATGCATATTTATACTTTCTAAGAGTGCCTTAGTTATTACTTTACATTCTGCTATAAATTACAATTCCTAAGTTTATACCAGAGTTCTTCTAGGACAAACAAAATATATCTTACATAACAAATAATTCCACATTCCTCAGAAGGATTCTCTCCAATCGCTTGTCAAAATTATCTCTGAGGCAGGGGGAGGGGAACCAGTGGGAAAGGAATCCCAGTGGCTGCTGACGTCCTGCCAAATCCAAACACCAGTATCTCTTCAGAGGTTTAGCCCATAAAGAAAGAGCACTCTCTATCTTGTCTGACAGCATTTATCTGGATTACACAGTATCAAAGCACTATTTGTGCCCAAGATACTTTGTGAAATGATACTGATGTGTTTGGTGATCTCTATTTGAGAGGGAGTATTTCTGAAGTGATAAACTCCAACAAGCCTCACTAGTAAAGCTTACTTTTAGTCCAAATACTTTCTCTGCATTTGAAAGGGCAGCCATTGTTCACATGGGCAGACACCTCCATCATTCCAAGGAGACACACAGCAGCACTGGGGTGCTGGCCTTCATCTAGATGAAGACAACCGAAAGAAGACAGGAAGTCTAATCCAAATGAGAACAAGAAAGTAATACTACCAAAGAGCCAGTCTCCATTCATCTCTCACTCCTCTTTCTACTGTCATGGTGGAAGGCTAGTGTCTTACAGGAATATTCTTGCTTCAGATTCTAGCAAACAAAAGCCCGGGTCCCACTTCTTCCATGAGCTCAGGCTCTTTTCTGATGTATTATATGTGTCAAAATTAACACTTAAACAGTTGATTCACCAGAGTCCTTGCATGGAGAGACTGGTAGCACAGTATAGAGAAAGACATTGAGTAAAGTTGACTCACAAGGAAGAAAGCAGTTTAACTTCAAGTTCTTTTTGCTGAATTCTGATTTGTTAGCAAGTGTGTCTTGATGCCATGCTAAGACATCACTTGCACATTTCCAACACTCAGTAAGCTTTCTTGTTATAAGGATTCAGTCTCAGAGCCAAGGAACAGGCAACACTACTAAGACAGAATTTAATAGCACCATTTTATTTATACTGTCTTTATTTTTAGTTACCATCTATTCATGGTGAGTGAGCTGTTATTCCATTTATAGAAGTAAAATATGGTTTACTTTCTAAATCCATTTAAACTGCTAAGGTTAAAAACATAGATCAAATATAAAATGCCCTGTAAGAAAGGGAAAATATGAAAGTGTAGTGATTGAATTTTGGAAATGGTGATAATTATATAATCTAAAACCAACCATTTTGAAATGTATTACTCTATAACTCAAAGCTAGAACTATTCTTTGCTTCCTTTCTAGTCCCATAGCTGCCTCTGTACTCCTATAGATCACAAATTAATTTTCTCTGAACTACGGTTGACCAGTATATTTCTCACTTCCCCCAAACTTTATGCAAGACCTGTAAGAGCCTCATGTTTTGAGGATCTCCCTTATGTTACTCAGGATGCAGTCTCTATCAGTGTGTGTGGTACTATGAACAAGTCACTCCAATTAAGCTCTGTGTTCTCTACAAGCTTCAAGCATATATTAACGTCTTGCTACCATTATGTGAATACAGCAGTTCTCCTATGACCCTTCTCCCAAGTTAATGGCACTCCTTGGTTTCCTTCTCTCTTAACAGAGGTAAATCATTCCACTAGGTAACCCCAAAGCAAAAGATGTTACAAATTGGTGAGACAAAGTGGGGGGGCAGAGTTTCAGGCAAAAGTAGAGAAGTAGTTTGTGCAAAAGTCTCAAGGCCCAAAAGAACTTGGTAAATTAAGAGAGAGAGAGAGAGAGAGAGAGAGAGAGAGAGAGAGAGAGAGAGAGAGAGAGACAGACAGACAGACAGACAGACAGACAGACAGACAGAAACAGACAGAGACCGACAGAGACCGACAGAGACAGAGACAGACAGAGGCCTAGAGATAGAGACAGACAGAGACAGATAGAGGCAGACAGAGACAGACAGAGACAGAGACAGAGAGACCAGAGAGGCAGAAAGACAGAAAGGGGATGGGTACAAACAAAGGTTACGTGTTAGAAAAGGGAAAGCAGTTGGCTTTCCTGAGCAAACCAAGGTTCCCTACTTTATTTTCAAAAGTACCAGTAATATTATTGAATGAGAATCACTAATGCTGTAGTGAAACAACTTTAGAGATACTGCCAGGAGGACACGGAGAAAAGCTAAACAATGGTGTTTTGTTTTGGCTATTGTTTTTCTACTAAACACTAGCCAGATGCTCCACTCCCTCTTTGGACAACCTTCTCAACTTTGTTGATATTAAAATCCCCCTAGACTTAATCTCAGATCATGCCTTAGTTTAAAAAAATTAAAGCTTTGGGCCTGGAGAGATGGCTCAGTAGTTAATAAGAGCATGTACAGATCTTCCAGAGGACCTGCATTCAGTTCCTCTGTATGCACATGTGCAAACATGCACACAGACACACAGAAATTCACTCAATAGTCAATTAAGGCTTCATGCAAGAAGGGTTACTTTGTTTACTCTAAGAACATCGTTTTCCACATTTGAGCAAGATGGAGATGGTTCAGCAGGTAAGAGAAAGCAATAGAGCCCAACTAGTTTTCTTTTGAGCATGTAGCTGCCACTTTCCATGGAGCGTTAAGTTTAAAAAGCTGAGGTGATATTGCTATTGGCATAAGAAAATTCCAGAAGCTGTACACCACAATGCTATGATATCAGCCCCACCTAAACTGTACCCCAAATGTGGTTGTGTGCTGGAGTTTAAGGTACTGTAGAGTGGTAACGCCACAGAAACAAAGAAGCTGGGATTTTTTTCTTGGCACTTAACCCAGTGGAAGTCCTCCGGTGGGTTCACTTTCTTCTGACCCTTCAACAGTTGAAATGTGAACTGTCTCCCAACCATGTGCTAGTGCAACTTCTCTGTGATTTATCTCAGCACAAATATCGGTTCTTTCTGAAAAGTCTGAGGAAAGCTTGTGAGCTATTTGTATGTTTTATTTAAGTGTTCAAGTGGAAAAACAATAGATGGTTCCCTATTTAAAAATAAAAAGTAAATCTGTTGACTCTTACATACAAATAATTCAAACCAGCTGACCTTTAAAATGTCAGACTTCACATGTGGTCAAGCCTTAAACACAGTCTAAGCTGAGTTCAGAAAAATACAACCTAAATAATGAACTGGCAAAGCAAATAAAGTGAAGTATTTGGATGACGATTCAGCTGAGTAACAACTAGTGACCCCCAACTGCCACTTGTTATGGGCAGATGCCTTGCAGGATTGTAACTTGGGAAAGTTTAGAAACAACCCAATTATGGTGGGTGTCTTTCCAAATTGACCAGGGGCTAGAAGAAAGGAATACTGAGCCAGTCAAGATTGAAATCTGAAGCCTTGGGAAATACTGGGGGAAAATCTGACATATGCATGGGTCATTCCTGGCTTAAATTATACATTGTTCAGATTAATGACACTTAGACTTTTATAGAAATAAAAATTACATACATTTGTTTCCCTCCACATTACCCATCACATAATCAAATAAAATATCACTATTACGCAAGTGCAAAAACATTTAGTATAAAGAATAATATCACATTTCTGATTTTCCCATGGTTGTCCCTTTAATATTTTTTTTAAAAAAAAAAACTATCTTTAAAATCTGGTTTTTACACTTTTGATGAGACTCAAAGTACATGTTTAGTCTGTTTTTCAGTGGTTAGTGCACTGTAGATCACCACAGCAGCATTTTTTGGGTTTCTGACCATTGCTTTTCCTAATTTCCAGAAGTTACTATCACAGAAACATTTAGCTAACAATCACATAAACCAAAGGCTGACCTATCTACATTACTAGAAAAGTAAATACATATCTGTAGTTCTAAAACAGGAAAAATATAATATCTCAAAGAAAGCCATGTTTGATCTTCTTATTTATCACACAATAAACAGGTCCAGAAGAATGTAATATACATTTTATCCACCAAGGAACATTTATCCAGGCTGCTGTACAACTATGCAAACCCAAGTTTACAAGGCTCAGTGACCCACGGGTTTACTATACAAACCTTCTTTTTCACCCACCTGCTCTTTAGTATCAGAAATGCAATGGTCATAGTTGGCTATTAATCAGGTAAACTAATGGCTGCTTCTGTCTGAAGCCCAGTGCTAATTAATTTTCCCCAAACTTCTAATCAGTAAGAAAAAAAATAAGTTTCACCACAAAGTGACTAGAGTTTGTGCTTTAACCCTTTCTTCTTGTCGTTTCTCGGTTTCTCTCTCTAGGCAATAATAGTTCACAGTGGGTCTTTACTTCAGTCCCTATAAAGCACCCTTAAGTAGAGAACGCATCATGCTATCAGGCCACTCATATGCCTTAGGCATCACTAATCAGTGTCCCAAGAGTTTGTGCTAAAGCAACCTCAAAGGTCCCTTGAAACTCTGACATTGTGTAATTATGGAAGCTTTCCAGCTCAAGTGGAAGCAAACACTGAGTTGGATTAGAAACTGTTGGAAATAGTCATTCAGTGGCACCGCTGAGTGAGTTGGTGCTAGAGCACATTGGCTTGAGCTGAGTAGTGGGCCCTTTTCCCTCAGCCCTGCATCCCTTGACTCTAGGACAGAGAGGATCACACACAACAGTGAAAAACAGGTTCCATTTACTATATCTAGTGTCTAAACCTCATGTAAGTTTGCAAATGAAAGGCATTATTACAAGACAGATGTAGAAAGGCACAAGGTCACCAAACAACAAGCCATGCTTAAGAAAGGCAGAAGGTTCCCTAAGGCAGGGAACTCAGCGTGCCTGAAACAGAGATGCAGCAAAGACAGATGCCAAACACCTTATCTCTTAATTTTAAATGAAAGATATATTTCCTTTAAAAGCATAAATTGTTCAATAAAGTATTTAGTCATAGAAGCATCCAAATGGGTACTTCAGAAAGACACCTGAGTATCACTGAGATGAACTGTGATAGTGAGCAGACATGATCAGTTTTTTTAAATGTAACAGCAGCAACTGTAAGGAATATAGAATTCCTAAAAAGTGTATTCATCCATTTTTTGTAGTAATTTAATTTAAAAATTGTGTTTAACACTTAGTACTATGGAACTGGTCAAAGAGTTACCAAAAATACCAAAAAGAACGAATTAATGATTTCAAACTTAAAATTCATAGAAAACTTGTGTGTTAAAAATGCTATTCTTCATAGTGTCTTGTTGCTGTTCTATTTTGCTCATGGTCTCAAATGCAGGGATTAATTCAGTTATAATCAATTCATAACATTATCATTTATTCTGGCAAATCTCTCTGGCAAATTCTGGCAAAATTCTTGCTGGTGTTTCTTTAAATACAAATTGTGCGTTCACATGTCCCATCCTTGTTTCCCCTTGTGTGCTTTTATGAATGTACACTATTATGTAAGCAGAATGTATTTGATTTCTTTTGCCTTGGTGAGTTTTACTTGGTTTGGTTTCATTGTGGATTTTAGACAAGGCCTTATTGTTTGGTTCAGGCCAGTCTTGAACTCACGATCCTCTTTCATTAGCTTCCCAAATGTTGGACTTGCACACGTGCACATACATGTATATATACTGTTTAGTTCACAAAATCTTTACAACCAAAATATATTGCTATATGTGGCAGCAAGTCAGTCACTTTTTAATGACATTTTACAATACTCCTTATTAAATCACTACATTTTTATCTGTGCATCCTCTTGGTAGTGGACACCTGGATTGCTTCAACATCTGCCCTCAATGTAAATAGCACTGTAATAAATGTCTTTATGTGTGTCCAATTATAGACCCACAACAAAGTTTCCATGAAGGTCTAAGCACAAGTAGAATTCTGAGCCAATGAATAATGCCATTCTTCTTTGTTCTCTCAGTGCGTAAGCTCAAAAGGTGTGTATGGCTCCTTACAAGCTTTCCTTTTATTCCCTTGTTCCCACATTTTATATTTTGGGCATCACAATTGAGCAAATTTTATAACTTTGCCAGTCTAATAAGTAGAAACTAGTATCTCAATGTTTTATAGTTTACATTTTCAAAAATACTAAGAATGGGCATGTACATTTTAATTTCAGAATTCCCTCATAGGTATATTTTCTACTATCAATAGGCTTTTGTTTGTGATTGGAGAATCAATGAAATAAAAAATCTTTCAAATTTAGTTAACAGTGTTTCCTATATGGAATATGCTTTTAAGTTTTGTGAGAAGTCTTGTTTTTAGTTCTTCATTTACCCAGATACTCACTTACCTCTCAATCTATTGACTCTATAGACTGGAATTTCACATATAGTTGTGTTAATCTGTGGTAGTATGTTACTATGTGTAAGGAGTACACACACCTTGATATTTCTTCTAGATCTCTTATTCCTTGCCATTGGGTTACTTGTTTAACATTGTGTTATTAGGTTGTTTTTACAAGAAATAAAACCCACCCTGCTAATGTTCTTCCTTTCTCTCTTCTCTTACTTAATTTAAGCAACTCCCTTAATTCTCCACCTTAAAATAGAAGACTATACATCCCTGCTAATTGTTTTCTTTATTTCAAGTTCTACCTCAAACCAGAAATTCAGAACACATATGAGTTCATACAAATGTAATCTCACCTGGATGCTGTTGTTCTGTCCTACCAAGCATATATGCTTTTAAAAATGGTAGGTATGGGGTTAGAAATTAAAAAATAATTTTGATACATATTATTAGGGTTTATTTACATTAAGTAATTCAATACACTGACTCTTGAGATATGTAATAGTATACCATGCTGCTCATATGTTCTTCTAGATTGTACTAAGCAACAACAACAAAAACTGTGAATTTTACTTCTAGAGATTGCAATGGTTTCTATGATACAATATATTTCCCCATAATTTTTACAGCTCAAGGAGGAATGATAATAAAAACATTATTGAACTATAAATGTAAGACTTACTGTGCTTTCTATCAATAAGAGTCTATGGTAGCCCTTGCCAAGGAAGACCCAACACAGCAGTAAGACAAAATGACAGTGTTTGTTATTTTCTGTATTTAAGATATATACCTATTATTTGGATTTTAAAAATCTTCTATCTAGATGAAGTGTAAGTCACAAGAACTAAAATTAAAAAAACATCATTTATTGATAGCTATTGTTCAAGCAACACCTCCAAGCTCACCCACATACCTCAGAATATTCCTCTAATCTACTATATCATCATCCAAAAATAATCAGACTTCCTCCCCACAAGCACCATGTCTCTGAATTCCCATTTGGAGTGAAGGCACTGAATCCAAAGCAAAATGCCCAGGACCATAAAGCATCAAATGTACTGAGCATGTAAACAGCACCTCTGTGCTAGGCAGTCTTCATGATCATTACATCTTAGTTATAACAAAAGATAACTTTTAATTTTGCTTAACCAAATATGAACCACTTTTAAGAAAAAGAATATAACATTTTATAAGGGGAAAAAATTAAGGACCAAAGATTTTCATTGAAAATTTCAGAACTACATTTGGGTGATTTGGGGTTTTTGTTTGTTTTGTTGGTTTTTTGTTTTATTTCCTTCAGTATTTCTCTGGTAACTTGGGCTGTCCTAGAACTCTGTAGTCTCAAACTCAAATCCACCTGTCTCTTCATCCCAAGTGCTGGGATTAAAGAAAGGCATGTGTCACCATGCCTAGCTACCATTTGAGTGGTTTTTATTAATTTCCCCTTCTAATGGTCTCTCTTTTCTTCCATAATGCCTACAATGAGTGAAACAGAAAAATTAAACCATTTCTATATTTAAATACTGTACAAATATATGTTCTACCCCATACTCTTACTGCCACACACATACAATAACAAAAGAAGGTATAAGCAAATAAAAAATTGATAAAAAAGAGATATTTATTATAACAGATAATTTTATTGTTAATTGGCCTTAGTATAAGATTTTAAAATTCAGCAACTTCTTTATGAAAAAAAATATATGCCTTGTAATCACATACAAATATTGAATTTTTTAAAATTATGTTAGGCACAATAATTCAACTTTAGGAGTCAATGTATTTATCATAAAATATTGTGTTGATAGTGGAACAATATATTCATTATAAACATTGCATTTCCTTTTTTCTTGTGACTGTTAATAAATACATGTTTTATTCCAAATATCTCCTACAAGTCTCCCATGCTAAATTTCTATTTAAAAAATTAATATGCAGCTCCCAGCAATACCTCTGGAAAGACAGTGAATACAGGCTATGAAAGCTCTGAGGGATAGTAGAGTTAAGGCTGTCTCCCGCTAGCTTTCTACTAAGGGAGAGTACTGCCCACAGGGGGATGGACCTTCTTCTATCAGCTAACAATCAAGTCAATTATGAATGTTAGCTTGGTGTTTCTCTGGGACTCTTAACACTTGCAAGTACTCTGACTCTTGTGCCTATTCTTGGGACTCTTTTCCTTCTACTGGGTGGACATGTCCAGCCTCCATATGAAGGCTTTTGTCTTGTCTTATTGCATCTTGTTTTGTTGTGTTTGTTGTCACTTAGAATCATGCTCTTTTCTGAAAAGAAGTGGAGGGGAGTCATGGGGGAAGGCTCACCTCTGTTCTTCATGAAGAAGCCCAGAGATGGACCTAGATTGGTCACCACAGGTCAGCTGTTATAACGGAATCAGGAGACCCTGTTAGGGTGGGGCAGGATTAGAAGATTCTCTGAGACCATATGTTGATTTCCAGAAGATGAGCCCATATTCCAGGGGCCCCCACCAGCAAGGTATCGTCTACAAGATGTCATGTTTTTTAATCTTCACTAGTCTGTATAGTAAGAGTAGTTAGCCTTAGGGCTAACAGGAGTTAAGAGCACTGGCTACTCCTCCAGAGGACCTGGATTTGATTCCCAGCACCTACACAAACAGCTTGTAACCATCTGTAACTGCAACATCAGGGGGTCCTTTACTCTCTGCTGTGCCTTTTATCCAATGACAAAAGAATTTATAATGGACACAAAGGAGAAAAAATAGAATAGGAGGAAGCAATGTGACCACAGAAGTAAGGATTAGAGTAATGGTGTAGCCAACAAGCTAAGGTTCACCGGGCATCACCAGAATTTTCTCTAGATCCTTGTAATGAAGCCTAACCAGCTTATACCTTTACTTCAGACTTCTTGCCTCAAGAATTATAAAATAATATCTTTCTGAATAAGAAGGCTACCAGGATGAGACTTGATAGCCTATGACCATATAGAGGGGGAGGAGGCCCCCCTCGGTCTTAGACCTAGGGGAGAGGAATAGAATGAAAGCGGGAAGGAGGGAGGAATGGGAGGATACAAGTGATTGGATAGGTTGAGCAGACGACCCCTGGGTTCAGATCTGCCCATCAGGATATTTTGTGGGTTTCTAGGACCCTCTGGATTCTTCTATTTCCCCATTCTTATATACTGTCTATTTTTAATAAACTAGGAGCTCCTTGAAAAGAAATTGTGTGTTATGCGCCTTTGTGGCCTTCCCTCTGTTGACCTAGAGTAAGACCTAAGAATATGTAGATTAAATAAAAATAATATCGAGACTGAGAAGTCTGGTTTAAAACATGAAATCTGTACTGTGGCACATGCCTGAAATCCAAAGTTAGCCTGGGCTACATTGTGAGTTCATGAACAACCTGAAGTTATAGTGAGATTGTTTCTCACAAAATCAAGAACTGAAAATACCATGGTAGAGTACTTTCCTAGCATATGCCAGGCTCTTGTCAATTGCCTTGGGTTGCTGTAATAAAACACTATTACCAAAGTCAAAATAAAGAAGGAAGAGTCTTTGTTGGTTTATAGTTCCAGATGAAGAACCCATAATGGCATGGGAAACATGGTAGCAGGTGGCTAGAGCAGGAAGCTGAGAGACCAAATCTTGAGTAATAAACATAAAACAAAGGGAGCTGATTGAATGCAAGAGAGATGAGGCTATAGCTCTCTAAGCCTTTCCCCCAGAAATTGTACCTCGTAACGTTATCTATTTGTTGAAGTTATTTTTATAAAACTGTGTTTGGTTCTCTTAGCTTCTTTCTTAACTTCTCTCTTGCTACAGCTAGCAGACAAATAATTAAAGACTCATTTGTATTTGTTTATAATGCTTTACAACACAATCTTGGTAAGTATAGGTCTGCTTTTAAAGCCCTATGTTATTGTCTTACTCCCAGCAAACAACCCAGAGATACTTGGATACTTGCACTTTGTAGTTTTGCTCAGCTCCAGCTCCTTCCTCCTGATCTTTTTTGTTTGTTAGATTGATTTTTCAAGACAGGGTTTCTATGTGTAGCCTTGGGCGTCCTGGACTCAATCTCACAAAGATCAGTCTTCCTCTCCAGATTGCTAGGAGTAAAGGCATGCGCTACCTAGCCCAGCTCTTCCTCCTGATCTTTCTTAGACCTCTACCCATGGCTGAATCCTCTACTTCCTCTCCTGACTCCTTCTCCCCTAGATGGCAGGAAGTTCAGCCCTAATCTCTCCCCTGCTCATCAATTGGCTGTAAGCTGCTTTATTGGAATATCAGAAGGACAATTGGGGAGCAGAGTTTACACAACATTTAGAGAGGAAATCAGAATTTATATTGCACAATAATCTTATGCCTACACATCTTAAATGCCTTTTGCTTTTGTTTCAATTAAAACTTTTTTGCACAAAAGAAACTGAGCGTGCCCAGAAGTATCACTGCTCACCATCTTTTATGATACAATCTGAATGTTCTTATATGTCATTTTAGCTTTTTACACTCACTTCATGACCCTGAGCTAATCCAGAGATGTGACTACTTTCTTTCCTTCTTAAAGTATGGCCTTAAACTGAGCATGTTTAGTAACATGCCTGCCACCAAAATGCCTTCTTATATGAATATAAGTATTCTTCTTGAATAAAACATCCATATTGCCTTGTTCAAGAGGCTCTCTGCCTTTGGAGTAACTCCAATGTCCTTCTTAACTGATGCAGATTATTTGTTTTTTCAAGACAGGGCTTCTCTATGTACTTTTAGCTGTCCTGAACTCACATTGTAGACCAGGTTGGCCTTGAACTCATAGAGATCCACCTGCCTCTGCTTCTCCAAACGCTGAGATTACAGGTGTGTGCCACAATGCCTGGCCACCTCTCCATTTTTTATCTTCTAGAAATATTTTCTTCTCTCTGTACTTAACAAACGGAGAACCCAATGTATTCAGTTATATAACCAAGAACCAAAATAACATGACCATTGTTGCTGCCCACTTGTCATGTCAAGTGACTTATTGCATTATCCTGTAATTGATACTGTAATAATAGCAAAACAGGATTCATTGTAAGTTCCTAAAAGGAACAAATAACTCAGAATTAATGGTAGTAGACTCTGTAAACAAGTCATATAATGTTTCTGGAATTTCATTATTAAAAAAAAGTAAATAAATCTGCAGAAGAGGGGAAGGGAGGATTATAGGAGTCAAAGGGGTCAAGGACACCACAAAAAAACCTACAGAATCAACTAGCCTGGCCCTATAGTGCTCAGGGAGACTCAATCGCCAACCAGGGAGTACGCATGGAACTGCCTAAGGCCCTCTGCACAACTGCAACAGTTGTGTAGCTTGGTCTTCATGTGAGACTCCTAACAACAGGAGCAGGGGCTGTCTCTGAATCTGTTGCCTGCCTTTGGGACCCTGGCCCCCTATTGGGCTGACCCTTCTAGTTTCAACAGAAGAAAGTGTGCTTAGTCTTACTGTGACATGATCTGCTAAGGCCAGTTAACACTTTAATAGGAAGCCTTTCCCTTTTCTGAAGAGAAAGGGAGGAGGAGAGGAGGCGGGGGGGGGGGGGGGGGAGGGAAGACTGGGAGAAGGGGACAGAGGAGAAACTGCAGTCAAGATTTAAAGTTAATTAATTTTAAAAAGTATTTACATTTGTGATTTGTTCTACTACGTGGCATTGGGCAAGTGGATCTTTAGTGAAGATTTTTAAATTTCCATTTCTTTAAAAAACACAGAAATGTTATGGTAATATGTGGAGTAGGGATTTGGGGTTGCTTTGCAGCAGCTGGCTATGAGCTGCAGCTAGCTTCTGTGATTGTGTGACACAATTTGGAATTCTGAGGACTTTAGAGTATATAAATGCTAGAATCACAATAGGAGTGGGTGGGGTGGTTGGAGGCTGTTGGTCACAGTTTTTCAAGTAGTCATGGGCAAAGAAGCAAGGAAAAAAAGAAGAAATTAGATATCCTGACAGCAAAGATCAAGCTTGCCCCAAGGAGCTGGATGTCCCTAATCAGCAGGAAATAGTTTACCCTCCTCCCTCTTTCCTCTCTAACATTTTTTTCTCTCCTACCTAGTGTTAGGTGGTTGAAAGAGAAGTAAAAGAGTGGAGAAGGGTGAAAGAGAAAAAAAGCCCACAAAGTGGCAAATGCCAGCTACATGGATCTATTCTGAAACATGTCCCTGTTATATGACTCTTTCGGTGTTGTCTTAAATTAAAAAAAAAAGAAAAAAGAAAAATATCTTCATAATAAAATTTAAAAGAAAATAAATAAGTTTAAAACGAATAAAATCTATAATAGAGAATTATTGTATTCTCATTTAAAAGAGTTTCATCATCATAATACTACTTTTATAAGATGCTTATATTTACTTAGCATTGTTATATATGCATTTTGTTCGAATTAACTTTTATAACCTAAAATTTTATTAAAGAAATTATATTCTAACTATCTGGTGAATCAAATATAGAACACATATATTGATATTTTATGTAGATATATGTATATATATATATTTATACAATATGTAATATGCTATCATTTCATCAGTTTTACAAATGGAAAAATGGACTTAGGGCAAATCAGATGTAAAAATCACATAGCAATAAGAGGCAGTTCTGAATCAAGTTGCGATTTGGTTTGGTTTGGTTGTGTGTGTGCCAAGTTTGTGTTCATGTGGTTATGCATACATGAACATACAAGTGTGTATGTGCATGGGCACCAGACAGGGACATTTAGTGCTCTCCATCCACCTTACATTTTGATACAGGGTCTCTCACTAATTCTGAAGTTCATTCATCTGACTAGGCTGGCCAGCCAATGAATTACAAGGATCTGCTTACCTCCAGTCTACCCCGCAGCACTACTACTATAGACACACACTGCTATATCCAGCTTAGATGTGGGTTCTGGGGAGCAGAAATCAGGTCTTCATCTCCTGACTGTGTGTCAGGTGCTGAACCAGCACAGTAGAGCCATCTCCCCCGCCTCTACCTGAGGTTTTAACCAGAGCTTCAGACCAGCTAGACAAAATTTTAAGAGAATATTTTCAGATGAGCATTTGTTAAATAAGTATGTACCTTTCGGTGAGCATAGGAAAACTGATAATCTCAAAGGAATCAGCCTTCATTAGCAGGGTGATTAGATGAATGGGATAATACTAAGATGCAGCAAAAATATGTGATATTCAGTGCGATTTTTACACAGTTACACTTTTACTAACCAATAGCTTGTTCTAGTATTGAAATAACCACTTTAGTAACTTGAACTTCTGTTCAATTAATCCAAAAGTTTCCTTTATAGGGCTACTCTGAGAAATATATAGTAATAAAACACATGACAACTTTAAGATATTATTTTATTCTTCTCAATTCATTGAAAGCATCATAAAAGGCCTGAAAATTGCAAGGTGTAAAAAGCTGTGGTTTGTAATAAATCCTATTGTTTACTCTTCTTTCTTTAAATCTATTATTGCAAATTTAGTTCTTTGATAAAGTTTACTTTTAATGCCAAAGTCAATACAAGTGTGTTTTATTGTAGTGTATTCTTGATAATTTTATGATATTTGCACAATGGTTGAAGATGTGAAATCACCTAACATACAGGTTCCTAGCTGAGGTTAAACTGGGGGCAGTCTTCTATATTATCAAAATGTAAACAACTGTTCTGCTTCTTGAACTATTTAGTTTTACATCCTCCACAATTTTGTGTTTCATTGGTGATTTTGCTGTTTAAAACAGATCCTAAGCATCAAGCTTAACTGCTGTCTGGTGTTCTTAAGTTCTGGGAGGCTGTGATGCACCATATGGAGAAGATAGGGCTGTTAGATAAATGTCCTCTAGACATCTGGCCATGGATGCAACAGTAAGGAGTTAATAATATACATTCAGAAAAAAAGGAAGAATCTTTCTGAACTATACCCACATATGCTAGAATAACTTTCATAGTACATGATGAAGCTATGAAATGTTTTATAAAGTTGGTATATTTATGTATTCAATAGATAATCAACTGTTTTGTAATGTGTACTAAACAGCATTGTGCTAAGATTTAAGGCCAAAAAATTATAATCATATTATATACAGCACTCAGAGTTAGAAAAATGCTACACTACTCTCCGCTACTATTTATTATAATAACATATATGGTTGGTTATTTAAATTATATGCATTATTGTACATTAAATAACATGTGATTAAATATGAACATATATAAAGTAGGTTAAGCATTAATCCATTGATAAGAATGTGACTTGAAGTTCACAAAAATGTAACTCTTTTTCTCCCCCAGGACTAATAACTTGGTGTTCACAACCTAACAGACTGCACCTACTACTTACACTGTAACGGTTCATGAGAAAAGAAGCCTAAAACAGAACAAAAGAGTCCTCTCTTACTGATTCAGTCTTTCAAGAAAACTTCCTATTTTCCAAAAGAATATTTAACCACCAACAACAGAAATGTCAAAAGGTTTCAAAAAGTAAGAAAGCCAACTAGTGCTAATCTAGAATAAAAAAGAGATATTATAATCAGAACTTTTCCAAATTCTAAGAAACCATGAACAATGCTTATTCAAAGACTAAAGCTTGAAAAACATTTTGCTAGCTGAGTTTAAGGTAAGCCATTCAGAACAAAATTTTGAGACTGTTTTTATTCTTAAAATTTTGAGACTTGTTTTTATTCTTAAAAATTTGAGACTTGTTTCATTATGTCATAAAAGTATTTGCTATACATCATGTTAGCAGCTTCAACAAAAGAAATTATTCTGCAATAATTTCACATCACTACATGTAGGGGAGTTTTAATACAGTAATATGGCTGTTCTGGCAAGGAGTCTCATTCACAGACCTTTGAGATCTGTGTGATCCAGCTGGAATGAATACGCACTCTGGATTACAGAATGATCTGGATGGAATACAGACAAGCCCTTAGTACATAACTATAATCCCAAAGAATGACGGTAAGGCTAGTTGATAGGAGAAAGCAGCCATGTTTGAGAGTGATGTCTAATTGAGGAGCAGACAAAGTGATGAGTCAGATAAATATCTGACAGAATGAGTCAGAGGTAGGGTACACTCAACTCTCATGAGAGCAGGATAGGAAAGAGGGGCTACTTAAGAGAAGCACAGGGAGAGAGAGGACAGTGTTATGTGGAGAGGTTTTTTTTACTGGGACAGTTTTACAGAGACAGGTGCAGAAAAAAACAAGCTAGACACTGGTGAAGACAAATGAGCCAGAAAATGAGAAGAAACCAGAAGACTAAAACATATTACCAGAATTAGTTTGAAGCCAGACAAAGCAATTCAGTCAGAAGCCGAGGGAAGCCAGTTTGAATCAGTCAGCTTGGAGAGGAGTTTGAGACAGAACAGATGAACTGAACCAGCCAGCGAGAGTTCAGAAAGAGCTAGAAAGGCTTGGGAATGGCTCTCATCTCATCCCCTCATCTGAGGAAATAAAAACTACATATACAAAATACCTGCTTCATTACTCAGAAAATCTTACAATATACTATTTTCCAATTCATGTCTGATTACTTCCCATCTCAATCCCCACACCCCAATCACACAGCTCTCTCCACTGTCTCTATAATTGATTGCATTTGTTCTTACCCATACCTTTCTCTCATATCATTTCCCTAATGTCCTAGTTTGTTTTCTATTGATGTGATACAACATTGATCAAAACTAACTTGGGGAAGAAAGCTTTATTTGGCTTTCAGTTAACACTCCATCACTGAGGGAAGCCAAGGCAGAGACACTAAAAATATGTCAAAGAACAAAAAGTTGTTCAAGCAGTTTGGCTTGGAAACTCAGATCCAACAGATATTTGTGGACAATTACTATGACGCCAATGGCAGAAGCCTGGAGTCATAAACTGAAGCACAGTGCCATTAAGAAGTGCTGCTTACTGACTTGTTGTTCCTGGCTTGCTCGGTTTCTTTTATTATATGCTCCAGAACCACCTGGCCCGGGATGGCACTGACCATAGGGAGTTGGGCCTTCTCATATTTATTATTAATCACATAAGTAATGCCTTCACAACTCGTCTACTTACCTACAGGTCTATATAATTGGAGGCACTTTTTCGATTGAGGTTCTCTTTCCCCAAGTGACACTCGCATGTCAGGAAACTAGCTAGCACACCTCACATGGAATCACTCCCCTTGTCTCCCCTTTCAAATGACTATCTATATTCAAGTTATCTAATGTATTTAGTAATACAGTGACTGTCTGTAACACAAGGGCTCCAATAATATAACAACAAATTAACTCCCTTACATTCAAATGGGGAGTAATACAGAATTAACAGACAAACATATAAGTAAAAATGTGGAGAGAAATAGTCACTTGTCTAGGAAGTGCAGAGGTCAGAGTGAGGACTGGTATTTTATCCACATGACCAGGACAATCCTTTTTAACATTTTGACAAAGAAGGGATAAGAACATAGCCACTCAGGAATCTCAATGAAGAAATCTCAGGACCAAGAAGGAGCTAATGAAAAACTCTTTATATAAACTCAAACTCTGTCTTGTCAAAACAGTAAAATGAGGCCAGTGAGAATAAATAAGAACAGTAAGAGAAAGATCAGAGTGGAGGGTCAGTAAAAGTTGAAGTAGGAGGAAAATGGCTAACCACATAGCCTTGTAATCCATTTTAAAAACTGATTTTAATCTGAGAGACACGAGAATCCACTTGGAGGCTTTCAGCTGAAGTCACAGTGTTTAGATTAGCTTTAAAAATCTGAGTTCTCTTCTCTTCCCCTCCCCCCCTCATCCCTCCCTCCTTTTCCCCCACTGCTTCCAATATATATATATTCCAGCACTTGGGGAGGCAGAGGCAGGTGGATTACTGTGAGTTTAAAGACAGCCTGGTCTACAAGGCGAATTCAGGACAGACAAGGCTACACAGAGAAATCCTGTCTCAAAAAGCCAAAACAAAACAAAACAAATATCTGAGTTTACATACCAATAGGAATATTATTTTATGTTTAGCTAAAATTATACACAATACATATTGGTAAAATAACGACTATAAAAAAGAATCTGCCACATAGCATCGGGAACCATCACAGCTGTTATTATTGTTGCCATTAACACACAGGCACATTTCTGATGTAGAAAACATTAAAGGCCCATCCTCTAGTTTTATATTTCAATGTCAAGATAACCTTAGTTCAATTAAGATTTTTGAAGACATCATTATATATTTTCTCCAAATTAGTTTTCAACATTAAATCTGAGCCCTCTTATTTATTCATGACAACTCTAATATTGGGCTTGAGGATAAATATAGCTGAGCCTTGGTAAGGACCCCATGGAAGAACAGCTGTCCATCACAGAGCGCCCTGCCTGCTGCAGATGTCTGCCATTACAGCACTCTCAGGCCAACGGAACATCATTTAACTCAAAGCAATTAAAAGTGATTGGAAATTTCTGAGTAAAAACAAAACAAACAAAAAACCCTTAGGAATGGTCATGGCAGCTTTATTCATTACAGTAAAAACTCTTAAGTAATTCATTTCATTTTAAATACATTTTAAATAAAATATTTAAATATTTTAAATTTGTTCATGTATTAGGATTATGCCCAGAAATAAATAACAACATAGATAAGCTTCAAATCATTATTCTGAGTGCAAGAAGCCAGACACATACAGTATTACTACATGACTACGCTTACATGAAGTTTAGAATTTCCAAATTTAATCAACAGTGATAAAATTCAAGCACTTGTTCGGAAGTGGGCACTACCTTATAAGGAATGGAAGATGATGGCTAATGCTAAGGTACTGGGTGCTATTCGAGTTAGAATAATATAATGTTGACCATTTGTGAAACCCGATCAGCCTCCACACTTGAGAGCTTCACGTTCCTTCCTTTTGTGCCCTGCTCCTGAATAATGTCCATACTTCAAACAGACCTCTCCCACTCTAAACTCAGTGCAACATTTTAACAACCTTTGCTTAGAACTCTTGTTTTATATTTTGAAAGTCCAATAGGATTATATCCACTTGTCCCCTTCAAAGTAGCTGCAAACCTATATTTATAAACAGGAGAATAAAGGAACTACAGCACTACTCCATTTGTATTTTATACTTTGGCACGTTTTCACACACAATTTAAGAATATACAAATACTCCTCTTATCTTAAGGAATCCTAAGTGTTTTACAAACCTTCAAAACAGATTTTTTAAACTATCTAATATTTTATGGAGGGAACATTTCATGCACACTAAAGTACAGCCACATCTGGCCTGCAACATGGCAGCTGTTTAACAGTCATGACACCTCACAAAAGTTTAGGACAGGAAGTGAAGAATTCTGCAGCCAGCTGAGGTGAAGATGAGAAAGGCTGCAGAAGCAGAAGGCAGCAAGGGCTAGGGTTGGAACACTGCCAGCATGATGTGGTTAACACATCTGTCCTAATGAGAAGCACAAGTGTCATTAGTGCCCAGAGCCTCATCTCACAGAAGACGTGTTGCACAGCACAGTGACCTTTCCCTTCCACTGGGGCAGTAGTTAACTTATAATACAACAGGAAACATGCTCCCATCAGCCCTACCTACCCAAAGTGTTCTTGCTAAGGGCTTCATTGCAGGGACTGCAATGTACACGAGCTTAACTGTGCTAAGATTTGGCAGCAGCCTTATCCCAATGTCAGAGGTCAAGCCAGCATTTAGTTGAGTATATTTCATCACAGCCAAATAGAACAGAGAAAGTTACAAAGTGAGTATCATCCAAACATTTTCCTTTATATATTTTTGAAAACTTTTGTTTTGACAAATTAAAGTTTTGAATGATATTTTATGTCATTGTCTTAAAGCACCTACCTGATGAAATTCCAGCTACTTTGTGTTTAGCCTAGAGAAAAATTCTAAATAAAGAAGAGATAATATGAAGACCACAGATTCTTCACACTATTCTGGCCAGTTCTATCTGCCTAGGAAAGCTTTTCATAGGAAGGGCAGGAATGTGCCTGTAAATAATCACCACACCATGGCTTTAGTGCCTAGAAACACAGATCATCCTTCATTTAGCTCCAAACTGTCCTGGATCCTAGACTTTAAACCATGTTTTCCAAACAAAACACTGAATGAGGGCTCAGCCTTCTGAAAGTAATTCTCCAACAATCTCAGGATTATATAAGGATGTGTGTCTCACATTTCAAAGCGTCTCCATTGACAATCATGTACTATTTCAAGACAGGTACAGATAACTCAGTACTTACAGTTCTGTGGTGCAGTAAGAGGCACACCTATTCTAAAGGCGCAGTCTGCCCTTTAATGAGGCTGTTGTGACAGCTTCTGGATACCAAAGGACATTAAAGCAACACCAACCCCGTAAACTCATTGTTATTGAAGACGTTTTTAGTCCCCTTAGTCTAAGCAAAAGGCAAATCAAACCAGGTACAGAATTCTAATTAAGGCTGGAGTTGCAATTATCTATCTATGATTCAATCCAAATACACATGGGGGAAGAGATTTTTGAACATGATTGAGAAAGGGAAAAATGTTGAGAAGTAGTTACATTTGAAGTCCATATCACCAGATGAAAAATGTGCCAGCCAGTGCCATGCTTAGAGCACTCTTCTACAAAGCACAGGGTTTAACGGAAAGGAAGGGAAGATCATGAAGGGGCAATCTACCATAAGAGACACTAAAAATATGTCAAAGAACAAAAAGTTGTTCAAGCAGTTTGGCTTGGAAACTCAGATCCAACAAATATTTGTGGACAATTACTAGGTGACGCTATGCCTTGGAATTTAAAATATTCCTATCTACCTGATTTGCCCAACACCCTTGTAAAGATAACTGTATATATACTCTTAATTTTATAGGTGAAGAAACAAGCATTGGACAAGAAAAGTGATTCATGTGATGAGCAGTACAGTCCTTTGAGTTCAAAGTTCTTACTTTTCTTTCTGTAGACCAGTGGTTGTCAACCTTCCTGATGCTGTGACCCTTTAATATAGTTCTTCATGTCGGGGTAACTACCAACCATAAAATCATTTTCTTGCTATAGCTGTAATTTTGCTAGTGTTATAAATCATAATGTAAATATCTGATATATGGGAGATCTGATATGTGGCCCCTGAGGGGGTCATGACCCAGACTGAGAGCTACTGCTCTAGATCATGCTGACTTTCATGTTGCCTGTCTAAATTGATGTAGTTTTCTTGGAAGTTATATGTACTTGAGCAGTATCCTTACTGTGGCTCAGCTATATTTATTCCCAAGTGTTCTGTGTCAGTACACTGATGATTGTACTTAAATGGTTCAATTAAATAGGATGCAAACTAATAATAATGTTTAGTTGCTGAGTAAAAGAGCAGGCTAAGTCTTAAAAGTTATACTCTAGAATGAAATGGGGAAAGTATTTGAGGTAATCAGGTTAGACTATTTTCAAGCAGAAAAGCCCAAACAAATTTTATTTCAGTGAGCAATAAAACATTACATGGAAATAAAAGAAAGAAAGAAATAGCACTACAATGATGGGCCTTCGTCAACTCATGAAAAGAGTCTACCACTAATCTTAGGAATTCTCTTCTAATATCTCTCTTCTTCCCTCCTTCCCTTCTTTCTTCCCTCCCTCCCACTTAGCCCAGTTATCTCATAATCATCCTCCTTCATTCTCTCACATAGTGAGCTCAGGTTAGCTTTACTGCCTTCGCATCTATAGTCTTTGACATTAAGAACTCATTTTAAGGAAGATAACTGGCAGGAGCTATGATGGATTGATTAATGGAGTAAGAATAAACGTATAAAAGTTGATACAGCAATTCAGCATGGAATAGTAAACAAGGACAGAATGGGGAAATGAGTGTCTTTTAAAAGTCACTAGCACACAGTAACCATTACTCCATAAATATTTATAAAAAGATCTCCCTGGGAAGGGGAAATAGAATAGATTTTGTGGGTGGACTAGGGTAGTAAAAATGGGATCAAGCGTGATTGGAGGGAGGTGGAAGGAGAGAGTACTGGGAGAGACAACTGGAATTGGAGGACATGTGCAAGGGTGACGTGGAAAGCTCGTCCAGTGGGAACTCTCAGGGGTGATTCTAGCCAGGACTCCTAGTAATGGAGGATACAGAGCCTGAACTGGCCATCCTTTGTAACTAGGCCAGGCTTCTAAAGGTGGGACTGGGACACCAGGGCAACCACAAAACCTTCAAGGTATAATCTATCCTTCCTAAAAGATGTGCTGGGGCAACTGAAGCACAGAATTTGTTTGAGTGGTCAACCAATGACTTGTCTAACTACCTACACCAAGGACTAACCTACACCATGAGAGGAAGCTCATGTCTGGATAACTGGGAATCTAAGGCCCAGAGACCTATGATAGGGAAAACTCAATAAAATGATTTCTAACTATATCCCTATACACTCATAGATTTGGTGTCTAGCCCAATACCATCAAAGAGGCTACTTCCAGCAGCTGATGGGAGCAGATGCAGATACTTACAGCCAAACATGAGGTGGAGAGAGCGCCATACTGAAGATCTCCATCAGGTCTCTCCCCCTTGGAGTTCCAGGAACCAACCCCACGGAATAAGAAAAGGAAGAATTGTAGGAGGCAAAGGGGAGAACATGGCCCACAGACTTCAAATAAGCAGGGCTCACAGGGGCCCACAGAGATTGAAGCAGCCATCACGGAGCCTGCATGGATGTGTGCTAGGTCCTTGGCATATATGTTATGGTTGTTAGCTTGATTTTTTTTTGTGGGACCCATAACAACGGGGATTGGGGAGTGTCTCTGACTCTTTCATTTGCTCTTGAGATTCTTTTCCTCCTACCGAGTTGCCTCACTCAGCCTTGATATTAGGATTTGTGTGTATTATTATCCCATCTTGTTTGCTGGATATCCTTGGGAGACCTGTGTGAAAGGAAATGGGGGAGGGATGGATCTGGGGGGGAGAGAAGAGAAGAAGTGGGGGCGGGGAATGGGAGGAGTGGAGAGAGGGGATATATTGAACACAAACAAACAAACAGAAAAAGACTGCAAAGAAAGATAAAAGGCAGTGAAAGAAAAGAATCTTGAAATTTTGTTAACTTAGTGGCTAAGGAAAACAGAAAAAAATACTGTATTAAATGTTATTGCAATGTTAGATCCCAGACAACCTTGTTAATAGTACAATCAGTAATATAATGAATTAAGAAAAAATAGGAATAAAATTTAAAAATGAAAAATCTAATAATATTAAGGTACATTAGAACAAAGACAACTCAAAACAATCCATGAAGACATTTGGGAGAAAAGTATCTAGAAGTAAAATAATGGTGGAAATTTATATTTAAACATCATCTACATGTAAGAGAACAGTCACCAAAGAAAATTACATGAAGTTATGAGACACCAAGGCTAAGAATCAGGTTGTGTGTGTGTGTGTGTGTGTGTGTGTGTGTGTGTGTGTGTGTGTGTGTGTAAAATAAGATGCACACTAAGAGGTGCAAAAGATTAAGAAGCCCATGGTTTAAAAAGACAACTGAATTTGACAATTAGGAAGTCAGAGTGTCCTTCAAGAGTTCAGGCTCAAACAAGTAATAAAAGGAATGAATATTTCTGATAGCTAATGGGAGTGTGAATTAAGAGTGTGTGGCAAATGTTTCATTTTTTAAAAATTATCAGTACAAGATCAAAGAACTGCTGGGTTTTGGTGGAGCACAACTTTAATGCCAGCTGTCAGGAGGCAGAAGCTGGTGGATCACTGTAAATTCAAGGCCAGCCTGGTCTATAGAGCAAGTTTCAGGACAGAAGGGCTACACACAGACTCTATTTCAAAAAACAAAACAAAAACAAAAACAAAAGAAGCCAAAATGATGAAATAACTAAGACTTGGCATCATGTGCCTAGAAAAATGCTAACTTTCTCACTCCATTATTGTAATCTACATCTTTATAGTAAAATTCTCTTGTATAGCACAAATATTCTATCATCTGAATGAGGCTATGCCATGAGTATAATCCTGTTTCTTGTTTCTGTACATTGCATAGGATAAAGCATATGAGCACTAGCCTTGTTCACACCACTCCTATCTGTGTTATTATGGGACTGTACTATAATTTGAACTAATAAAACTAATGTTGCTTCACTGGGACTTTAATACATTTATTACTTGAAATAAATCACTTCATTTTTCTAATCACTCTCTATTGACAATTTTACTAATTTGGTGAGATGATGATGTTGGAGTGTGAAAAACATGTTGAAATCAGCTTTATGTCTAAATCCAGATGTTTAAACATGTTAAAACCTATGGAGTGTAATGATTTATACTCTTTCACACAGGTCATAGCATATGGCTTGGAGAACACTTAGGAGAAGTGGGCTCATGTGCTCACATTTCACTTCTGGAACCATTGGCTCTAATTTGACTAAATTTACCAATGAAGTAAGTTTGATGGACTTGCACAAAACTCTAGTCAACATTTTTCACTTCATATTAAATTCTGCACGTAACTGCTTCCATTGAGCAGACCTAGTGCTATCAGCAAGTAATTTCTCAAGTGTACAGCCATTTAAACAGCTTAGGTGATGATTATATGAACATTTTAAGACTGAGTCAGTAAAAGAAATAAAGACACAGTAGACCTGATGTGGGGTTATTTGCACTTTAAATTAGGAAAAGCTGCTGAGAAGAAGGCACTTTGAAACTAATCAGTACCCAGGCAAGAAAAACTGTCAGTTATAGTCAAAGAAGCAAAGCCACCTCAAATCATAAGTGTTTCAAATAGCCCTGCTGATGGCACTATTGCTGACTACATTTTAGGATCAATATCAGCATATAAAATTAAGAAAACATGACAATTTTAAATTTGAAAATTCCAAAAGTTATATTCCTGCAAGTTACAGCTACAGTGCCTTGTGGGAACACCTACAGAACAGCCTAGATCAAGAGGTATCTCCTTCAAAAATGCTTATTCACTTATTCTATTTTTTTCTCATTTTCAAATTTTGTTTAGTCCATTTTGACATTGTGTGTGTGTGTGTGTGCACGTGCGCGTGCATGTATGTGGTGGTGTGTGCGTGTACATGGTAAAGAAAGGTTATATTCTTATTCTTCTCTGTGTCATGAATACTTCTGTCAAAAACTGGTTCATAAATATATGATGAATCTAGTACCTATGTTTTTTACATTGTTCTATATGCCTGTTTTTTATTCTAGCATATGACATTTTGATTACTGTGGTTTATAGTATTTTAAATAAAGTAGTCTTATGCCTGCAGCTTTCTTCTTTTAAATTCAAGATCATTTTATCTATTTAGATTCTTTGTAGCTCCATGTGAATCTGGGGATTTTTTTCTGTTTCTGTGAAAAATGTTATTGGCATTTTGACAAAAGGTGTGTGAAATCTGCATCATTTGGGGCGATATGGACATTTAAAGAATAGTAATTCTTCCAAAGGTAAGTATGTGCTATCTTTCCACTATTTCTCTTTCAGCTTCTTTAATCAAATGTTCATTGCCAATTTTATTCCTAAATATTTCTTTAGAAACTATTGTGAATAAGAATGCCTTCCTGGTTTCTGTCTCAGAGTATTTTTCTTGGTGTTTGACAGGGTCTCATGTTGTAACTCAGGCTCTCCTAGACTGCTCTGTAAGGTAGACTGAGATAATTTTTGCTATTGTTTTAAAATATTCCACACTAATGTTTTCATTAGTTCAAATGGCTTTTTGATGACGTTGTTAGTTTTCTGTTTATAAGATCATACTGCTTACATAAAGGGACTATCTTCTTCCTTTAGATTTTGGATGGTACTTGTATTCTTTCTTACCCTGTCTATTTCCCTTGGTAAGGTTCCCAATATTCTTGAATTGCTTACTATTCTTATTATTATACAAAATATCAGACAAGAAGTAATTTAGGGAGGAGAGATCCATGATAGTACGCAGTCTGTGGCCACTGGTCCCAGCCTTGAGGAGAGGTACAGTGGCGGGAGCAGAAGACCAGCTGTTCACATCATCTCCACAGTCAGAACACAGGATGAACATAAATTAGGACTGGGTTATAAATCCCAAGGCCTGCCCTCACTGCCCCACTTTCTCCAAGGTTCCACAAGTTTCCAAACAAGCATCACCAGCTGAGAGCTAAGTGTTCAACAGCCTTGAACCTATAGTGAGGCCTTGCACCTATGGCAGGCATTGTACAGTTGAGCCACAGCATTCGGCCCTGGCCCTAATAGGCTGAACACTAACTACAATACAAAACACATTTGCTCCAACTACAAATGTCTATGTAGTACTTAGTATTTTAACAGTGCAAAAGCCCTAGTCTCTTCTGTGTTTCAAGATAAACTCTTTACTATGAGCCCTTGCAAAATCAAAATACAAAATATCTACTTTTAGCATATAATGGCATGGAGTAAACATTCCTGTTGCAAAAGAGAGGAATGAGTACATAGCAAGGAAAGAGCAAACCAAAGTAAAACCAAAACACACAAAAGAGAATACCAAGTCCTGCAGCTCTACGCCTGTCATCTGGGACTTGCGATGCTGTCACCCCAACTCAGAGGAGCTTCTCTCATCCTTCCCTTCCAGCGCTATTGTTCTTAGATTCAGCCTTATGTAAGTTCTCAGGCCACAGGCATAACGCAGCCATATTAGTCTTGTTCCCCTATGAAAGCTGGGTCTAAGGAGGTTGAGCATTTCTTATTGTTTCTGAGCCATTTGATATCCCTCTGTTGAGAATTCTCTGTTTAGTTCTGAGCCCCATTTCTCAATTGGGTTATTTGGTTTGGTGGTGTTTAATTTCTTGAGTTCTTTATATATTTTGGATATTAGACCTTCGTCAGATGAAGGGTTGGTGAAGAAATTTTCCCAGTCTGTAGGCTGTTGCTTTGTTCTGTTGCAGTGTCTCCTGCCTTACAGAAGCTTCTCAGCCTTATGAGGTCCCATTTATTAATTGTTGACCTTAAGGCCTGGGCTGGTGGTGTTCTGTTCAGGAAGTTGTCTCCTGTGCCAATGTGTTCCAGGCTCTTCCCCACTTTTTCCTCTAACTGATTTAATGTCTCTGGTTTTATGTTGAGGTCTTTAATCCACTTGGACTTGAGTTTGCAAATCAAAACAACACTGAGATTCTATCTTATACCCATCAGAATGGCTAAAATAAAAAATTCAAGTGACACCACATGCTGGCGAGGATGTGGAGAAAGAGAAACACCCCTTCATTGTTGGTGGGAATGCAAACTAGTATATCCACTTTGGAAATCTGTCTGGTGCTTTCTCAGAAAACTGGGAATAGGGCTTTCTCAAGACACAGCTATTCCACTCCTTGGAATATACCCAGAAGATGCTCCACCACACAACAAGGACATATGCTCAACTATGTTCATAGCAGCCTTATTCATAATAGCCAGAACATGGAAACAGCCTAAGTGTCCCTCAGTAGATGAATGGATAAAGAAACTGTGGTACATTTACACTATGGAATACTACTCAGCTATTAAAAACAAGGAATTCCCGAAATTTGTGGACAAATGGATTGAACTAGAAATTATCATAATGAGTGAGTTCGCCCAGAAGCAAAAAGACTCAAATGGTATATACTCACTTATTTCGACACACTAGCCCAAGTGGCCTGTCCCATGAAAGTCTTCACTTACTAGGAAAGTGGGACAGAGGGGAGGACATCCTATTGGGACTTTAGGTGAGAGAATCATGGGAGAATAGGGAAATAGAAGGATCCAGAGGGTCCTAGAAACCTACAAGAAGAACATTATGATGCGAGGAAATGGGTCCAGGGGTCCTGTTCAAACTGTGGCACCAGGCAAGGAAAATATAGGCAGTAGACTTTGAACCCCTACCCAGATCTAGCTGATGGACAGGACATCTCCACCGTTGAGTGGAGAGTGCGAACTCTGGTGCCCCATTTTTGACCATGTCCCCTGGATGGGGAGGCCTGGTGGTACTCAGAGGAAGGATAGCAGGTTACCAAGAAGAGACTTTATACCCTATGATCATATACAGGGGGAGGAGGTCCCCCTCAGTCACAGACATAGGGGAGAGGAGTAAGAGGAAAGCGGGAGTGAGGGAGAAATGGGAGGATACAAGGGATGGGATAACAATTGAGATGTAATATGAATAAATTAATTTAAAAAAAGAAAGCACCAGAGTATGCGAGAAAGTCTTATCTCACTCTCCACTCAACTGTGGAGAATATTCTGACTATTGGCTAGATCTGGGTAGGGGTTTAAAGTTTACTGCCTGTATTGTCCTTGGCTGGTGCCTTAGTTTGGTGCCTCACATTTGACCATGTCCCCTGGAGGGGGAGACCTGGTGGCACTCAGAGGAAGGACAGCAGGTTACCAAGAAGAGACTTGATACCCTATGAACATATACAGGGGGAGGTAATCTCTCTCAGGAACAGTCATTGGGGAGGGGAATAAGGGGAAAATGGGAGGGAGGGAAGGAGGGGGAGGATACAAGGGATGGGATAACCATTGAGATGTAACAAGAATAAATTAATAAAATAAAAATAAAATAAAATAAAAATAAAAAAAGAAAGCTAGGTCTCCACAGTCTCCATTTCTCTCAGCTTTCTAGCTTTCCCATCACAATGGCCCATTAATCTCTGTTTATAGCATTTGAGGGTTTTTACAACCTAGAACTCTAAACTCTTCCACATTCCTCCCACATACCAACCAGTTCTAAGGGTTTAAGAGGGCGGGCGCTCACCTTTAATCTCAGCACTCGGGAGGCAGAGGCAGGTGGATCACTGTGAGTTCGAGGCCAGCCTTGTCTACAAAGCAAGTCTAGCACAGCCAAGGCTACACAGGGAAACCTTGTCTCAAAAATAAATAATAATAATAAAAATAAAAATAACAAGGAAAAAAATCCAAAGGTTTTTTATAACAATAGCCCCCACTTTTCATTACCTTTGTTACTTTTCTCACTGCTACAGTGACAACGGCACCTGAAAAGAAGTGATCTGGGGAAGGAAGTGTTTTGCTCTGTGTTAGCAAGGGAGATGTGAAGTGGGAGCTGGAGATGTGACAGTCACATTGCAACCACAGTCAGAAAACAGAAAAGAGACCAGGAACTGGAGTCCAAGTACAGCAACTCAAGCCCTCCCCATACTTCCTCCAGCCAGGTTCTACCTCGTAAACACTCCACATGCAAACCACAACAACTACCGAATACACACGGCAGGTGCGGGGATGTCGTTTTAGAGTAATGCATTTTATTACTCTAATTATTAGCTATGATATGCAAATATGATCTTTATTTTGTAGAAGTATATTCCTTATGTACTTGATTTTATTGAGTTTTACCATTAAAAGATGTTGAAATTTGCCAATTACTCTTTGTACATCTTGGCTTTGACTGATCCTAGAGTGGCACATGAAGATCTTCCCTGTTTTTGTGTTATTTATTGCCATAACCTTCCCTAATAGAACAGCTTTTGTTTCACCACCTTGATTTAATGCTATATATATGTGTGTTTTCCTTAGATTCAAGATTATTTTAAAGTCTCTTTTTTTTTATTATTCAGAAGCCTGGTGTTTCATTTTCATGTGGTTTTGAATTTTCTAATATTCCTCTTACTATTGATTTCTAGTGTGATACCATTGGGTCCAGAAAAAAATACTTGATAGTATTTAAATCTTTGTATTTAGTTTTGTCTTGTTTCACCACCTAACAGATTATTTATAATAGAGTGTTCTGTATAATTTGAAAAAAAATGTGTTTTCTGCTGTTACTGGGCAAAATATTCTGCAATCATTTCAGCCACGCTACCTTTGTATTGTAGAATATAATGTGCTTACACTCAAGGTAATTTTAATAGGAAAGAGGTTGTTACATCCATTTTATCTGGTTATTTCTGAGATCCTTTGCCCATTTTCTTTCTATCTTTCTTTGTATTTAAGTAATCAAAATTATCAGCTTAGCTTAATCTGCTATAAGATATTCTATGTAAGCTTCATGGTGTCTGCAAAACAAAAATATACGGTGAAATCACAAAAGAGAAAACATAAAGAATCAAAGCTTACATTCATTCAAGTAGTACCTGCCTGGTAGAATGTTGGCCCAGAATCTTAGTCTGTGCATGGCATCACCAAAGTCTGAAACAGGGAGATTTTCCTGGAGCAAGCATGGTTTCAGGAGTAAGGCATCACCTGCTATTTAATTCCTTCTCCTTTCCCCAAGGGAAGGATATTTCTGCGACCCTTGTTTTTTTTTAACTATTTTATTTGTGGTATTGAAGCCTCTGTCTCCCTTCCACCAACCCTTTAACCCTGTAATGAGAAAAAGGTTAGTGGGGAGAAGGGCGCAGACTCCTTTACTTCTCCCAGCTGTTAAGAGTCAGTTAGGTTCTTTTGAGGCAATACCAATCTCTGTCAGCAAATGCAGCAAGCAGTCTCCTCCCATTGAAACATTTCTCTCCATTGCCACATCAGTCTCTGGTCTTTCCAAACTGCTATGTGCCTCACTCTTTTTTCTCTCCTATGAATCCTCCTCAGAGTCCTAGACCACACCCCACTCCATACTGCAGGAGGCAGGCTGGACCAGCTGGCAAAGACTGTGCCCTGCATGAGACAATTCTCAGCTGTGGACAACTAAAGCCCAAACTTAAACCCACACTTGGGATTAAAACAAAAACATACTTACATAACATAACAGAGTCTACAAAGAAACCAAAACTCCCACTACATCTCTCCATGTTTCACAGAATGGCATGGTGGTATAACCCTGTGTTTTACCTTCCATAGTGCATCCTTTCTTATCTCTTTGTTAGAGTCAGGTGCTGTAGCCTAGATCCATTTTGACTCTTGTGAGGACATTTTCATGCCTGAACAGTTGTTCAGACTGATGTTTCTGTAAGAGGATGAGCACTGGAAGAATCCTGTTCTGACCATTACCTGATATCAATCTGGACTTTAGTTCATTTATGAAAGAAGAGATGACAAGCTAAGAGGACATAGTTTCTTCATTCCAGTATGGGCTACCCTCCATATTCATTATAAGTCACAATGGTCTCCCACAGGCACAAAACAAAGCACAGAAACAGATGACATCATGGGAAGAGAGCCTGTGAGACTCATCCCCCCTAAACGCTTGTACAGATAACGATGTGCAGTTTAGGTGTCTTACCCAAGGCCAAGCAGCTTGGAAATGATAGGTGTAAAACTGGTAGTCAGGGTCTAACTTCCTGACTAATGTTCTTTATATTATATTACACTACTGTCTTCTTCCTCTTCACCATGTACACAATCCCAGCTCATTTCAGAAACATACATGTACTATGGAAACACAGATAACTTAAACACTGCACAAAGGGAGCGCTCAGACCACCTTCCTGCTTTCTTCCTGGATGCAACATTCCTCCAGGTTCCCACAACAGGCAGCTAGCAGACAGGCACTGCCGCCTCACTGTCTTGCATCTCCTGGCCTTGTTTACATGTGTTTGTCTGCAAAAGCTTTAATGGAATAAGAGTAAATGAGTGCTTTAATTTCTCAATAAAATCTGTGGTCTTGTGTGAGTCATTGTTTTCTTTTTTTACACTAGCAAGGGTAAAAATCTCTGGTTTTAATAACTAATACTGCTGAGTTCAATAAAAAGCACTTAATTCAATTTAACCCAAACCTTGATCAATGCCAGCTTCCTTTGGAATGTTATCTTTGTTTTAATTTGAGTCTTCTATGTTCAGAAAAATGAGAAGTCGGGAGGAAAGAACAGAAGTCAATTAGCTATAGGCTTGTTTCTAGACGAAAGACATGAAAACACTAGACTGACAGGTAACCTCCACAATTAAAACGTTTCTGCCCCATTAGGTAATCTATTTCTGCTGGATTTAATGTTTTTATTAGTTCTGAGTCAAGAAACTGAAGAATTCACAGTCACATTTGGAAAAAGATTTTTAAATAAAATATTCCCAAACCAATTAGCATCAGATTTCTAAGCCAGAAGTATATTGGCTTTAATGTGCTAATAATGAAAAGATATGCTCCTGTAAAATCGAGTAGAAACCTTTGAAAGGCTCAGGCTGTTGGACACTCAGTCAGGCAGAGGCTGTGGTCAGAGCATGGGAGTACAGACGGGGAGTGGAGCAGAGGGAAGGGATCTTCAGGACAACCCTGAAGCTTTTCTTAAATGGCCCCTCTATTATTTCAATAAAGCTCAGTCTATATCTGAAAACATCAGTATTTTAGAACAATTGCCATATACTACAAAGTGCCACTTCTTTCTTAAGTAGTGCCTTAGATTCTCCTATTGTGCCAACAAGGGGGAAGCAGACCTTGCAAGGGTAGTGAAGAATTAAAAGGAAAAAAACCTTCCACTTTGCTTTAATTATGTAATTTTTCAGTGCAATAGCTTTTAGAACTGTTTGAAGGCTCATAAAAGAAAGCTGAACACCAGACCTAGTTTTGAATCTCCCCCGACACATGGTTGCTGGCAGCCACATGGCTTATCACTGTGTATAAGTACTAATTTAACAGTGGGCCAGGAAGTCAGTTACTTGTAGAATTCTAAACTTCAGTTTCTATAGCACCTGATTTTCTATAATAATTTCACCTCCAGGTTTGACTGAACTAAAATTAATTGACTATAAGATGCTCATCCTGAAAGGAAAATGGGAACGCATCAAAGCCAATAATTCATATAAAAAAGATTCATAGGCTGGTAATATTTTAAAATATACATTTTGGAGAAAACACCAAAATAGTATTGTTCCTTTTCCCCAGTCATTTGCTTTTGCAAGCCAGGGACTCTTCACATGCCAGTGACCACCGATTATCATATTATTACAGACACGTAAAAATGTTAGCGCATAAACTTGAAACAAAATTTAAATAAATTTAGTTCATTTAGCTTCATTTTTATTTTCTCATCTCACCCTAAGCTGCTGAAAATTTCATTATGGAATGGTATCATTTATAGGCCACTGTTTAGGAACTTTCACTTGATTTAACTCTTTTAATTCACTGATGAAGCAGACTTCCTAGAAGATGCAAGACTGGGGACTGTGAAGATCATTTAGTTGGTAAAGTACTCTTTTTGTAATCTCAAGAACTTGAGTTTGTTCCCCTAAACCCCTGCTTTTAAAAATTAAAGTCCTAGAATTGTAGCACATGCATCTAACCCCAGCGCTGGGAAAATGAAGAGAGGTGGGGACCCCCGAGACTCACGGCCAGCCAGGCTACCTAACTCGGCCACTTACATACCAATCAAAGGACCCGTCTCAAAAACTGAGGTAGGGCCAGAGATAGAGCCCAGTTAATGAGGTTGTTCTGCAAGCATGAAGGAGCCCAAGGAAACAGCTTTACATGGTGGTACTTTTCTGTATCCTGGATGCTACAGAGGGTGAAACAGGCAGCTCTAATGATGGCCAGCCAGCTTAGCCTACTTGGTTAATTCAAGGCCAGTAGAGGCTGCCTTAACAAACAAGGTAGACCTAGAAAAATATGTCTGTCACTAAAGTACTCATTTGCAAGCATAACTATGCATTTAACCCTCAGCAATCATGCAACAAAAGCTAGGCATAGTGGTGCCTGTAAACCCAGTACTGAGGAGGCAGAGACTAGTTAACCCTTGAGGCCCATGTAGTCAGCCTAGCCTAATCAGTGAGCTCCAGCACCTAGAGAGACTCTGTGTCAGTAAAACAAGGTTGATGGCTCTGAGGAAAGACATCTAAGTTTGGCCTCTGTCCCACATACGCATGAACACACATACGTACACACGTCTGCACATACATGCACATACACACAAAAACTCAAGGTTGTCAGTGCCTGAGGAATCACACCCAAGGTTGACCACTAGCTTCTACACACATGCATACACACGTGTGTATGCACATTTATGTGGGTTTGCACATATACAAACATATACATACACACACAAAAAACAAACAAGAAAAAAGAAATCAAAACGATCAATGGCAGAACTATATCAAAACCCAAATCACCAAATTCTGATTATGTTGTTTTCAGTCCACAAAAGATAATTTCAGTTACTCAAGAAACATGTCTTGGCTGCTGACCACATGAAGGATTAAGATATAGCTCAATGGTAGAGTGGTTGCCTAACTTATAAAGTTCTGGGCTTGTGACTCGGTTCCACAAGTACTATTAATAAGCACAGTCACGGAGGGGAGGGAGGTTGAGGTTTGAAGAAGAGCAACAACCCTAATTTAAAGACAAATTTAATGTACAAAAAAAATCAAGTCTTATGAGTTGCAGAAAAAGGTAGAGCCACTTGTAAGTGGAGATTCTGAGATATACCTGAGGCTATATTATAGATGAGGCTCTATTTTATCGAAACTGAGTCTTAAGGAAGAAAGTCAGTAAGGGCATTCATTTAATAGCCCAGAAAACTGTCTGAATAAAAACCAGTTAAGAAAATATGATGAAATATCAAGTGTGTAAATGTATACAAAGCCAAAATCATCAGAAAGCATAAAAAGGTATGGGCATTTTGGTGAATGATCATGTCCGTTTTAAAGTTAATACCAATGCAACTGAGATTTTATTGTATCTAAGAATCTCCTAAAATTTATCAGATCTCAGATTCTTGGGAGCACTTGATCTAACAGTTAGGACCGAGGAATTCACTTCAAATCCTAGATGATATTGGTGCTGCTACATTTGGGCCAGTGCTGAACAACACTGCAACACTTAACATTCAGATATAAATACAAAATTGGTATAGCCACTGAAACTTTTCGACCAGAGAAACACTACAGTATATTATTATTGTCCATTTGTTTCTTCACTTTGAACTAAAAATGAAATTATTCTAATTTCATAGACCCTTACACTCCACTCTATGGAATAGCAACTGGTAGTAAATAAAAAAGTAGTCCAAAACCTGGGGTGAGGTCCTTTAGGAAATAAGATCCTTTCCTTGAAGAGGACATTGGTCGACCCTTGTCTAGAGTAACAGACAAAATCATAAGGCAACCACTGTTTGGGAAAGCCAAAAGACCAAGAATGAAACCAAATACTGGCTACCTCTCTGAAAATATTTTAGCAAAAAGCATTATGAAAGGCAAATAAAGCATACTTGGCAAAGAAAATTAACATGGAAATAGCCTGCTTAGAAGTCTTCATCCTGCTTAGACACAGTGCCAATGTTGAGGACATAACCCTTCCAGTCTTTAAAGCCACTGTATAGTATGCTTTGGGGAAATACTTTTAAGAACATACTTCATGCCAGACATTGCGTTTGCATGTCTTGAAATGTACACACCTGATATAATATGTAAGGAAACTCATTTAAGTTTGAAGGCTAATTATCTAAGCAGAAGAAGACTCAATAGTGATAGAAAGAAAAGGATAAAGCAAAGCACCTTAAGAGCCTGCCATTCGAGGGATCCAAATGCCATACTGGTCCATAAACTTCATCAATAGTAATCTTTCTCCTGGTTTGTAAAGGTTTATGCTATAAAATTCTACTAAAAAGCACATACCACCTGGGGAGAGAAATAACTTAAAACTCTAACAGTTTGATCATTTCCTTTCTTTGGACTTTAGTTTCCCCAATTGTAACATAAATGTTTTTGACCAGATGATCTCTGTGATCCTCTCTAGCTATGAAAATCTAGAACTCACTAGGCCTCCATGCCAGGGAATGGAAGCAGCTTATGCTTGGTTTTCAAGGCTGCCTAGAAACAAAGGTTAGAGTCATAAGCAGCCTAAAGTACTTACAGAGATCAAACTCTCTCCTAACCCTTGAGTTACTAGGAAAGATTTAAACATGTCTCCAAGTCTCATGGGCAAATAATTCCCATAGAGCTCTTGGACAACCCTTAGCTAATAAAGATTAAACAAATAAATATAAAAAATGGTTCTATCCAGCATCCTGAGAGGCCAATTTACAGTTAATGGTGGGGTTTAGGCCCTGAAAGGGTATTAACTTACAGAGTAGTAAAGTCTCCAAACACAGCCTACAGCTTTAAAAGATGTACAGGTGCCAAAATTAAGGGCCAAATTACCAATCTGTTTTAAATGATGGTCTGGGAATGCTCAATATGACAAGGGAAATGTATGACAAATAATATCTTCAATACAAAGAGTATGTCGTTTGAATTTATTAGAGGAAATGTGCTGCCTCTTGGGACTTCTTTTTTTGCCCACTCCACAAAGTGGTGATTTTTCAAAATAGACTTGAAAACACACCTACTGCAAAATGGCCTTTTACGCCTAAAATAGGTTATTTTTTAAAGAGAGAAGGGTCATTTTTTAAGCTAAAACAGTTTCCATGTCAGCATTTGCTAAAACCCTTAGAAACTTAGAAATCTCAAGGAAATGCACATTCCATTAGTATCAAAACTAGGTGCTTCCATGATGGTCTCAACATTGCATTGCTCAACATGTGCAAAAGCTTTAGACCAGAATGAAGCCGGGTGCCTCTCTGCTCACTGACAAGTTTAAAGAATTGCATTAGCAACCCTGCTGGATGACAGCAGAATGACTTCCTGTCAAGTAACCCCCCATTCTGCAAGGTGACAGGAAATGGGTTTAAACACTGGTAATATCACTAATCAATTTGAAGGAGCACATGTTCCCAGGCTGCAATCGTGAAATTTGGTTGCAATGTGTTTGCTGCTTGCTGGGCCATGTGATTCAGCATAACGACAGATGAAAGGAAAGGTCAGATTTACTAAGTGTTGAAGAGGTGTCATCAAGAGCTGCATATTACTTCAAGATGTCCTCGGCATCAGAGGCATCTCAAATATAAGACTTCATTTCTCTTGCAAGATCTTTCAGTTTCCCAACAATCCTTTATGGGAACCCCTAAACGTATTTCAACACATAAACAAATGACCTTTTTCCTATTCCCGAACGAGCTTTTCCTATTCCTGACTGAGACCAAAACGCACGGGTTAATGGTGTTACCCTTACATGCTTTTTCTTACATTGGTCTTTAAGAAACGTACATGTATGTACTTTAAAGCTTTGACTAACCCATTCTTGTAAAGTTAAAATAGTCATAATTGTCTGAAAATTCTTCCTAGTACCTCTATCTTGAGGTGGTTTGCCATTGTTTCAAATAAAACAGCATTTATTTCCTTCTTTTTAAAAAATAAAGGAAAAGCATATCAGTCTAACACTGAAGAAAGTGTAAGAGAATGAAACTTTCTTTTTATTATATAATAGGGCCCTGGGGACTCTCTCCTAAAGTTCAGTCACCTTACAAACTCATTACTTTAGTCATAACTTTCTCATGTTTATTTACTGGGCATTTATTGTATTCAGGAATTATGTTAATAGTAAGTAGATATTGTCTCTCAACTCTCGTAGACATTGAAATTTAATTCATAAATTAGATAAAAATATTAGATAATTATTCAGTCAATACATGCAAATAATCAGCAAATAAATAAAGAAAATATGAAAAAATTCTAAGGTGTAGAAGTAAATATGTCATGCTGGTCACCTGACTTGCAGACCAGTTCTCTTTTAATTCTATATTCCAGTGCATTGCTGCAAGCTTTCCCTTACTTTTTGCTGATGTGCAGTTGAATGCAGAGTAAGGTGTTACATCTGTGTGTTCATATTCTGTGAAAGGGGACGGTGCCTTGAGATGCACATCATAAAGATGGTCTCCTAGGCTATGCTAGTGAAGGAAGACAGAAGCATCCACTTTCATGATCACTTTTCTGAAAGAAAAAGACATGCATCTGGGGACAGGCTAAAGAAAGGCACAACTTTCTAGAATCACTCAACATTTCTCTTAAGTACTATTTTAAAATGATAAGCTCCAGAGCTTTAAGGGCCAGGGAATAGAACAGCCATGAAAATGACCTGGCAAAGGACAACACATTCAGCTATGACACCAGATGATTCATGCCTTTAAGAGTATAGCCCAGATCTTCTAATGCATTGCTTCAAACTGCAGAGATACAGGGCCACTTAGTCCATTTCCTCTTTCCCAGATCTTAGAAGAGACAGAAAAATAAAGAACTCCCAGATACCTGATGCCTCCACTGAAAGTGTAACAGTTTCCTGTGAACCATAAAACTTTCGCCCATAAATACAACTCATCTCATAGCTTATATTTCTGTCTCCACAAGGGAAAAGCAAACTGTCTTCAGCACTCAATCTACAAACTATGTGCATAACCAACATTTACCAAATACATAAATGATGTGGGCATTGGCATCACTCTACATTTATGAATATTGATATAATTCATAAAGCTCTCAGTTTCATTGTTACATTTATTCCTAATTATACTCTAAGAGAGCCAATAATGTTCTCATTTCATAGGTATGAGAAAAGAAAGTCCAGAGATATGAAATAACTCATTGAAGGTTAATCAACTAGTGTAAGATGCAGCACAGATTTAAAGACAGGTCTGACTCATTTCAAATCTCCTGCTCCTGGTTATCAGATTTATTGCTTCCTTGAAGTTCTAGATAAGAAAAACACTTTCTCATGGCAGAGCCCTGCTCTGAATTAATTAGGACACTTTAAGGGGAAATGTAAAATAATAATTCATAAGTATAGTATTGTATATAAAAAAAGAAGACATAATGGTATTCAAAGGTGTTTTTAACTAAATGGTTCAGTGATATGTTTAACGACATGAATATTTTTACAACTCTTTCTCAGTTTTCCTTTAAGTAATGACTTTGTCCTCAGAATTGGCCCTTAGCAGAGGCAGGGTGACTACAGCAGCTCTATGTATCACCTCTTCACATATTGTTTCTATGAACAATAGGAATTTTTTGTCCTAATGCATTTTTTTAAGTACAGAGAACTTTCCCAGAAGCTCCACAGAAGTCTTCAAATTTTACTTCTTTGGCCATTCCTAAACAAGTTACTGGTAAATATATTAAAATTATTTAGCATTGACTGAGTAATCATGAGCTACCTACCTATGATGAAAATAAAATTAGCACCCTCTGATATACCAAGCTCATTTGTCACTCACCCATTTGTCTCCAAGAAACCAGTGATATAATCTCTGTTGTGGATCAGTTTGTATTTGATACAATTTTACATAAATGAATAATTTTCAGTGTAGTAATTAATATGTTTTGATGCATCAAAGGGATATAATATGAAAAATAAATAGCTGTGATTTAAGGTGTTAAAATATAGCATCCACTACAAGACCTAAAACACAAAGATTAATATCACTAATAATGAGAAATATTGCTATTATGGACCCTCTGCAATGATGGGATGATAGAGTCATACAAGTTTTGTGATACATCCTTCAAATCCATAACTCTAGCCTGGACACACCAAAAATACTTTATTAGTGCCCTTTAAACATTTCAAGGTCATGAAAGAAGGGAAGATTAAAGGAACTATCAGATACTGGAATTTACTAATGTGACATGACAGATAAATGCAATGAATTATCCTGTATATAAGTCTGGATCACAAACTAGTAGAAAAATGGGTAATTTAAATAAAACTTGTTTTCCTGTCTCATGAGTCACTTCCTACTTTTCTGGCATCTACTTACACTTACACCTAAATACACAGATTTAACAACTGGAAGTTAGTCTCTACATGGAAGAGAGAACGTGCAAGCTTTAAAGGAGGAGCCTAGGAAGGGCAATAGAACACATGGTGTGAAACAGAAATAACACCAGGGATGGAAGAGCACAGCTTGGAAGGAAGAAGGTACAAGAACAGGAGTCTGGATAACCAACCAAGGCAAGTGTGCATAAAATGCTACAGAAAGAACCGTTTCTTTACAAGCTAATGGGAGGGAGGGAGGCGGAGAAGATGGAAGGAAGGGGAGAAAGGAGGGAGGAAGAGAGGGAGGGAGGAAAGAAGGAAGGAAGGAAACAAAGAGGAAGGAATGACTTCACAACTTCGGGGACTCTTTCCTTCTCTAGGCCCTTTATTCAAGGACTCTTCTGCCACATAAAACTGAAGATAAGATCTATTATTGTTGAAGATACAACACAGTTTGGGCACAAAATTTGGAGAGAGCAGGGTAGAAATGACATAGAAGCCTCCTACCTAAGCACTAGCTCTCATAGCACCAGGAGTTATGAAAGCTGTCAAGGGAGAAAAGCAGTAACTAGTCCTACACAGCTGTCATAGCTATCAACAACAACAAGAAGAATGGTAAATACCCTCAAAGGTGCAATAGTAGAAGCATTTATATCCTGGAGGTAGCCAGTGCCCATCTAACTGGACATAAAGTCCCCTCAATAGTGTGGGATTCATACATGGTAATGTAAACCTAGCCCACCATCTGTGGCTGGTAAAGTCAAGAAGCTTAGAAGAATTGCTAAGTGAATTGTAAACACTTACCTTCATACTCACAGATTAGTGTAGTTCTTGAATCTTACCAAACCTATTGCAGCAGCAGGAGACAATTACAGAAAGACCCATCTGGTCAAAAGGCAGAAAACAACTGACTTGGAGTGTCCCACGCCAGTTGATGTATCTACCACACAACTCTACACCAAAGGCTCAGAGAGCGTCACAGAAGGTGGAATGGAAAGATTGTAAGAACCACGGGACCAGGATGGGATGTCTGCTGCAAATGTAGTACTTCCTATATATGGCAGGGGAAAAAAAAGTCAACAATATGGTTACCTAAACAAGATGTAACATGATATTAGCAGCTGATGAGCCACCCTGGATTTAGGAACTCTCATTGAGCATCCCCCATAGAAGAACTACAAGCAGCTTGCTAGGAGGGGGAGAATCACCCTTCTCTAGGCACAAGCCCCCGACAGATTAGCCAACAACAAGAGGTCATCCTGAAACACACATGACTAACATAAATGACCTTCGCAGCTTGCATTTAAATTTTTTCAGACGTGTGTGGGGGTGTGGGGTGTGTAACAATATAATTAAAGAATAATAAACCATACATTTGAGAAGGAGTGGAGAAAACATGGGCTGAATTGGAGGGATAAGAAGGGAACAAATGATATAAATACAATAATCATATATGAAATTCTAAAACATTATGGAGTTATTTCACCCTTATTGGCAATGTTTTCACTCTTTTGTCTATTTTTGACATCATTTACTACTTATCTTGAATAAGAAATCAAACATGTCAAAGTTGCTTTTATGAGAAAAAAATGCCTGATTTTACAAATTCACAGGACTTTTATGGGTTTGAGCTTTTTTTTCCTTTTCTTTTTTTTTAAGTGTATTTTTTTCTTTATTAATTTATTCTTGTTACATCTCAATGGTTATCCCATCCCTTTTATCCTCCCATTCTTCCCTCCCTCCTCTTTTCCCCTTACTCCCCTCCCCTATGACTGTTCCTGAGGGGGATTACCTCTCCTGTATATGCTCATAGGGTATCAAGTCTCTTCTTGGTAACCTGCTGTCCTTCCTCTGAGTGCCACCAGGTCTCCCCGTCCAGGGGACATGGTCAAAGGTGAGGCACCAGAGTATGTGAGAAAGTAATATCCCACTCTCCACTCTACTGTGGAGAATGTTCTGTCCATTGGCTAGATCTGGGTAGGGGTTTAAGGTTTACCGGCTGTATTGTCCTTGGCTGGTGCCTTAGTTTGAGCGGGACGCCTGGGCCCAAATCTGCCTAACATAATGTTCTACTTGTAGGCTTCTAGGACCCTCTGGATCCTTCTACTTTGCCATTCTCCCATGCATCTCTCATCTAGAGTCCCACTAGAATGTCCTCCCCTCTGTCTCAGTTTCCTGGTAAGTGAAGGCTTTGGTGGGACATGCCCCTTGGGCTAATATGCAGATATAAGTGAGTATATACCATTTGAGTCTTTCTGCTTCTGGGTTAACTCACTCATTATGATCATTTCTAGCTCAATCCATTTATCCACAAATTTCGGGAATTCCTTGTTTTTAATAGCTGAGTAGTATTCCATAGGGTATATGTACCACAGTTTCTTTATCCATTCTTCTACTGATGGACACTTAGGCTGTTTCCATGTTCTGGCTATTATGAATAAGGCTGCTATGAACATGGTTGAGCAAATTTTCTTGTTGTGTGCTGGAGCATCTTCTGGGTATATTCCAAGGAGTGGAATAGCTGGGTCTTGAGGAAGCCCTATTCCCATTTTTCTGAGATAGCACCAGATAGATTTCCAAAGTGGTTGTACTAGTTTGCATTCCCACCAGCAATGAAGGAGTGTTCCTCTCTCCCCACATCCTCGCCAGCATGTGGTGTCGCTTGAATTTTTGATCTTAGCCATTCTGATGGGTATAAGATGGAATCTCAGAGTTGTTTTGATTTACATTTCTCTGATGATTAAGGAGGTTGAGCATTTCTTTAAGTGTTTCTCAGCCATTTGATATTCTCTGTTGAGAATTCTCTGTTTAGTTCCAAGCCCCATTTCTCAATTGGGTTATTTCGTTTGGTGGTGTTTAATTTCTTGAGTTCTTTATATATTTTGGATATTAGACCTTTGTCAGATGTAGGGTTGGTGAAGATCTTTTCCCAGTGTGTAGGCTGTCGCTTTGTTCTCTTGACAGTGTTCCCTCCTTACAGAAGCTTCTCAGCCTCATGAGGTCCCATTTATTAATTGTTGACATTAATGTCTGGGGGGCCTTTTAGAATAATTAAGTAAGATAGTTAATGTAAAATCATTTTGTAAAGTCCTACACAGGCAAACATAATAATTCATTCCAATAATCCTAGAAAATCATGAGTTTAAGGTCAACCCCATTTCACTGTTAATATTAGAGAGTTGTAGGTTTAGGATTAATTTTATACTAGTTTATATTCTCATCAGAAATATTCATTATTACATATCTTAATATTTTGTCTTCCACATTTATATCTATCTCTTCTATTGTTACTCATTTTAATATATGCATGTATTGTAAAACAGGAATAAAATAGTCTTATGAAGTTAAATGTGACACAAATTTCCTTCACTATTCCTAGGTTTATAACGGACATTTATACCCAAATTTAAAATATTCTTTTATATTATTTAATATTTTAATAATTAGGAATGGCATTCTTTCTATATAAATACTTTTAAAAGTTGATTTTTATGTGTCAACTTGCATGAGTTTATGTGCACTGCATGTGTACAGGAGCCTGTAGACCCAGAAGAGGACATTGTATCCCTAAGAATTGGGGTTTCGAGGCAGTTATGACCTACCACATGGGTGCTGGGGAATGAACCCAGACTCCCTTCTAGAGCATAAGTGCTCTTAACTGCTGAGCACTCTCTCCAAACCATCTATTTAATTTATCTGGAATTTTATGACTGATGTAAAACAGAACCTATTTTTGTTTGTTGATTTTAAATGTCACAACATTTAAACATATAGATTTCACATATATACTATACTTGCCTAGAGTATTGTCATCTATTCAATCAGGAATCTTTTTAGAATGGGGGATTTGTGTTCATGTGTGTGTATGCAGGTGTGCATGTATCTGTGTGCACAATTATGGAGGCCAGCAATTGATGCTAGATGTCTCAAATGCTCTCCAATTTAGTTAGTTCATTAGTTAGTTCGTTAGTTAGTTCGTTAGTTAGTTAGTTAGTTAGTTGTTAGTTAGTTTTGAAATGAGACCTCTTGCTGAACCTGGAGCTAACCAATTCAGCTATACTGGTTTGCCAGCAAGGTCCAGGGATCCTCCTCTTCCCACTTCCTTTGCTAAAATTATACCACTACACTGTCTCGGTTTTTTTTTTAATGTAGATTCTAAAGGATCAAACTCAGATCTTCATGCTTGCACAACAAATACTTAACTTAGGCCATTTCCCTAGCCTCAACTGCAGCACTTTTAATTTTATGACATGATTTCCAAAAATGTATTGGATTGTCCCATACATTTATTCTTCTAAATACATTTTAAAATCAATGTCTTATATTCTATCTTCCATAAACGCCTTCAAAACCCATACTAGGATTATTTAACTAATGGTGGGACAACATAATATCATGTACCACCCAATACAATGAAAGATAAAACACAGAATTTGAGGGAAATGGACATTGATTTCCTCTCCAGCAATGTGGTATACTGCTGTATTTATTCAAATGTGGTTTAATGGGTCTCATCAAGGATTCGCTGTTTTCTTTATTTAGATATTGTGTCTTCTGGTTAAATGTATTTGAGTAATTAATGAGAACCATTCAAGTAAAACTGTCTATGTGAACAAAAATTATATTCTTTGCAACACCAAGTGAAAGGCAGCTACAATTTATAGAATTTAGGTGGAAATAACTATGATTGCAAATAAATATTACAAGCTAAGTTGTCTAGCTTGGTATAAGAAAAAAGAGATCAACAAACATTGTATGTAAAACTAGTTTCTGTGTGAAATGCACGCAAGAAACTGAACAGAGACTTGAAACAAAACAGCCCTCTGACCAATTTAGAGCTGACTAAGCTTAAAAACCTTCTTAGCTCATAAAAACATATAGAAGAGAATAGAAAGAGCCATGAGGGGAATGAAAGCGGACTTATGAACAGGTTGAAGGTTAAAATATGCTTTCTAGGCCACTATAGATTAATTACTGATAAGATGTAAAGTTTAGATGCTTATGAGTCTTGAGCATTCTTTATTGTCAAATCACTAATAGCCACTGACACAAACACAAGCAAGTATTTAGGAATAAAAATGTTTTTTAAAAATCAAAATCCTTTGGACAATTGAAAGTGCCAATGAACATGAGCCAAGGACAATACATGCAGTAAACTTTGAACCCCTACCCAGATCTAGCCAACGGACAGGACATTCTCCACAGTTGAGTGGAGGGTGGGGACTGACTTTCACATGAACTCTGGTGCCCCATATTTGACCACGTCCCCTTGATAGGAAGGCCTGGTAGCACTCAGAGGAAGGATAGCAGGCTACCAAGAAGATACTTGATACTCTATGAGCATCTACAGGGAGAAGAGGTCCTCCTCATACACGGTCATAGGGGAGGGGAGTAAGGGGAAAATAGGAGGGAGGGAGAATGGGAGGATACAAGGAATGGGATAACAATTGCGATGTAATATGAATAAATTAATAAAATATAAAAATAAATAAATAAATAAATAAATAAATAAATAAATAAATAAATGGGGAAAAAAAGAAAGTGCCAATGAACTGACCATGCAGGAAGTAAAGGCAGACATCAGCACATTCATAAAAGAACTTATCTGACAGCAAAATTCATACCAACCAACAAATAAAGTACACAAAGTATTATAAACATCCTTGGAGCCACTTGGGACCTGTGGAGGTTTGTGAAGTTTATAATGTATTGTTAAGTAAGACTTTTTTTTTTTAACTCCGAGAAACAGAGGTTTTTAGTGGTTTTGCTCCACATACAAGGACTCTCACTATCTGGCAGCACAGGGGCCCCTGTAGGTCACTTGCAGCACTTTTGGAGGCAGGAGGGGCCCCGCACAGCTAATTGGGTGTGCTCTTGTCTGGTTTTCCTTAATTCCAGGCCTCAGTTTCTCCACCGGGAAGTGGAGGGTGAGGTCTGAGGGTCTTGGAAAAAGCAAAACTGTAGTCCCTAAGAATGCCTGCAGTACTTGATACCCTGATACAGGAGGAGGAGGTCCCCCTCAGTCACAGCCATAGGGGAGGGGAGTGAGGGGAAAATAGGAGGGAGGGAGAATGGGCGGATACAAGGGATGGGATAATAATTGAGATGTAATATGAATAAATTAATAAACTATATTTTTTTAAAAAAGAATACCTTTCCTTGGGTCGCTGTGGGGGACAAACAAAACACAAAACCCCTTGATTTCTTTTGTTGAAACTGCCTATAATTTCCAAGGGTTCACAAACCACAAACTGATGCAGAAGAGATGAAGAAACTGGAAACTTTTGGGGACCAGCCTCTCTTACAGACTCCCAGCAAGGACCCCAATGTCCCCTGCCTAGTGAGTCAATCCTGGAAAGAAAGCAAGGTCTGATGGGTGAAGATGGTACATAGATAGCACAGGCCTGTCATCCCAGCCTTTGGGAAGCTGAGGCAGGAGGTTTACAGTGAGTTCGAGGCCAGAGAAGACTACAAAATGAGGCCCAGTTTCAAAAAACAAAACCCCAAAATCCACACAGGGATGCTGGTTCAGGGCTTGCCCGCCTCCTCCTAGCAGTAGGCCAGGTACTCAGAGGCCTCACCACAGTTGTCACCCCCGGCCCAATACCCATCAGCTGCTGCACCCTGTGGGCAATACTTAGGATCGTATATCTGCTACGCCAGGCTGAAGACCTGGCTCCTCTGTTGGTGCCCTGAGGGTAGCCCATCTGCAGAGACATGGAAGAGTTGTCATACTTGTCAGTGGCCAGCTTGGTAGTGCAAATGTGCCTGGAACTGTCATGTCCACCTGACTGGCATACCAATTGGTGCCCATCTGAAGGCTGATGGTGCAGTGGTTCATGGGAGGCAGGATGTGGTTCTTGGGGTCATAGAGATGTCACCTGGTACCATAGACCATTATGCCAGATTGGCTGGCACATTTGTTGGTGCTCATCTGCAGCTCAATGATGCACTGGCTGGCCTTCATGGTGGCATCATCCTCTCTAACTCTTAAAATCTTTCTGCCTCCTCTTCCAAATAGCTCCCTGATCCCTGAGGGGAGGGTGCTGGTAAAGAAGCCCTTTTAGAACTGAGTGCTCCAAAGTCTCATTCTCTGCACATCATCCAGTTGTGATACTACATATTAACAAAGGGGAGCAATTCACCAAAAATATATAGCAATTGTTAATATTTTTGTACTAAATCTTGGATATTACACTTTTATATAACAAGCACTAAAAAGCATAAAACTTCATAATCTGTGATGCATTGCTCTTCTGACACCATTGTGTGTTTAAAACCCATTCCACCACCAGCTGTTTCCCACTGTTCGTATGGACCCTGGAGCTCCAGTGAGCTTTTCCTTTACGTGAGGGTATCCCCATCTCACCTACCTCTGTTTTACATCCATCAGCCCCTTTTTCTCAATCACTTTTCCTGTTTTTGGAAACCCCAACTATTCCACCGACCCCTAGCTGAAAGCCACATTACTCCTCTCACCTCCCCCTCGGTTCCCATCACATAGCTCCTCTATCTGAGCTGAGGTACCTGTCCCACCTCACCTTGTTCCTATGATCTCTGTGAGGGTCCCACCTTTCTGAAACCCATGCTCCTTCCACTCTACTTACAGCGCCATGTGCTATCTCCCCTCCCCCCAGCTATCTGTTCCGTCCAAGACCCACTCATACAGCAGCCATTCTACATAGTGGCTATGAATATGGAACAGATGTGTATCTATTAGAACACCCCATCCCAGTATTTGGCCTCTCATTTTGGGCTTTACACACCTGAGATACTGGCTAGTTTTATGACAACTTAACACAAGCTAGAGTCATTAGAGTGGAGGGAGCCTCAGTTGAGAAAATGCCTCCATAAGATCTGGCTGTAGGCAAGCCTGTAGGGTATTTGCTTAATTAATGATTGATGAGGGAGGACCCAGTCTATTATGAGTAGTTCCATCCCTGAGCTGGAGGCCCTGGGTTCTATAGGAAAGCAGGATGAGCAAGCCATGAGGAGCAAGCTAGTAAGCAGCACTTCTCCATGTCTTCTGCATCAGTTCCTGTCTCCAGGTTCCCGCCCTCTTTGAGTCCTGCCCTGACTTCCCTCTGGGATGAACTGTTACCTGGAAGTGTATGCTGACACAAACCCTCCCTCTCTCCTCCTAGTTGCCTTGGTCAGGTGTTTCATTACAGTAACAGAATCCTAAGACACATACCTATGAGACATCTAACCTGGCATCTGTCTTTGGAATTCTAATCTCATGGGCTAAAACCTCAAACCAAAGGACAACCAACAGCCTAAGTACAAATGCTCAGAGGACTTCATATGTTAGCACAGAGAAACGCACATGTCTATGTTCACTGCTGCTCTGATCACAATAGGTTGACTATGGAATAAACCTAGATGCCCATTAACAGACGTATGGGTTAAAAATACATGGCACATATACACAGTGACATCATAAAATTCAAAAGGAAATAGATATAACTGAGGGGGGTGTGAGTAAGGCAATTCAGGCCATGAAACACAAATGCTTCATGCTGTCACTCATAAGGAGATCCTAGCTTCAATTTTTTTGTTTTGTGAGTTTAATTTAGAGTACAAGTGAAAACCAGAAAAGGGACCTTGAAAGGGGTGTGGTAAGGTAGGAGAGATATTAGATTATAAGTAAAATGAAGGTAGAGAAGCAGAGTACGGGGGACGGAGAGGCTTAGACAGCCAGGGGAACAAGAGTACGGAGGAGGTCAGAGGTGGAGGAGGGCTTGCCAAAAGGAGGATGTAGGCAAAGGTCTGTGGGAGCCTGTTATCTCACAGTCCAACTAAAACCATAATGGAGTAAGGTATAGTAGAACACATGTGATATGGAAGAAGAGGGGCAGATACCAAGGGTTAAAAGCTTATGCAGGGAGATAAGGGGATGGAGAAGAGGAAGGGTAATGGGCCATTAACCAAACCAAGGATGTATGCAAAAGCCTATGAAAACATACTAGTTAGTAAGTTAATTTCAAAATACAAGTTTCTAATATTTAAATGAAATAACCCTGCATGTATGGACAGTGTAACTTACAGAAGGCAAAGATGATTACATGAAAATCTCACAGTACAAGGTATGTGCTATCTCCCCACAAGCTATTGGTCAAGGGGCTTCAGGGGGTCTCAGAAAACAGGATATTGCTATTGCCTTTGGTCATCCACCACAACTGTGTGGTGAAACCTAGCTCCAGGAGACCCATCACATTTTGTCAGCAGGATAGAGAAAAGTCAATCTCAAACTGACTGTGAAACTTCTGTGAAATCAGAAGAAAGGACTTGGCACAGAGAGAAGGAGGAAGAGGAGAAAAAGAAAAAGAGGAAGAGGAAGAGGAAAAGGAGGAGGTTGCTATTTTGGAAAGAAAATATCATCATATGGTATTTTAGTGCTGCTATCAACTTTAGTGCCAGGCTGTGCTGTGCAGGCCTCTGGGGTGGCAAGGAAAACACCTATGGTTTTGCACAGCTCTGGACTCTGCAGGCTACAATACTGCAGGCTACATTATAATGTATTATGGTTATTTCGCTTGCATGAACAGCTCTGCACTTCCTGTTTCAGTGCCTCAGGAGACCAGAACAAGGTGTCAGATCACCTGGAACTAAAGATAGAGGCTGTGAACAGCCATATGGGCGCTTGGAACTAAACTCAGGTCCTCTGAGCACCTGAGCCATCTCTCTAGCCTCAGAGAGCAATTCCAAGAGGCCACTCACTACATCTCCTGCCCAGGCATCACTGTATAAGCAGCTGTTCTGGAACTTTGGATGATAAGTTATTGCTTTAACTATCTGTACCCTTGGACTAGTGAACTACAGAGAGCTGCTAAGTCCCAAAGCTAGCATTTGGAGAAAATGCTGCCCTGCACCATTTTAGTTGCATTATCTTGTTTCCCATATGATGAACTTTTTTCCAAAATAGCAACCTTCTTTTTTTCTTAACTCTTTGTCAAGGCTTTTCTTCTGATTTCACAGAAAATATTCCATTCTGTATTATTCCTGATGACCAAAAATTAAAATGTGAAATTATATAATCTTTTATCCTTAGCTGTCTAGCCAAGATTTAATAGGAATATTTTTCAAATCTTTAAAACAATTAGTTTGAAAATCCTTAGCCTTAGTTCATAAAGTTTAAGATTTCATGAAAATGATTCTCTTGAAAATGCCAACTTATTTATTTTAAATGGTAATATTATATATTTTCATTTGATGACGTCCATATTTCTGAGAGGAACAAATAAAATGTGTATAGCAACATGCTGAGTGAAAATTGAAGAGCTAATTCCAACCAGGTGAAGCCAATTAGCATAATGCAGACTATTTAAAACAAATAAACAAGTAAAGCTTTCATTTCTGCACAGATTTTAAGACTTTAAAACTTCCAAATAATGGGAAGTCCCAGAAGTCTTTGGAAAATGTCCCTTCATTCTCTGCACTTTCTACAATAGCTGCTCCTTTGCAGCTTCAGAGAGTTGTGGGTGTCTATCAGGAAACCTGGAGGGACAGAGGGAAGAAAGCAAGGCCTAAGTTCTCTCCCTCACAGTATATTACAAAGCTGTCCCTCGGCTGATGACCAGCTCAGGTTTCTGCACTAGCTCATTGTTGGCTAACACTCTGGGATAACAAAAGAAATACATTTTGTATTTTTAAGATTTATACTTTAATGTCTCATAGAGATTATTATCTGATTTGAAGGGAGAAATGGATGTCAAAGTGACTCTCTAACCCAATCTCGGATGCATAATTCAAACTGAAAAAGACTGGCAGTGGTCAGGGCAGTTAGTCGGCTGGGTGCTAGGGCATAGAGCCATTTCTATGAAAGGGATCTGGCTGAGCTTTCCTTAGACTCGAAAATATTAATGGATTTTGAGTTGTTTCCATCTAGACTCACTAAGACTTAATGTGCTATGAGCATGCCAACTGTGTCACTCGTTCTTCTAGTCTTGTCATAAAGTAGCTACAGGTGTCTCTTGATTGGTCAGTTTTCACATTCTTGTTTATTTTTTAGTTACCAAATATTTTTGTAGGATGGACTTGAGTACATTGCAAAATAAAGTGGTTATAAACAAAGTTGTATCTAACAGAAATAACATCATAATCAACCAAAAAAGGAAACCATCACAACTCTGAACTATTTTTAAAAATAAGTATTCTGGGCAAGCCGTAGTTTAACTATTGTGTTGCTGCTATTGCCCACATTAATAGAATTCCCTACTAGGACTGAAATTTTTCAGAGAGCAGAATTATGTTTCTTTTTATCTTCTATAAAGGCTGTTCTGCTTATAATAATACTACGCACATAGAGTAGCAATCTGTATTATTGAAATGATATTTAATAGAAGATTAAAATGTTTATACATATAATGATCATTCAAAAATATGATAGAATGCATCAGATACCAAAGTAGTTCATTGTTAAGAACTTATTAGTATCTCTAATTAAGTAATATATAACATTAGTATACAACATACATGCACAAAAGTTTCTTGGAGTTTTTTCATAATCAAGCAAGACTAAATATGTGAAATTCCTACAATAATGCTATTTTATATGGACATATAAACATTTGCAGAGTCTCAATTTGCTGACAATGAACCATGACAACTTACAAGAAAGTTTCTTATAAGTATCCCGTATCCCATACAACAAACAGGCTATTTAGAATTTTTTAACTCCACGATAAAGTAATATGCATGGTAATTAAATTTTCACATTTTCTAAAAATTCGATGCTTATAATGCATAATATATTTCCCCCCATTTCTATCAGGATGGCTATTACTTTGAGAGCACCAGATACTGAATATATCTGAGAATGGTAGACAACTAAATGAAAACAGACACAGCTGCAAAAGTAATAAATATGTTCTAACCAGATGCCACCATTCTCACTTCAAAATAATTTTCTTTCAAGCTGTACGATAGAGCTATAATAATAAAAACATCATGGTATTGGCATTAAAACAGATACATTGATCAATGAAATTGAATCAAGGATCCAGACACAGATCCACATACCTATGAACACCATATTTTTTATTTTAAAAAAAAAGCCAGAAAGACACATGGGGGGAAAACAGCATTTTCAACAAATGGTGCTGGTCTAACTGGATATCTCCATGTAGAAGAATGCAGATAAATCTATATTTATCACCCTGAACAAAACTCAGGTGCAAGTGCATCAAAGACTTCACCAGAAATTGAGACATAGTGACAGAAGAACAAGTAGGAATAGCCTTGAACACACTGGCACAGGTGACAAGTTCCTAAACAGAACGCTGACAGCACAGGCACTAAGATTGACAATTAATAAATGGGACCTCATGAAACTGGAAAACTTCTGTAAGTCAAAGGACAGCATCAATAGGACAAAATGGTAGCCTACAAAGTGGAAAAAATTTTTCACCGACTCCCTATCTGACAAAGGGCTGATATCCAAACTATATAAATAATTGAGGAAACTAGACATCAACAAACCAAATAATTCACTTAAAAGTGGGGCACAGAACTAAACAGAAAATTCTCAACAGAGGAGTTTCAGATGGCTTAGAAACACTTAGAAATGTTCAACATCCTTAGCCATCAGGGAAATGCAAATCAAAACTACTTTGAGATTCCATCTTACACCTGTCAGGATAGCTAAGATCAAGTGATAGCTCATGCTGGCCAGGATATGAAGCAAGAGGAACACTCCTCCATTGCTGGTGAGAGTGCAAATTTGTACAGCCATGATGAAAATCAGTAGTAGTTCCTCAGAAAATTGGGAATGGCTCTACCTCAAGAGCCAGCTATACCACTCTTGGGCAAAAACTCAAAGATGTTCCATCCTAGCTCAAGGACACTTATTTCATTGTGAATTTGCTCATAGTAGCCAGAAACTGGAAACGTCCTAGATGTCCCTCAAATGAAGAATGGATAAAGAAAACATGGTACATTTACACAATGGAGTATTATTAATCAGTAGAAAAATGACATCATGAAATTTGCAGGCAAATGGATGGAACTAAAAAAAATCCTGTGTGAGGTAACCTAGATCCAGAAAGACAAAAATGATATGTACTCACTTATAAGTAGCTATTAGCAGTTAAGTAAAGGATAATCACACTACAATCACAGACCCAGAAAGGCTGAATAACAAGGAAGGTTGTGGGGGGAGGGTGACAAATGTATCTCCCTGGGAAGGGGACATGGAACACACTGTGCTTAGGGCCTTGGGGGGTGACGGGAAGAGAAGAGATCAAGTTGGAAGAGTAGGGACAAAGGGTGAGAGTAAAGGAGAGACAACTGGAATCGGGAGGCATTTGGAGGACAAAGGAGAAACTTAGTACAGGGAGACTTCCTAGAATCTATGAGGGTGACTCTGGTGAGGAGTCTTACTAATGGAGGACAGGGAGCCTGGCTGGCCATCTTCTGTGCCCATGAAAGGCTTCCAGTGTGGACTGGTACCCCAACCCAGCCACAAAACCTTCCACCTACATCCTGTCCTGCATGCAAGAAGAGCTGGGGCAATGGTGGCTCAGGGCTTATGGGAGTGGTCTAATCTGAGGCCCACACAACAAAATGAAAGTCATGACTGACACTGCCTGAATGGCCAAGAACCAGAAACTGGATGGCTCAGAAACCTTGGGTAAAACGTAGGGTAGAATCAAAAGGACTGGCAAAAAAAGAGTCAATGAAATGTTTCCTGATGATATTCTGCTATACTCAGAGATTGGTGCATAGCCCAGTCATTATCAAAGAAGATTTCTCTAGCAGTTGATGGGAACAGATGCAGAGATCCATTGATAAATATTATGTGAAGCTTGAGGAACCATGTAGAAGACTTGGAGGAAGAGTTATGGGAGCCAGAGGGGTCAAATACACCAGGAGAACACAATCCACAGAATCAACTAAGCAGGCTCATAAGAGGTCACAGAGACTGAAGTGATAATCACAGAGCCTCAATGGGTCTGCACTAGGTCCTCTGCACATATGCTGTGGCTGTTGAGCTTAGGATTTTTGGGGGGACTTCTAACAGTGGGAGTGGGGATGTCTCTAACTCTTTTGCCTGTTCTTGGGACCCTTTTCCTCCGCCTCGGTTGCCTTGTCCAGTCTTGATATGTGGGGTTGTGCTTAGTCTTGTTGCATACTGTTATTCCATGTTTAGTTGACATCCCTAGGTGGTCTACTGGTCTCTAAAAGGAAATGAAGGAGCAGTGGATCTTGGGAAAAAGGGGGATTGGGGAGGACTGAAGGAGGGAAACGGGTGGCTGTGGTCAGAATGCATTATATGAGAGAATAAATAAAAAGAAAAAAGAAAGAATTTACCTCTAATAGGTAAGTAATCTCCTAATTCAAAAATATAATTTCAACATTACTAATGCCACATCCAAATGAATGCTGTAGAAAAACTATCTTTGAAATAAACATCACTAAAAAGTTAACCTCTAATGTGCTAGACATAGAGTAGGACACAAAGTCTAGAGAAACAAATCTAAGGAAAGGAATTATCTTCCTTTTCCTTTGTGATACAAACACACCCATATATGTATACATACATACATACATACATACATACATACACATACATGTATATGGACACATGTATTGGCACAAAAATATACAAATATTTGGCAGATACAAAGATGCAAATTAGAAAAGTGTCAATGTGGCAAAATAAAACATGCAAAGGCTTCACTACCCTCCACAGATAGTTCAAATAATCACTATACACAGTCAAAACACTTTTTGTGAAAAGCATAAAATTTAATTTTAAAAAAGGCTTATATAATGGAACAGATCTTATAATAAAATGAAGTTCTATTAGAAGAGTAAGAAAAATGGTCCTTTCCCCCTTCCTCAAGTCAGCCTGACGGCAGACATCATTAAGGATTCTACAGTGACTAAGGAACTCTGAAGCAGACATCAGTTTATCTAACATTCTGGGACACTTCCCAGGAAGTTTTATCTGGTATCACCTCACAAGGAATGCACAAAGTCAGAGCTCTGGTAGAAATAGCAAGGAGAAGGAGATTTCAAATTGATCATGCAAATCTTGATGTTCCTGCTAGCAGAGGCCAGGCAACAGCAGAGGCTAGGCAACAGCAGAGGCCAGACAACAGCAGAGGCCACCCATAAGCCATTATGCTCATTCCCATGAATGGTGAAGAGTTCTACCCGGCTTGAATGCCTAGAGAGATAGCTACCAAACAGCCTCAAATTGTAATACTGATGCCTACCATAATGAAGCTTAGAAAAGAACAAAGCTTCTCTCTCTCTCTCTCTCTCTCTCTCTCTCTCTCTCTCTCTCTCTCTCTCTCTCTCTCTCTCTCTCTCTCTCTCTCACACACACACACACACACACACACACACACACACTAGGCAGATTAATTAAATAAATATTTTAAATAGAGAAAAAAAGAACAAAAACTAGTTCTGTCACACATGGTTTAAATATCACTCTGCCAACAAAAGGAAACAACCACTAAGCACATGTCAGTAAATAGTAGGGAGTAGTTCAACCACATCCAGGATTTTAAACGTTTACTTCAACCTCAAATTTCACCATGTGTCACCACCTAGACCAGGAGATAAACCTCAAACATTTCTACTAGGCACAACAGCTGGATCTATCCATCCCAAGCAGAAATTCTGCCTAACCTTTGGGCCCAGTCTGCAACTATGCCCAAACAAACACCTGAAGTACCACCTGGCCAGGAGGCACAGCCTGTGATGGATCCAATATCAATGATCATAGTGCCCAGCTGGCAGCTGCCTAATGTCAGATACTATTAGCCAGTAGTCTCAGTGGACAGAGGAGCCCAGCCACAAGCCTACCCGTGGCAAGGAGCACTGCCTTCTCATCTATCCAGAATCACAAGCTATTAAAATAAAATAAATCTGCCTTACTTGAATCAAGAACACATACAAAACTCATAAGTAGTTATACAGTCAAATGCATAATCTATATAGGACACTGAAATATAAAGAATCAGAAACTCATGGCAATTATAAGAAGGTGTGAGTTACTTGACATGGGTGCTAGAAACCAAACTCAGGTCCTCTGCAAGCAAAGAATATGCTCTTAGCTGCTAAGCCATTTCTCCCTGAAAGAATCTAGAGATGATGAATACAGTAACTAAAATGTAAAATGCAACAAAAAAATTTCAAAGGAAAGTCTATCAGAAGAATCAGTATTTTCAAAAAGAAAAATATTTATTTATTTATTTATTTATTTTGGTGTCAGTAGATATATTTTTAAAGTATTGCAAACATGCTTATGATGCATAAGAAGATAGAGAAACAAAAAAATGCAATTGCATACTATTGGATGCCCAAATTTTCTAATTTACAACATGTTAAGAATGACAAAACACCAAGAAAATATTTTAAAATAGTGTATGATTCACTGATGATGTTTTTACTCAAATAAATACCAAATTTTGCCATTTTAATGCCACAATGAAATTCAGTTTTCAACCCAAGGGGAAGGAGAATCAACTGAAACACGGTCAATATTTACAATGATGTAACAATACTTATTAAAATTCCACTGTCAAATTCCACAGATTAGAAAAAAGTAAGAACCTTGCTGGAGGTGTTACAATACCCAGTCTCTAACTATACTAGAGAGCTGTAGTGCTAAACACAGCTGGGACTGAAATAAAAATAGAGGAGTAGACGAATAAAATAGAATGGAGGTCCCAGAAACAGCCTGAGAAAACTATATCCACTTAATTCTTGATGGAAGAGGCAAAAATATACATTGTAAAAAACCACAGACTGTTCACAAAGATTGCTGGCCAAACTAGGCTCTCACCTGCAGAAAAATGAAAGTTGACTCATATCTTTCTCCTTGTAGAAAAATCAATTTACAGTGTATTAAAGACCTGAATTTAAAACTGAAGCACTGAGTTTATAAAAGAAAGCATAATGGATGCCATTCAAGATACCGGGGGTAAGGCAGAACGTTCTGAAGCACAGGGACTAACTCCACGCATCACAGGTGGGACTACATAAGGGTAGCATTTCTGCACAGAAAAGAAAACAATCAGCAAAGCAAACAGATGACCCATGTGGTAGGAGGAAGTTTTCACCAGCTACTTCAGACAAGGGGCTAGTACCTAGAACTTACAAAGAGTTGCAAAAATTAGATACCAAGGAAATAAAACTGCCCAAATTTGTAAATGGGCAAATAAACTAAATAGAGTCTTCAAACATACAAAACACAAATAGTCAATAATTATTTTTTTTAAATACTTAAAGCTGGGCATGGTGGCATGCGCCTTTAATCCCAGCTCTCAGGGAGGCAAAAGCAGGAAGATCTCTGTGAGTTTGAGGCCAGCCTGGTCTACAGAGAGAGTCCAGGTTGGCCAAGGCTACACAGAGAAACTCTGTCTCAAAAACCAAAAAAAAAAATATTTAATATCTGTAAGCATCAGGAAAATGCTTATTAAAACTGCTATATGATACCATCTCACCCTAATCAGAACATCTATCATAAGTAAATCTGACAACAAATGTTGCAGAGGATGTGTAGAGAAAGGAACTACACTCACTGTTGAAGGGGTGAGAATTAATGTAACTATTGTAAAAGTCAGTTTGGAGATTCCTCAAAAACAACCATACCTGATACAACAAAAGTGGCCAAGAATCTGAGACTAAATAGGTAAGGGCCCAAAGAGAAACCTATTTCTATTACTCTGCTGAAGGAGCACAGCAGCTAAATGACTCCTGGTGACACGGTACAGGGATAGATTAGCACACACTTCAACCTTTCCAAAGAAGCTCTTTCTTACAGTGGATGGTGATTAACACAGACCCACACCTGGACAGTGCACTCGAGAGAAACCTTGGAGCCCTCAACCCTAAACAGAATTCATTTTGTCAAATTCCTCCATTGAAGACTTGGGGATCTATACAGAAAGGACTCGAAGTCTCTGAGTGATTGAAGATAGTTTAGTCTTAGAATTAAGCTTAGTTGTTTAGAACTCAAGATGTTTTTAGGACTAGATAGATGTTTTAAGTTGATAAAGATGAGATTTGATAGAAACTGATTTTCTTTCTTTTTAAATAATGAATGCGCAATGGCTTTATTTTGATTGTATAACCTTTGTTATTTTTTAAAAATCAATTATAGCAGCATAACATATAAAATAAGTAAGAGAAGCCTCACGGCTCTCTAATCTTCTGTTCTGAAATGACCATTGTTAAAAGTTTAGAAATATATATTTTAAGCAAATGTCCCTGTGTATGTACTTAAATGCTATTGTTTGTTATTATTATTTTTATTTAATTAATTTATTCAGATTACAACTCAATTGTTATCCCATCACTTGTATCCTCCCGTTCCTCCCTCCCTCCCACTTTCACCCTATTCCCCTCCCCTAGGTCTATGACTGAGGGGGACCTCCTCCCCCACTATATGGTCATAGACTATCAAGCCTTATCTTAGTAGCTTGCTTATGCTTTCCTTGAGTGCCACCAGGCCTCCCCACCAAAGGTAGGTGATCAAATATGAGGCACCAGAGTTCATGTCCTGGTCAGTCCCTGATTTTCATTCAGAAGTTTAGACACACCAAGATAGAAAAAATGTTTTCTTCCAGGCTGCCAAATACAAACAGCCAAAACACTAAGAATGTAACATTTATATAATCCCTGATTGTGTCATGGTTCTTCTTAATGCAGGTAGTTTATTGTACATGTGTGTAATAATATAAATGTCTATGTCAAAATAAATAAATAAATAAAAGAATTGTAAAAGCCTGAGGTGCCAGATGACTCCAAGTAGCATCTTCCAGACGCAACTGCACTGATACGCAGGTCAGCTCACAGAGGTTATGACAGTATACATAATACCTGCACACAGTCAAGCTGGACAAAAATCGTAGCACAGAAATGGGAAAGTGAAGGAAACGTCTCACCTCTACTCAAGAAGCTATTTGCAATTGATATAGGCAGAAGAAGCTAGATCTGCTTTCTCCAGTGGAGTGACATTGGTGGTATCAACCAACTACGAGACAGCATCCCTGTGCAAGACAGGAGTCAGCTGACACAGAATGGACTCCATGGTTTCTGTGTGCTGGCTTGGCTTGGTTTGACGTTTTCTTAATCTTCTGAAGTTGTTTTATTTGTTTTGACTTGGATTTACTTTTTTGAGAGGGAAATTATGTGAAATCAGAAAAGTAGGGAGGATCTGGTAGAAGATGATAGAATATGGTCAAAATATGTGTACAAAAATAGTTAAGCCAATATATACAAGAAATTTAATTTCTAAAAGCTCCATAATAAATAGAACTACTATATGACCCGCTATTTCACTCCTGGGCTTATACCCAAAGAAATTCATCCTACCATAGAGATATTTGTGTCCCCGTGTTTATTGCTGCCTTATTCACTATAGCAATAAATTGGAAATAAATCTGTCCACTGATAGATGAATGGATGATGAAAATTTGGCATACATATACACAGACATATATAATATATTATGCATATGTATTATAAAATATTCATCTCTAAAGAAATACACAATCACAAAATTTTCAGGAAAATGTATAATATTAAATGAAGTCATACAATCTCATAAAAAACCCACATGTTCTTCCTCATATGTGAAATCTAGTCAAATATATATTAATATAGTGCATGAATTTTGCATCATTGTTCACATCATATATACAGGCACTTATATATAGTGTATATAAAATAGTCTATATAGTGTATATATACCATATATAGTGTGTGTATATATGATGTCAACTGTGCATATATATATGTATGTATAGATAGATAGATATAATGTCAGCGAGGATGCAAAATTCTTCAACACAGCAAATTCAATAGCACATTTAAAGTAAATGTTCACCTTAAACAAGTGGCATTCATATCAAGTATTCAAATATGGCTTCATATAGACAAATTAATAAATTTGCTATACCACATTAATTGAATAAAAGACAAGAAAACATGAGAACCTCAGGAGAGACAGCAAAGCAGTTGAAAAGTCAACTTAAAGTCCTTTAGCAATAAAATCAATAGATTATGCACAAAAATGTACCTTAATAAAAAAATAAAAAAATGTACCTTAATATAATGCAGTTCTGGGCAAAGCAATGTAGGCATGAGGAAGGGGAAAGGGGCATTCAGACAAGAAAGTGTCGTGTGAAACTATCAGCATTCACTACCAACATAATCTTGTATATAACAAACCCTAAAGACTCACTCATAACTGACAGACTAAACAAATGTAGTAAAGTTGAAGAATATAAACCAGCACAAAAAAAGTAGAAAAATCTGTACACTAATAATAAACTATCCAAAAAAGAACACAATCCTGCCAGGCACTGAGGTGCACACTCAGGGGGCCGAGGCAGAAACACTACTAGTTTAAGGATAGTTTGGGATGCACTGCAACTTCAAAGATGGTCTACAACTATATAGTGATTCCTGATTTAAAATAAATAAGAAAGAGGCTGGACAGTGATGGTGCACACCTTTATCCTAGCACTCAGGAGGCAGGCGCAGGTAGATCTCTGACTTCAAGACGAGTCTGGTCTATAGAGTGAGTGTGTCCCAGGACAGCCAGAACGACTGCACAGAGAATCCCTGTCTTAAACATGCATGTGATATATATACATATATATATATATATATATATATATATATATATATATATATATATATATATATATACACACACACACATATACGAGAAAGAGAAAAATAAAACAGTCAAGTTTCAAACAGCTACCAAAATAAAATTCAATGCATAAAGATACATTTATTCAAGGAGGTGAGAAGGTTTACAGAGTGAAAAATTTTAAATCCTGATTAAGGAATTTTTTAAAAGTGATGGAAATAGACTTTATGTTTATGATTTGGAAGAGTAATTTTAAACTGTTCATAGCAATGTTATCTACAGATTTGAGAAAATCCACATCAAAAGCTAATAACATTCTTCATAGAATTTAGAAAAGAAATCCTAAAATTTGTTTTGAACTACAGAGGACACTGAATGTCCAAAGTAATCTTAACCAAAAGAAAGAGAGCTGTAGGTGTCACACTTACTTGGTTTCAAAATATACAAAGCTAAAATAACCAAAACAGCACACTACTGGGATAAAATAAGAGGGCACATGGGCCAATGACACAAAACGGAGAACCCAGGAGTAAATCTACAAACAACTCATACTCACTGGGATCCTCAGACACACAGTATGTAAATGAAGCTCTTTGTATAAGATATGGTAGGAAAATCAGTATTCACTTGCATAATTAACTTAGACCCCAAGTTTATTCCATAAATGGAAATAAACTCAAGATGACTAAAAACTTAAACATAATACCTAAAACTATAAAACTACTGAAAGAAAACACAGGGAGATGTGTCATGTTTTATGACATTTGTCTTGGTGGTACATAGTTAATATTATCTCAAAGCCAAAGCAACAAAAGCAAAAATAAACAAATGAGCTTATAGCAAAATAAACAGTTTCAGCAAAGAAATAAACCACATGAATAGAAAGACTGAGAGAAAATGCTTACAAACTCTATATCTGATTAAAGGATTTAATATAAAACTTCAAGGGATTCAAATAACTCAACAGTGAGAAGTAAAAAACATTTGAAATTAGAAAAAGACTAAACAAAGAAGAGTTACAAATGGCTACCAAGTATAAAAAAGTACAAATATCATTATTCATCAGTGCAGTGCAAACCAAATCCACAACAGTGTATCACCTTGTGCAAGAGTGGATGTTATCAGAAAGGGCATGAGATAACAGCATTTATGAGATGAAAAAAAGATAGTTCTTAACCACCATTATTAGTACATTACAATGCAGGCTATATGTCCACACACACACACACACACACACACACACACACACACACACACATGATGGGAGGAAGTCAGTATGTCAAAAATAAAAGGAAGAACAAATTAATTCCAATGTAAATAGAAAAAAAGAATAATATTGGTCAAAGTAGAAATCATAAAATAAGAAGGAACTGCTAACAAAACTCAAGATGTTTTCTATATAAAATTAATAAATGCCTTACAGGAATAATTAAGAAAAATACATTTTGAAAAACTACATATGAACAAGAATATAATAAAAATCCCTATGAAATCTATTGCTATTCAAAACATACGGGCATATTATAAACAACTTTAAGCCAATAAAGTGTCACCTTAAGCAAGATGAGAAAATTAATTTTAAAACTACAACTTAATAAAATGAACATAAGAAGAACTAGAAAATCCGAACAGTCCTATGTGAATAAAATTTCCAACAGAGAAAACTCTAGACCCATATGGGCTCACTGGTTAACACTTTAAAACATTTTATAATTGCATGTACACCTGCACACCAGAAATCATTATAGATGATTGGGAGCCACCATGTGGTTGCTGGGAATTGAACTCAGGACCTTTGGAAGAGCAGCCAGTGCTCTTAACCGCTGAGCCATCAATGCAAACTAGTACAACCACTTTGGAAAGCTATCTGGCGTTTTCTCAGAAAAATGGGAATAGGGCTTCCTCAAGACCGAGCTATCCCACTCCTTGGAATATACCCAGAAAATGCCCTAATACACAACAGGGACATATGCTCAACCATGTTCATAGCTGCTTTATACACAATAGCCAGAACATGGAAACAGCCTAAATGTCCCTCAGTAGAAGAATGGACTAAGAAACTATGGTACATTTACACTATGGAGTATTACTCAGCTATTAAAAACGAGGAATTCCCGAAATTTGTGGACAAATGGATTGACCTAGAAATTATCATAATGAGTGAGTTCACCCAGAAGCAAAAAGAGACAAACGGTATATACTCACTTATATCAAAACACTAGTCCAAGGGATACATCCCATGAAAAACCTTACTTACCAAGAAAGTGAGTCAGAGGAGAGGACATCCTATTGAGTCTTTAGGCGAGAGTAGCATGGAAGAATGGGGAAATAATAGGACCCACAGGGTCCTGGAAACCTACAAGAAGAACTTTATGACAGGCAGATCTGGGTCCTGGGGTCCTCCTCAAACTAAGGCACCAGCCAAGGAGAAATAGGCAGTAAACTTCGAACTCCTACCAAGACCTAGCCGACGAACACGATATTCTCCACTGTTGAGTGGAGAGTGAGATCTGATTCTCACGTGAACTCTGGTGCCCCTTTTCTGACCATGTCCCCTGGATGGGGAGGCCTGGTGGCACTCAGAAGAAGGATAGCAAGTTACCAAGAAGAGACTCGATAATCTTAGAGCATACATAGGGGGAAGAAGTCTCCCTCAATCACAGACATAGGGGAGGGGAGAAGGGGGGAGGTGGGAAGGAGGGAGGAATGGGAGGAAACAGGGGAAGGGCTAACAATCAAGATGTAATATGAATAAATTAATTTAAAAAAATAAAAAATAAAAAAATAAAAATAAAAAAATAAAACATTTTATAAAAATTTAGTCTCAATTAAAAATAAATTTTTTAAATGTTTTAAACTTCTTGAAATCAGAAAATAAAAATGTTATAACATATTTACTAAGCCTGTATAATACTGGCACCAAAATCTGATGAGGATTTAGCAATATCAACAAATCTACAGAGCAGTAGCCTAAGTTCTCAGCTACAGAATTAACTGGGGAAAAATATTTTCAAAAAATGTTGCTATAACAACTATATAAACAGATGAAAATGAGCATTAATTTCGCCTTTAAAACTCAAAATAATAAACCTAATATGAGTGCTAACACTATAAAATGCCTGAAAGAAAACAGTTGAAAAAATGTAGATTTAAGAGTGGGAAAGGTCTGGGTAGGGCCAATGGACAGGACATTCTCCACAGTTGATTGGAGAGTGGGGGCTGACCTTCACACAAACTCTGGTGCCCCATATTTGACCACATCCCCTGGATGGGGGGGGGCCTGGTGGCACTCAGAGGAAGGATAGCAGGCTACCAAGAAGAGACTTGATACCCTATGAGCATATACAGGGGGAGGAGGTCCCCCTCAGTCACAGTCATAGGGGAGGGGAGTGAGGGGAAAATGGGAGGGAGGGAGAAATGAGAGGATACAAGGGATGGGATAACAATTGAGATGTAATATGAATAAATTAATAAAATATGTTTTTAAAAAAATAGTGGAAAAGATTTTCTTAGACGAGACACAAAGAGCATTAACTAAAAAGAAAACTTTTGATAAATTAGACTATCATAAATAAAGCTTATGTTCTACCAAGCTTAAAATTATTTAAAAGAAATCTAAGAAAACATACAAATGTGGGAGTGTTCTTCTAATTAAACTGATTTGGAGGTGATAGCTATGTTTATCTGTGGGTATAAAGATAAGACTTAAAATAAATTTAGGAGCCGGGCATGGTGGTGCACACCTGTGATGCCAGCACTCAAGGAGGCGGAGGCAGGTGGATTGCTGTGAGTTTGAGGCCAGCCTAGACTACAAAGTGAGTTCAAGACAGCCAAGGCTACACACGGAAACCCTGTTTTGGGAAAACAAACAAACAAAAGTATAATAATAAAGTAAAATAAAAATAAAGTTAGAGATAATGTCATACTGGTTAGATTTCTGGTATGAAGTCGATTTCCCTCCTTTTGAGCGGGCCGTAAGCCCACTTAGAGCGCTGACGGCTACCACCAACATGTGAGTGCTACTTAGTGCGCCCTTACGAGTATCCTGTTGATACTGGTCATTGTTATGGTTCATACATGTTGCTTCTGGTCTTGGGAGGGGCTGAAGGAAGGAAAGGAAAGGAAAAAATAATATAACTGTATTTTAATTTTAAATGTATTTAAAAACTAGTGATTTGGGAGAAGCTGGAGAGATGGCTCAGCAGTTTAAAAGCATTTCTTATAGGAGTTCCATAAGAAGACCAACAAAGCCAACTAACCAGGCTGGACTTAGACCCCTACACAGATGTAATCGATGGGCAGCTTGGTCTTCATATAGGTCCCCTACTAAGGGGAATGGACTCTGTTTTTCAGTCACTTTCCCCTGGCTATAGGGGAAAAGGATGAGCTCAGTATTGATGTGACTTGATACGCTGAGGTGGGTGGATAGAAGGGGCTCCCCTTCTCTGAGGAGTAAGGGAGAAAGGAGAGGGGAAACAGGAAGGGAGGGTGGGACTGGGAAGAGAGGAGGGTGGGGGGCTATGACCAGGATGTAAAGTGAATAACTAATTTTTTAAAAACTTAAGAAGCACATGTTGCTCTGGCAGAGGACCTGGATTTGGTTACCAACATCCACATGATGGTTTACAACCATATTTAATCCAATTCCAAGGGACCCAACATCTTTCTCTGTCTTCCACAGGCACCAGGCATAAGGTGCACATATATACATGCAGGCAAAACATTAAATAAATAAATCTAAAAACATATGGGAGGAAAGTAATGAACTATTGATGCATATAATTAAATAGATGAGTATTGTGAACATTATGTTAACCTTAAAAGTTCAGATCCAGGAGTGGTATACCCGGGTCTTGAGGCAGCACTATTCCCAATTTTCTGAGAATGCACCAGATTGATGTCCAAAGTGGTTGCACAAGTTTGCACTCCCACCACCAATGGAGGAGTGTTCCCCTTTCTCCATATCCTCACCAGCATGAGCTTTTACTTGAGCTTTTTATCTTAGCCATTTTGATGGGTATAAGGTGGAATCTCAGAGTCCTTTTGATTTGCATTTCCCTGATAACTAAGGATAATGAGCATTTCTTTAAGTGATTCTTGGCCACTCCATATCCCTCTGTTGAGAATTCTGTGGTTAATTCTATACCCCAGAGGATCCACCCAGCAGTGCCTCAAAACAGATGCTGAGACTCACAGCCAAACATTGGGTGATTTGTAGGGAAACTTGCGGGAAAGTGGAAGGAAGGAGAGAAGGACCTGGAGGTGACAGGAGCCCCACAAGAAGACCAACAGAGCCAACTCACCAGAGCCTAGAGGGGCCTGTGTAAACTGAAGCGCCAACCAAGGACTTTGCATGGACAGGACCTAAGTCCCTACAAATATGCTGAGGGTCAGCTCAGGATTCATGAGGGTCCTCTAGTAAGAGAAGTAGGGGCTGTCTCTGACAGGGACTCTCTTGCCAGGTTTTCAGTCCCTTCCCCCTGGCAGGACTGCCTTGCCAGACCACAGGGGAAGAAGACACACTCGGTCCTGATATGACTTGATGAGCCAGGGTAGGGATGGAAGGGGGTTCCCCTCTTCTCAAGAATAGAGGAGGGAGATGTGGGAGAGGGAGGAAGAGTAGGGATGGGAGGTCAGGAAGGATGGGGCTATGACATAAAGTGAATAAATAAATAAATTAAAAAGAGCTCATTAACATATAATCAATACCACTAATCTGGCTGCTGTAAATTTCATAATTACTTGTGAAATTTTGTCATGGATGGTATTGGCATCTAAATGAAACTGTATCCATGAGTAATAAATGGAATCTATATTGTTCCCCCCCAAAAAAATTCAGATCCAGGGGCCAGTAAGTTGTCTCAGCAAGTAAAGGTGCTTTGTCACCAAGCCCAGTTCCCTGTGTTCACACAGGACCTATATGGTAGAGGGAAAGAACAAAGTCCTTCTGGTTGTCTTCTGATTTCAACACACACAAGTACACACACACACACACACACAAACACACACACACACACACACACACACGCTGTACTAAATAAAGAAGTATAATTTTAAAGACTCAGATACAAATCAAAACACAAAATCAAACAAAATAATTTATGGTGACATAAATAGAAACAATGGCTGCCTTTTGAAGGTAATGACCAGGAAGGAATAAAAGGAGACTTCTTGAGTGAAAGAAACATGACAGATTTTAATTGAGATGGTATTTAATATTTAATAATACTTTCATCAAATTGTACATTTAAAAATGTTTTCATTGTATTATATATAAATTCTACTTTGATTCTTTTAAACTGCCAGTACAGGAAAACCAATTCCAGTTCCTTCCATTACAAATCAAGAGATATCAATTCCTAAGAAAAATAAAAAACAACTGTTCTGGCTTACTTTCTATTGCTGTAATAAAGAAAAGGCTAACCAAAAGCAACTTGGAAAAGAGAGGGTCAATTTTTATTATATTTTATATATAACATATAATGAAGAGAAATCAAGGCAGGAACTCAAGACAGAAACCTGGGTGCAAGAAATGAAGCAAAGAGTTCCAAGATGGCGGTGCCTATCACGCACTATATCTGATCTACAGCACAGAGACCTGGGACCGGACTGGGAGCCACAGACTGAAAGAACTGGTGAACACTAGGTCAAACAACAACCCACAGAGGTCCTGAAACTACTCCCCAGACTTTGGAACTGAACACACCTGCGGTTGCAGCTGGCCTCTATAACCCAGGCACCGTGTATGGGACGGTGGAATACCTGAGCTCCTGATCTGGGAAAGACTCAAGGAAACAGGTAAATCTATCTTCAGACACCCCCACCTGCCCCTTGCCAGTCCACGGAGAGCCCCCAGAAACGGGGAAGCCCAGGCGACAGTGAACACTGTGCCCAGCAACAGCGTAAATGGTCCAGGCAGGTCCTGGCCAGTGTCAGGCAGCTGGCCTCAGCGGACCGAGCCTGCAAAATTGGGCTAATAGCACTCAGCCAGGACAGTCTCCATGGCCCGGCAGAGACTCCCATGCTCTTGGGAGAAGTTGGACTGCTCTGAGAGGTATGGAAGAGGTCTGAATTGCGGCCACAACTCACTGGGACTGAACCTCAAAAGGTGCGCAGTCTAGACTGGTCTGCTATCTAGACTGTTTTGAGCAGAAACCTGACTACCAGCCACAGTGGTCTGGGCCTAGACAATTGGACAGTTACAACCTGGCCTGGCCAATCCCCATGGCCCGGCGGGGTTTCCCACACTCTTGGGAGACGCTGGACTGCCTCAAGGGGTCAAGACAGAAAATTAAACTGTGGCCCTCCACACAGCTGGTCTGAATCCCCTCAGTAGCATGAACAGGATCAGGCAGAAGCCTACCTCTGCTGACCCAGCCAGGAGCTTAGGTGTACAGCAAAGTCTCCTGGAGCAGAAACCAGGTCACCTGCCAATTCCAGGGAAGAACTCCCTGATACCCACAGGCAAGGACACATGGCCTATAATCACTCACCAACTATCCACTCTCAACGACCAGTGAAGGACACTAGAAGCTACCACCCAACATTAGAGATAGCAAGATGACTAAAGGACAGGGTAAGAACACAAACCACAAAAACCAAAACAACTTGGCATTTCCAGATCTGAACTATCCCAAAGAAACCAAGCCTGAGAACTCAAATACAATCAAAATACAAGAAAATGACCTCAAATCCTTAGTAATGAAGATGATAATGGGGGAAATGAATAAAATCTGTAATCAAATGCAGGAAGACACAGCCAAACAGGTGGAAGACATAAAAGAGACCTATAGAGAGGCACCAGAAAAAATTTAGGAAAATACAAACAACCAGATGAACAAAATCAATAAAACAGTTCAAGATTTGAAGATGAAAATGCAGTGATAAAATCACAGACAGAAGAAAAATGGGAGAAACCTAAACAAATGTTCAACGTCTTTAGTCATCAAAGAAATACAAATCAAAACAATTCTAAAATTCCATCTTACACCCATCAGCATGGCTAAGATCAAAAATTCAAGTGACAACACATGCTGGCTAAGATGTGGAGAAAAAGGAACACTCCTTGATTGCTGGTGGGAATGCAAACTTGTACAACCACTTTGGAATTCTATCTGGTGCTTTCTCAGAAAACTGGGAATAGGGCTTCCTCAAGACCCAGCTATTCCACTCCTTGGAATATACCGAGAAAATGCTACACCACACAACAAGGACATATGCGCAACTATGTTCCTAGCAGCCTTATTCATAATAGCCAGAACCTGGAAACAGCCCAAATGCCCCTCAGTTGAAGAATGGATAAAGAAACTGTGGTACATTTACACTATGGAATACTATTCAGCTATTAAAAACAAGGAAATCCAAAATTTGTGAACAAATGGATGGAACTGGAAATGATCATACTGAGTGAGTTAACCCAGAAGCAGAAAGACTCAAATGGTATATACTCACTTATAATTGGGCACTGGCCCAAGGGGCATGTCTCATGAAAGTCTTCACTTATTAGGAGATTGGGATAGATAGGAGGACATCCTACTGAGACTCTAGGTAAGAGAAATACAGGAGATGGGGAATAGAAGGAACCAGAGTGTCCTAGAAACCTACAAGAAGAACATAGTGACGGGTGGATCTGGACCCAGGAGGGTCTGCTCAAACTATTGCACTAATGAAGGACAATACAAGTAGTAAACATCGAACCCCTACTCTGATCTACCCAATGGACAGCACATTCTCCACAGTTATGTGGAGAGCAGGGACTGACTTTGACATGAACTCTGGTGCCCCATATTCGACCACCTCCCCTTGGTGGGGAGACCTGATGGCACTCAAAGAAAAAATAAGCAGGCTACCAAGATGAGACTTGATTGTCTGTGACCATATGGTGGGAGAGGAGGTCCCCCTCATTCTTAGACCTAGGGGAGGGGAATAGGGTGAAAGCAGGTGGGAGGGAAAAATGGGAGAATACAAATGATGGGATAACAATTGAGTTGTAATCTGAATAAATTAATTAAATAAAAATTAAAAGTAAAAATAAATAAATAAATAAAAGTGGGAGGCAAGCCCCACATGGTACAAGTAGAAAATTGATTCCCCACAAGCTATAATCTGACCTCTATACACCCATGTTGTAGTTCAAGCATATCCTAGCACATATAAATAGATAAATAAATAACTATTATTTTAAAAAGAAAAACAGAAAAGAAAAGAAATGAAGCTAAGGCCTCGAGGAATGCTACTTCCTCAGCTGCATCCTGGCTTGCTCAGTTTACTAAGAAACTCTGGAGAAACTTGTCCAGGGTGAGCACCGCCCACAGTGGGCTGGGCCCTCCCACACTGCCAATCAGGAAAATGTCTGCAGACTTCTTGCATACAAGAGGCATTTCCCCCTCCCTCCCCTCCCGCACCCCCCACCTGCTGCCATTTATTTATTTAATCACTTTACAGCCTGACCCCAGCTCCCTCCCTCCTCTCCTCAGTCCCACCCTCATGCCCCCCTCCCCTGATCCCCCTTCTCCTTCTCAGAGGAGTACCCAAGGGGTACCAACCCACCCTGGCACCTCAAGTCTCAGGACTAAACTAGAGGCATTTTTCTAAGTTGAGGTTGCTCTTCCCTAATAACTCTAGCTTGTGACAAAAAACTATCCAGAATGGCAAGTGATCCATCTGCCTTCCTAAACCCATCATTCAATGATAGCACAGATTAAACAGAAAGTTCCAAAATGTATTTAATTTCTACAGACTGGGGAAATTATATTCACAACAGAAAAACAAGGACAGTAAGCAACCAATAACATGGTTTTAATCTGCCAATTGCCTCTTTCCATTGCATCCATACAGGGCTCAACTTCTAAGGAAAACCCACCTGAGCATCAAACAGTGCCTATAACCTTTCCAGCCTTGCCTCCATAAATTGGGAATAACTCCAGACAAACACTGTCATCAGGACAACAGCCAGTGCCTCCAGAAGCAATCACCCCCAGTAGCCCCAACAAGGACATTCAAGTCAGCAAGACTGACCTTTCCCAACATTAACCCAGATTCTTACCAAGCTGACATGGATATGAACTTATTTTGTCCAGCTGGCTGCAAAACACATGCATAAATTCCTTCTTGCTCACCCGCATGCTAGCCTTTCCCTCCCCTCTTCCTGTTTCTTTTCTTTTTCACACATGCACAAACAGTCACGTCGTCATATGAGACAAGTGAACACTGAATCTTGTGGGTAAAAAGCCAGATGTTTTCCAATTTTCCTTCACAAAACTATATTTTATATCATGTTCTTCTATGGATTTATAGCCAATGAAGAGATGTTACTACATTAGCTCATGGAGGGGGATGATAAAAACTGGAAAGGAAGAGTCAGACAAGGCAAAGAGAAGCTATCCAGAAGGCTGCAATTGGAGAAGCATGACAAATGGGCAGCACAGTTTTAGAGGGTTCAGGCAGAGAGGCAGATTGCCTGACTGGGAGAGATTCTCCACAGCTGGAGCATCGCACACACCATCTGGAATTTTTTAAATGTGCTTTCCCCAGGTGATCTGATTTTCAGAGTGCCAATGGAGATGAGAAAGGGGGAGATTGTATAGCTCAGAATAGCTTCAAATGCTCCCCAAATTATTTAATGAAATCTTCTTTGAATCAGTTTCAGCTTCTCCAAACTGAACCTCCAGTTTTGTGTTATTTCCTTACCACTAGTTGAAAGTTTGGGTTTTAACCCCTAAAGGTTTTATATGTAGGGGAACAAAACAACACTTAGTTTAGTGGTCAAAAGAGTCATTCAAGCTGTCAGATGTGGTCCAAATTTCCAGTACAGGCCAACAAAGGCTTGTTTTCAGCCTGCTCCTTGACTGATCTTAGCAAAACTTTTGCCAGTTGCCAAATGGACAGCTTATACCAAGGTCCTCAGTTTTCTTTCCCAGATGGACCAAACTCCAGATTAAAAACACTGAAGAAAAATAAAATTTAAAAGATACATTTCTTAAATTAAAAGAACAACCATAAACCCTTATAAAACTGAAGGGTTGGTTTTCTTTCTTTCATAAACATCTATATGTGTGAATATGAATGTGGGCTTATAGAGAAAAAGAGAAAACAGTAAAAAGTTTGCTTTGGCATAAGAGGATAGGGAAAAATTAAAGATAGATGAGGGATTATGGTTACTTCCTCACTTGCTTTTCTGTTTGGTTTGATTGGTTTGTGTTTGTTCATTTTGTTTTCCATCTACTCTTTGTGTAAAAGGCCAGATAGTAATTAGTTTAGGGTTTTAGGCCATGCAGGCTCTATTATAATCACCCAATTCTGCCACTGGATCACAATAGCCACCACAGACAATATGTAAATGAATGGCTGTAGCTGCATTCAATATATTGATATTGAAATTTGAATTTCATAGTTGACATGTCATCCGATATTATTATATTTTTCTTCTTTTTAATCAGCTCAAATGGTAAAAAACCAGTGTTATCTTGCAGAATATACAAAACTAGGCAGTGGGTCAGACTTGAGCCATACTTTTCTAATCTCCGTTTTATACCAATAAAGATCATTATCCTACTTTCATTTCCTGAACTACACAATAGTTAAAGCAAATTCTTTCCTATGACCTTGCTTGATATATTTTTTAATTAAAGTGTCCTATTGTATTGTGAAGGAATGTGGTATACAGTTTCAGGATCAACACTAGAGGTCAAATTACATACATACATAAAATAAATTCCTTTCCCACTTTTAAAGTCTTAAGAATATTCTATTTGCCTATTCTATTATTGTATCTTCTTTTATTCTTATCCATTTCAAGAAAGATTGGTCTGTAATAATACTAAGCATTTTCAAGTATCTACCATTGCTTTACTTTGATGACAAAAGCTAATACAGACACCTTTAATTTCTTTCACTCTTTTTTTTTAATATCAAAACATTAACATGCCAGCCCAAATAAAATAACATTTTTATTTTAGCGGACTCATTTTCTGAGAACAACAAATTCATTGTCATTAAAACAGATATAGTTGCAAAAATTACAGAATAGTTGAAATTGTATAATGAAAAGTTCAGGTGAACACATTTCAGTTTTCCCTGAAAGGACTGTATCTAGGTAAAGGTATCAGGTCAGGAGTTTCAACAATAGACATGGTCCTACTCTCACATCACTTGAGTTAAGTTGTGGAGACACTTAAAAATACATAAATGAATAAGTGACTCAATAAACTTAATATTTAATATAATTTTATATCTTAAAATTTTATGAAAATATGGAATCTCTCATTAATATGTTAAAAATAAAAACTATGAGAAAAATTTAATCCCAAAAAATATATGGAAAAATGCTTTCTTCCTACCAAGAACAACATTCTTAAAGTGCTACAGGAAAAAAAGTCACAGTATAATGAAACACACCTCTAACACTGATGGAAAAAATACTTTGACTAAAAAAGCGATTACTACAGAAGAAAAAGAAGGTTTTACAAAGACAGTAAAATATGGGAAATAAGTCAAAAAGGACATAATAAAAGGATAATAGGACCTAAAAGAATAGCCTTAAGGCATATATTGGGGATATATTTCTTTGTTTAAAGTCAACTATTTATTTAAAAATTGAAGTGTGTAGTGTTTAAAAATATACCTCCCCAAATTAATAAGAAACAATAAAGAACCAAAACAGTCAATTGTGTGCTCTTCCCTAAGAAGAAGTTTTTTCCCATCTCATCATTCTATATAACTGCCTGTAGTTCTTGGTGTATGATTGCTGCTTCTGGGACTTTTGTTTGCCTATGTTAGCACGTCTATAAAACTATATGTACAAGTAAAATTATTCAGACTGAATAGGTTGTATTTATGTATTAGGAATGTGTATGTGTGCATGCACATACATGCTAAGTAACAACAGCCATTGAAAAATGAAGCCATAACTTGAAAAAAGAGAAAGGATGAGTTTGTGGGAAGGTATAGAGAGAGAAAGGAGAGAAAAATGAGATAATTATATTACAATCTCAAAATAAAAGAATTATTTTTAAAAGAATCAAATGTACTGTCTGGTGATGGGTATAAATGATAATTTATCAAGGTGCCCTGACTATAAGACGTGCAGAGACAAAAATGGAGCAAGGATTGAAGGAGTGGCCAACCAAAGACTGACCCTACTTGAGACCCATCCCATGGAGAGACTCAATCCCTGACACTATTTATGTTACCTGCTTTGCTTGTAGGCAGGAGCCTAGCATAACTCCTCTGAGAGGCTTCGCCTAGCAGCTGATGGAAACAGATGCAGAGACCCACAGCCAAACATTAGACAGAACTTGGGGAGTCCTATGGAAGAGTGGAGCCAGAGGGGTCAGGGACTCCATAAGAAGACCTACAGAGTCAACTAGCATGAGTCCATAGGGGCTCACAGAGATGGAACCACCAACCAAAGACCATGCATGGACTGGTCCTAGGCCCTCCACATATAAATAGAAGATGTGTAGCTTGGTCTTCATGTGGATCCTCCAACAACTGGAGTGGACGCCCTCTCTGACTCTGTTGCCTCCCTTTGGGTCCCATTCCCCTAACTAGACAGCCTGTCTGGCCTCAGAGAGAGAGAATGCACCTAGTTATGTAGCAACTTAATGTGCTAGGGAGGGTTGGTAGCCATGGTGACCTCCCCCTTCTCTGAGGAGAAGAAGAGAGAATGGGGGGAAGGGTGTGCAAGGGGGGAGACTGGGAGGAAGGGGGACTGTAATCAGGATATAAATGAATTAGTAAATTAATTAATTTTAAAAAGGGGTTAAGGAAAGAAACATCCCACATGCTGAGAGGAAGAAGTGGTACACCAGTGGCAGAGAGAGAGGATGCTGGGTGCAGAAGGTGGGCAGGAAAAAAAAAAATCAACCAATCATGGCAAAAAGAATCCATCAAATTTGAAAACAAAAGTTTTAAAAACCCTGACAAAGTTCATGTAGGAGAAATGTGGGCTAGAGAAAAAGAAAGCTGAGACAGCTGACAAGACTTATACCTGAATTTAACCACTACATGAAAGTCACTTCTCAGTACATCTCCAGGCCCCTTCTGCAACTCCAACGGCATGAGAGCTCATTGCTAGCCTCAGAAGCTGCTTGCTGTTAAAGATTTACATAATTTGCGGTTTATCTGTATTTATGTAATTCTTCACAGTTTAATTTTGAAAAATTCTTACTCTTTTCATGTTTCAACTAGTTTATCTGATCCATTTATGTACTTGCTGTTTCAGTCATTTTTGCATGATGATAAACTTTGAGTTAGGTTTTATAAAAGTCTCTGACTCTGCAAGATTTTTCTTTAAAAATAATTTTAAATATTTTCTTACTTAAATTTTAAATTTTACTTCTTCCTACCTCAGTTATCATTAATTACACATACCTTTTCATATGTTAACTATCCTATTTCTGTTTAAGGCATGTCTTTTTTTAAAAAAATCCCGACATAATACATTTTACATCTAAATTGACCTTGTGGTTTTTAGGAGGTTAATTTTCACAGGCTAACCATTCCATAGAATGCCTTACTTCAAGTTCTTGTTATTATTTACGTACCTATTCATTTTACATCCCAACTGTAGCCCCTCCTCCTCTCTACCCTTTTCCACCCTCTCCATATTCCCCCTAAAGCCCCTCCCCTACTCCTTAGAAAAGGACAACCCCCACAGCAACCCACCCTGCACATCAAGTCACATCAGGACTGAGGCATTCTCTTGCAGCATAGTTGAGAAGGTTTCATTTCTGTCAAGACAGATGATATTAAGAACACACACTAAGGCCATCTCTGAGAAGACTGAAAAGTCTTTATGCTGCATCATACAAGCATATAACAAGACTCAGTGCCTGCAGAAGACAGCAAAGGGCATTGGATCCTCTGTGGTCTGTCATGTAAGTGGATGGAATGGAACCCTGATCCTCTGCAGAGAAACAATTCTTAACTGCTTCTTAACTGCTGAGGCATCTATTCAGCCCCAAAATAGGATATGATTTTAAAAACAGCCCTGCCATGATCAAAAATTGAGCAAGATGTTGAAAAGCATTCATTAAGACCTTAGCAGAATCCAAGCTAACTGTCCTCTGAGAGACTCCACCCAGCAGCCGATCGAAACAGATGCTGAGACCCACAGCCCAACATTAAGACTGACATCTAGGAATCTTGCGGGAGAGTTGGGGAAAGGATAGAGGGATCCGAAGGGGACAAGAAGTCCACAAGACGACCAACAGAGACAACTAACCGAATCCCATGAAGGCTCACAGAGACTCAACCACCACCCTAACTAAGCACATGCATGGACTGGATCTAGGTCTCCTATTCTTATGGAGCTGATGGACACCTTAGTCTTCATGTGGGTCACTTAGCAACTGGAACAGGGGCTGTCACTGACATGGACACAGTTGCCTGCTATTGGGTAACTTTCCCCTAGCTGTGAAGCCTTGTCTAGCCTCAGTGGAAGAGGATGCCCGTAGTCTTGATGCTACATGAGGTGGCAGGTGGGATGGCACAGGGGAGGAAGGGGCGGCTACCTTCTCTGGGAAGAAGGGGAGGGAGAATTGGGACTGGGAGAAGGAGGGGGCTGTGATTGGTATGTAAAATTAATTAATTAATTAGTTAATTAATTAAGAGGGAAAAAAGAAAAGTACAATGTTAGTGTGGATATTTAGGCAATGTAACTTCATGACAGACCCACATCCCCTTTACATAGCCAATTTGTGGTAGAAACCAACAGGACTAAAAATTTTTTAATTCATATAAATTTCCTATGTATTAATTATATAGGTAAATCTTTGATTAAGAGAGGTAAGCTAATTCACACATGGTTCTAAATGAGTTGGTGACCGACCTAGGACTCCAAACCTTGTGTAGCGTCTCCCAAATGACCCAATAGATTTCCATTGCAATGCACTGCAAATTAAATACTATATATGAGAGACTTTAAATACATTTATTAATAAAAACTTGTAAAATGAAAATGTCTATATAGTAAGTGGTATTGAAGATAAAATGTTGGCTTTTCCCAGGGTTATAAAGGGACAATGGCTAGATATGCACACAATAAGCTCACTGTGGTGGGCAGGGGTGTGGAGGGAAAAAACTGATGAGAAAAATTTTCTCCACAATCCCTATAAAGAAGTTTTCTCTTTCAATTAGCCACCTTAGGATTTCCCTGCTTATGAGTTAGAATCATAACCAACATAGTATTCTATAGCAGTGTTTCATTTTACAACAGCAGTATTACTCCATGTACAATGTCATATATCTTGTTTGTTTTCCTTTTTAATTGGGTGATAACTTCCCCTTATACTGCTTTCTAGAATTCAGCCTGGCAGGAAACACATGTCAGTTTCTTCTATATCCTTGCTCTTTCCAAGCACCAGGTGTCAAACTATTAGGAATTGTGTACCTTAAATAATACATGCTAAAAGAGAAATAACTAGTCATTTCTAGTTACAAACAAAATAATGAAATATAGTGACCTTCCAACCTTTCTTTGTTGTTCACAGACACTTGGTATCAAGTAGCTAAATCTTCTTGTTAAATATTTTGAGGCTGTTTTAAAAGGTGTCTCTTGTTGCCTCTTTCCCCATCTCTCTGATGTCTACAAATATTAAGGCCTAAGAGACCAATACGATTACCATGGCCTTCAACCAGAGATTTAAATTTATAACCATGGGATGCACTCAGATTTCAGACAGTAATTTTTCCATAAGCAAAGCTGATGGTCAGAGCCAGGAGCCATGAAGTAAGGAAAGTTAAATCCAAAAGCTAAGCCAAGAACTATAATACGAAGTTGGCAAAGAGAAGCCAGGAAGGGAAATGGGTGTCAAACCTAAGCCAAAGGAGTTACAAACACCTCATCTCACCCCAAGCACCTAGAGAGACTGCAAAGCTACCACTGCTACTTTAGATAGTCTCCTTAAACACTGCTGACCAAGACTGGCCCCAAGGAAGGTCAGGTTTGGAGAAGTGCAAGGGTGGCACGAAGGCCTTCTTTCTTCCATGGCTTCTTAGCTTTTCATCTTTTCTCTGGTGTGAATTTGATTGCTAGCAGTTCAGGCTTAGATATGTGCCCTTCCTTCCCTGAACAAATAATTGAATCTCTATGAACCTCAGCTAAATGTTAATATGTACCATCATAGATTTCATAATTACAAGAGAAATGTGTTTTTTTTAATTCTGGAACATTTTACAACACAAAAACAATGGATTATTTTAGAAAACATATTATAAACCTCCAGGAAGACTGGTCTGTGGTTAAGGTACTTGCCATGTGAGCAGAAAGCATGAGGACCAGAGTTCAGATCTCCAGAATCGACACAAATGTTACGAGAGCACGGCAGCTCACCTGTAATTCCACTGTGATGAAAGCAGAGAGGAGATCTCCTAAGCACGATGCCTAACTCTGCTGCCTGACTAGTGAGACCTTACCTCAGTATATAAGGCAGAGAGCAATGGAAGACTCCCAAAGTTAGCCTGGGCATCCAAAGGCCCTTTACACACATGCTCATGTGCACTGCCCCTACGAACATATGCATACACATATAATACAAATTTAACAAAAATGTTAATATTGATAATGATCGACAGGTTAATGTGAGAAAGAAAACACTCACATTTTGAAACTAGAGCAACAGAACTCACCAACAATTAACAAGACAAATAAATCATATTCTATTGTCTTAGAGATCAGGAAATTATAAACTAATCATCAAGAGAACAGTTTTCATCTTAGCAGAAATTTAAAACATTAATAAGATTAATGTTGGTGAGGGCACAATGGGAGGAAGCAAGACACATTCACAGTATAAGAAATACAAACCATTTGGGTAAGCAATACACTTGAATTAAAATAGAAAATAACCATTCTACTTCTAGTAAAATTTCAGAAATCTATATATATAGAGAGATATATATAGATTAAAATGACTGAAATATAAATGTGTACCCAACTTATACACTAACTTTTATTTATTTGCATGTTTGTTACACATGTTGTTTTTAGAGATTAATAAGAAAAAGTATGAGCCAGGTGTGGTGGTTCATGCTTGTAATCTCAGCACTCAGGGAGGCAGAAACAGGTGTGTCTCTGTCAGTTTGAGGCCAATCTGTTCTACAACGTGAGTCCAGGACAGCCAAAGTTACACAGAAAAATCTGTCTCAAAAACACACACACACACAAAAAAACACAAAACCCCAAAAAAAAGAAAGAGAAAAAGAAAAAGGATAGAAATCTACACAACTGTTAAAAACTATATAGTCCACATAAATAAAATCATATAACATACGGTGGAGGAAAAAGTTTATACTATGTATAGTCTGTATATCTCCCATCTATACTGATGAGAAACTATGCATAACTAGTCCTTTCTAGGCAGAAACAAAGGAATTAATGCACCATTCTTCCAGCTTTTCCTTGCAGATATATAGATATAGATATAGATACATGATAAATCTTCTCATTAAATACTTATATGTTGTTCTTATAGTACATTTTGCAGTATCTCCAATCCATATAAACTTTTCATATTTTTTAAATAAAAAGATTCATCTCACCCTAATCAAACTAGAAAAGGTTAAAAAAAATGACAACAAATCCTGGTGTAGATAGAGAAAAGGGAATACAATATTGTTGGGGCACCAGTATGTAAATCAATGTGAAATTTCCTCAAGAAGCTAGAAACCGATCTAGCATATAGCTCAGCTAGACCATTCCTGGGCATAGTCACAAGGATTCTATATCCTACTTCATAGATACTTTACCATCCAATTTACCTTCTAATCTAGTCACAAGTTCAGAAAATGGAAATATCTTAGCTAAGTGATGAATAGATAATGAAATGTGGTCTACTTATACAATAAAATATTATTTAGCCATTCAGGAAAATAAAATGAAATCTACAAGTAAATGAATGGAGCTAGAAACAACTGAGTGATATAATCCAATTCACCATCACCCCAAAATAATATTTATTCTCATCTATAGATGTTAGCTTTCTATCCTCAAATATATGTGTCTCAAATGAAACACCAAAAATAAAAATCAGGAAATTACTAAGGAGCCATGGGGAGGGGCTTTCAAGAGTGGGAAGAAGGAATATTCTGGTATAGAGGATAAAGGGAGAACAATAGAATGGAAGGGTTAAACAAGGTGGTGATAAAAAGCAGGGTAGAGGAGGGAGTATGGAGAGAAATAAATAACACTAAAGGCATTTTTAAACGATATATAGGAGGCCACTACTATAGAAATTTCATATATGTATGTTAATATATATTCATAAAAACTTAAAATGAAGTTCCTCTCTAACAAGGTCACAATGCTCCAACTAGACATCAGAGAGTAGCAAATAAAAGTCTCAGTGCCAACAGGTCACTTTGCTTGGACTTGCTGCCCAGTGAGGTTCTACAGACACCGAACGTTACAGGCCGCTGTCGCTGCTTTGGCTGCCCTCCAGAATACAATGGTAAGAATCTACTGCTGAAGATACCACAGACCTCAGTCTTAGAACATGGAAATTGAAGGGTGCGGCTGACTTAGAAGCTTCATTTCTACTGGCTAGTTTTCATAGTTCTGGAAGGTGCTATCTACACTACAGGACGTGAAAAGTAACCATCAACCACATCCAGCTGTGAACCCTGCCAGCTGTATATGCAAGATATATGCACTGGTGTGACAGTGGCATGAACATTATGTGTAGGCTTTGAACTTTTTAAACCTACTTTATTTGGGGTTTTTTAATGTTTATCCCTCTCTTTTAACCCACATACCCTAGATGGGAGAGAAAAGAGGCTACTAGGAACAGAAGAGACAGACGTTTTTTATACTCAGTTCCTTGGGGCGATTCCACTGGCATAACTGTTAAGATTCCAATAGACCAGTTAAACAACAAAACAGCAATTCAGTGAAGGTAACTAACTGCAGCCACTGAAACCCAGAGGAGCAGCCGGAGTCTGAAGCCTTGAAGTCTTCATTGGAGCGGTTCTCTCTGGGGTGTCTTGAAGTGAAGTGATGAACAGCCAAGACCAAAAAAGTCCTGCCTCTTGTTTGGAGCGTGTGTGTGTGTGTGTGTGTGTGTGTGTGTGTGTGTGTGTGTGTGTGTGTGTGTCTTCTCAGAGTCCCTACTAAGATGTTTATTAGTTGGGAAAGGTCCTGACCCTGCAAGAGGTGGTTTTCCTTCTAGTGAACAAACATTGCCTGTTCTCTCACAAGTCCGCTTTTAGCAGAAAAACACCACACATCCTCACACAAGTCTGTTTCATATCCCATAATTGGGATCAAAACAAAAACATGTTTACATCCACTATAAACATCGAAGTAAACAAGCACTTTTTGATTGGATGCAAACCCTATTTTACAGAATGAAACCCATATCTGGCACTATTACACCAAGAACCTGTGGCTAGACTGGTCATATGCCCTAAGGGAGAACCTACTACTATTCTTCTAAAAGGAAAGCATTATACTAACTCTTTACTAACTTCTTATTATACAAATAGAGCAATGTATCTCTAACTCCTAGTCTAGAAGCAGCCATTCACAGTAAATGCTGATTAACATAGAAACCCACACTGGCTAAGATGTAGAGAATGCTTAATCCTAAGTGCAACATGTATGCTGTCTCCACTCCTCCCAAGGCTCAGGGATCACTACAAAAGAAGAGTAGAAAGATTGTAAGAGTCAGAGGCCATGTATAAGCACAAGGAAACAGCGCCTTCTGGACACAGCACATTTAAACTCACAGCAAGGGCTGGAGAGATGGCTCAGAGGTTAAAGGCACTGACTGCTCTTCCAGAGGTCCTGAGTTCAATTCTCAGCAACCACATGGTGGCTCACAACCATCTATAATGAGATCTGGTGCCCTCTTCTGGCCTGCAGGTGTACATGCAGACAACACTGTATACATAATAAACTCACAGCAATTGAAACAGCATGCACAAAATTGGTGCGAATCCAAGCCAGAAAATATCTCAGTGTGGAGATGGGAGTTGGACACAAACTCCCACCCATTGCTATGGGGTTATCAATTGTCATTGCTGGGATGTGGGGGAACAGCTAAGTCAACAACGCCGCAGTGAAAGAACATAGTTAAGAATGTTTGAGCTACATGGTTGGTCTTGAAGGGAATAAGAAAATGGACACAAAGTTGAGATGGATGGGTATAGAAGGAGGAACATTTTTGGGAAGAGTTGAGGAAAGTGAATATGACCAACAACAACAACAACAACAACAACAACAAACACACACACACACACACACACACATCTTTTTAAAAATTAATGTGAAAAAACTAAAACCAAAACAACAACAACAAAAATCATATAAAGCAGAAGTGAGACTGAATGATAGAAGATGACAAGGAGTTGAAAGAGAGAAGCTAGGGAAATGGAAGGGTGTTTGTAAGTAGATATAGTCACTATACATGATGGACTTCAAAAATTAGTCTTTTGAAATTTACTACTATGCAAGTATGTCACAAAATCAACAATTATTATTATGTACAGAAATATTGTACAAATTGTAAAACAATGTACACAGGTTATATTGTAAGTTACATTTATTAAGCAAACTGAACTTAAGAAGGTGCGCAAGGAATGTGCTATTCTTTTTTTCCAATTAATTTTTAACATATACATCTATATTATTACGCCTACATAAAAAACTACATACAGCAAAAGAACCACAGAACATTCAGGAATTACATTCATGTTAAATTCATAGTGTTTTGGCTGTTTGTATTTGGCAACCTTGAATAAAACATTTTCCTAGCTTGGTGAGTCTAAAATTCTGAATGTAACTCAATATCATATCTCATCTCTATCAACTTAAAATATCGACCCAGACCTAAAGACATCTCAATATCCAAATGGCTAGGCTCAATTGTGACACTCAACTATTTGGTCTTCAACTCCATCAGAGACTTGAGAAGCAGAAAATTTAATTACCTGAGTAAACAGGAAGTTCGGCTTAGCAGCTTCCTAATTTAATAATAAGAGAAAAATTACAGAGACAGTTTACTGCCTCTATTTACTGCTCTCTAAAATGTTGGAGCACCATCTTCAGCCTTCTGGCCCAGTATATCTGACAGACATGTTTGTGAGATAGGATTCTCTTTGTTATTTTATCATTGTTTCTTGGGTTTAGAGATGGGAGATGAAAAGAGAGAAGGGGGAATGTGGAGATGCTTGGGGAAGATACAATAAGTGGCTTTTTGGGTCAATCCCTCAACTTAAGGCCTTAACTGTACAGACAAGGTTATTTTTAATTCATTGGTATAGAAATTTATATGTTGACGCAAAATAAGTTTAATTTAGATACATTGGTTTAGAATTCAAAGCTAAGATTGTTCTTCACTCACGATAGATAGATAGATAGATAGATAGATAGATAGATAGATATAGATATAGATATATAGATAGATATAGTGAAGTATTGTACCCATACCACTCAAATAGAATACAAGGTTTACCTCCAGGACTTTGAAAATGCTACTGCAGGCTGTTTAGGAAAAGTAAGTTAGACAAGTTAATTGTCAATTGATTAAATCATGATCATTTCAATTAATAAGTCTATTTATACCACAAGAAGATACATCCTAGAAGTAACAGATAGATATAATTCTATGGACAAATAAGGTAAAATAGTTAAGGTCTTCAGAAATCTCAGATTCCTACAGAGCCTAGCATTTAAAGATGCTTATATTGTTTTAATGATTCTTTGACAAGAAGACAGATTAACTCCTGGCAACACCCAGCCTACCTCAAAGAGGATGATGAGCATCAAAGAACCTCCTTATGGAGATGGCTTCAAATGTGGCAAGCAAACCATTGGGGGGGAAAATGTCCTCCTTTCTACCACAGACAGAATGCTGCCTAAAAAGGGCAAGACTAAATACAGGCAGAGTCAATGGCCAAGCTCTGCCAAGATAGGGTAAGCAAATCCTCAATTGTTCCTGCCTCACAAATATGTCTGTAAGAAATAATGTAATATTCTTAACAAAATTTCTTTTATCTTAAAGTCAAGAAAATTAAAAATGATTTTAGTTTCTGAATAAATAAGAATATTATCAGTCTGGATTTTAAGCAGCTCTTTATTTTTTACATTTTGTATGTGTGTGTGTATGTGTGCGTGTGTGTGTGTGTGTGTGTGTGTGAGAGAGAGAGAGAGAGAGAGAGAGAGAGAGAGAGAGAGAGAGAGAGAGAATATGGAAGACAGAGGATAACTTGAAAGATCAGTTCTCTTATCCTGGCATGTGGGGTGCAGTGACTAAACTCAGATTGTCAACTTGTTGATAAGTATCTTTACTGGAGACCATCTCAGGGTCCAAGACCTCTTTAGAGAGACTATGCATTAGTCATCTTTTCATTATCATAACAATTATTTCAGATAACCAACTTTAAAAGAGAGTTTCATCCCAGCTTACAGTCAGGGAGGTTTCAGGCCGTGACTGATTGGCTTAAATATTTCAATCATGTGACGAAACAACACATTATTTTGAAATAATATGTCAGAGCAAAGTCACTCACCTAGTGACCCATACCGAAATAAAGAGGGTAAGAGCAGGGTCTCACCATCCCCCATTAAAGTCATACCCCCAATGACCTCATGACCTCCTTCCTACTGAGACATCTTTGGAGAGATTTTACCACCTTCCAATAGTACTGCTTGCTGGGCCACTGGAGGGTATTCTAGATCCACAGTAGAGAAAACGGAAAAAAAGAGACGTTTTTCTATAAAGATTTTCCTTTTATGTATTGTACTCATGCTGAAAGAATATTATAAACATTAACATTATTCCTAAAACATGAGGCCTTGACATAATCTTAAACTGAACATAGCTCTCTGACAAAAGGTCACCAGGTCAGTTTCGTGGAATCAGCAATCTAAATATGCATTCTTTTCATTTTATCACTGATGATAATATTTAAATGTTACAATTTTACCAAGACAATAATTATAAGAAAATCATGTTGATCTATGTGAAGAAGAAGAACCCCTAGCTCAGGGCAATTTGTCATCAGGAAGCCCATTTTCCCATCTGTACCAATTTTCTTCTAGTGCTACTTCTAAACAGGAGCCATATCTCCATTCTTAAAAAAAAAACCCATTCTCAAAAAAGATGTTTAAAAATACACTGATGAGTAAATATACACAAAGTAATAAAGCTAATTTTTATAGATCATTGTTATTTAACACAAATACCAAACACTGTTAGTTATTGAGACAATGAAAGCATGTTGATGGCCTTTTCTATGGTGAAGAGATAACCAAGCAGTCAGTATGGTAGAATATGGTAAATTTTTCAATAGATACTGGTGGTTGGTATAAACTGTCAACTTGATATAATCTGGAATTACCTGGAAAGATGGGAGAATCTTGGTCAGGACAATCATTGTGCTAATGTGCACTAGATTATCCTGATTATCTTGATTCCCATGGGAAGACTTATCTAGTATGGGTAGCACCATTCACTACACTGGAGTCCTGAATTGTTTTAGGAGTGAAAGAAGATACCTGAGAGTAAACATTCATGTATTAATTTGTTGCTCTCCTCTCTTAACCTGTGTATATGATGTGATAATCTGCTTCCAGCTCCTGCTGCCTCAACTTCCCAACAATGATGGAATATAATCCAGAATTGTGAGCCAAATAAATTTTTCTCACCTAAGTTTCTTTGGTCAATATATTATTAGAGTAATATATATATATATATATATATATTACTCTATGAAATCAGCAGGAAGAGAAACTAGGTATACAGTTAAGACGGGCTGTTAAAGGAGAGGAAGTTAAAGCAAGTACAAATGTATACAGAACTTTAGGAGAAACACTCAAGTCAAGGCTTAAAGAATGAGTGGGCATAAACCAGACAAAGCCAGGTGGGAAGAAGACAGTATGAAGAATGACTTCCTGAGACCTCTGAAATCACTTTAGCCAAGGTATGTCTGGTCTTGGTGAGCACTAAAGTTGAGAATAAACTGTGAGCTTCCTAATTTCCAGTTCTTTTCATTATCTGGATTACTATTTCTCTCATTTAACATCCATTCAGCTCCAAGTAATCACAGAAAATAACTGAACTAGTAAAATGAGAAGTCATAGAAAACCACAAACACAAGACAGAAACTGAGCAAATACAGGCAGACAGCTGGGGAAATGGTTTGGGAAAATCTTTCTCTAGAGAAAAAAAAAACTGTTTTGGACAAAACAGAATTTTCAGCAACAGCGTATATGCCACTAAAAATTGCAGCTTTGGCAGGGTAGTAAATATTCAACCCACGATCCTAACAGAATAAATATCTGGATAGTCTCTGCCAAACCGAGATTACAAACTACTACTATATCTTCTGAAGTAAAAATAATCAGCAATAAATTTATCTATTTTCAAGTAAGCAATACTTACAGGGGAATTTATAGCTTTAAATGCCTCTATTAGAAAGGAAAAGAGATCCCAAAACACGAACCCAAGTTTCCAACATAGAAACCTAGTAAATGAGGAACAAGTTCAACCAAAATCCAGGAAAATAAATAGTAAAAATTAGAGTGGAAAAAATTAAATAGAAATGTTTTTAAAGAAAAGATAAAATAAAACCAAAAATGTTTACCTGAAATAGTATAAATAGACAGATGATTGATGATAGATAGATAGATAGATAGATAGATGATAAATGGATAGATAGAAAGATAGATAAGATAGATGTGTCAATCTTTTCATAAGGCCCCTAAAGAAGGAGGGATAGAGGAAGGATGGAGAGGGAAAGGAGGTAAGAATATAAGAAGAAAGATGAAGAGAAGAAGGGAAGGAGAAAAGGGAAAGGGTAGAGGGAAAGAGAAAGAGGGATGGATAAAAGAAAGTAAGGAGAGAGAGGGAAAAAGAGGTGAAGGGAGGTAGAGAGAAGAAAAAGAGAGAGACAGCGAGAGCGAGAATATCAGTGAGTCAGTGAATCAGTGATGTAGATATTAAACATGCAAGCCAACTCCTGGGGAGAGTCTGGGCTCTAGGGTCACTTGCTCTTCTGCCCCATGCTGAGCCAGGGGGAGGGGAACTGTCTTACCTCACTGGTCTTAAGACTGCTAGAGGATGCCAGGCTCTTGTCAGTACCACAAGACAACCCATTCTTTCAGCAGCCCCAAAGAAACTAAGGCCCTGGATGCATAATCTATCTCCTTTTCTCACCAGACATAGTCTGTAAGTAGAGTTGTTCTTCCACTCACTCCATGATAAGCCAAGGGGTGGGTTATGGTAACTACTACACACACATTTTGCTCTTGCTAGTTCTTTGGCACTCTCCAACAATCAGATCAAAGGCAGTCTCCTTAAACAATCCCCAAATAGACCAGGACACTGAAGACATTGTTCATCAGCCATACCCAGTGAAGAGCTTGGATCTTGGAAGAGGGAAAGTTCCAATTATTTATTTCTGTGCCTTAGAAGGGATAATGCTGAAAGTATTTTCTTGGGATTCCTATCAATTTCTAAGTAGTTGGTTATGAATTTTCCTGAGTTATACGCATTTTCAACTAATTTTTGGATGTCTCACAAAAGTAATGCCTTTATCTTATGACTGAATTGGTGAGTTTGTGGTGAAAGAGAATCTACAGTTTCCTACTCCTTCATCCCAAATTGTCAATATTTTTTCTTCTCCTTGTTTTCCTTTCCTTTCTTTTTTCGTTCCTTCCTTGCTCCCTGTTCCCTACTCTGTGATACTAGGAACTGAACCTAGAATCTTCTGCAGGGTATGCAAGAACTCTACTACTGAGCTATGTCCCTAACTGCCCCATTTTAACTTTCTATTTTGAATCAGAATTTCACTAAACTGTCCAAGCTTTGAACTCACTCTGTCATCTAAGCAAGTATTTTTTGTGATCTTGCCTCAGCCTCCCAAGTACCTGGGATTATAAGTCATTACTGTTAGGCTCAACATATCACCAATAATTTCTTATCTTGAAAATACTTTGTTTTATTTCTGAGTTATTAGTTTAGAGTTGTTGATTATCAGACACAACTTTAATAATTAAGTTTGAACAATCAATAATAATAATAATAATAATAATAATAATAATAACAAAGTAAAATGTTTTTACTGTTTCTTATCTAGCAATAAATATAACCAAACTATATTGGATGTGAGAAATAATGGCTTTAGGGAAAAATTCCACGAGGAATTTCATCCTTAATGCTATATAAAACCATCATAGGAAGAAACCTTTGGTACTGATTCTCAAGGCACTTGTGCTGGCTAGTTTTATGTCAACTTAATGCAAGCTAGAGTCATTTGGAAAAAAATTTCAATTGAGAAAATGCCCCCACCAGACTGGCCTGTAGCCACCCCTGTAATTCATTTTCTTGATTGTTGATTAAAGTGGGAGGGCCCAGCCCATTGTGGATGGTGCTATCCCTAGGCAGGTGGACCTGGGTGGCATAAGAAAGCAGACTGAACAAACTATGGAAAGCAGCACTCCTCAATGGCCTCTGCTTCAGCTCTTGCCTCCAAGTTCCTACCCTGTTTGAGTCCCTGCCCTAACTTCCAACAGTGATAGACTGTGATGTTGAACTGTAAAGTGAAATAAACTCTTTTCTCCACAGGTTGTTTTTGACCACAATGTGTTATCATGGTAATAGAAACCCTAACTAAGACAATAGTAGAATGATAGACCAACTCATAACCAACTCCTTTGAAATAAGGAGACTGGGTCAGAAGCTGTCTCTCAAGTTCCATATGGATCAAAGATACAACCCAGCTCTACTGGGTTTCTCCTAAACCCAGTAGTTTCTACTAAAACTCATGTTCTTGCCAATGACATATACATACATTATAACATATACAATAATTTTTTCATATTTATACTCCAAAGTTTATCCAACAGCCACATTTGGCAGAATTTATATAAAACAAGTTCCTACCTTTTATATAAAGCTAACTTTAGAATACTTAAGCTTTATTTCTTAGATTTTAGAAGATTTAAGAAATGTAGTTTGGGTCAATAAAGAAGTAAGCAAAAAAAGAGATCAGAGTTCACAGAAGTGTTTATATTCATAGGAAATAGGTGACAAGTAAGCAGGAAGAAATGTAAGTGTTTCAAACAAAAATATCTTGAAACAGATGTGGGTCAGACACAGTTAATAAATGGAGATAAGCTACATGTCTAGAGTTCTTACATACTGCCATGAATCCACATTGTAAAACGGGGAAGGGAGTGTTAGACCAAATCTTTCTTTCCCTTTCTTTGAGTCTATTCACTTTAATAGTATTCTCCAAATCACTAAATATTTTCTCCAACTCAATATTGATTAAGAGCATAGTAAAACAAGAAAATGAAGTCGAAAATGAGAAAGAAGAGAGAGAAATATTATCCAAGATATGAAGAAGGAGGAATGAAAAGGAAAGAAAGAATAGGAAATGTAAGTATGTGATAGCAGGCACTAGAGTAGTTTTAAGACATGATTTTAACTAAATCATTTGACACTCTTTCCATAAAAAATTAGGTTCCATGTCTCTTTATCTTGAATCTAAATAGATTTCTAAGCATTATATTTCAGCAGATCACAGCAAGAATGGTGCCATGTGATATCCAAGATCAGGCCATTAAAGAGAGTAAGTTATAACTGATGCCTTTGATTTCCTGTTCTTGAAATGTCCCTAAAAGGAACCTACAATTTGGAAATCAACCACCACATTGGGAAAGCCCCAAGTCTCACTGAGAAACCAAGTGTAGATGTTCTAGTCAACAAACTAGCTAAGTTCCAACCTTAAGTATTCTTATCCTGGACACCAAAAATAGTGTAACTTGTGTAACTTGTAGCCATGTAACTTGTAACTTGTGCTATCATACAGGGACCCATGTTTGATTTGATTCTCTCTTGTTCCCATCTTTAAGTTCATAATACTTTTATCTTGTATTTTTAAGCAAAGTCCAAAGTGACATAAAAATGTACATATCATCCTTGTCTCCTGCTGCCCCATGAGTATACACGAAATGATAGATTAACTGTGCAGTTCCCACAACACACTTACCTGGTAAGTATATTACACTGGTATTAAAATGGACTCCATTCTTGATTTAATGCCCTGCTGTTGTCATCTTGAAACTATTTAATAATTATTCCTTTTAGCTTTTGTTTTGTAAGTGTGATCCAACATAAAAACAGAACCTAAATATGAGTAGACGCGTGATGTGTCTCATACACACCTGCCACTCCTTGCCACCTCTTCCACACACAACCTCATGATGCTCTATACGCACGTAATACCAATGGCTGGATAATATGAGAAAATCTAGTCAGACTCAAAGAAGTCCAAGATACTTATATCTGTGACAAAGTGAGCACTAATAGCCTGATGAATAAGAGCATCCACTCACACCAGAATTTTCTTTGAATATAGAAAGAAGGGAGTAATATTCTAAGAAGCATAAGAAATCAAAGACTCTGTCATACCCTCTTCCTCTTTCCTTCCTTGTATAGCCTGTCACCTATAAGTAATATGATTTATGAAAAGAATTGGAAAATAAAACAATCCAGTTTCTTATCTTTCCAACCCTGCCTCTTTTTAAACTTTTATTTTTGAGACAGAATCACACCAAGTTGTCCAAAACTATTTTGCTTCAAGAGAAAGAGACGCAGACCCTAGTTTTGTAATGGAAAGAGTATGAAATAATGTTGAATCATGTCATTAACTACTGCAGTACCTAATATCATATATTAAGTTGTCAACTATTCTTTTTCTCTCCTTTAATAAGTCAAATTCATATAACATTTGTAGAATATGAGGCCGCAAAAAGATGGGGGCAACTGCTGAGTTAGACCTACACAGCGTGCCTACTGCTCTCACTAAAATAAACTACTATATTTGGAAACACTACAAAACATGGCCTGTAAGCCAGCTTACTTGTACAAGCCCACCTACAAGTAAAATGTTCTTATATTAAAGTCTAAAGCAACATTTAAAAATATAAAGATTAATAGTGGTCCACCATTTTCTTTGTACTATTTCAGTTGCTTTACCACATAGCCATCTGTCATCTAGATGCTGACTAAGAACTAACATTGTGATTCCTCTCTGGTAAATTAAAAAATAAGATTTAATGATATGGTATTGAAATTTAAAAATAAGTCTTTCATGCACAACAGGGCCTCCAAGAAGCACCCTTTGGGTAGTCAATAATGAAAATAAAAATGTGCTAAAGAAAGAAAACGAAAATCAAAGAAGGTAACGTGAATTTTGCAAAAAGATAAAAACATCTATCAGTGAAGCATTTTTCATCCACAGGTCTAAACTAAAATCTCACAAATCCATTATTTAGTACATTAGGCACTCAATAATTAGCTTGTCTTCTACTATTAAAAAACAATGACAATGACAACAAAAATAATAGAATTGTCTAATCTTACCTAACTTTGTACAAAGCCTTTCATTCCAGGAGACTACTATTTATTTCTTTTTAAACTATGCCATGATTAAATTTCCTTTCATATCTCTTCAGATGATTAGACACAATGACAGACAGACTATTACCTCAGGCCACAAAACTTAGGACACAAATTTTAAAAAGGCAAATGTAACAAAATGAAACACCAGGATATGTTACATATGGTCACTCTGTCAATAGGAAGAAAAGCTCATCTAATTCTACTGACAGGGCTAAAGTGCTGGAAAACTCTACAACACAACCACAGTTCAAAGGAAGTAGTCTGAAAGCACTAAAGATAGAAACTTGCCCAGTGACCTTAGAGGCAATTATGGTGAAATGAGTGATAAGCACAACAACAGAGTGAGAAAACAGCCTGCCCCACGTCTTTGCTGAGGCTGGAAAACATCACGGAAGCTCTCAAATGGTTGGTGATCTCTCCGCTGCTATTAATTCCTCAGAAATTCAAAGGTAAGGAGTAGTCACTTTTGCCCTATAGTTTGTCAGGCATGTCACCAGTACCTGCCGTATAAACCAATCTTTAGGTTTGTTATCAGACTGTAGCATCTTCAACAGAACAAGCTGAAGAGCAAGAAATTTTTGAATAAAATACTGTCTATAGGAGATCAGAGATTTTGTTATGTTTGTTGTTAAGTTACCAGTGGCTGGCACATACTAGATACATTTTGCTTGTTGAATGAATAAAAACTTAATTCACAGGTAACACATACAATTTATTATGCTGTCACTAATACCCTATTTCATAGGAGGCTCTAAGTTCATACTTATCTGGGAACTAACTTAAAGCATAAGGATGTAACAGGAAAAAATTTAAGTGATTATTATTTGAAATAGACACAGGAACCCACAACTGACACTGTGCAGAGAATGAGAGACTCTGGGTCGCTCAGCCATGAATAGAATGTCTTTATCATAGCTGTCTCATCAAGACTCAAAGATCTACATGGAAGAGGGGGCGGACAGCATGTGAAATCCTTTAAGCACTTTAGAAACTGGACCACAAATGCTATTCCTAACTTATTTAACCATTTCCCCAATTTTATTTAGGCTCCTAAAAAAGTATTATTCATTCCAAATCAGCCAGAAGAAACCTTAAGAGAACGACACTCCATTTCCTTTGAGGGAGGTTGGGTAGGTTTCAGCAAAGAGAAGGAGTGAAATAATGTAAATATGTAACACATAAATTTCTCAAAAAGTAATTAAAATAAATAAAAATGTTAAACTTGTCAAGAAAGAAATTAGGACAAATAGTCTAATGACAATACCTCGAAATAAAACAAAATACCTAGAAATAAACTTAACTATGGAAGTGAAAGACCCTACAATTAAAAATTTTTAACTTTGATGAAAGAAACTTAAAAAGATACTAGAAGATGGAAAGACCTTCTAGGTTTGTGAATTTGCAAAGTATCTTAAAATAAATATACTACTAAAAGCAGCCTACAAACTACAACAATCTCCATGAAAGTCCCAACATTCTTCATAAAAAAAGCTCTAGTGGCTGAAGAGATGGTTCAGAGGCTTAGAGTGCTGACTGCTTTTGCAAAGGACCCAGGTTCTGTTCTCAGGAGCCGCATGGTGGCCCACAGCTGTAACCTCGTTCTAGGAGCTTCAGTATACTACCCTGGCCAACGCAGGCACCAGACATGCACAGGGCACACATACAGACATAAAGACAAAACATACATACACATAAATAAAATAAGTATTTTGAGATTCTAATAAATTACAACACCCATCACTCCACTTTCCTCCCTCCAAACACTCCCATGTAACTCTTCCTTCTCTCTTCCAAATCCATGGCCTCCTTCTTCTCTGTTATTACATACATATATGTAAATAGATATATAATCTTAAATATTACCTGCTCTGTCCATATAAAATTACTTGTATATGTGTTTCCATGGCTGACCATTTGCACCTAACAACCAGTTAGTGTGCTCTTCCTGAGAAATACCAATATGCCACAGTTCATTTTCATTCAGCGCTAAGGGCCTTTAAACCAGCCATTCCCCATTTATTCTGTTGTTTAAAAGGAAGGTCTTCCGGTTTCATGTCTCCCATTCCCAGCTTTCTTCAACTTCCTACAGGATTTTGTGTGGGGTTGAAACAGTGTGGGAAACCCACCCACTTGACATGTCCATTGGTGTTGTCTTTGTTGAGCTCACATTTGGGAAACTGTTTTGGTGGGAATTTGTGGGTGCAAGCGATACTCCTGGGAGACAGTCTCACAGCAAACTTCCCAATCCTCTGGCTGTTACCATCTTCCCATCCCTCTTCTGCAATGTTCCCTGAACCTTAGATGGAAATGATTGTAGATGTATACATTGTGGAACCTAATCTCAAGAAATAAAGATTTTTTAAAACTATTTTATCCTAAAATTCAAAGAAAACACAAAAGACCATGACAAACCAAAGCCATAGCCACAAAGACATCATGACACTAGCACAAAAGCAGACACACCGAGTCAGGAAATAGAATACAAACACAGAAATAATTCCAACAATGCTATAGTCATTCAATTTTTAACATAATTCAAGTCATTAGAATAAAACCTCTTCAACAAACGGTACAGGAAAGAAGAACACAGAAGAATGGAACTACACTCATGTATCTCAATAAAAATCTGTTTTAAATGGATCAAAGACTGTAATATAATACTTAACTTTGAAACTGTTAAAGAAAAAAGATCATTTCAAGGTATAGATATGGGCAAGAATTTTCTTCAAATGACTTCAGTAGCACTGTAAACAACCCTGAGAATGGGCTAATGAAATTAATATACACAGTAACTGTAGATTTAATGAAATTAATATACTGTATCTATATAGTAAAGGAAACAATTACTAGAGTGAAGAGATGGCCTATAGAATGGAAGGAAAATCTTTTTTAGCTATACACCACAACAACGCAAACGAAATCTACTTTGGAATTCTACCTCATCCTAATAAGAATGTCTAACATCCAAGAAACATCCTGTGGGGAAAGAGGAACCCTTACACACTGCTGGTGGGAATGTGACCCTGCGCAGGCACTATGGAAACAGTATGGAGGTTCCTCAGAAAACTGAATTATAACTACTGTATGATCCAGATGCAGCACTCCTGGGAACTTAAAGAATTCTCAAGTTCTATCACAGAGAAACTTGCACATCCACATTTACTGCTACGCTATTCACAATAGCTAAGAAACAGAGCTAGCCTAGATGCCCAGCAACAGATAGCAAATAAAGGCAAACATGTATATGTGGTACATATTCTCAATAGAATTCTACTCATCTACAGAGCAAAATCAAGTCACGGTGTTTACAGAAAAATGAACAGAATTAGACACCCTTTTAAGCAAGATATGCCAGACTCAGAAAGACAAATATCACATTTTCTCTCATATGCAGATCATAGATTTCACCCCCTCCACCTCTCTCTCTTTCATGTGTCTGTGCCTGTATGTGTATGTGTCATGTGAGTATAATGGGAAAGAAGAATTCATAAAGGAGGAGAGGGTAACGGAGTACATGTGACATAAAAGCATAAGGAGGCACTTTTGTGCACCAAGGCCAGAGGGAAAGATATAGGGGGATGGGAAAGAAACAGATAAGAGGAAGAGGATGAATGTTTTGAAAAGTATGTATAGACATGCCATAGTTACATTCTATATCAACTTTATAATTTTTCTATTTTATGTGTACAGGTGGTTTTGCCTCCATGTGTGTCTATAAATCACATGCATGCCTGGTGTCCACAGAGTCCAAAAGAAGTTGTCATATCCCACTGAACTGGAGTTACAAATGGATACAGCTGCCATGTGGGTGCAGACCCTTTGGAAGCTCACCCAACGCTCCTGACTGCGGAGCCATCTCTCCAGCGCCATCTACACCAACTTTAAAATCTTATCAAAAGTAATGATGCAATAATGTATTGTAATTATGCATTTTTATGAAAAACAAAAATTGTATAAGAACACTGGAGAAGAGAACAAGGAAGATTACTTACAGGCTGGAAGTGTCTATGAACCAGAAAACATTGTCCGTTAATAAGTTTGAACAAAAGATCCACAAAGGCTCATGTGACTGTACAAAATATTTTTTGTTTTGTTGATTTTAAGTAATCACTCAATGCTTTACACCAAAAGAAAATGCCTAATTATCTCATTTTTTAACATGAAATGGAATATATATAGCACTAGCTATTGAGAAAAGGCTGCCATTTACAGCCAGGTCAGAAGTCCAAAGTTATTTGACTTGTGCCCTTTGCAGTGCAGACCATAAAACACAATTCTTCCCCAGCCTGAAATAAACGCTAAACAGAGTAATGCTTCAGAACGTCAACAGAATGCCACAGAGAAACATTTGCTTTTCTTGGTAACCAGTGCATTTAAGGGCGCTGAAGTTCATACTTCAAATTCCAGAAAACTAAAGACAAAACAACGATTTCAGGCTTTTCCCCTTAAGGAAAATGCTGGGGGAAACTAAAATGCAAAGTAGGCTTTTGTCTACACTTTGTCCTTTTCTCACACACACACACACACACACACACACACACACACACACAGGCACATCTGTTCCTAAGTAAGCCAGAGTTCCTGGGTAAATGAAAGGAAAATCCAGATGTTCTCTGGGCATGGTCCTTCCTTAACACTGAAAGGATTTTTTTTAACGTTAAACACTTCAGCAAACTTCAGTGCTGAATCACACGGGGAACTACTTTACTAGGCGGAACAGCCCCACCAGTTATACTTGCACAAGGCCAATGGTTTGAATTTTATCTCTTTAAGGAAAAAAATCTAAAAAGCAGAAACGAAAACCAAATCAGATGAATGACAGCACCTGCTACCAATGCATGCTTTGGGGTGCCCGTAAACAGCGAGCCTGTAAAGACAAAGCAGTGTAACAGCTACCTCAGTCTATACTGCTTGACACACATAACATACATTAGAAAATAACAAAATCAACTGGGAGTGGTAGTGCACGCCTTTAATCCCAGTGCTCAGGAGGAGGAGGCAGGTGGATCTTTGTGAGTTCAAGGCCAGCCTGGCCTACAGAATGAGTTATCTCATATTTTTTAAAATTTATTTTTAATTTATTTATTTATTTTACATCCCTCCTCTCCTCCCAGTCTCTCCCTCCTACCCTCTCCCCCCTATCCCCATCTCCTGGTCCTCAAAAAAAGGGAGCTCCTCACCAAACCACCCCAACACATCAAGTGGCATCAAAACTAAGCTCCTCCCCATCCGCTGATACCAGGCAGGGCAGCCCTATTAGGGCAGAGTGATTGAAAGCAGCAACAGAGTCCATGTCACAGACAGCACTCACTCAGCTTACTAGGGGACCACATGAAGATCAAACTGACCAGCAGTTGCATATGTGTAGGAGACCTAGGCCACCTCATAATTCTTTAAGTAAGGGGAAATTCCATGAAGATACAACCTAAAAGCTCTTTCTGCTTTGTGTGTCTTTGGATTTTTCTATCTTTTTTTTTTACATGAATCCCTTCCAATGGCCATCACAGGGGAGCATAAACCTACATATGCAATAGTAAAGCCTTCCTGAAAATAATCTCACTTATTAGAAGTATGAAAATGACAACTAGGCATACAACTAGGGAGGGGCTACAGCACTGTGGCAGGGTGCTCGCCCCGCAGGTGCAAGTCCCTGGGTTCCATCTGTAGAGCCCTCTCTCACACATGCATATGCGCATGCCGTAGGGATCAGAAGTCTATCATGTATTTGTTAGGCTAATGTTTAAAAAATGGCTGCAATTATATCCTCATAAATGGAAGTTAACCAAAAAATACTCAGAAATGTGAAGTGTTTTCAAAGCAAAATCCAAATTTTGGCATTCAAGGATGAAAAGTTGTTCCCAGCTATTTCGCCTTCTTTATTAGCATTAAGTGTACCTGATTTCTTAACCACACCAGACACCTCAGCGCTCTCTAGTAGTCATGCCAAACACTTTGCTTGTTCCCTGTCCATAGATATCACTCTACCTGGTTCTGTCCCCTCCCCCAACACCTGTTACCAGTCCAAACCACATTCATTTCCAAGGTACATGACAGACAGTCTGAGCTTTGTGAAGCCTCTGAAAACAGAGGGCAAAGCAGCTTGTGTCCTTGGGCCGTGTTAATTTACCAGGGTTGGAACTGCTGCAGAAAAGCCTCCCTTACACAGCTTGTCCCTCTCAGCTGACCTGTTGTGCTTTCTGGCATCCCACACAGGGAATTATTTAGTTTAATATCTAAGGGCCAGAGCCAGTCCCTGGATATGTGTGAGCAGAAAGCGCTGACGTCAATGGAAAGTCTGGGTGTGCATCTGAGGGCAGACTGTGGTCCTCTGCAGATTCCCAAAGTAGCTGTCGAAATTCTTTGTTAAGTCTGGTTCGATTCTGGCTCTGTTCCTCTTCAATGAACACACAATACCAGAAGTGATCCAAGAAGGCTACAATCAAATAAAGAGCTACACAGCTCAGTGGACTACTGTATGGGCCTTTTGCCTTAACCAAATAATGAGGTTTTAAACGCCTATTAAGTTCCTTAGTTTGGTTAATGTTCACAATGACTAGCCAGAAAGGAGAAAAGAAAACAAAAAACAAACAAACAAAAATCTTCTATTAAAGATAAAATCAAACTAATACTCTAATACTGACAATCTTTAAAAACTTAAGAATATTGAGATGAAAGCTGTACTCAATAACAAAACGACTTGACTATTAGTCTTCCGTCACTAATTTCCTGTATTTTTATATGATATTTACTGTTTTTTTACTGAACTTTTCTACTTTTAATAATTCTAGAACAGACAAAATGGCAATCTGAAGCCACTCACACAGCAGAGCCTCGGCCCAGGCTCCCTCCTGCCTTGACATCTGGACAGCTCACTCCCCTCTCTTCCCCTGAGTCTCCTGTTCTTTCTCTTCCTAGAAACCTGGGTGGTTTAAGCTGCTGTGGGGTTTTCTCCCTGTTTTCAATACCATACATGCTTTACACAGATGGCAGAGTGGTCCTATTAAAGATTTGATTGTGTGTGTGTGTATAAAATGATAATTATTAAAGAAGGGATCATGAATTTGATAGGGAATGGAAAAATCAGAGAGGAGCCAAATGAGTAGAGTGTGTGGTGAAAATTTATATAAATATAGCATTAACATGAAATTCTCAAAAGATAATAACAAAATAGATGTCAAAAAATAAAACATAACAGGAAAGGTGCTTTCTCTCAAGTTCAATCCCAGGCACCAACATGGTAAAAGACAAAAGCCTAGTCTTGAAGGATGTCCTCAGACCTCCACACATGGAATATGGATATACTCCTTTAGTAGATAAATTAATTAATTGATATAACAACATTTTAAATAGATTATCAAAATTATTTAGACTTTGGTATTTACTATTAAAATCAATTTATAAATAATTTCTTCTAAAAATTCTAGACATAGAGATTCGATCATAAACCCTATTTCTGACAGTTAATCAGAAATACCTCAACAAATCTGTATTTTGTGTTTAATAGCAGGCTCTGGGTTTCAAACAGAATTAAGACATGACCCCTGCACTAAAATATTGTTTTTATGTAAATGTTCTTATGTGGCAATTCTTAACCAGATTATTAAAATCCAACTTAGAATGCTGTGATGCTGTCTGGTAATTTTACAACTTTTATTCCAACTTGAAAGATTTCTAAGACCCTATCTGCCCCCTACCATGTCCTAATTCTTCTTCTTCCTCATTAACTCTCTGAAGATAATCTCCTTTTACACAGTCATTGTTTATAAGCCTCCAGCTCTTTGATGTCCCTGCAACAGAGAAGATATGCTTACAACTCATGCTCACCTACACACATACACATGCACGCAAATTAAAATAAAATAAAGTTAAATAATTTTAGGGTTCTTTTCTCCATAGCATTCCCATAACCACATAACAGAAAATGAGGGAACATGGCCTAAAAAGACAGAGCATTTAGAAAGCAACATTTATCAAAAGCAGTAACTCATTTTTTTAAGTTTTCTTTCTTTTCTATTGAAATTATATTGTTCTCTCATACAATACATCTTGACCACGGTTTCTCCTCCCTCTTCTCCCAGATACCCTTCACCTTCCTTTCCCCAAGATCTGCTTCCCCTCTGTCTCTGGCCTCCAAGAGACAACAATCAAGCAAGACAAAACAAATACAATAATACAAGGGAAAAGCTCTCATATCAAGGCCTGACAGGGCAACCAAACAGGAGGAAGAGTCTCAGGAAGAGGCAAAAGCACCAGAGATACTCCAGCTCCCACCATTAGAAAGCCCACAAAAACACCACACTAACAGCCATAACATGTACAGAGGACCTGCCACAGACCCATGAATGCCCCATGCTTGCCACTTCAGTCTCTGTGACCCCATATGAGCCCTGCTTAGTTGATTCAGTAAGCCATGTTCTCCTGGTGTCCTCCGTCCCCTCTGACCCCTACAATTCCCCACCCCCCCAATCTCCACAGTAGTAACTCATTATGTGACTATTCTCCTTTCACAAACACCTGGTTCACCTGAATTAAACCAAGGTGATGTCAATAATTTAAACAGATCTTTAACAAGGAGAGAGATTGAAGTATTAACAAAACATCCCCTGACCCAAGTCCAGATATAGTCACAGCAGAATTCTAGTAGACTTTCAAAGCAGAAATGCAACCAATATTACTCAAATTAATTCATACAAAAGAGCAGACACTTCCAACCTCCTTGTACAAAGTAGAAATAAAACTCCAATACCAAAACCAGATTAAGACACAAAAACAAAAAGGAAAAAGAAGCCTATAGATCAATATCCCTGATGAACATATTTGCAAAAATTCTTAGCAAAATACATGCAGTATGAATATAGGCACACATTGAAAAAATATTCACTTTTCAAGTTGGCTTTATCCCAGAGATGCAGGGACTGTTTAAAATTCACAAATAAATGAACATTATAAAACACAGAAATGTACTTAAAGACAAAAATCATAGGATCATCTCAATAAATGTTTTAAAAAGGCTTTTTAACAAAATCCAACATCCATTCATGATGAAAGGTCTAGAGAGCTTAAGTTTGAACAGAACATATCTCAATATGATAAGTGCTATATATGACAATCACATAGCCAAAATTATTTTAAATTGAGGAAAAGCTCAAAGCAACCCCATTAAAATCAGGAACAAAGCAATGCCTCTCATTCTCTACACCTGTACTCAAAAAAGTGCTCAAAGTCTTAGTTGGAGTGTTAAGACAAGATAAGGAAATAAAGGAGATACAAACAGGAAAGAAAGAAGTCAATATATCCTTGTTTGCTGATTGTATGATGCTGTACTTAAGATACCTTAAAGACCCTACCAGAAAACTACTAGATCTAATTAATACTTTCAGCAACATGGTAGGATACAAAACTAACACAAAAATTGTTAGCCTTCCTATAGAGCAATAAAAAACAAACTAAAAAATAATTCAGAGACATACTTCCATCCACAATGAAAACATTAAAGAACTTAAGAAATTAAGGAAGACACTAGAAGATGGAAAGAATTTCCATGTGCAAGACTGGAAGAATCAATGCTATTAAAATGGGTAGCTTTCCAAAAGCAACCTACAAATTCAATGTAATTCCAATTAAAATCCCAGTGACATGTTTCACATAAATATGAACATATACAGGGGGAGGTAATCCCCCTCAGGAACAGTCATAGGGGAGGGGAATAAGGGGGAAATGGGAGGGAGGGAAGAATGGGAGGATACAAGGGATGGGATAACCATTGAGATGTAACAAGAATAAATTAATAAAGGAGAAAAAAAAGAAAGCAAAAAAATTTTAAATCTTAAGATTCATATAGAAATACAAAAGACCTTGGTTAGCAAAGCAATCATAAGCAAAAATAATAATTACCAAATCTAATCTCAAACTATACTAGAGAGCCCCTGAAATAAATGCAGCATGGTACTGTCACAACTGTCACAAAAACAGACACAAATCAATGGAATAGAACAGAAAGTAGATCTAGATTTAAGTCCACGCAACTACAGCCACCTATATTTCACAAAGATACCAAAAACACAAGCTGGAGGAAAGATGGTATCTTTAACAAGTGGTATTGAGAAAACTGGATGTCTACACATAGAAGAATGAAACTAGACTCCTATCTCTCACCATGCACAAAAATGAACTCCAAAAATGGATTAAAAATGTGGGAAGGCAAGGAAGCCCTGAGTGAATGCGAAGAGCGGATGAAGCCCTGAGTGAGTGTGTATTGTTGACATGGGCATGGGCTTGTCAAGGAACAAAGCTCTAGACATGTGGTAACTTGGCAAAGTCCTCCTGGATCAAACTCAAAATAGCAAAGCTTCCTCCAGTGAAAATAGGAGTATTTACAAATAATTGACCAGTGTGTACAAAACTAGCATTGCTGCTTCCACATAAGGATAGTTACAGCCTGAGATTACTCACCTACTGGGACCTCCTACTAAGACTAGCTACCCTTCTCCTATCCTTTCCATAGTAACAGCCTGAGGTCCCTGGTTGTAGTAAGGGCAGCCCCAACAAAGTCCACTCAACCCTGGCTTTTCTGCTGAGTGTCTGTGTGTGTGGTCCTTTTATCATTCCCTTGCTGCTGCTAGCGAGAAGCCAAGTCCCAGCCATGTTGGAAAAAGTTGTATTTATATATACACGTGTGTGTGTGTGTACATGTATATGTGATACATATGTATGTAAAAACAATTAATGAAAAGGAGGACATGAATATGAAAGAGAACAAGGAATATATGAGAGAGCTTAGAAGGAGGAAAGGAAGAGGGAAATGATGTAACTATAATCTCAAAAAATAGAAAAAATAATTTTTAAAAATTAGGAGTAAGACACAGCAAAAAATGAAAAGATAACAGCAATCAACAAGCATATTTCACTCATAATTTTTAAAAGTAATGGCTTCAACACCCAATGAAAAGACACAGGTTAGTTGACTGGATTTATAAACAAAGTCCATCTTTTTGTTGTCTATAAGAAACTCATCTTTAGCCAGGAGCAGAGCACACTCCTGTAATTCCAGCACTCAGGGAGGCAGAGGCAGTGGATCTCTAGGAGTTCAAGGCCAGCCTGGCCTAGAGAATGAGCTCCAGGACAGCCAAGGCTACACAGAGAAACCTGTTTCGAAAAACAAAAAATAGAAAAAAGAAAAAAACTCATTTGTACAATCTTAAAGTGAAAAGGTAAGGAAAATAATTTTTTAAAGTATTCCAAGCAAATAGGACAGGAAAATAAGCAGGCATTGCTTCAAACAAAAATTAATAATAAAAAAAAGATAAAGAGGGGCATTTCAACCTGATCAAGGGAATAATAAATCAAGAAGACATTACAAACCTAATCATACATGCACCAAACTCTGATGCAACTAATTGGCACAGATTAAGCCTAACTCAGTAATAGTAGGTGATTTCAATACTCCACCTTCTCCAATAGGCAGGTCATCAAGACACAAAAATAAACAGAGAAACATTGCAATTAAATCACATCAGACTTCAAATGAACCTAACGATTTCTACAGAATATTCCACCAAAGAATGTATATTCTACTCAATAGCACATGGAGACTTTTCTAAAATAGAACACAGTCTGGAATGCAAAACAATCTCAATGAATAAAGAAAAAACAAATGTCTGTGTATATCTTATCATAATGTAATAGCATGTCAGTCTCCATATGAGTCCTTTATTGAGGGAAGCAGGGGCTGTCCCTGCTGTGAACTCTGCTGCCTGCACTTTGATCACTTCCCCCTGGGAAGAGGCCTTATCATGCCACAGAGGAGGAGGATGCAGGCAGTCCTTACGTGGTAGGCTGGGTCAGTTGGTAGGGAGGAGGGCTCCCTGTCTCTAAAGATGAAGGGAGGAGAAGAGAGGAGAAGAGAGAGGGAGAAAAAGGGAGAGAAGGTAGGACTGGGAGGAGATAAGGGAGGGGCTATGGTTGGGATATACAGTGAGTAAATTTTTAAAAATAAATTTAAATCTAAACAAAAAGCAAAAAAGTCAACTGAAAAAAACTAGGAATTAAATGAACTCAATAAGACTGCACAACATACTGAATGATAAAAAGATCAAAAATTTAAAAATTACTAGAATTACATGAAAATAAAAGCATCAAACAATAATTTTTAAAAGAAAAATCCTCTAGGACACATTAAAAGAAGTCCTAGGAGGGAAATTTATAGATTTATGCACCTACATTTTAAAATCAGAAAAAAAAAATACAACTCAGGGTTTGGGAAAAAAGAGCAAACCAAATCCAAATCCAGTAGACAGGAAAAAATTATAAAAACCACAGCAGAAATTAATGAATTTTTGCTGTGTCTGTAATACTGGCTTTGTTGGATGAATCTGGCAGTGTTCCTTAACTTTCTATCCTGTTGGACAATGTAAGAAAAACTGATGTGAGATCTTCTTTGAAAGTTTGCTATATCTCAGCAGTGAGTCCATCTGGTCCTGGGATTTTCTTTGAGGGAAGACTTTTTATTATATTTTGATCTCATTGCTTGTAATTAATCTGTTTAAGTTTTTATATCTTCTGGCTTTAATTTTCATAGATGATATGCATTTATAAATTCTATTTCTTCTAGCTTTCCCAGCTTTTTAGAGTGCAAGTTTTCAAAGTATTCTCTAATAATCTTCTCCATTTCATTGCATTCTATTGTAATGAGACTTTTTGATCTGTAATTATGTTAATTTGGGTCTTCTCCCTTTTGCTTTTCCTCAGATTAGCTAAGGGTTTGTTAACCTTATTAACTTTTTCAAAGAACCAAGTCTTTGGTTAATTTGTGTATTGCTCCTTTAGTCTCTATTTCATTAATTTCCTCCCTAGTGGGTTTTTTTTCTTGTGGTTTACTAGGATTGGGACTGGTTGCTTCTATTTTTCAAGAGCTTTAAGATGTTTAAAAACAAACAAACAAAAAACCCTACAGACCAATTTCTTTGATGAGCATAGATGCAAAAATTCTTGACAAAATACTTGCAAACAGAATTTGGAAACAAAGAAGCCTATACATTATGACCAAGTGGGCTTCACCTTAGAAAGGTAAGATTGCTTCAACATACATAAATTAATAAATGTAATGCACCATATAAACAAATTTAAGGACAGAAACCATATAATAATCTAAATTGGCACTGAATATACCTTCAATGATAAAATTCCTGGAGACATTAGCAAATAGGTGAGGCATGCCACAAAATAATAAAAGATAATATAATAAATTTATAGTCAATATTAAATTAAATGGAAATAAGGCATTTCTTCTAAAACCAAAAATAAGACAAGGATGCCCACTCTCTACTCTCTTATTTAATATTTCTTCTAAGTCATAACTATATCAGTTAGACAGGAATGATATAAAAGTGATAGACCTAGGGGAGGGGAATAGGGTGAAAGTGAAAGGGAAGGAGGAACGGGAGGATACAAATGATGGGATAACAACTGAGATGTAATCGGAATAAAATAATAAAAAAAAGAAAGAAGTCAAACTTCCTGCTCGTAAGTGACATGCTTTTATATGTAAAAAAAAAAAAAAACTATAGAAAAGCTACTAGAAAAATCTTCGATCTAATTAAAAATAAGTTTCAGGATATAAAATCAATATAAAAATACAGCAGCTTTCATTTATACCAACAATATACTCTCAGAGGAAAAAATGGGAAAATATTGAGTTCACAATATCTCAAAATTACCAAGCACATAGAAATGCAACTAGATAAAGAAGAGAAAGAACTCTACAGTGCAAACTTCAAGACAATTAAAAGAAAATTTTTTTAATTAGTAGATGATGAAAAGATCTTTAATGGACCTGGTCTGGCAGAATTAATGTAGTGAAAATAGCTATACTACCCAAATAAGTTTAGAGATTCAATGTAATACCTATTAAAATCATGATGTTATATTATATGTATCTAGAAAATAAGAATTTCATAACTAGCCAAAGCATTCATAAGGAACAAAAACACAGCTAGAGACAGTACAATACCCAACCTCAAATTATACTACAAAACTATAGTGATAAACATAGCTGAGAACCAGCATAAACACAGACAGGTAGACCAATAGGATAGAGAATCCAGAAATAAAACAGCAAAGATATGCCCATCTAAATTTTTTTGATAAAGAAATGAAAAAAGACACATTAGAAAAAAACCTGATCAATAAATGGTGCTGTCCAAACTGAGTATCCATCTACAGAAGAATGAAATTAGATTGACATCTTTCACCTTGTTCAAAAATCAACTTTGAAATGGATCAAATACCTTAATTTAAAATCCAAAGTTCTGAAAACAGTGAATGCCTGTCAGGACGTAGGGTAGGCCAACCACCTTCTGAGCAGAACTTCAACAGCACAGGCACTGACCCTCGTCATCAATAGACGGGGCTAGACAAAACTGAAAACTTTCCTCACAGCAAGGAAAACGATCATCAAAGAACTCAGATAGCCACAGATAGGAAAAAATCTTTACAGCTACAACTTAGGCAAGAAGCTAGTATTCAGAATTTACAAATAACTGTAAAAATTAAATACCAAGGAAATAAAATTTTCAGTCAACAAATGAACTAAAGACTTGAATAAGCAGGTTTCCAAAAGAAAGAGAGAGAGAGCAGGGGTGTGGGGTGTGGGGGTGAGGAGAGAGAAAGGAGAGACAAATGGTCAATAGCTATTTTTAAACTGTTCAACATCCATAGTTATGAATGAAAGAGAAATTAAAATCACCTTGAGATACCACCTGGCGCCAGTCAGAATGTCTACCAACAAGAAAACGTTGGCCGGGACATAAAGAGAGAGGAGCTACTGGGAGAGGAGCAAACCAGTGCAGCTGTTTTGGAAATCAGCTTGAAGGTTCCTCAAACTGTAGAAGAGCACCACGATGTAACCCAGGTATGCCACTTCTGCTCACATACCCAAGTAACTCCATGTCCTAGCATAGGGAATTTGCGTAGTCATGCTTACTGATGCTCTATTTATAATAATAAGAAAATGGAACCATCTATATATTCAGAAACAAATTAAGGGCTAATGAAAATCTGGTGCATACATAAAACAAAATGTTATTCAGCCCTAAAAAAACATGAAATCAGAAAATGAGTGGGCTTAGAATGTGTTATATTAAGCACATCTCCCAATCTGAAAATGAAAGAAAACTACCTGTTCTCTCTCACATGCAGACCCTTACCTATAATGTATAGCTAAACAAATGTATATTTTAAAAGGAGAACAACAAAGGGTAATAGTAGGTGATGAGAAAAGATGGAATATAAGTAAAGAACACCACCCAGATCTAGACAATGGACAGAACACTCTCCACAGTAGAGTGGAGAGCGGGATATTACTTTCTCACATACTCTGGTGCCTCAACTTTGACCATGTCCCCTGGAGGGGGAGACCTGGTGGCACTCAGAGGAGGGACAGCAGGTTACCAAGAAGAGACTTGATACCCTATGAGCATATACAGGGGGAGGTAATCCTCCTCAGGAACAGTCATAGGGGAGGGGAATAAGGGGAAAATGGGAGGGAGGGAAGAATAGGAGGATACAAGGAATGGGATAACCACTGAGATGTAACAAGAATACATTAATAAAGTAAAAAAAAAAAAAGAAAAAGAAAAGAAAAATAAGTAAAGAACACCAGTCCTGGGAAAAGCTAGGAAGCTATCTGTTTTTATAGTTTTAACTTTGTCATGGTGTGTGTGTGTGTGTGTGTGTGAGAGAGAGAGAGAGAAAGAGAGAGAGAGAGACAGACAGACAGACAGACAGACACAGACACAGAGACACAGAGACACAGAGACAGACAGAGACAGAGACACAGAGACAGAGACAGACAGAGAGACAGAGAGAGACAGAGACAGAGACACAGAGACAGACAGAGAGAGACAGAGACAGACAGACAGACAGAAGTACATAAACACTGTAATTGGTACGGAAAGTGTAAAAAAGATCCATGGCTTCAGAATGGCTATTTCTCCCGCCCCCCCCTTCTTTTAAATGAGATTTTACTTGTTGAAATTAGAGCTGTAAAAAGTAAGAAAAATATTCTCTTTTATTTTTTTAATTTGTTCACCTTATATCCCAATTGTAGCCCCCTCCTCTCATCACCTACCCTCCTTCCTCCCTTCTCCATCACCTCCCCTAGTCCTCAGAAAGGGGGAGCCTTCCTCCACTATCATCTAACCTCAGCCTATCAAGTTTCATCAGGACTGCCTGTACCTTCTTGCTCTGTGGCCTGGCAAGGCGTTCCACCACTGTGGGCACCAGAGTCCATGTCAGAGGTAGTCCTGACTCCCCATATTACGGGACCCATAAGGAGACTGTGCTGCATATCTACTACATCTGATCAGAAGGTCTAGATCCTCACTGTGTATGGTCCTTGGTTGGAGAATCAGTCTCTGCAGCAGCCCCTCCCTCCTTGGATAGATTTGTTGACTCCATTGGTCTCCTTGTGAAGCTCCTGTCCCCTCCAGGTCCTTCCATCTCCCAGCTCTTCCATAAGACTCCCTGCACTCCACCCCGAAGTTTGGCTGCAAATCTCAGCCTCTGCTTCAATCCTCAGCTGGATGGAGTCTTTCAGGAGATCTCAAGGTAGACTCCTGTCCTGTTTCTTCTGTTACTTCTTTATGTCTGTACATTGTAGTGTGGTTATCCTGTATTAAATGGTTAATATCCACTTATAAGTGAGTATATACCATGTGTGTCTTTCTGGGTCTGGGTTACCTCACTCAAGATGATCGTTTCTAGTTCCACACATTTGCCTGCAAATTTCAAGATTTCCTTGTTTTTAATAACTGAGTAACATTCCATTGTGTAAATGTACTGCAGTTTCTTTACCCATTCTTCATTTGATGGGCATCTAGATTTTTTCCAGACTGTGGCTATTGAAAATAAAGCTGCTATGAACATAGTTGAGTAAATGTCCTTGTTGTATGGTAGAGCATCTTTTGGGTATACACCGAGGAGTGATAAAGGTGGGTCTTGAGGTAGAACTAATCCTAATTTTCTAAGAAAGCACCAGATTGATTTCCAAAGTGGTTGTACAAGTTAGCACACCTCCATCAGCAATGGAAGAGTGTTCTTTCTCCACATCCTCACCAGCATGTGCTGTCACTTGACTTTTTGATCATAGCCATTATGATGGATATAAGATGGCATCTCAGAATTGTTCTGATTTTCATTTCCCTGATGACTAGGGACTTTGAGCATTTCTTTAAGTGTTTCTCATCCATTTGATATTTCTTTGTTGAGAATTCTCTGTTTAATTCTGTACACCATTTTTAAATCTTAGTTATTTGGTTTGCTGGTGTTTAATTGCCTGAATTCTTTATATATTTTCAATATTAACCTTTTGTTGGATGTAGGGTTGGTGAAGATCTTTTCCCAGCCTGTAGGCTGTCATTTTGTTCTGCTGACAGTGTCCTTTCCGTTACAGAAACATTTCAGTTTCATGAGGTCCCATTTAATAATTGTTGATCTTAGAGCCTGAGCTGTTGGTATTCCGCTCAGGAAGTTGACTCCTCGGTCAATGAGTTCATGGCTCTTCTCCACTTCTTTTTCTTCTAACATATTTAGTGTAACTGGTTTTATGTTGAGGTGATAAATAAGGTTCTATTTGCATTTTTCTACACATAGACATTCAATTAGACCAGCATCATTTTTTGAAGATGCTATATTTTTTTCCATTGTAGGATTTTGGCTTATTTGTCTAAAATCAAGTGTCTATAGATGTGCAAGTTTATTTCTGGGTCTTTGATTTGATTCCTTTGATCTACCTGTTTGTTTCTATGCCAGTATCATGCCTTTAAATGCTGAAAAAGCATTTGATAAAATTCAACACCCATTCATGTTAAAAAGTCTTGGGGAGATTGGGCATACAAAGCATATACCTAAACCTAGTAAATGCAATATACAACAAGCCTATAGCCAACATCAAATTAAATGGAGAGAAACTTAAATCAATTTCACTGAAGTTAGGGAAATAACAAGGCTATCCACTCTCTCCATATCTCTTCAATATAGTACTTGAAGTCCTACCTAGAACAATAAGACAACTAAAGGAGATCAAGGGGATACTAATTGGACAGGAAAAAGTCAAAGTATCACTGTTTGGAGATGATATTATAGTATATATCCCAAACTTCTACTAAAGAATTCCTACACCTTAAACAAAGTGGCTGGATACAAAACAAACTCAAAAAAAATCATTAGTCATCCAGGCTGAGAAAGAAATTAAGAGAAACAACATCCTTCACAATAGCCACAAAAACCCATAAAGTATCTTGGTGTTACTCTAAACAAACAAGTTAAAGACATATATGAAAAAAACTTCAAGTCTCTGAAGAAAGAAACTGAAGATATCAGAAGCTGAAAAAATCTCCCATGATCATGGATTGGTAGGATTAACATAGTAAAAATGGCCATCTTACCTAAAGCAATCTACAAATTTAACGCAACTCCCATCAAAGTGCCAGTACAATGCTTTACAGACCTTCAAAGAACAATTATCAACTTCATATAGAAAAACAAAACGATCCTGAATAGCTAACAATCCTATACAATAACAGATCTTCTGGAGGCATCTCCACCTCTGATCTCAAACTGTACTATGGAGCAACAGAATGACTATTCTTAACTCTGTGAGTTCACTGAGATGCATGGAGTTTGAAGCCGACTGATGTTTGAGTGGCTGTATTAATCTAGCTGTGTGGTTCTAGCCCATGGCCCCTGCCTGCCCTCCCCAGGAGACCTGCTAGACTGGACTCCAGGATCATCCAGGTTAAACACCCCCCACCCCATTCCCCTACCCAGGAGTCCAAATGGGACACAGCCAGCACAGGAGAGCTGCGGGCTATTCACAGAGATCCAGCCTCCTGTCCACAGCTCTACCCACTTCCTCAAGAAGGGCTCCCCAGCTCCAGGATCATCCAGCTTCTGGCCCACGGCTCTACCTCCCGCCCTGGGTAGACCTGACCAATCAGACCTCAGAATCATCCAGTCCTACCAGCCTTCCCAGGCCTGCCAGCACCCCAGGGACACTGGTCACAGCCTCCAGCCCATGGCCCTACCCACCTTACCAAAGATAGCTGCTGGAACCCATGAACACCCAGCCTCCAGCTGGGTTCAAAGAAAGTGTTAAACAAAAAAAAAGTTCCTGACATAAAACATTAAAGAAAGCAAGGACACTATAAAAAGACAAAAGCTAAGAATAACAGGAATAGAAGAAAAAGAAGATTCCCAGATCCACAGACCAGAAAATACTTTCCACTGAATCATAGAAGAAAATTTCCCCAACCTAAAGAAAGAGATGCCTATAAATATACAAGAAACTTACAGAATACCAAATAGATAGGTCAGAAAATCCTCCCACCACATAATATTCAAAATATTAAATGTACAGAACAAATAATGAATATTAAAACCCCAGTTGATGCATCTATAACGCATCCCCTACACCTAAGGCTTGGGGGAACATCATAAAAGAATGGGTAAAAAGATTGTAAATGAAAGGACCAGTATGCTTGCTGACAAACAGTGTCTTCTAGACATGACAGGGTGCTACACTCATGAGATCTCGACACTGTAGTTGGCTAAACCAGACTTATATAATGACAATGCAGACAAAGGAAATCTTAGAAGAACCTTGTAGGTTCAGTTTTCTTAACCAATTTATTAAAAACTTATTAACCGAGCATACGTCCCTTATAATCCGACTAACTGAAACAATAGGAAAAGAGGATTAAAGAACAACACAACCGTAAGGATATAAGTTCCGAGGAACAATTCTCCTGGCATTGCCAGCAGGATTTCTGGAGTAACCAGAACCTGGAACCTCAGCAGGAGCCTGGAGCCCCAAAGCCTTCCCTCAAGCGGTTCTCTCTAGGATCATCTCGAAGTGAAGTGATGAACAGCCAAAGCCATCCCAAGTCTCCAAAGGCCTCGCCTCTCATTTCTTGCTCACTTATCTATCTCCTCCCAGAGTCTGCTCACAGATCTTTTCAGCTGGCAACAATCAAGCTCCCACGTGAGGTGGTTTGTCTTCTAGTGGATTAACCTCACCTGTTCTCTCACAAGACCGTACACCATCCCACACTTGGGATTATAACAAAAACAGGTTTCTCTCTCCTTCAGAACCCATCCTTAGATGAAGAGCTACAGGAAACCAATGGTTGCTGAGAGAGAGAGAGAATTAGTCTTCTCTAGGAGCATGTCCCATCATAGGCTACACAATCCCAAGTGGTCAGCCCTAAACACATGCACAAAAGCGCAGAATTAAGTGGGCTCAGTAGTTGCATATGTGAATATATGTGTGTATGTGTATATGGATGTATTGTAATAATAATAATTACAGTAGTTGGTGGTAAACTTGAGAGGTAACATTGAATGGAAAGGACATGGGAGGAGTTGAAGAAGGGAAGGGTGGAAATTATATAAATACAGTACTCATGCACGCAATTCTCAAAAAAAAAAGTTAAGTTTTTAAATTGAAAAAAGATACACATGCATATAAGTGAAACTATAAACAAATCATTGGGTGAAGTAATGCAGACCCAAAAAGACAAATATTGCATGTTTCCTCTTATATGTGGATGCTAGCTTTTAAGCTGTCAATAGGCTAGGTACCTAGGAAGGGACTAGGAGAGTAGAGAAAAAAATCTCTTCAGGAAGAGGAAATAGAATATCTTGTTATGGAGAGAGAGAGAGAGAGAGAGAGAGAGAGAGAGAGAGAGAGAGAGAGAAAGAAGAAGAAGAGAAGAGAAGAGGAGAGGAGAGGAGAGGGGAAGAGAGGAGAGACACTGTAGTGAGAGGATTAAATGAGAAGGGTGATGGAAGAGACGGAACAGGGAGGGAATATGGAGAGGGACAGCAAACACTAAGGGCCACTTGAGGAGCCAAATGGATACCTGCTATTTTAGAAGCTTCCTAAAATTATACGCATACAAAAAAACTAAATTAAATCATAAAACAATGAAGACAATGTCCCTCAAAATCATTATTACAATAATATGTTTTATAACATAAGCCACAAGAATAAAACGGCTATTCCCAAAGACATAAAGATTTGTACTTGCTACATAGTACGATGTACTGCTTCCTACCCCAACCATACTTCCACCCTCACTGTACCAACCTCTGAATATTCTTGAAACTGCAAAAGGTCCAAGTAACTCAGAACATCTGAAGTCAAAAGCAAACAAAGAGAAAAAAATCTACATGACCATTTCATTAAAAGCCTTTGACAAAATCCAATACACCTTCGTGTTAAAAGTCTACCTAAACACAATAAAGGCAATATACAGCAAACCTATAAACAACATCAAATTAAATGGAGAGAAGCTTAAAGCAATTCAAACAAGTGACCTAGTTAAGAAATAGCAGATGTATCTGTCCCAGTACCCTGCTGGATGGAGTCTCTCAGAGGACATGTATGTTGGGCTAAAATCCATTTATAAGTGAGTATGTACCATGCCTGTCTTTCTGGGTCTGGGTTACCTCACTCAGGACCATTGTCTCTAGTTCTATCCATTTCTCTGCAAATTTCAAGATTTCCTTGTTTTTGATAGCTGAGTAGTATTCCATTGTGTAAATGTACCACTGTTTCTTCATCCATTCTTTGGTTGAATAAATGTACTTGTTGTATGGTACAGCATATTTCGGGCATATGCCCAGAAGTGAGACACAAAACCAGACTCTTGGTTAATAGCTGCAAGATGTATGGAAGAGATGGGGGTGGAAGGCGGGGGCTGTCAGAAGCTCCACAAGGTGACTATCAAGGCTGGTGGATCTGGACCTGGGGGCCCTGCACACACTGATGCACCAACCAAGGACACTGCAAGCAGAGAACCTAGAGCCCCTGTTCTGATGTAGCCAATGGACAGCTCGTTTTCCACATGGAGAAGGGGAGGGGAGAGTGGGGACTGCCTCTGACAGGAACTCTGATGCTCACAATTTGATTGCTGCCCCTTGGCAGAGAGGCCCTGGGGGAACACAGAGGAAGGGGATGCAGGCTATCCAGATGAGACCTGATAGACTTTGGTCAGATGGTGGGGCAGGAGGACTCCACCTGTCAGAGATCTAGAGGCGGGGAATACGAGTGAAGAGTTAGGGAGAGTGGGAACAGGAAGATAAGAGCAAGGGGATACAATCAAGATGTAATGTAAATAAATTATATACATGATTTAAAACAAGAAAAAAATAGCAGATGAAAACAGTGTTAGGTCTACTTCTCTGTGGGTATGAGGGTAAGATTTAGGATGTAGTTAGGAACTATGCTTGTCTAGCAGAGTGCTGGAATTATGTTCTTCTCTAGGGTCCTTAGCCTCATTAGCAAGGGAAATCTGGCCAGCATTCTAGTATCAAGCATTATGGTCCTCTGTGGAGAGGCCTTAAGTCCAATTAGACAGCTATTGGTTGCTCCTTACATACGAGTGCCACTTCTTGTACCTTTATGCATGCATGTCTTGCTATGACTGGTAGTTGTCATAGCTCCTGGGTGTTGTAGCTCGGTGGGAATGTTTAATTGCTTCCCTCCTTTGGCAGCTTGTATAGTATTTTCTGGAACAATGAGAGCTAGACCACAGGAAAAAGGCTTTCAGGTCAGATCCAGCTCGAAACTTCTAAATCTTGTATACGTATTTTGCTACACAAGCCTAATGAGCTGATGACCCCACAGTGGAAGAAGAGAACTGATGTATAACAACTGTCCTTTGACTTGTACACCCTAGCTCTGAGCTTAGACATGGACACAATCTCAATCTCACTCTACTTCCCCACCTGACTCATAATAATAAAAAAATAAATAAAAATAAATTTTAAAGAAAAAGAATAAGTTTATTTTAAAATTCATCTAGCTCTTTTCACTCTGTATGATGATAGTATCTGAAACATAAACTTACTTACAGATTACCTAAGGTGAGAGGCCTATTAATGAGAATAAGAACATTTTGGTTTCTCTCTCTCTCTGTGTCTCTGTCTCTCTCTGTCTCTGTCTCTGTCTCTGTCTCTCTCTGTCTCTCTCTCTCTCTCTCTCTGTCTCTCTCTCTCCCTCCCTCTCTCTCTCTCTGTCTCTCTGTCTCTCTCTCTCTCTCTCTCTCTCTCTCTCTCTCTCTCTCTCTCTCTCTCTCTCCTCTCTTTCTGCATTTCTCTCTTCTCTCTCTCAAACACTTTCTTACATGTCCATAACTCTTCTAACCTTCATCACCTGCATTTATTCCCATTCCTTAATATGTACAGATCTTATAGTTGAGCAACACCTCAACAATACTCTTTTTGTTAAATAACCTGAATAAACAGAAGGGTTGGAGAGAGGACGCAGAGGCTAAACACACTGACTGACTTTCCAGGGGACCCATGATTGATTCTAAGCACCCAAATGAAGCTAACAACTATCTGTAACTCCATCCAGAGGATCTAATGCTTTCTTCTGGCCTCTGTAGGCACATATGTGACACATATCCATATATGCAGTCAAAACATCCACACACATAAATAATTCTCAATAATCATTTTAAAAGAAACAGAAGATTCACCAAAAATGAAAATAAAAATAACTGTAGGCATAAGGTAATTGTATGATTCAAATGCTGATTTCTGTACCCCCATATGTGGTTACAATTCTTGTTCTGAGAATCTCTTGTCTCAGTGTTGTGTAAACACTGCTCCCCAACTGTCCCCTGATGTGCTAATAAAGCAGCTTACAGCAATTGCTGAGCAAGGGAGAGACTAGGAATGGACTTCCTGCCAGCCAGGGTGGGAGGAGTTAGAGGAGGAAGTAAGGGATTCAGCCGTGAAAGAGGTCCAGGAGACATCAGGAGAGAGGAGCTGAAGCAGGAACGCTACAAAGTGCAAGTACTGCTAGGATGTACCCTGGAAGGAAGCCAGATTAGCTTAGAGACTTAAGAATAGAGTTAATACTGCTCATGATTGTGCATTGAAGCTTATTAAAATAATATAATGGAGTCTCAATTATGTGTGTGAGAGCCAGGTTAAGAGAGAAACTGAGAAACAAACACAATTTTGTAAAAATAACAAGTGACATTGAATATAAAAAAAGACAGAAAGACTCTTTAGCCAATGAGTTATAACTTAAAACAAGAATGTTACATAATTATGGCCTGCCATAATGATCAAAACAACATTAGCTATTTCCCCTTCCTAAGGATGATTTTGCAGGGGTGGTGGAAGAGACAACTGGAACTGGGGTGTGGGCTACTTGGGGGACAATGTGGAAACATAATACAGTAGAAACTCCCTGAAATCTATGAGGTTGACCCTAGTAATGGAGGATATGGAGCCTGAACCTGCCAAGTTCTGTGTCCAGGCAAGGCTTCCAGTGGAGGCACTGAGGACGTCAACCCAGCCACAAAATCTTCAACCTACAATTTATCCTGTCTGTAAGATGTGCATGGGAAATGGTAGCACAGGACAGTGGGAGTGGCCAACCAATGACTGGTCCAACTTGAGGCCCATGAGAGGAAGCCCACACCTCATACCACCTAAATGGCCAGGACCCAGAGGCTGGATAGTCCAGAGACTAGGACAGAAACAAACATGACAGGCAAAAAAAAAAATCACTAAAATGACTACTAATGATGTTGGTCATCAGTGAGGTTTCCTTCAGCAACTGATGGGAGCAGATACAAAGACCCACAGCCAAACATTAGGTGGAGCTCAGGAAGTCCAGGGAAAGAAGGAATGTAGGAACCAGAGGGGACAGTATACCAGCCTACATAACCATCTAAGCAAGGACCATGGGGCTCACAGAGACTGAAATGACAATCAAGGTCTACATATATGATCTGTTGTGAAGTTTGGTGTCCTTGTGGGACTCCCAAAAATGGGAGTTGAGAGTCTCTGACTCTTTTTCCTGCTTTTGGGAAGAGGCTATGGGGTTGCCTTATCCAATCTTGATATGAGGATTTGTACCTAGTCTTATTGTAGCCGCTGTGTTCGGTTGATAGCGAAGGCCCACTCTTTTCTAAAAGAAAGGAAGGAGTGAATCTGGGGAGGAGGAGAGGTGGAATGGAGACTAAGAGGAAGGGAAAACTATGGCCAGGATGTCATTATGAAAGAAGATTGTTTTAACTTAATTAAAATCAAATTTAAGAGCTGGGCCTGGTAGTACTTGCCTTTAATCCCAGCACTCTGGCAGAGGCAGGCAGATTTCTGTGACTTTGAGGTCAGCCTGGTCTACAAAGAGAGTTCCAAGAGAGCCAGGGCTGTTACACAGAGAAACCCTGTCTAAAAGAAAATCAAATTTAAAAATTAAAATTAATTTTAAAAGAACAATAAATTAAAATCTACATAAGAATTTAATAAATTAAAATCCACATAAAAATATTAGCAAGACACAAGATAAATGAGTTTTCCTGTACATTGCTGGTGTAAGTATAAGCTGGCATGATCTTCATGGAAGTCCACTCTAAATATGTGAAAATTTTAAATATATAATTCTTTAATATAAAATATCATTTTTATATTAAACATTGCCCTCATCTATGTGGGCACTTGCATTTGCATACAGACACACACACACACACACACACACACACACACACACACACAGAAATCTAAAAATAAAAATAAAGGTGGATGTATTCAGCTGCTGACCATGGCCTCCTGCACTAGGCCCACGTACAGATCCCAGGAATTTTGGACCAGGAGCACAACCATCACAGTCTTCTGCAACAAGTAGGTAACCCAGCTTCCCTGCTTATGCCCATCCTCACTTGTCTGGAACTTTTTATACAAGCAAGAGGAAAACAGGCATCCTAACACTACAATGCCTTCTCACGAACATTGTAAATTGCTCCACTGAAAGAATACATGCAACTTAAAAGAAAAAAGTAAAAAGAAATAAGGTAGGAAACAATGGTAAAGGAAATGAACATGGGTAAATACATATTTCTTTCTATATTTTAGAAGTTATTTTTAAATGGAAATTCACCCTTGACATCAACAAACTGAAACACTAAAGGACAAATCAATAAGAACATCCTAAGAAAAAAGGATAAAATATTCTCAAATGATATAACTGAACAGATGGAAAGATATATTATGTTCTCAGATAGAAGATAATACTGAAAAATATTCTTTCCCTAAATAGACTATAAATTATAAGGGGAGAAATGCTAATTAAAACCATGAGAATACTGTTACTCACCCCTAAGAGTAGCTAAAATTAAGACTGACAGTACCAACTGCTAGTTAAGATGTGAAGAAACCAAAATTCTCACAAACACATACGAAATGGTTTGGCCACCTTGAAAAACATACTGAGGGCTGCTTTCTAAAGTTAAATAGACACTTCCCATGAAACAAAGTATCTACCTTCTACAATGTATCAATAAGTTGTAAACTATTCCTATAATGAAATACTACTCATCACGTTAAAAAGGAATAAAACGTTGATATATGCAACAAAAGACTGAATCTCGGAAATATTATACTAAGTCAAAGAAATCACAACATGACTTCCTTCATTACTTCACTGATATATTTAGGGGCAGGTACCAGCTCTGAGACAGCTAAGGACTGGAGGTGAGAAAGAAAACTTACTGAGAGGACACGAGGAGAATTTGGTTTGCAAATATTTCACTGAGAATTTTGACATCTATGTTCATCACAGAAATTAGCCCATAATTTTCTTTGTTGTGACCTTTTCCAGTTGATTTTTGTAAACTAAGTTCATTATTATTCATTTCATTTCTGCTTAATGGGATAGTTTGAGAAGCAATGGTGTGAATTTTTTAAAGGCTAGATGGAATTCAGTGATGAATTCATTATTGGGGCCTGGGCTTTCTTTTACTTGAAAGATATTTTTTAATTTCTTTTTCAAACACACACACACATATATATATATATCCATTTCTTTTATAGTTATAGACCAAGCTATTCTACTCCTTGGAATATACCCAAAAGATGCTCCACCACACAACAAGGACATATGTTCAACCATGTTCATAGCAGCCTTATTCGTAATAGCCAGAATCTGGAAACAACCTAGATGTCCCTCAGTCGAAGAATGGATAAAGAAACTGTGGTACATTTACACAATGGAATACTACTCAGCTATTAAAAACAAGGAAATCCTAAATTTGCAGGCAAATGGATGGAACTAGAAATGATCATCCTGAGTGAGTTAACCCAGACCCAGAAAAATACACATGGTATATACTCACTTACAATTGGACACTAGCCCAACAGAGATGTTCCCTGAAAGTCTTCACTTAGCCAGAGACTGCGATAGATACTGGGACTCCCCATTGGGACTCCAGGTGAGAGAGGTAAGGGAGAATGAGGAAACAGAAAGATCCAAAGGGTCCTAGAAACCTACAAGAAGACTATTAAGGCTGGCAGATCTGGACCCAGGCAGGTCTGCACAAACTACTGCACCAACCAAGGACAATGCATGCAGTAAACCTAGAACCCCTATCCAGATCTAACCAATGGACAGCACATTCTCCACAGTTGTGTGGAAAGCAGGGACTGACTTTGACATAAACTCTGGTGCCCCCTATTTGACCACTTCCCCTTGGTGGGAAGACCTTGTGAAACTTAGAGGAAGAGTAGGCAGGCTACCAGGAGGAGACCTGATAGGCTGTGATCATGTAGTGGGGGAGGAGGTCCCCTTCTGTAATAGACTTGGGGAGGAGATTAGGATGAGGGAGGGATGGAGGATACAAGTGAGGGGATAACAATTTAGATGTAATCTGAATAAATTATTTACATAAATAATTTTTAAAAAGAAAAGAAAATTAGAAACAGGCTTTAATAAGAATTATTAAGGTGAAAGAAAAATGAGAAATCAAGGAAAAGAGGAGAAATTCCCAAAGGGGTGGGGGGAGAGACTGAGTTTATTCCTTAAAGATATATCCATTATTGTCTTTTCAGTGTTTGATACTCTCGTGTAGTTCATCATTTCCTGTGGCTTCATAGGCAAGTTTTACTTTCTCTTCTGTTTATAGGATTCTATGTATAGGATTCCCGTAGCCCTAGCTTAGTCATGAATTGCCTTATCATAGAAAAATTGTGCTTATCATAGAAAAATTACATTCTTTTTACTTAAAAATCAGTTTTCTGGTTGACAGTTACCATCTTTCAAAGCTTGATGTTAAACATCCTATGTTCTCCTGGCTTTTAGAATTTCTGTTAAGAAATTTGCTGTTGCAGCCGGGCGTGGTGGCGCACGCCTTTAATCCCAGCACTCAGGAGGCAGAGGCAGGCGGATCGCTGTGAGTTCGAGGCCAGCCTAGTCTACAAAGTGAGTCCAGGACAGCCAAGGCTACACGGAGAAACCCTGTCTCGGAAAAAAAAAAAAAGAAAGAAAGAAATTTGCTGTTGCTCTGGGTTTATATAGTTTTTCTTGTTCATAACTTTTACTGCAGTATGACATGAGGAGGCTCTTTCTGGTCTTTTATTTTATATTCTAAATGCCTCCTCTACCTGCATGAAGTTCCCTTTCCCTGAATTTGGGGTATTTCCTCTTATTTCATTGAATACGTTTTCTGTGCCTTTAGCTTGAGAAATGTCTCCTTCTTTTATTTCCAAGATTCATATATTAGTCTTTCAATAAAATCACATAGATCTTATATCTGTGTGTTCTTTCTTAATATTCTATCTTTGTCATTCGAATTAGCCTACTTTGTCTTCAAGCTCTGTCTTCCACTTGGTACATTCTATTGGTGAGTCTTTCCACTGGTGTTTGTTTGTTTGTTTGTTTGTTAATGTTGTTGTTTATCTTAGTTGAGGTTTTTTATTTGAAATAGATTCTTCTCTCATACAATACATCCTGATCACATTTTCTCCTCCTTCCACCTTCCTCCCAGATCCACACACACACCTACCCTCTTTGAAAGATTCATTTCCCTTCTCTTTCTTCTTCAAAAAACGAGCAGGCCTCCAAGGGACAACAATCAAACATGACAAAACAAGGCAAAATCCTTCATATCAAGGCCTGACAGGGCAACCCACCAGGAGTAAGAATCCCAGGATCAGGCAAAAGTGTCAGAGATACTCCAGTTCCCACTGTTAGGAGTCCCACAAGAACACTAGGCTAACAGCCATAACAGGTATATAGATGACCTGACAAAGACCCATGTATGCCCCATGCTTGCCACTTCAGTCTCTGTGAGCCCACACCACATGAGCCCTGCTTAGTTGACTCCATAAGCCATGTTCTCCTGGTGTCCTCCATCTGCTCTGACTCCTACAGTCTTTCCAATTTTTCATTTGATTTTTTCAGTATTTCTTTCTTCATTGAATTTTCTTTCTTACCTGTTTCATAGGAGGACTACTTTTATCTTCTTAGAATTCATTTAGGATTTATTCATGTCCTCTTTTGACTTCATTAAACATAGTTGTAACCATTCTTTTAATTGATTGCCTGAAATTTCATATCACTAATATTCATTGTATTTCATTACTGTGAAATTGATAATTTCAGAGAAATTATGTTGCCTTGATTTCTTATGTTTATTTTATTTCTGCATATCTGGAATTGGGCCATTGTCAGAATTTTTAAAATAATCTATATTCATTCAGTAGTAGTAGCTACAGTACTCAAGTGGACTCGGTTGTAGTAGGTTTGAGGTGCTATTATCACACTGGATTGGGAGTGTTGTTCAGTAGCTAACCCTCCAACCTGCGCGCCCAGGGCACTGGTCTTACACTGCAGCACCTCCTCACATGCAGCATGTAAGTAATCATAGCTCTGGGTAGTCTCACTACAAAGTATAGTAATAGCTGATTAAAATCAATCATTTTTTTCAACTCAAAACATTTGAGGAGAATAAAAGACCAAGGGTAGTATAGTATGCACTAAGATATTAGTTATTCAGAGCAAAAATAAAAAGGAAATAAGCAAGTTAGACTATAGGTGTTACACTAAATTGGAAAATGAGAAGAAGGAAGAGTGAACAGAAGATGAAACAATAAAGACAAAGGGAGGAGATAAAGCAGTTCCAGCCAAAGAGACTGAACAGAGAAAGAGGAGAAAACATGTAATCACACAGCCTAAAATAATCTCAGCGCCCAGGAAGCTGACGCACGGGACTCCCAACTCCACACTAACCTGTGACCCTGAAGGGGAGGATAAAGGCTGGAACAAAGCTGGCCTACATACTGAAATTAACTTACTGAATGAGGGAAGTGTGAAGTGACAGAGAAAGGCCTAGGCAGGGGACATAACACCTAGATGCAATTCCCTTCCAGAGCAGCCTGCATCTTTGCAGTCCCTCATGGGGCAGGACACAAGTACCCTTATTTCCAACTGAGTCCTTGTAGTTGTGGGGCACAGGTACCAGGGCCATCTCTTTGTAGTAGCTAGGACCCAGACCAGATTTCACCCTGTGGGATACTGTGAGGTTCTGACTCAGTTTTCTCCATTATATATACTGAGAGGTACTCTTAAGGCTGGCCCTCAGAGCATAGCCCAGTGATGCCTGCTCTGCGGGCCCAGAGTGAACGGAGAAAGAAGAGACCTTCGCTTCTAGAGCCACACTGCTGCCTCATTAGGATATTTGTTAATGAGTTCTTCTGGGGAGGGATGGTTCAAGACAAGGTTTCTCTGTGTAGCCCTAGCTGTCCTGGACTCAGTTTGTAGACCAGGCTGGCCTCGAACTCACAGAGATCTGTCTGCCTCTGCCTCCTGAGTGCTGCGATTACAGATGTGTGCCATTATGCCTGGCTTGAATGAGTTCTTTGGTGTTTAATTACATATTTATGAATGCTCACTCTATTGGTTAGCATTGGCTCACATAACACACTGTCAGTTCTGGTTCTTCTTTATACATTTCTATAATTCTTCTTTATATTTCCTTAGTAATTTCAGTGTTTTCGTTTGTTTTGTTTTTGCTTTTCAAAAATTATAATGCTTACTACTTTGAGATATGTAAATATTGGGATAACAGGTTTCACTTGTCAGTTTCTTCTTAAGCATGGTGAAGGGTGTGATTGTTCATTTCAAATACTAATTTGACCAGATTAATGAATAACTAGGAAAACAGTACAGCACTAATTCTGTGTGTGTGTGTGTGTGTGTGTGTGTGTGTGTGTGTGTGTGTGTGTGTGAGACAGTGTTTCCAAAGGAGACTGGGACGTGAGTCTGAGCATAGTGAGTGAGGAGGGTCTGCCCTGAACATGAGTGGGTGCCATCAGTTTCCCTGAGGACCTGCACAGAACAAAAGCAGCAGAGAAAAAGCAATTCATTCTCCCTCTCTCTTTCCCTTCCTTCTTTGCCCTCTCCCTCTCCATCTGATTTCTTCTTTCCTTTCTCTTCTCCATCTCCCTTTCTTCTCTCTGCTTCTCCTTCTCTTTTTCCACCCTCCCTTCCTCTCATCTTCAAACTGAGAATTATAAATTTGGCTTCCTTGAATCTAATTTCAAAGTTGAACTGAAACACATTACCAATATCCGAAAGCCTTAAACTAAGACAGCCTCTCATATTATTCCTTTGCTTCTACAGTAACATGAGCAAATTCCCTTAATAAATTATTCCCTATTCATGTGTGTGATATATGTAACATATAAAGGTATATTATTTTGTATATGTGTATATAATACATTTTACATATATATGTATATATACATAATTTTATATATGTGTATATATAAATATTTATACATGTGACTATTCTATTAAATTCTGTCTGGCAAATTCCAATACAGTGGAACAAAATTTAGATTTTTTATTGTTTTATATTTAAATATATATGTATATATTATATATTCACGTATCATAATCTCTAGCCTTTCATAAGAATGTTCTATAATAAGAAAGTCATGTCCCTCTTATGTTGACAAATTTGCAAATAAATATCACAAATACTGCTGACTAATAACTTTTCAAGCTAATATTTAAACATTATCTTACCTTCTTTGATAAAGTTGGGGGAAGGGAACTGATTTTAAAGCCTAACATTTTCATCATGATGTACCTCAAATCAGACCACACAAATTCATACTGATCAACAAATGTCCTTTCCACCCACCCTATAAAGCAAAATGTCATCAAAAGAGATATTTCCTTGTCCCTTTATATAAATATAAAACATGGTGCTACTGTGCAAAGTGGCTATAAGTGATGATTCTGAATGAGCTAAGAACACAGCAATGAGATATGAGGCTGCTTCAAACAATCAGAGGAGAGAAGAAGAAAACATGGACTTCTTTATGAGACAGTTTGTGCAAATACGTTATAGCATATCTGTATCGAGCAAACAAAATAAGACAAGACAAATGAGTAAAATAGGGATCTCCTAAAATCAAAACAAACAAGTTAACTAGACTCACTCTGTTGAGAATCCATCACAGTCATTTAGAAAAAATCCGTTTCTTTAAACCATTAGCAAAATTAATTTTGAAATGTAATTGAAACCAATAAACATTGCCAGAAATTATTTTAAGCTTCCACAGAATTGCCAAGTTAATTACACATAATAACATAGACAATTGATAAATAACAGTAAAAATTAGGGTTTTTTTAATTTAGATTATCGAGAAGATGCTAGAAAGAGAATTTTTAAAATTTTTTTAAATAATAAATAAATAAATAAATAAATAAATAATTTTAAAAAAGAGAATTTAAAAAATAATTTTGTGTTTAATGACATACTGTAGTCTTACACCTACTTAAAAATTGGCACCTGGACATGATGGTGTGTAGGTACAGTCTTGTTCCGCTAATGTGAGCTCTTTTGCTCAGTTCATATCCACAAAATGGGAATAGCAAAGAAATACAATCTTTTGCTCTATTCATTTGCTACAATAACACAAGAAACCCAATCACAAAAAAAAAATCCTACTCCAGTTCAGAGCCAAGTAAACTAACTAACTAACTAACTAAAACTGGTGGCCAATATGTGAGTAAGGTCCTCATAAAGAAATACTGAAAAATATGTATAGTAATGTCATCCATTTTAATGGCTATACGGTTTTAAAGTGTTCATATGCAGACAAGTGACTAAGTGACATCATACTATAAATACTTTTCAAAAAATTTGACCCTGTTACAGTATTATTCATTGTGCTCTATGTATTATTCAAAATGCTACACAAATATACTCCTTGACTTCTAGTAATGAATGTTCTAAATAAATTTCTAGAATATTTTTTACTTAACTTATGTGGGGTTTTTTACATGATTACAAAAATCCATCACAAATGATCTTTTTATACCTTTAAGGGGAGAGGCAGAGGGGAAGAGAAAACTTCAACTTTGTAAAGACATGTTAATGTTATTCCTTAAAACAGTCTTCAGATTAATTCACAATGTATACAACAGAATATATCAACAAGTTTATACAGGACTACTATGTTAAAAATCATGAGAGTACAAGAAATGTTAAGACTTGATCCTTGTTCTCTTTTAAAGGTTCCCTGTTTCGTTCCTCCTTTTTGCTGGTCCTTTGTAATGTACATTGACTACTCTCATGCTGAAGATACTTCAGTGTAATCATACATATGCATGTCAACAATCTGAATGAAAATTGTAGGACACAACTCATCACCATTTAAAATAGCACTGTTTAAACACTATTGGAATGGCTCTATTACCTTCCAATAACATTAAGTGTTCATTTGAAAGCCCCTCAAGGCTAAGTAAAGCTAGTAGTATTTGCAATAACATGTAATCTATTCACATGAAAATATTATGATAGCATTGGAAAGGGGCTGACAATGTGGCTCAATGGGTAAAGGTTTTACTACCAAGCCTATAATGACCTAAGTTCAATCCCCAAGACCCATAAGATGGAAGGAAAGAACCAACTCCCAAAAGTTGTCCTCTGACATACATATATACATACATACTCACTAAACAGAAAAATAGTAAATGGAAAATATCATTAAGAAATATATTTAAAATATAATGTAATGAAGACATATAATGCATCAAAGTTGCTTTTTCTCTATTAGTTTCAATTAACTGAGGTATCAATGGAGCTGAAAGGTCAATTTTTAGTAAGTGACTAGATTACCTTCAGAGAAAGAAACCATCCATGTTCATAGAAGCTTTATTTGTAAAAGCCAGAATCTGGAAACAGCCTAGATGTCCCTCAACCAAAGAATGAATAAAGAAACTGTGGTACATTTACATAATGGAATACTATTCAGCTATAAAAAAAAAAAAAAAAACAAGGAAATCTTGACATTTGCAGGCAAATGGATGGAACTAGAAAAGATCGTCCTGAGTGAGGTAACCCCGACCCAGAAAGACACACATGCTATATATTCATTTATAAGTGGATATCAGCCCAGCAAGAGATGTTCTCTGAGAGACTCCACCCCATGGGAACTGTGTCTGACATCAACTCTGGTGCCTGTGATTTGATCACTGCCCCTTGCCAGGGTGGCCTTGCAGGCCCACAGAGGAAAGGGGTGCAGGCTATCCTGATGAGACCTGATAGACTGTGATAAGATCCTGAAAGATGAGGCTCCCCTACCCTTCCCCCATCAGATGTCTTGGGGAGAGGAAGAGGGTAGAAGAGGGAGGGAGGGTAGGAATGGGAAGATAAGAGCAAGGGGATAACATTCGGGATGTAATGTACGTAAATTATGATAAATAAATAGAAAAAAGAAAAAAGACCTCTCATCTGAGGGGTAGCTGAATATAAGGTATCATCAGCTGAAATATACATTATTAAGTGAGACTTCTCACCTCAACCAAGGCTAACGGCACCCACATCAGCTAAAGGGAAAACACCTAAAGATGCAGGCTCTGCCTATGATGTGCAATGCATACTTTAACAACTTCATCTTTCAAACATATTATTACACATGCCACTAACGCCACAAAGCAATTATTATACACTCCGAACTGTACACATCAAAGTCTGTAAATAATATGGTAGGGTAGGAAAAACTTCGAAAAACTTAACTTTTCCTGAGATTTTAGTGGCCTAATTTTCTAAGTACTTTCATTGCAAAGATTTCATATAGTATGCCAGAGCTTTGAAAAATAAGTAGAGCATCACCAAGTAGAAACCTCAGTTAGGTGTTCTGAACATGTTGGTCAGGAAAGCCCATTCATTTGAGAGGTCTCTGCCCCTTCAACTTCACCCTCCTTACCAATATACATTCATCACCGAAAAGGGAAATATTTACAAAACTTAGTTTAGTTATGTTTAAATATTATGTTTAGCTGTCTGGAGACCAAGTTCTCAAGATTTATACAAGAAATCAAGGATTAAACTTCATAACAATTAGAAAACCACACTGTGTAAAATCAAAGACTTAGTTAACGGACATTAAAATAGCTTCACCATTGGCACTGAACTGAAATGACGCCATCTTTTCCCAACACCTGGAACCAAAGCCTCTTGACCTTTCATGTAAACAAGCCAGGGCACACCAATGCTCTGTCTGCTGTAAGGTACCACCTCTGTGCAAAGGCATAGGAGTGAAAAATGTGGAAAATGCCTGAGGACGCTTTGAAGCAGCTTGGGAGAAGTGAGAGCAGGAAAGAGGCTCTTCTCTGGGGTAAGTTTGTTTAGTGGAAAGTAAGCAAGTTGTCAGGGTAAAAGTTGACAATGTTGATTCCAACAGTTTGAACTGTGAATAAACATCCAAAGGGATTATGTTACTGAGAATTAGAAAGATTCCATTGAACTCAATAGAACACTTGTGTTTTCAAAGATAATATGCTTTGAGCCAACTCTGGATCCACAGTTTAGGGTTAGAATTACCCAAAAATCTTTTGTATGCCATGATAAAGAACACAGGGCATGACCCTACTAATACAATTCTAAGAATATTAGAATAAGAGGAAATAAAAATATTTCATTTTAGTCACTAAATTGGAAAATGTAAATATGTATACATGTGCATGCTTTGGGATAAGCTAAAGAAACCTGGAGAAAAACCTATGATCTTTTCAAACATGGAATCTTTTTTTTTTTTTCAAACACTGAATCTTACATTCCGTCATACTGGCCAATTTAGGGAAATACATGCATTGGCCACAAATCATTTTTAAGTTTTCCCTCCTTAACGACCTATCAACGAGGAGAAAAGCAGGGCCTACGCGTCTGAACTCCATCGTCCTCTCTGCTCAGCACAGCCACATTGAAATCTGCCTTTCATCTAGTGCTCTCGGTTTCCCGTCAGGTACAAGGTGAAAAGTCAGAAGAGTCTTGTGCTTTCTCAGAAGCACAACAATTTGGTTGCCACTCAACAATTCCTGGTGAAATGCCAGGAAGCCTGTAAAAAAAAAGTTAAAATTGTCCTAACTTAGAATTCACAAAAATAAAAATGAGATGTTCAGAGACTGTCAGAGACAGTCATTCTTAACCATTCATAAAGAAAAGAAAGCGCACAGTTTTGACTTGTTAAAAGTTCATTTAAATTAATAGTAATCAAGTCAGCCTTATATGCTCCCAATAAAGTGAAGGCAACTGAGGTGGTTATTAGTTTGTTTTTCCCTAAAGGACTCTCACATTATAGCCCACTGTGAACATCTTTAAAAAGTCTAACAAAATATGCAACTTGCATATTCTTTTTTTTTTTTGTTTTTTTTTATTTTTATTTTTTATTTTTTTTATTAATTTATTCATATTACATCTTGATTGTTAACTTGCATATTCTTTATCAGAAAAGTTTTGAGGCATCACTGCAAAATGTTGTTTTCCCTTGCAGCTCTGACAACATATTTACTTCCAGAAGCAAGGATATGGGCAAGTACAGTTAAGGCTGAAACCTCTTTATGCTTGAAAAGAAAATCAATCCCTTGGATACTTTCAAACACTATCAGGAGTAGAATATTCTGAGTTCTGCCTGAAGATCATTATCTTTTTTACATTTCATTTTTATATTTACTGAGTTCAGAGAAAGGGCATAAGCAGAAAGAAGAAAATAGCTACTTCTTAAAAAGACTCCAAATTTAGTAATCCTCCCAAAGCTATTGGCACACACTTAGAAAGCTGTATTTTCATAAGACTTCATTAAGTTTTCATTGGTTCTGTCATTTGGTGAGGGGGCGGGGGGAGGACAGAGGGACGACACAACACAGAGACCCATCCATAACTTTGAACCAAAAACATCTGCAGAACTTCAACAAATACTTGTTATAGGAAGAGAAGAGTCATTACAACTAAAAACTCAGTCGAGTGACTCATTTGGATGCCACATCAGTATCTCCCAAGCATTAACTTGCTAACTGACAGAGGTCATCAATATATAATAATGTCCAAAATTCTATTACCTGTTAGTATGAGGTTACTGTAGGTATTGGAGAATTGCTCCTTCAGAAGAACCAGCTGCATCTGAGCTGCCTTCTCTCTCTGGAGCTCCAGCATTATATCAGGGTGCTGGGCAATCTTACAGCCCTTCTGTTTGTCCAAGGCGACATCACTCCGCACAATGTCTACAAAAAGAAAGACAGGCAGTAGAAACAAAACAGAAAGTACATTCACATAAGTTTTTTTGTTTTACCCAACATGACAGAATTTATAAATTGCCAGCTTTTTAAATCAAACTGAAAAGATCAAGAAATAATACCCCTTTATTTCTTTAGCACCATACTGGATCCTGTATGTTCCTTTGACAATTTCTAGTACTTAGCTCTCTCTGACATAACTAAAGACTCCAATCAAACAAGTTCCTTCTTAGCTCACCTCCAAGATTTATTTGCCTTTGGGGGCTTTTTCTAAACATCATTTTCCATTCTCCAGAAGGAATAATAAAACAAATTTAAATACTAGGAGCTATGACGTTAACTTCCTCTGCCTATGCCTTAGGACCAGGGGTAAGCAGTCTAAACATTTGGCTTATTTTCAATTCACTCTCCAGCCAGACGATTGCACCTGAGCTGTGCCTGCCATTCCATGCACTGCCTGACCAGGGCTCTCCTGCTATATTTCATATGTTACTGGGGAAATAGTTTCAATCTGACCAGAAAATCAGTTTTTTTTTCAATCCAGAAAGATTTTTGAGTCTCTGAAGTAAGAAAGAAAGCTGTAGTCACCAAAGTCTCTCCCCGCTGTTTATTAATGGCAGGTGGTCTTTTGTATCTCAGTGCAATTTTGTACTAAAAGCAAATATACCCTCAGAAACATTCTTCCTCAAAAATAAACAATCATATAGAATGTTTCCTAGCCATTAGGAAACAGATTCTATACGCCATAATGTAGCAAAGTTACTTGTATCTTTTGTCAATTGAAATATAATTTGGCTGATTCTAATAGGAATGAATGATACTATCAATATAAGTAACAATTCTAGGAATTTTCAGGCTTTTCATAGCTAATCAAAACATTTGATGGGAAAAAACTAAAAAAAAAAAAAAAAGAGAAAAAGAAAAAAAAAGGCCTCCTACATTGTTGTCACTGATGGTTTCAAATGTGGTAAAAATGCCCATATTAAGGATATCCAGAGGGTCCTAGAAGCCTACAAGTAGAACATTATGATAGGCAGATTTGGGCCCAGGGGTCCCGTTCAAACTAAGGCACCAGCCAAGGACAATACAGGCGGTAAACCTTAAACCCCTACCCAGATCTAGCCAATGGACAGAACACTCTCCACAGTAGAGTGGAGAGTGGGATATTACTTTCTCACATACTCTGGTGCCTCACCTTTGACCATGTCCCCTGGAGGGGGAGACCTGGTGGCACTCAGAGGAAGGACAGCAGGTTACCAAGAAGAGACTTGATACCCTATGAACATATACAGGGGGAGGTAATCCCCCTCAGGAACAGTCATAGGGGAAGGGAGTAAGGGGAAAATGGGAGGGAGGGAAGAATGGGAGGATACAAGGGATGGGATAACCATTGAGATGTAACAAGAATAAATTAATAAAGTAAAAAAAAAGGATATCAATAGAGTTCCAAGGAGACACCAACTGGAAGGGAAAAACTAGAGATTACCAAATATTAACCTCTAGAGCAAAAATGGGGGGAAGTTATACAACTGCTTCAGATGCAAAAGACATTAGCACAGGTCACTACCACTGTATTTCAAATTACACAGTGATAACAAGGCTAAAGAAGTAATCACAAAACAAAAAAACAAAAAGCCTCCTTTCATATACACTTTTTTGTTCATGAAATAACTATCAGGCAGACCTGAGCCCTAAAAACAAAGCAAGTAACTCAGGTTCCAAAACTAAGCATACAATCAGAACCTACCAAGTATGCCTCAGAAGCCACAAGAAAACTACAGTACACGGTTCAGTTAGAATACGCTCAACACCTCTATCTGTGGTGTCACACACATATAATTCCAGCAGGAAAACACAGGAAAATTAAGCCAGCCTCAGCTATATAGCAAGTTCAAGACAATCTTGAACTGCATTGACCCTGATACACATGTGTACATACACAGAATTAAGCTCAGTATCACACCAGAAAAAAAAAAGGTCAAAAGAAAATCATGCCATAAGAAGTCCTACAACTGAAAAGTGAAGACATTAATATCAACAGGTGTGCAGTTCCCTATATAGAAACACAAGAAATATGAAAAAATAATAACCAACATGATTCCACCAAAAGCCCATACTCTTTATTACTTGCTTCAAAAGATATTAATATCAATAAAATAATTGATAAAGAATCCCAAAAAATGGTTTTCAAGAAATATTAATGACCTTTGAGAAAACACAGGAAAACAGCTGAATATGAAGGAAGAAGATAAGAAACGATAAAAATACAAAATTCAATAGAGAAATGAAAATCCTGGGGTGGTGACTTAAAAAAGACTCAACATAGTAACTTTCAAACTCAGTTGAAGTCAAGCAAGGTGTTGCTCATTTACAATCCTAGCACTCAAACAGCTGAAGCAGGAAGATCTTGAGTTCAATTTTGTTGTGGTGGTGGTGGTGGTGGTTTTTCTTTTTCCGAGACAGTAGCCTTGGCTGTCCTGAACTCACTTTGTAGACCAAGTTGGCCTCAAACTCACATCCACCTGCCTCTGCTAGGATTATAGATGTGTGCCACTGCACCCAGATAGATCTTGAATTTGTGAACAGCCTGGGTTACAAAGTAAGGTCATCTCTGTCATACTTAGATTTCTGTTGCTATGATAAAACATTAACCAAAATCTACTTGAGGTGGAAAGGGTTTATTTGGCTTACACATTTTTAATATATTTTATTAATTTATTCATATTACATCTCAGTTGTTATCCCATCCCTTGTATCCTCCTATTCCTCCCTCCCTCTCATTTTCCCCTTACTCCCCTCCCCTATGACTGTGGCTAAGGAGGACCTCCTCCCCTGTATATGCTCATAGGGTATCAAGTCTCTGCTTAGTAGCCTGATATCCTTCCTTTATGTGCCACTAGGCCTCCCCATTCAGGGGATGTGGTGAAATATGGGGAACCGGAGTTCGGGCTTACACATTCTTATCACAGTTGATCCTTGAGGGAAGTCAGGGCAAAATTTAAGTAGGACTAGAGGCAGGAACCATAGATGAAAGCTGTGTACTGGCTTGCCATCCATGGCTTGCTGCTTCCTTTCTTATACAACCCAAGACCTCCTGCCCAGTGTTGACACTATGCACAACGGACTGAGCCCCTCCTCCCACATTAATCAACAAAGAAAACACAGAGGCACGTCCATAGGACAGTCTAATAAAGATAATTCCTCAATTGAAGTTTCCTCTCCACAGGTGTATAGTTTGTGCTTGTGTAGGGACAAAAGAAACCAAACAACAGAAGTGACCCTTGTCAACTTGCTACACAAACATATGTCATCATTAAACCATAATCTTCCCTTTCTTGTTTTCCCCCAAATACACATAGTATAACTTTAAAAGTCCCATTGTCTTAAAACTTTTTTCAACACTTTAAAAATCCAAGTTCTCTTCAGCCAGGCACAGTGGTGCACATTTGTAATCCCAGCACTCAAGGAAGCAGAGACAGATAGATCTTTAGGAGTTCTAGGCCAGCCCAGTCTACAAAACAAGTCTAGGACAGCCAAGACTGCACAAAGAAATCCTGTCTCGGAAAAACAAACAAACAAACAAAAGTCTAAGTTCTCTAAAACCCAATGTCTCTTTAAAAATCCAAAGTCTCTCAGCTATGGGCTCCTGTAAAATCCAAAAGAAATTGTAGAGGAATTTTAATTCAGAACATGGCTGCTGGCAAGAGATCATATCCGAAAACCTTCTAGGTCCTTGTGATCCTTCTGAAAAATAGACATGCCCTTAATCCCAGGAGACAGAGGCAAGCAGATCTCTGAGTTCAAGGCCAGCCTAGTATAGATCAAGTTTCAGATACAGAAAAGCTTAGATCCAGGTGTGGTGGTATATGCCTTTAATCCCAGCATTCAGTACACAGAGGCTTGCAGATCTCTGAGTTCTGTTCAGTCAGTTTGGCTGAGTCAGTGAGTTGAGAGGCGGTGCAGTGGAGCTGAGTTTGTGGCGGTGACAGTCAAGGAATTCAGAGACACTTTGACAGGTTCAAGGAAGAACAAGCTAGACACAGGTGACGACGATGGAAAGGAGCCGGAAGAGCATAACATACTGTCAAACTTAGTAAGAGGCCAAGAGAAGCCAATTTGAATCAGTCAGCTTGGAAAGGAGTTTTGAACCAGACAGGCAGAGTTCAGAAAGAACTAGAAAGGATGAGCTTATTCAGCAATAAGTCTCAGAGGCTGAAAATATTCTGGGCCTAGATTAGATTGTACACAGGCTAGAGGCTTCCTGGACTAGGCCTGGGTTAGCAGAGGGAGGCAGTGAGCCTCTGAGACAATTAAATTTGGTGAATAAAGTTACTTTAACAACAAATGAAATATTTTCTTACTGCAGGATGAAAGAAAGAGCACAAAAATAAGGCAAAGCAAAACCAAACTCCAGCAGTATAAAAACTCAGCGTCTGAAACCTGGCACTCCCTCATGGGTACCAAGGAACTTGGATAGCCGCGCTGGCCACCAGCAGCTCACACAGCTTGTCTGGTAGACTTCTGCTCATCCACTCCACACCTGCTTCTCTCCTTGGCGTGATGCCACAGTCTTGACATCTCCATTATTCTGGAATATCTACTCCAGCTGACTGTGCATCTTCACCAGTGATATCTCCTGACCTCTGACAGTCCTGACTATTCTCCATGACGCCTTTACTCGTACAGCTATCATGCTGTAAGACCAGTACCATGTGGAAGACATATTACCAAGTTCACCTACCATCTTGAGATATAGTCTTGACCCACTCTGGACCACAGCTTCTATGTGCTGACCCTGAGTAAATAATTCCCAGATTTTGCCTCAATAACGCGTGTTTACTCTTAACCACAGCTAATTTTTTTAGCCCCATATAATCACTCAGCAAAGCCATGGTTTGACTTCAGTGATAATGATCTCTTGTTAACCACAGCTAATATCTTTATTCCAAGTTGACTATAAACCACAGATTCCTAGTTCAAATACTTTACAAAATGGCCCTGATAGAATCTTTGCTTCCCTCTGTAATTTCACAAGCGAGGCCTCCATCACCTACATTTCTCTCAACACTCTCACAAGCTTCCACAGAGTCACCAATTAAGCTTTGAACACCCAGTGACTTTTACAGCCCAAAGTCCAAATCACTTCCATATCTCCCAAAACATAGGCAGGACTGTCATAATAGCTCACTCTCCAATACCAATTTTTGTTCTAATTTGCTTCTCCATGATACTGCTCATCTGTAATCTTAACAATGAAGAGACTAAAGCAGGAAAATTTTGAGTTTAGTATCAGCCTAAGGTACAGAGTAAGACCCTGTCTCAAAAAAAAAAAAACCAAAAAGTCTCCCCTTGATCACATGACTCAACCTGGTCACATGGAAGAAGGACTAGCAGTATTTGAGGACAATAGTAATGAATTAGTACATTCAGATAGTAATAAAGAATAAATGAAATGCTAAAATAATCAACATTTATGATACAAGTATAAAATCAAACTTAAGACTAACAGATCTGGTTCAGGCATGTGAACCCTGCATTCCACAGAACACACCTGTAACAAGATAGCTATAAATGCAACCTAGCAAACTTGTAGATGTCATCATGACACAGTGTCAAAAATTGGATATCCCTGGCCTAGACAACAACATATAAATATAGACTAATAGCATAAAAATATTCCATGAAATGAAAGCTACAGTTTTCCCAAATCTTGAGAAAGGTATAAATATAATAGTACAAGGTACATTTAGAAGCCCTAATAAAGAATCTCCTCTCCACATAGTATAAGTAGGTAAAAGGACAAAACAATTGAACATAAAGAGGATCCAAGCACAAGCTCACAGAACAGCAGGCATTTCATATGAAATCCTAGAAGCCAGAAGACCATGGAATAATGTATTCAAAGCCTGGAATAAAAATAGCTGCCAACTTACATTACTATATCCAGCAAAATTATTATTTTCCCCATAAAACTTTTAACTTTTTTTGAAATAAAAACCTCCCTTAAATAACGGTCTCTTTTTCCTCCCTCCAAGGGCCCTTTAGCTCCAAACCAGTGTTTTCTAATTCACTTTCCCTTAGTATTTCAGTAGCACCTCAAACTAGAGTTACTTAGGTTGCCTGACTTCTTTTCCAAACCTTCAATCTGGTTATGTAACTTACCATATGACAATTAAATTCATTTATCGCATCTGCAGTCCACTTGGGTCATCCTATTTTCTCAACAATACTTGGCATTTTCAGTTCTGATTAGATATTCTAACAGATCTGTATGAACATCTCATTGTACTTTTAATTTCCATCTCCCTAATAATAATAGTATGAGAATTTTTTAGTACTTTTACTTTTTACCCATATTTCTTCTTTAGCAGAGTGTCTGTTCAGATCTTCTGCCCCTAATTATTTTATTATTTTTATTTTCTAATCTTTTAATTTGGAGTCCTTTATATATTCTACACAAAAATTATTTACCAATTTGGGGGGTTAAAAGATCCAATCCTATGCTATTCTATTGATCTAATTGTGTATCACTTTACTACTGTTGTATTTTTTATTATTAGAGTTCTATACTGTCTTGAAAAAAAGTTCTGCTTTGTTCTTTTTTGCTTTTTTTTGTAGCTGTTTTACATATTGTAGTTCCCTTACAATATAAGACTATATGTTCTAGTTCACATATAAAAACACAAATATTTACCAAAAAAGCTTTCTTTTTGTAATGTGGATTTAAGTGAAATTTAGGTGATCTATGTATCACACTAAGGAGAAATGATGTCTTAATATTTTGAGTTTCTTTCCATTCATTTGGCTTCTCTTGCCACTACAAACATTAAATTTTTAATGCTAAATAATATATTTAGCAAATTACAATGTCATTATAATTAGAAATTAAAACATAAGAGTTCACTTTGAATATTGAAATTACAATCTGCAGTTTTAAAAAGTTCATTATTTCTAGAAGTGTTTTGAATGATTCCTTAGAGTTTTTCATGTAAAGTATCATGTTACCTACAAGTACAGACCTATTAATGCCTACAATTTCGATGTGTGTGCCCTTTAGTTCTTTTTTTTTTTTTCTTTACTGCACAAGCTAGGACTTCAATGATCTTGAATAAGAGATAAGAAAGAGATCATCCTTGCCTAGTACATTATGTCTTATTCGGCTTTTGTTTGTTTTGATTTTCTTTTTTTTTTTTTTTTTTGATACAGAAAGAGAATGAAATTGAGTAAGTAGCGGGGTGGAGAGGATCTGGGAGGAGTTGGAGGAAGGAACAGAATATGATCAAAATATATTGCATGACAAATATTTCAAAAGAAGGAAATAAGGAAGTTACATTACATTACAAACCTATAAGCCTAGTCCCACACTTGGGGCCTGAGCATCCCCTTTGCTGTGAGCTCCTTTTGCCAATAAGTACCTCTCCCTTTCCTATGCACCCTCCATGTCGCCTTACCCCTCCCCATGTCCTTCTCCGACTGTGGCCATCTCTGTTCCCACAGGCCTAGGTCCATATCTTCAAAGCTGCTTTGTTTAATAGTCATATTTGATTGCTTCTCTTTTCTGTCCTTCCCTCCACTCACTGCTATCTCTGTACCACAGGCCAAGCTCCAGACGCAAGGTTTGAAAGCCACTTTCGCCTGGTCCACTTAGACAATTTACCCACCAGTTTGATTCGGCCTAGCTGAACTCACACATCTCCTGCACTGGTCCAATCTAAGGAAGGCCTCGATTATCACATTAGACCCACAACCGAAGAAATACATAGGCCCAGATCAAATTTCAAAAACAGAGCCACATGAATCACCAAAAAAGGTTTCCTCATCAAACCCACTAGCCCTATGGAAGTATTCTCTAATGAAAACTTACTCAGTAAACCCTAAGACATGGAATTTAAAAGAATAACCATAACCTTTATCAAAGACTTAAAAGAAGACACCAACAAACACTTTACTGAACTACAAGAGCATAGCAACAAATATTTGAGTTATGTTGAAGAAAACACAAATACATGACTGTGTGAAATGACAAAATAATTTTTTTTGAAAACTGAGTTCAACTGAGATAGATACACTGACGAAGACACAAACTAAAACAAAGATAGAATTGGAAAACCTAATATCCCAATTATAAAACTCAGGAGGAAGTCTTATAAGCAGAATGAATCAAGCAGAAAGTAGCATGCTGGAATTCAAAGTAGAGGGTCTAAGACAGAAGGACCCAAAGAGTGCAAGAATCTCACAAGAAGACTATCAGGACTGATGGATCTGGACTCAGGGGGTCTGCACAAACTGCTGTACCAACCAAGTACAATGCATGCAGTGAACCTAGACCCCCTATTCAGATCTAGCCAATGGATAACTCATTCTCCATAGATGTGGGAAGAGCAGAGACTGCCTCTGATATGAACTCTGGCATCCCCAAATTTAACACTTCCCCTTGGTCGAGAGGCATGGCAGCATTCAGAGGAAGGGGAAGAAGGCTATCTGGATGAGACATGATAGGCTGTAATCATATGGTGGGGGAGGAGGTCCCCTTCTGTCAGAGGTCTAGGGGAGGGGAATAGGGCAAAGGAGTGAGGGAGTGTTGAAGGTTGGTCTGATGTATTTTGATACTAATTAATAAAGAGTCATCCTACCTGGGCAAGGCAATGAAGATAGGTGTGGCTAAAGTTCCCAGGCTGGGAGAGACAGAGGAATCCTGAGGAGGAGAAGGAGAAGGAGGAGGAGAAGGAGGAGGAGGAGGAGGAAGAGGAGGAGAAGGTCTCAAGAAGAGAGGAAAAGAAGGCCACCATGGGTTAGACAGAAGAGAAGCACGTGGCTGACATGGATGGAGATTTGGCCCAGATGAAGAACATTAGCAAGTATTTGTGATTATGGATGGGAGGTAGCTTGATAGAAGTTATTAGAAGCAGATGGCATGGGATTGGGGTAGGTATCACATACATGACTCACTATGGGAAGTAGTTTAGGGGATTGATACCTGCCCTGTCCAGGTTAACTAAGACTATTTTAAAATATAACAAGTGTCTGTGTCTTGATTGACTGCTAGCCAGGCATACTGATAATACATATAATAAGCAATTATCAGGCTATATTGACTAACCAGAAACAACAAGTGGCACCCAATGTGGGGCAAGGATAAACTGCTATGGTCCCTTTCCAAGGCACCATGGCAGAAGGCACCTGAATTTTTTTTTTTTTTTTTGGTTCTGTTTTGGTGTTTATGAAATTGTTTGCAATGAGCTTAACCATAGTCACAATTCTCCTTGTCCGCTCTAAAAAGGTTCAGGGGAAAAGACAGAGAGCAGAGAAACGTAAAAATAAGTTACTAGCAACTAGAAAGAGTGAAGGAACTGAACTCTTCTCCATAGAGTTTATAGCGACTGGGATTCAAAGCTCCTTAGCTGCAAGGTGTTTGTCAGGGCTTTCCGGAAAAGGTCCACCAGAAAGAGATAACAATAACTAAATTCCAAGGAATAATCAACAGAATTTCACTAACTGAAGCCTAAATTGTCACAACTGACCCAAGGCTCAGAGTTCTCTTGTTTCCTTGTTTGATTTTTGCTGAGATTTCTGAAGATTTTTACTAAATTGAGATGAAATAGTTAAACAGGACTGTGGTGGCACCAGCCCTTAATCCCAACACAATAGAGACAAAGCCAGGCATAACTCTTGAGTTATGGACCAACCTGGTCTCCACAGTGTATCATTCCCTGCTGATAAGAGAGACAGCTTAGGATTCAATTTGAATTTTTTTCCTTAAATTTACTATGTAATTTCCTTTTTCTTAACAAAGGATTATATGTACTTACTGATCTAAAGAATGGATACACATCAATCTGAGGTTTATGCAAAAAAAATAAAAAGTAATGTAACTGCTCTAAATAAGGCCAGCCAATCTCCTTGTAAGTAGAACATCCATGGGAGATATGGTGCCAAGGGGCAAGTCGGCCTAAGAAATATATTTTGTTGGTCAAAGTAAAGACCAAGGTTGGACGAGGAGACAGACATGAAGCTGCATGGCTCCCACATTGAGAAGAGGTGAGACACAAACACCCACAACAAATGTAAAAAGCCAAGTACAAGATGCCTACAGAATAAGAAATATATTTTGTTGGTCAAAGTAAGGACCAAGGTTAAAAGGGGAGACAGACATGCAACCTACATGCCTCTGTCAAGAAGGGGTGAGACACAAACACCCACAACACATGTAAAAGCCCAGGTGCAAGATACCTATGATATAATAAACCCTAAAATAAAATGAGAGTTTATCTGATGTGTATTTAAAACTTAATGCCTTTTTCTTCTGCTCAGGGCAATTAGCTTGTTTCTAAAATGGGAAGATTTTCTTGGGAAACAGAGCCTAGAGAAGGACATTTGGAACTATACAATCTTGTTTTGATTTTAATATGATGATAATTGTATGCTCATTGTTAATGGTGATGCTATATTTCATCTTTAAAAGAGGTCAAAATGAAACAGATCTGGATAAAAGAGAGACTGCTAACTTAAGTGAGTCTATGTTTATATGAATTCAAACTACAGAACAAGCAGTTCACTTATGTTGTTAATCCCACTACATGGGAATAGCTCTGACACTGACTGAGACATGAATGTCTATGCCTAGCCAAAGCTTCTTGTTGGTGACTTATTATTGGATGCCATTCTTCATATGGCATGAACAAAGATTTACAAATGTCTTTTTTCTGCTCAAAGAACAGAGAACTAGCCTTCATTGTTCTGTGCATCCTGCACACCTAATACATTCATAGTTTTAGAACTTTATACTGCTCGTGGGAAATTATATGTTTTTAGAATAAAAGAACAGGACACTGATGTGCTGAATCAGACCTGATAGGATTCCTCCAGCATGCTGAGATGCTGACATCCTACATCCTTGATGTTCCAGCCCCATGTGCTTTGATTGCTGTTCCTCATCAGAAAAAGACAGCTTCAAAGAAGGCTCCTGATCCAAATGGATCTAGCATTTCAGACTGTCCCACACAAGACTTAATATTAAGCCTGGAATTTCTCAACATTTAGAGAATGGACCACAAATACTATTCCTAGTTTGTTTAACCAAGTTCTATTTGGGATTCTACACAGGTATTCTCTGCCCCACATCAGCCTAGAAAAAAAAAACCTTAAGAGAAAGATGCCCTGCTTCCCTAAAGGGGGGTTGGGTAGGTTTTCAGTTAATTTTCTTACATATATTGTGATTAAAAGGTATGGAGATAGGAGTTATAAAGAAAGAAAGGGGAGTATAGCGATATGTAGAGAGGATAGGACAAAAAGTAGATAACTGAATCTACTCCTCAACTTAAGGCCTCAATCGTTACTCACAAATTAGGTTAATTTTAATTCACTGACCCAGAATTTTGTATATTGATACAAAACAACTTTAATTTTGATACATTGAAATAGAATCCAAATTTCATATTATTCTTCACACATTATATTTCTACTCTAATATGAGGTATTGTACACATACAACTCAATACATGGTTTACTTCCAATACTCTGATAGTGTTATTGCAGGCTACACAGTATAATTAAGTGATACAAGTCAGTTGTTGATCAATTCATGGTCATGTCAAACATAAAAACATACATCCTAGGTTTAACAGATAGATATAATTCTATAAATAGATAAGACAAAAATAGTTAGATATGGTTTTCAAAAAACCCCAGAGACCTACAGTATATGGCATTTAAAATGTTTTATTATTGTAAATATCCTGTGACAAGAAGACAGATTAACTTCTGGCAACACCCAACCTACCATAAAAAAGATGATGAGCATCGAAGAACATCCTTGTGGAGATGGCTTTGAGTGTGGCAAAACAGCCACAGGACAAAAACGTCCTCATTTCTCCCACAGAGAGTTCTGCCTAAAAATGGGCAAACTTAGATACAGGTAGAGTCAACGGCTAAATTCTGCCAAGACAGGGTAAGCAAGTTCTCACTGGTTTCTGCCTCACAGATATGTCTGTCAGACATACTGGACCAGAAGGCTGAAGATGATGCTCCAACGTTATAGAGCGTTTTGGTTGACCTGTCAGGCAGTAAACTGTCTCTGTCATTTTTTCATTTTGGAAGCTGCCAACGTGCACTTCCTGTTTACTTAAGTAGTTAAATTTATTCCTTCTCAAGTCTCTGATGGGTTTGAAGACCAGATGGTTTTTAAATTAAGCTTAATTGTTTAGGAGAAGATACTTTTAGGTCTAGATAGATTATTTTAGGTTGATAGATATAAACTTTAATAGATATTTTATTTACATTCAGAACTTTAGACTCATAATGATAAAATAGATATTTTTTCAAGATTGGCAAAAATCTTTTGATTAAACATTATGTACATAAGTCTTACCTATTGGTTTTTATAATTTTTCATAATTGTACTTAACTCTATATTAAAAAATGACCTTTTGTTTAGACAGAAAAGGGGAACTGTTGGAGGGTGGTCTGATGTATTTTGATGCTAATTAATAAAAAGCCATCCCACCTGGGCAGGGCAACGGAAATAGGTGGGCCCCAGCCTAGGAGAGACAGAGGAATCCTAGGAGGAAGAAGAAGAGGGTCCCGAGAAGAGAGGAAAAGAAGGCCACAATGGCTCAGATGGAAGAGAAGCATGTAGCCGGCATGGATGGAGACTTGGCCCAGATGATAATAATTAGCAAGTATTTGGGATTGTGGATGGGAGGTAGCTTGATAGAAATTATTAGAAGCAGATGGCATGGGATTGGCAGGTATAACACACCTAACCCACTATGGGAAGTAGTTTAGAGGATTCACATCTGCCCTGCCCCAGGTTAACTAAGGCTATTTTAAAATATAACAAGTGTCTGTGTCCTGGTTGATTGCTAGCCAGGCATACTGATAATACAGATAATAAACAATTATCAGGCCATATTGACTAACCAGAAGCAACAGGGGAGATTGGGAAGATACAAGTGAGGAGATAACAATTGGGATGTAGTCTGAATAAAACACTAAAATATAAATTACTTTGAAGATAAAAGTTTTAAAAAAGAAACCAAAGTAGAGGATATACAGGAAATAAACAAAGAATATGAAAAGGCTTTTAAAATATCACAGGAAGAACATGCAGGAAATGTGAAGCATCATGAAAACACCAAACATTTGAATTATAGACATAGATGAGAGAAAAGAACCCCAGATCAACGGCATAAACCTAATCTTAACAAGATCATAAAAGAAAATTTCCTCAAACTAAGGAAAAGCATGTCCATACAGATATAAGAAGCATACAGAAGCCCAACTAGACAACATCAAAAAAGAAACACACCATGGCATATCATAGCTAAAATGCTAAATATACAGAACAAAGAAAATACTGACAGCTAAAGAGGAAAATACAAGTAATATATAAAGAAAACCCATTAGAATATCAACTTATTATTCAGTGAAAACTCTGAAAGCTGGAGAGGATAGAGCAATGCACTCCAAGTTCTAAAAGACCAAGAATGCCACCCTAGATTAGATTACAGTAACCAGCAAACAATCTACTGTCATTGGAGAAAACTTTCTGTGATACAAACAGCCTGAAGAGAGGAATAAGCATAGCCAATAAAGTCTAGAAAGAAAATAAGCAGATAGATAATTAAAGTACAAAGCACAACTAAGAACACAAGCCAGCCAAAAAAGAAAAACAAAATGACTACAATCTACACACACCTTTCAATAATAACTCTAAATAGCAATGGCCTCAACTCACTAACCCAAAGGCAAAGGCTAGCTGAATGGGCTAATAAAATCCATCTACCTGTTGTCTACCAATAACTCATCTTTAGAGATAAGCACCACCTTAAAATGAAAAATGAAAAAGAAATTCTAAACAAATGAGACTAGGAAGGAAGCAGGTTTTGTCACCCTAACATCTGATAAAATATACTTCAAGCTAAAAGTAATCAGAAAAGAGTATTTCATAATAATCAGGGTATCAATTAATCAAAAAAATTACAACACTATACATATAAGTACCAAGCTCTGGTGCACTCAATTTATAAAAAGCATGTTAATGGAATTTTAAAAAATACATAGATCAACACAAACTATATAATAATAATAATAATTTCAAATATTAAGTGATTCCCAAAATAATAAGTGATTTCATTCTTCCAGTTTCTCTAACAGATGGTCATCTGAACAAAAAATAAGCACAGAAACCTCAGAATTAAATAACAACTTACAGCAAAGAAACCTAATATCTACAGAGTAGTCTACCCAAATATAAAAAAGAAAGAAAAAAGAAAAAAATGTTGAAGTAATCCATGTATTCTAATTGTTATGCAATAAAACTCAAAACTGTGATCAAACAAGCCCTTAACAAGTATATAAACTCATGGAGATTAAACAACTCATTCCTGAATGAAAAAAATCCAAATACTATCTCTGCCCATTCCCCACTAGCCTGGCCCATCAGAGGTGAGCCATGTGCTGGCCACAACCCACATTGTCCACCATACCACCACCACCAGGCCTGAGAGGCACCCGAGCAGCTTTCACCTTGGCGCTCTCTCAGGCTGTTCCTCTTGTGCTTGACCCAACTAGGTGCAGACAATGAACCCAGCAGAGCTGAGATGAGTGCAGGCTCCAACCCATAGTCCTCCATCCTGAGGATGCCTCTAGGGATCCCTAGAAAGCAGCCTTCAGCTTAGAGCTCTCTTTGCCTACTCCCAACTGCCCAGCCCCATCAGAGGAACCCCGAGGCCTGCTAACACCAGAGACAACCAGATGGCTAGAGGCCAGAGCAAGAACACAAGCAACAGACTCAGAGCTATATGATCCTACCACAGCAAGCTCAGGAGATACTAACACCCCCAAAAGCTCAAGAGGAAGATGTTAAATCTGAGGTGATGAAAATGATAGAAGCCTTGAATGCGGAAAATAAATCTCTCAAAGAAATACAGAAAAATACATTCAAACACATGAAGGAATTGAATAAATCCTGTGAAGAATGACATGAAAATACAATCAAATGGGAGAAAGAAATGAATAAAACTATACAAGACCTAAAAATGGAATTAGAAGCAACAAAGAAAACACAATCTGAAGCAATTCTAGAGATGGAAAACCTAGGGAAGAAAACAGGAACTTCAGATACAAGCAACATCAACAGAACGCAAGAGATGGAAGAGAGAATCTCAAGTATAGAGATATAGTTGAAGTAATCAATACATCAGTCAAAGAAGATGTTCTGATACAAAACATTCAAGAAATATGGCACACCTTTTAAAAAGACCAAACCTAAGAATAATAGTAACAGAAGAAAGACTCCAAGCTCCACAGCCCAGAAAACATTTTCTTATTGTTTTGGTTTGGGTTGGGTTGGTTATAGAAATACAAGAAAATGACCTCAAATCCTTAGTAAAGAAGATGATAATGGAGGAAACAAATAAAATCTGTAAACAAATGCAGGGAGATGCATCCAAACAAGTTGAAGACATAAAGGAGGCCTATAGAGAGGCACTGAAGAAATTCAGGAAAATACAATCAAATGAAGGAAATCAATAAAACAGTTCAAGACCTGAAGATGAAAATAGACACAATGATAAAAGCACACACAGAAGAAAAAGGAGAATGAGAGAACTTAGAGAAAAAAGCAAGCAATACAGAGGTAAGCTTCTCTAACAGAATTCAAGAGATAGAGGAATGAATCTCTGGACTAGAAAACACAATCATAGAACTTGAATCAACCATGAAAGAAAATCCTAATCTGAAAAACTCCAGACACAAAACATCCAAGAAATCAAGGACAACATAAAAAAAAGAAAAGAAACTTGAGGATACGAGGCAGTAAAGAGAGAGAAGACACCCAACCCTAAGGCCCAGACAATATTTTCAACAAAATCATAGAAGAAAATTTCCCCAATTTAAAGAAGGAGATGCATATAAACATACAAAAGACCTACAGAACACCAAATAAAATAGATCAGAAAAGAAAATCTTCCTGCAACATAATAATAAAAACACAAAATATACAGAACAAAGAAAAGATAGTAAAAGAGCAAAGGAAAAAGAGCCAAGTAACATATAATGGCAAACCTATCAGAATTATACCCGACTTCTCAGCAGAGGCCATAAAAGCCAGAAGAGCCTGGACAGAGGTCCTGCATACCCTAAGAGACCACAGATGCCAGGCCAGAGTACTATACACAGTGAAACTATTAATAATCATTGATGGAGAAAACAAATTATTCCATGACAAAAACATATTCAAACACATATTCAAAGGCCACAAAGCTGGCCTTACAGAAGTTTCTAGAAGGAAAACTCCAACCCAAAGTGACAAGCTACAACCAAAATTACACTGTAAATAGATAACTACACCATCAAAAAAGATAACCACACAAATACTCTATTACAACCAACATCAAAATCAAGGGATTTTGGTCATTAGTCATTAATATCTCTCAACATCAATGGTCTCAATTCTCCACTAAAAAGGCACTGACTAACTGAATGGATGCATAAACAAGACCCAACATTCTTTGGCATTCAAGAAACACATCTCAGCCAGAAGGATAGACATTACCTGAGAGTCAAAGGCTGGAAAACCCCAAGCAAAAAGACACAAGAAGCAAGCTGGTGTAGCCAGTTTAATATCTAATAAAATAGACTTTCAGCCAAAATTAATCAAAAGAGATGAGGAAAGACACTTCATACTCATCAAAGGTAAAGTCATCCAAGATGACATGCAATTCTGAGCATCTACACTCCCAATACAAGGACATCCACATTTGTAAAAGAACTATTAACAAAGCTTAAACCACACATCAATCCCCACACATGGATAGTGGGATACTTCAACACCCCACTTTCACCAAAGGATGGGTCATTGAAACAGAAACTAAGCCAAGAAATAACATCATTACCCAATGTCATGAATCAAATGGATCTAACAGATATTTACAGAAATTTTCAGCCAAACACAAAGGATTATACCTTCTTCCCAGAACCCTATGGAACTTTCTCCAAAATTGATCACATACTAGGTCACAAAGCAAACCTTAACAGATACAAGAAGATTGAAATAATCTTATCCTATCAGATCACCATGGTCCAAGGCTGGATTTCAACAACAACAGAAATATAAAAAAAAAAACCTACACACACATAGAAACTAAACAACTCTCTACTTAATGACACCTGGGTCAGGGAAGAAATAAAGAAATTAAGGACTTTGAAATTCAATGAAAATGAAGAAACAACATACCCAAATTTGTGGGACACATTGAAAGTGGTGCTAAGAGGAAAATTCATAGCACTAAGTGCCTTTATAAAGAAACTGGAAACATCCCACATAAGCAACTTAATGACACATCTGGAAGACCTAGAAAAAAAGAAGCAGAAACACCCAAGAGGAGTTGACATCTAGAAACAATCAAACTCAGGGCTGAAATCAATAAATTGGAAACAAAGAGAACAATTCAAAGAATCAACAATACCAGGTCTGGTTCTTTGAGAAAATCAACAAGACAGACAAACCATTAGACAAACTAACTAAAAGGCAGAAAGACTATCCAAATTAACAAAATCAAAAATGAAAAGGGAGACATAACAACAGACACTGAAGAAATACAAAGAATCATAAGATCCTACTTCAAAGGCATATATGCCACAAATTTTGAAAATCTAAAAGAAATGGACAATTTTCTTGATTGATTCCACTTGGCAAAATTGAATCAAGATCAGATAAACAAATTAAATAGTCCTATTTCTCCTACAGAAATAGAAGCAGTCATTAAAATTGTCCCAACTATAAAAAAAAAAAAAGCCAGGGCCAGATGGTTGCAGGGCAGAATTCTACCAGACCTTCAAAGAAGAGCTAATACTGATTCTCTTCAAGCTACTCCAAAAGATAGAAATGGATGGAACATTACCAAACTCATTCTATGAGGACACAGTCATGTTGATACCTAAACCTCACAAAGACCCAAGAAAGAAAGAGAATTTCAGACCAATTTCCTTATGAACATTGATGCAAAATACTCAATAAAATACTTGTTAATGAAATCCAAGAACACATCAAAGATATCATTCACCATGATCAGGTAGGCTTCATTCCAGGCATGCAAGGATGGTTCAATACACAGAAATCCATCAATGTAATCCACCATATAAACAAACTGAAAGAAAAAAACCACATGATCATCTTCTTAGGTGTAGAAAAAGCATTTGACAAAATCCAACACTTAAAGTTTTGGAAAGATCAGGGATACAAAGCACATACCTAAACATAATAAAGGCTATATACAGCAAGCCAATAGCCAATATCAAATTAAATGGAGAGAAACTCAAGGAAATTTCTCTAAAATTGGGTGCCAAGCAAGGCTGCCCACTTTCTCCATATCTCTTCAATATAGTTCTTGAAGTTCTATCTAAAGCAGTAAGACAACAAAAGGAGATCAAGGGGATACTAATGTGAAAGGAGGAAGTCAAATTATCCCTATTTGCAGATGATATGATAGTGTACATAAGTAACCCCCAAAATTCCACCAGAGTACTCCTATAGCTGATAAGCACCTGTGGGAATTAGGACTCAGAAAACTACTGCAAAACAATGATTATTTTGTCAGTTATATGTGTTGTGAAAATAACACACACATTTTAATAGCATATGGATCTCTCATTTTCTGCCAGTATCCAAGAAATGCTGGTAAGCTCTCCTCTGTTAATATACAAGTAAGGTAAATTTCTGAGACCCTTCATAGTAGATGGCCTTATGATGCTAGCCAAGTACAATCCCAAGTAGAAAAGTGACCCTAAGGCTTTGTTGGATTCTCCCTGATTTTAAATGTACTACTTATAAAACTCCATCATTAGTTATAGTAAATAATAAGTTTCTACGTAGATACTTTTTCTTCAGGATAAGGAAAATGATTAAAAAGAAATTCTAAACCTGTAAACTTAGAAACTAATGTCTTCATGCTCTACAACATTTGTTATAGCTCCAAAAGTAGCTCTTCTTATAATCAGAAAAGATGATTATTGATAAGAACATCACAGTTCTTCAGATGTCATCCAGAGCATCTGAAATCTTACCTCCCACCAATACCAGAACCATATTGTGTCTCAACAGCTGAAAACCCCAATATTTTCAAATGTTTTCAAGGACATGGGTTTGTAAACCCTCTATAGTCACACAGTAAATATTTTAGGGTTTGCATATGATATTCTGCTTCAACTAGTCATCTCTGCTACTATCATGTAAAAGCAGCCATAGGTAATATATAAATGAATAGGCATGGTTGTGCTCCAACAAATGTTTAATAAAACAGATTATGACAAAATTTTATCTGAAAGTATATGTTGCTGACTTCTGATCTAGGAGAACATGTAAAGCAGTAAATACCCTCACATTTCCAGAGAAAGAAATGGAGGTTGGCCAGGAGCTGGTGGCGCATGCCTTTAATCCTAGCATGAGAGGCAGAGGCAGATGGATCTCTGAGTTCGAGGCCAACCTGTTGTACAAAGCATGTTCCAGGACAGCCAAATCTACACAGGAAACCCTGTCTTGAAAAATAAAAAAAATAGAAAAAATAAATAAATAATAAATGAAGGTTGGTGTAAAGAGATTTTCAGCAGATTTAGTGATTTTTGTACTAAGCAAAGATTAGAACCCAGGCCTCCTGGCTGCTGGTGATCTTTGGATTATATTATCCAACAGAATAAATGACTCTCTAAATTAGCATCAGCACATTTTTTCCACTTGTACTAAATGTATACAAATATATATGGATATTTGGCAGATGGCCATGAATATTTAAGTCTCTTCTTGAGTTCTCTCTTCTCTTCTCATGCCTTCTCTTCTCTTCTTTTCTCTCTCTCTCTCTCTCTCTCTCTCTCTCTCTCTCTCTCTCTCTCTCCCTCTCTCTCTCATCTTCATTATTTCTCCAGTTCTACATCATTCCCGAATGAAGACATTAAAGATTGTTCATAAAAACATTCACAACTTGGTCTGATGCTGAACCATGCAGCAAAGTCATCACATCACACTTCTAAGCATACATTATGCATCTGCTAGATGTTTCTAAGGCCTGCCCCACTATATCAGCCACAGCTCTGCATTGTCATCTGTTTACTAGTGCTACTAGTCTTCACATCCAAGCAAGAATCCTATAATCAAAAGAGGATCCTTGAAGATCTGCTCCTAGTACTAATCTAAACAAAGAAACACCATGTATTAGAACTGCTTTATTTCTTTGATCTGCAATTTCTGAGATTCCATTCACTAAAATATTTTCTATACTTCACGAATATTTTTCACAAAAGTGCTAAATAAAAGGACTGCAAGAAATCATAAATGTCAGCACAAATATACAAAGCTGTCAACAAACCATTAGTTCTTAGAAAATAGCTGGGCTGAGACAAGAGGAGGTACATAATCAGCCAGTTCAAAACCAAGACATCTGCTGGATCATTTGGGGTATCTTCAGGTATTCTAAACCATGCCCAGTGAAATCCATGCATTGTGTAAAAAGCATGACTACATTAACAAACATTCTTTTAAACCTAAGATTCAGCTATAATTATTTTCAATTTAGAAAAAAACGAATGATTGTTGTGGTCTGGAGAGCTCCTGAAAGAAGATAAACTCCACAAAGTATGCAAATTTAGATTGTTTAAAGAAAAGTTAGAAGATACATAGTGGTATTGATACAGTTCTGCATATTCTTTTTATATTCATCATCTCCAAACAGCAAAGAAGCAAAATGTTCTGAAGTTGTAGATTGATCTCAGTGTTAAGGATACCTTATAAAGACACCCTTCTTGGAAATGGTTTCATATCAGCTCATTAAAACAGTAGTCATAAATGCCATATATGGTCAATAGTTTGGCATACTTGGTAATTGAGCAGCAATGCTCTTATATGTTATTTTCTTTTGAAATCAAGTGGATTGGGTGAGTAGGGGAGTGGGAGAGAAAAGCTGGAAGGGTTAGGATAAGAAGGATACTATGGTCTGAATACATGGCTTGAAACTCTCTAAGAATTACTGAAATGTTTTTTAAACCCTTTGGAAGTTAAGTAAGTAATAATTAAAGAAAAGTGAAGAATTACCCTTCGTGTACATATTTGGATGAAGTACACCTTATCCTCACTCTGCTCATTCTTGTCTTGTCTTCTTGGAGAACTGACTTTCTCTCTATGGCATGGGTAAATTGGCTATGAGTAGAATGTTCATATCCCTGGCTTATCATCATGCTAGTATAAGTTCTCCAAAAAGAAATGTATAATCAAAGATGATGAAAACAAAGTAAAAAGTACAGAATTTGAAAAATATAAAACATTTAGATAATAAATTTTTATAAGACTTCATAAAGCATCATCAGATCTTTGTCTAACCTGGAAGCAAACCAAATTTCTTCATGTGGATGGTTTTGGAGCCTCCTAGTGGCAGCCTCTGGGGACCTACAGAGAGCTAGCTCAGAAAGGATGAGGCTTTGAACAGAATTAACTATATATGCTGGTCATTAATTATGATACATTAGCTCCTATAAAATTATACTATATTAATGTGAGGAATAACAATGTGAAATCAAAACAAATACTACGGCAACATGTGAAAACATGCTAAAACAATGTAATAAAAATGTATATAAACATAGATAGGGATAATAAGAGAATATGTATGTATATTTATATGGGGTGGCGTTTTGGTAAAAGGTCAGTAGAAGTCTAAATAAGAATCCAGGCACATGCATTTCCGCCTTCTCTGGTTCTGCTTCCTGTTTGGACAACTCCCTTGCCATCATACTTAGAACACTAAGACATCTTACCACAGATGAGTGGAAAGGAAGCTCAAAAGCAGGTTATCAACAATTTCAAGATTTGAACATTTTTTCTTCCATTCTTCAAAGAGATGTCAGAAGCTCTGAATCAAAGAAGCCACCTACTGAAGCCCATTCACTAAAATAAGTCTGGCAGTTAGTTGTATGGGAAACACTGAGGGCAGCTGAGGTCAAGGAAACCCCCATTATCTATCACAACAATCCAAGAAAGAGGAAGAAGAGCCTGTCTGGTGTGATGAAGCACAACAATGTCAAGAAAGAGGTTCCAGAAGTAATAACAGCTATACATAATGGCCAATAAAACATGAAAATTAGACCCAGAGTTCCTTAAGACACGAGGTAAATGTTAAACCTGTAACAAAGACAAAGACCCAAAGGAGAAGTTAAAAGTTGTTATAGCTTGAATCTCAGAAGATTTCAAAAGGCTCTTCTACTCATGGCTTGACAGCAAGCTGATGGACTTTGGGGAAATGACAGAATCCTAAGGGCTCTGACCCAAACAGTAAATTAATCCCTTGATGGATTGATCATGTAGTAGCACTGGTGAGAAATACTACAATGTAAGAGGTGGGGTCATGTTTTTATAAAAAGTAAGTCAATGGGAATGCTCTTAAAAGACATATATTTCCCCACCATCATCATTCTCTGTGTTGCTGCATGCTACGCTATGGAATTCTTCTCCAATATGCTCCATCTCCATAAGGTCCTTCTTAGTTAGTCTCAGGACCCAAGGAATGGAGCCAACTAGCTATGAGTTCAAGCCTCTAAAATTGTAAATCAAAATAAATCCTTTCTCCCTTAAGCTGTTTCTCTCAGGTATGTATCAAAGTGATACAAAGTCTCATTAACACAGAAAATTGGTACCAGAGGAATAACGTCTTTATGACTGTCTGACAATGTGATTCAAAACAAATCTGTGGAAGGGCTTGTGGAAAGCTTTGAGAAAGTTTAGTGGTGAGTACTAGAGACATGCTAAAATGCTATAAACAGAAATTGATCAATAGTTGTGGTGGAGCTGTGAGGACTAAATCACCCATAAAAATGTGCAAAGACAGTACTCATGAGGCTCCGGATGGGCATGGTGACACCACTGAAATTACACTACGAGTCATTCATGTTCCACTGAGGCAACTTTTATGTGTATCATGAAACTTATAAGACACTACATTTAAAATCAATAGGCTAATTAATATTATGGAAGAACTGTCAAAGAGGCCCAGCATTCAAGACTCAGCATGAATTTTTCATGGTGCTTTTAACCAAGTTCATGATCAAAAATATCTTGAAAAAAGTCTACTTGCCATTTTCACACACACACACACACACACACACACATACACACACACACACACAAAATGATGTGTGCCTGGAATAAAAAATAACGTGACTACTGTAATGACCATGGCCATAAGACCTGCTCAATAGAGGGAAATCAAGACTGGCACTAGAAATACAGGCAAGTACCCAGGGCTGGTGAAGTTGCCCTGGTAACCCGGAGGCAAGCCACAGTCACCGCTTCACTAAGCCAGCAGAATACCCACGACGCCCTCAGGACTTGTCCTTATAGTCACAGAAAAGTGTAGACCTCACCCTTATCAAGAAATTATCTCTTTGCAACAGATGGAGGCCATTATAGAGCACCAAAACCACTCAGAATGCAAAGCTGTGCAGCTCGCTCCCAAAGGAGACACTGCAAAATAGCTCCTGCATCTAAGGCGCAGAAAACACTGCAGAACAGAGGACAGAAAGAGCCAGAGGATTCTGGAGTTTGCTGTGAGAGCTATTCCTCGTGACGTCAAATGCTACGAAGATAAATCCCCACCAACATGCCTGCTTAAGCATAAGCTTAACAAGGACAGCAACAACAAACACGTCAATGGGAGTGGGGAATGACCATGAGGCCTCAAACCTACACACATACCTATGGGTGGCTAAAGAATGCTGACAGTAAGAGAAATAGTCTTCCCCATGGAAGAACACACCAAATGGTTATCCAGTACCAAACAGTGAGCCCTGAAAATATGCATACATATTAGACAGTATAGTATATATTGTACTATATTGTATAGTGACAATTACAAACAAAAGAGACCATGAATTTTAAAAGGGGGCAGGAAGGGGCATAAGGGAATGTATAAAGGGAAGAAAGGGAAAAGGAAAATTTTGTAATAATATTATGATCTAAAAAATAAAAGAAAAAATTTTAAAGCCAAGTATTTTCTTTCCAGAAAGTAGGAGAGAGTCCTTGAGGGCAAGTCCAGAAGTGGGCAGATCTTCCCACATATACATGCAATACACTTTGATCATTTTGAAATCTTCTAACATCTTTTCCTATTCTACTTCAACATTCCCTTTTCCCCTTCCACATCCATAATAGTTTCTCATTTATTTTCACACCCTGTGTTATCTTTTTTTACATTTCATTTATCACAGAAAACATGTTCTTTATGAGACTGGCTTATTTCACCTAACATGATGACCACCAGTTCTCATTTATTTTCTCAAAATGACACTTCATTCTTCTTTAAGGCCAAGTAAAACTCAATTGTGCACATATACAATATTTTGCTCATCTATTTATCCACGGATGAACATATAGTTGATTCCATTATTTGTTATTGTGAATAGGACAACAAAGAATACGAGTATGCAAGTATCCCAACAGTAAGCTGTGATTCTTTGTGAGATATTAGTCAGAGATGGTGGCAGTGAATCACATGGCAGTTCTATATTTAGCTTTTTGAGGAACTGCTGTACTTATTTCCTTTGTGGCTAGACTTTTGTACATTCCTATTAGCAGTGTGTGAAAGTTTTCCTTATCTCTATATCCTCACCATTTATTTTTGTGATTTTGATGACAGACATTTTGATGAGGGTGAAATGGTCTCTCGATATAAATTTTATTTGCATTTCCATATGGATGAAACTGATATTTTTCATGTATTTATTATCTGTGAAGACTTCTTCATATAAAAAAATTCCATTTTTGTTAATTTTTCTGTTTTGCCTATTAATTTGTTCTAAATTTCTTGCTTATGATTTGGTGTTTTGGTGTTTTGTGTTTTAAGTTCTTTATATGTACTGGTTATCATAGAGTTATCAGATAAATAGCTGGAAAATATTTTGTCACATTATGTACATTGTCACTTCACTCTGGTTATTGTTTCTTTTGATTTGCAGGTTTTTTTAATTGTATGCAATCCCATTTGTCAGTTCTTGCTATTATTTCCTAGGCTGCCAGAGTCCTATTCAGGAAGTCATTGTCTGTGCACATACTGAATGATTTCCTCTAGATTCTTCTCTACTAGTTTTAAAGTTCCAGATATTACACCAAAGTCCTTGGCTGTTTTAAATTCACTTTTACACAAAGTGAGAAAGAAAAGCCTAGTTTGTCTTCTACATATGTATGTCCAGTTTTCCCAACTTTGTTCCATGCATCTTACCCAAATATATCATCACTCAAGGAAAACCTTGCTATCTATCCGTCTTAAAAGCCTTATTCTATTTTCTCAGACTTAATAGGTTCAACACATCTAAACTCTCATATAAGATAGATAATCCAGTTCCTCTATATTGTCTTTGGTGACCTAGGTCTTTAAGGAAATTTTGTTGTGCTTATTTAACTATACTACATTAGGCATGGGCCTAATTCTACAGATGCTATAGTTCCTGCCTTAGAGCCAAATATATAAAGGACACTTGGTAAATACTGGCCTATCTATTATGGTGAGGACCATCATATTGTATCCTAACCTGAAAAGTTAATAAACCATTGGTACTTAAAGTAAGCAGTTCCACTCCAAAATTGCTAAAATCTCCAAGTCAAATTGCAGAAATTCTGTTTAAGGTCATTGATGAGGTTCTATCAATTTTGTGCTTATAGAACTACTAATTTTTCCAGGATGAATTTTATTTCCCCAAGGTCATGCTAGAGCCCTAATTCTCCATACCTTAGAACATGACTTATTTGAACAGAGGGCCTTTAAGGATTAAGTTAAAATAAGGTCAGTAAGAGAGTTAAAATCTAATCCAATTCAGTACAATTTCCTGAAAATATTAAGATACACAATGAGATGCCAATGACATACAAAGAGAAATGAAGGAAGAAAGTTCATGAACAAAGAAAATCCATGTTAAAACATAGTGAAAAGGCAAAAGTAAACTATAAACCAAAAAAGAGGGGCTTCAGATGATAACTAACAAATAAAATGATAGCTTGATTTTTGAATGTTTTTAGCTTCTAGAACAGAACCATGATTAATAAATTTCTATTGTGATCATTGAGTTTCTGGTGTTTAACTGTCCAGCCTGCAATTTTTTGCTAACAGAAGGCCTAGCAAATTGAAATAGAGGGCTCCAAGATCATTTTAAAAGCAATCTTCAGTAGTCTGCCTCTTCCAGTGATTTTCCACATCTCGTCCAATATATCTAATTCCATTCTTTTCTTTTTTTAAAGATCTGATCATCTTGGGTGGCTACTGGTAGCTTGACTCATCTTTCTCAGTATTGTCTTCATTACATTTTTAAAGAAAGATATTAAACATCTGTTGTCATTTGATGAACCCTTAACCTTACTGGACTCAAACTTAGAAACAGAACCACTGAGTGAAGACCATCTAGATCTCTTGGTAATCTATTCCTGGTGTTTTCTTTAGCTTCCTACATTCTCTTGGCCAAAAGTTTAACATATTCTGCAACCTGCTCCTTATTTGTCTTGTTTCTTCAGAACACTATGTCAGCATTTGTGTTATAGGACACATGGAGTAACAAGACACTGAATTTTGGATGCTTTGGTCTTAGACTTCAGTCTTAGCCAGTGTTGTACTGCTGTGAAGAGACACCATAGTTGTGGCAGCTCTTATAAAAGAAACCACTTAGTTAGGGCTTGCTTAAAGTTTCAGAAATTTAGTCCATTGCCATCATCATGGAAGGAAGCATGGTAGCACGCTGGCAGACATGGTATGGTGCTGGAGAAACAGCTGAGAGTTTTACATCTGGATCCACAAGCAGCAGGAAGAGAGCTATCAGGCATTTTTAAACCTCAAAGCCCACCCCCAGTGACACACCAACAAGGCCACACTTACTCCAACAAGAGTACAATTCCTAATCCTTCCTACATAGTTTCAATCCCTGATGACTAAGCATTCAAATATTTGAGCCTATGGGGACTATTATTGTTAAAATCACCACAGCTTCTTACTTCTTTAAGAGCTTTCTGACAACATATTGACAGACACCTTCTTCTGTACAGAGATTGAAAAGCTTTTGAATTTAGTGCTTTTGGTCTCAACTGCTAAGGCAGAGTCGTACCTCTTAGTCTAGGAATAAACTTCTCTCCTTTTATGACAATAATATAATTGAGAACACTCAGCCTGACATCCGCAATGTATCCCCAAGCAGACACATGGTTCCTCTCGCCAGTCTTCCTTGGTCTATAGCAAGCCTCCTTATTCAGCAACAGGCACGTGCTGATGTGCATCAAAATACCTTGTTTTACAGGAAATCTGGTTCCTTTCCTTGTTCCCATCACAGCCACTTCTGTGACCATTGGCTTAGACTTCTTAGAAATTACTATATTGGACAAGCCATTCCTGCCAGAAGACACTAGGCTGCCCATGGGCCTTCCCTATAATCTCTGTTACCCTAGACACAATTATCAGGATCATCCCTAGTGCTGAAATAAAACACCAGCTGCAGCTTCCCCTCCCACAATCAATAACAGCCAGGGTAATATGTATCCAACAGAGCTCAGCTATCTTTCCACAGCAGACCCTGAATATTCCAATATAGCTGAAGCACAATAAAAAGACCTTAAAACCAACTAATGAGGATGACAAAGCTCCTTAAAGAGAAAATTAATAAGTCCTTCAAAGAAAGCCAGGAAAACATAAACAAACAATTAGAGGAAATTAATAAATCCCTTACAGAAAGCTAGGAAGAAACAAACAGTTGAAGGAAACAAGTAATACTGTTTAAGACTTGAAAATGGAAATAGAAGCAATAACAAAAACACAAACAGAGGGTGGTACTCTGCAAAGAAAAATTTAGGAATGTGAACCGGAACTACAGAGACAAATGTCACCAACAGAGTAAAAGAGAAGGAAGAGAGAATCTCAGGCTTTGAAGATACAATAGAAAAATACATACAGCAGTCAAAGAAAATGTTAAACCTAAAAACTTCTAGACACAAAAGATCCAGAAAATCTGGGACACTATGAAAATACCAAACCTACATACAATAGGAATAAAGGAAGAAAAATACCAGCTCAAAAACACAGATAAGATTTTGAACAAAATCACAGAAGATAATTTTTCTAACCCCCCAAAAAAGGACATGCCTACAAAGGTACAAGAAGTATGTAGGGCACCAAATAGATTGGACAAGAAATAGCCATCTATAAATTTAGTCCTAAATAAGTTGCTAGAAGAAAAAAAAACTAAACCAAGGAAGTTAACAAGTTAAGCACCTTGAGGTACACAAGTGGTCAAGCACTACTCCCAGATTACTCTAGCAGCCATTTCCAACCACTTGAGACACAGATGACCAAGCTCCACCCTACATGGAAAGCAAAACACAAAATCCTACCAATCCCAGGTCATCCTAGAAAACTTCTACCCAAGAAACACTATGTAAAGCCTACCACTACTCAGTTTTTTGATGCTCCTCACACAAGCAAATACAGCCTCCCTCTTGTGTCTTTCCCAATAAATATCTTGTATGAGGTTTGCTGTGTGGATGATTTTGTGTGATTCTTTGGCTCCCAACTGGCAAAATGCCTTTCCCTTCAGAACTGTAACACTTGCTTTGAGGAAACCTTTCCCCTCAGGGCTATACTACTTACAAACTATGCCCATAAAAACACAGGATATAAATAATATTACATAAGCAAAACCAAAGAACATACAAACAACAACAAAATAAGAGGAATTAACAATCATTGGTCATTGATATCTCTCAATATCAATGGCCTCAACTCCACAATAAAAGAAGACACATATTAACAAAATGGATGTGAAAACATAATCCATCCCTCTGCTGTATACAAAAGACACACCTCAACATTAAGAATAGACATTACCTCGAGTAAAGGGTTGAAAAAAGATATTCCAAGCAAATGGACCTATGAAGCAATCTGGTGTAGCTATTTTAATAGCTAACAAAATAGACTTCAAACCAAAATTAATAAAAAGAGATATGGAAGAAAACTACATATTCACCAAGGGAAAATCCTCTTTGCCCTGGCAATGGGCAAAGAGACACCTTGGTGGTGTTGGTGTTATTTCAGTCATGGACAGAGCTGATGGCAGTCCTTTGTTCATCCTAGTTTGATGCCTGGTTTGGTGGTCAAAGTTCTTTTATGCCTGGGACACATAAAAACCATACCAAATAAAATAAATCAGGCAGCACAGCACAGGAAGAGGAAGATAGACTGCCATGCCACCCATCCACAAACCTGTCCTCCAGTGCCACACAGCACAATAGAGGATGTCACCCAGGAGCCCACCAGCTACATGGCCAGCCTGCAGCTGGTTCCACTGCAATGTGCAAATATGTGGTAGACAGATTTTAGAGAAAGAGAAGCGAAACATCTTGAGCATTGTGGCGAGAGATGGAACTGGAGACTCGGGAGCAGAGAGACGTAACCTGTTGTGAGTGGCCAGCCCCACCACCTGGAGCAATGATGAGGTCTTAGCCTGAACTGCTGCTGAACATGCTGAACTACTAGATAACATGGGCACATCCCTGGTCAGGGCAGCCACTGGGGACCAGGTGGATGCCAGGTGATATTCAGAACTGGCCTCGCTCCTCACTGGCTGCGATGCTTTAGAGAGCTGGCCCCATCTCTCCCCAGCAGCACTCAGGAGAGCAAGCCTGTGCCTTACCAAGGCAGCACAGTGGAGTTGGCCCTGGTGGAAAGAGTAAGAGTAAGCCAGCCACAAGGGCGTGGGAGCCACAAGTATGGGAGAGCTGACCCCATCATTCATCTACAGTGAAGTGGCACAAGTGAAGAAGTGACACCCCCACTCCTGCCCTTTACTACCTCCAGAAGTGAGGAAATCTGTCCACAGAGTCATGAGTGCAGGAGAACTAACCCCGCCCCTCATCGGCTGCAGCACTCAGAAGAACAAGCTCCATTGAGAAGGGGAGGAAAGATTGTAGGAATAAGAGGGGATGAAGGACAGCAGGAGAACATAGTCCACCTAATCAACTAATCAGGACTCACAGGGGCTCAAAGAGATTGAAGCAGCAAACATGGGGCCTGCATGGGTCTACACCAGTTTCTCTGCATCTATGTTATAACTGTTAGTTTCGTGTTTTTGTGGGACTCCTAACAATGGGAGTAGGTACATTTCTGACTCTTTTGCCTTCTCCTGGAACTCTTTTCCTCATATCTTTCAGGCCTGCTCTTTTCTGAAGAGGAGACAGAGGGGGAATGGATCTGTGAAACAGGGTAGTTGCGGGGGGGGGGTGGTAGCTGGGAGGAAAGTAGAGGAAGAAGAAACTGTGGTAACAATGTACTGTAAAAGAGAAGAATCTATTTTCAATTTTTAAAAATGAGGGAAGAAAGAAATTGCTGTTTTCATTTATTATAATAAATGTCTGACAGCCAGTGGTTGAGGAGATATTTAGCTTCATCTTGTCCCAGCCAACTGCCTACAAGACAACACACACACAAAAAAAAGTGTGTTTACACTTTCTGTGAATTACATTAATTTTGTTCTTGACCAGAAACCAAATAATTACTACTTTATTCCTACTTATTTGACAAATGACAAAATTAGACCCATATAATTTAAATAATTTATCCAGTGTATACCTACTTTGTAATAAATTTGAGTCTAGTAACTAAATATCAAGAGCTTTGTTTTCTGGTGTGTCACAAAGATTTAGCAAGTTTCTCATGCTGCTATGCTTCCTTTATTATGAGACACTTTTGTACCTTAATAAGATATTCAAATACTATAACATTCAAACTCATGCCTGTTTAGTGAGAGAACAATAAGCTCTCTGAAAGGCAGTAAGAAAGAGACGTGGACAAGGTGGTATTCTGAGAAGCTTATCATTGCCACACAAGTTTTCGTATTAATGATGTCATGATAAGAATCAGACTAATATCTTCTTTTCTCAAATAACTTCAAAAGGAATCAAAATAATGTCTGAGCATTCACTGCTCTTCCAAAGGACTCAGGCTCAGTTGTAAACATCTACATGGTTGCTAACAGTCACCTATAAGTCCAGCTCCAGGGCATCTGATGCCATCTTCTGGCCTCTGCTGGCTCCTGCGTACATGTGGTACTCAAAAAATCATATAGGCATACACATATAAACTTAAATAAAAATAAATACATAATGTTGAAAGAAAAATATGTGAATGTGGTTAAGATAAAAATGCAGTACCTTTACAGAAAAAGAAAAAACAAAGTGAACACTATGTGTCCTATCTCACAGGCAGCTTTCAGACTACTGTGCTGGGATGGGAACACAAAAATAATTCAGTAGTCTTGGTGAGTTAACAAGGCAGAGTTGAGATTTAGGAAAAGCAAGGACAAGTATAACTTACAGCTCAGGAGAAGATGCTATACATTAGCACTCCAGGGAACAGAAACGGAATCACCTAATGACTCTGGTTGGTAATCCATGCACTGTATGTGAGAAAGAACCACCAGAAGGGTAGAATCTGGAAACAACTTACATGTCCATCAACCAAAGAATAGATTTTTTAAAAACTGTGGTACATTTACACAATGGAATACTACTCAGCTATGAAAAGCAAGGAAATCTTGAAATTTGCAGGCAAATGGATGGAACTAGAAAAGATCATCCTGAGTGAGGTAACACAGATCCAGAAAGACATGCACGGTATATACTCACTTATAAGCAGATTATTGGCCACATGATACAAAATAACCACACTACAATACGCAGACCTAAAGAAGCCAAATGACAAGGAGGACCTTAGGGCAAGTGCTTAATTCTCATCCAGAAGGGCAAAGAGAATAAACACCAGACGCAGTTGAAGAGAGGAACAGGACAGGAGCCTACTATAGAGGCCCTCTGAAAGATTCCACTCAGTGGAAGATCAAAGCAGATGCTGAGACTCATAGCCAAACTTTGGGTGGAGCACAGGGAGTCTTATGGAAGAGTTGGGGAACAGAAGGATCTGGAGTGGACAGGAGCTCCACAAGGACACCAATGGAGCCAACAAATGTGGGTGCCGGGAGGGGGGCAGGGGAGGTGGGAGGGAGCTATGCTGCAGAGACTGATGCACCAATCAAAGACTCCCCCTCCGCTCAAATGCAGTCGATGGGCAGCACAGACTCCTTGTGGGTCCCATAATAGAGGGAGTAAAGGCTACCTCTGACATGGACTCTGGTGCACACTTGTTGATCACTTTTCCTTGGTGGGGCAGCCTTGCCAGGCCACAGAGGAAAAGGATACAGGAAGCCCAGATGAGACTTGATAGGCTGGGGTCAGATGGTAAGGGAGGACGGCTCCCCCTTTCTGAGGACTAGGAGAGGATGGAGGGGGTATGAGGGAAGGAGGGTGGAACCAGGAGGAGACAAGTGAGGGGGCTACAATCAGGATGTAAAGTGAATAAATTAAAAATCAAAATAAGTTTTAAAAAAAGAACCACCAGAAAGATGAAGTACAACAATCACCACTGCTGTTCACCGTTATAACAAAGAAACAGGAAGAGTCCATGTTTATGAACATAATTTGTGTTCTGGACAAACAAACTATAATGATCCCATAGAAGATGTTTTGAGGTCTAGATAGATGCTTTAAGTTGATAGTGATGAGATATGATAGATATTGATTCACATTCAGATTTTTAGACTCACCAGGATAGGAAAGATGTTTTCTCCAAGATTGCCAAATACAAATAGCCAAAACACTATGAACGTAACATTTATATAATTCCTGATTGTTTCGTGGTTCTTCTTGTTGTATGTAGCTTATTGTATATATGTGTAATAGTATAAACGTATACATAAAAGAAGAATATTTAGAAGAAATTCAGAAAATTCAGTGACATAAACAGTCACAGATGAAGCAATTAGGCGTTATGAAAAATTCTGCTAAATATATTCCATGTGCTTGAGAAGAAAGAACAGTAGTAAAGATAAGAAATATAAAAGAAATAAATTGAATTTGAAGAAATATAAAATAACAAAAATTAAAGTATTTGAATTAGACAATTTATACCATATTAGAGAAGGAAAGCTCAATGATGTTAAGGACACAAGATCACAAACTATTAACAGGTGTGGTGGCGCATGTCTGTAATCCCAGCACTAGGAAGCACAGGCAGGCAGATCTCTGTGAGTTCAAGGTCAGCCTGTTCTACAAATTGAGTTCAGGACAGACAGGGCTACAAAGAGAAACCCTGTCTCAAAAAAAAAAATCACAAACTATCCCAAATGAAAGGGAGAAGTATCACTGAGCACAGCTGTCAAATATATTAAATGTTATACCATGTAAGTAATTTGTGACCCCACAAAAGAAATGAGAGAATATAGGGAAAAATTTGGAAAATCTAAATTAGGTTAAAACTATAAACTCTAAAAAGAAAAATAGAAACAACAACAAGGGACATCATAATGAAGCTCTTAAAGGCTGGAGTGCTAAGCTCAGTCAGGAAAGCACCTGCCTCCCAAACTTGAAGATCTGAGTTGGAGCCCCAAAACCAAAGAAAAGGTGCTAGATATCATAGATTAGTACAGCTCTCAGCCTTGGTTGGACAAAGAAATCTCTTTTTATAGTGGGCAGTGGTCAAATCAGAGACTCATTAAAACACCGATGATAAAAAACTACTGCACGCTCAACCCCAAATGGGATAGCTATAACAGCCTCTCCAAGACAACATTGCAGAAAGATGAATAAAATACCTTTAATAGCAGAGGTTGAGGGAGTTGAGTACTACAAAATGCTGTCTTCCGGATATAACATAGCTGTAGCAATAATTAACCCACAGCAGTGTAATCATCTGCAAAAGACTAGTACCTCTCAAAATATAATGATATAGAAGGACAAATTGAGAAAAAAAGATGGGATGAACAAGAATTGGTGAGGGTAACATGGAAGAAAAATGCTAACAATCAACACACAGTATATAAGTCAGAAACTCTCAAATTTTTTAAATCAATTTTTAAAAAGAAAGAAAGCTGCTTCTAGATAGATATATAGAGGCTCAAATGCAATCTCATATATAAAAAGATATATAGGCTCATATATTTGAATAACTGGCGATCAGGGAGTGGAACTATTGAGAAGGATTAAGAGGTGTGGCCTTGGCCTTGTTGGAGGAAGTGTGTCACTGGGAGTGGGCTCTAAGATTCCAAAAGCCCAGGCTTAGCCAGTGCCTCTCTGCTTGCGACCTGATGATCAGGATATGACGCTCTCAGCTTCTGCTCCATCTCCATGCACTTTCTGCCATGATAATCATGGGCTAACCTGGCCTAAGCATCTGAAATGCAAACCAGGCTCCTGATTAAATGCCTTCTTTTTTAAGAGTTGCTTTGGTCAGAGTGTTGCTGCTTCACAAAAACAGAACTGTAATTAAAACACAGATGAACATAAGATGATTCTCAAATGAGATTTGTTTACATGGTTGATTTTTATTTTAGTCTTGTCTCCATGCATAGGCTTTCTGGAAGATCTCTGGGCTGTATTCACAAATTTCTCCACTATCCCTGATAGTTCACTAGCTTGGTAATGAGGACAGGTAATAGGATTGTCTCTGTAGTTTAGAAGCAGAGATCCCAAAAGTTTAGGCCCATTCTTGAACTTGGTCAGAAGCAGGGATTTGATTCTCTAGCAAAGAACACCAGATAGAGGCTCTGGTTTTCTCACATGCACCTAAAGAACCTCTGTCTGGAGGTTGTACATGAAGGTGTGACTCCAACCCAGACAGTAATTCCTTCTGTGAACAGCTTTGGAACTGCACCTCCAGGTTGTCAAGTAGAAACAGGTTATATCTATTTCAGAATTTTAGCCCATCTCCTAAAATTACTTTAGGAAGTCTTGAGGAAGGAATGTTACAGTAGTCTTGGAGGCCATGAGGCTATCAGCATGCTGTTGAGGCCCCTTAAGGGAAAAGTACTTCCTCCTGCTCAAAAGAACGGAATTTACCTGTGCCCTTAGAACATTTTATAGTGTCTACTCTCTTAAGAGTTGACCCAGTTTGGCCTGTCAAATTCTCCGTCCAAGAGACCACCACTTAGGAAGACTAATATACCTAAACCCAATCTAAAGAGATGGGGGAAACAGTCACTGTCTTAAGGAGATAATTACTTTTCCTTCTTTGCTACAGTCACTTAACAGAGCCACAGCCATGCAGCTCTGGAAGCCGGCCAACCTTTCTCTTCTTTTCTGCCTCTTTCTTTGGATACTGGTTAACCCCTAAGTATGTTTCTCTGGCACTTTGAACTTTCTCACTTCCTCTGAAGCTATCACCACTTTTACTATGGAAAGGCTTGTGGCCACGTGGCTGCTTACCAACCTCCAGGGCTGAACACTCAAGCAGTGTGAATTTCTGTCTTCCTCTTCTCTGTACCCCTCCTCCTGGTCCCCAAGATTTACAGCTTGCCTGCATTCTTGTTTTCTCTCACACTCTAGTAAAATTGTTCTCAAGTTTCCTACTAATTCCATTTTTCTTTTATTAGTATTATTAAAAACACAAAGAGAGGACTTCAATTTCCCTGGTAACATATGACATTCAGTGCTAGAGTCCCCAAAACTATGAGCTTAAAATGACCAAGGTAAAGTGATCCAAAGATAGGCGGGGGGGGGGGGGGGGGGGGGCAGTGGTATAGAGACTGGATTTTTTTCTTTGTGGGCATGGCTATTGGTAGTTTACCCACGCCCCAGTGGATGATCCCACACTATGTCCATAATGCACAGCAATAATTGGACTTAGCAGGTTTTCTTTTTATGGCATGAAGTTAGGTGGGGGTAGGAGATATTTCGGAGGACAATGGGAGGAGCTGGAGGGAGGGAATTAGGGATGAATAGGACAAAGTCATATTGATTACATGTATTATATTTTTAAAATTTCAACAAGAAAAAATGAAACATGGAATTTACACTATATTTGAACCAGTGTAATAACAGTTACATACACACACAGCCAAACTTCAAAAAACTAAAGACAAAAAGTAAAGACTGAAAGCAGCCATACTCCATTATTTTAAAATATATTTTATATACTTTTGGACAGCAAAAAGGATAAATTATTTTAATAATTGATTGAACTTCATCAAAATAATTAATTTGAATTTTCAAATTTTTCAAAATTTTAAAAATGAAACAATGCCTTTCAAACAATATTTTAAGAAAGTAAAAAATGTAAACTATGAAGAGAAAAACAACAAAACAAATATCTATAAAATATCTCACAGCTATCAGGGGAAGATAATGAGCTAGAGACACTCGACATTTTCCTTCATATCCACCACATATGGAAAACAAAACAGCTGACTGGCTACAGGGAAAAGTGGGTTGTATGGAACAAGAAAGGCATAAACAGTCAAAAAGACAAGTGACTCAAAACTCAACTGAGCCCAGCTTCTACCTGGCAGTTCTATGCTCTAAGGCTTTAACTGATGTTAGGTGTGTTGCTTTATCTGGTTCAATGTGGTACTGAACAAACATTCCTTTTCTCCTGAGTGATGCTCCAGGAATATGATGTTCCAAGAAGGGTCCCACCCACCCTTCCCAAGAGAAAATAGAAGAGATAGCCATACCAACATAGGCATAAACTGTAACACATAAAAATGAGAAATGCCCGAAAAACGAGTCAAATGTTTGGTTGAGGTAGTGGGTGAAGGGAGTAAACAAGGCAGATGAGGGAGTTCAGAGAGAAATAAGGGTGGAGGTCAGACCTGGGGAGAGCAGAGAGGACAGGAGGACATAAGGCCTTCAGAGAAAGAAAAAACTGTGGGCAGGGCCATCTCACTGACAAACTGCAGACTTAAGTCAGGACAGGCTTACGGGAGGATATGAGTAGGACCCTAGCTGAGACTCATGGTAACAGAGGCCAGGGAGACTGAAGAGGACACCCTCCAACTACACCAGACTCCTAGTGAAGGGAGGAGAACACCAACTCACTCACAAAAACTTTGACCCAAAATTTACCCCACCTATAAGATGTACAGAGATAAAGAGAGAGCAGAGACTGAGGGAATGTCCAACCACTGCCTGGCCAACCCCTGACACTATTAACAATACTCTACAGAAGCCTAGCAGAGTTGTCCTCTGAGAGGCTGCACCCAGCAGCAGCTCAGAACAGATGCTGAGACTCATAGCCAAACACTGGGCAAAGTATAGGGAGTCTAGTGGAAAAGTTAAGGTGGGAAGAAAAGGACTTAGACGTGACAAGAGCTCCTCAAAAAGACTAGTAAAGCCAACTAACCAGGGCCCAGAGGGGCTTGTGGAGACTGAAGCACCAACCAAGGAACATGCATGGACTAGACCTAGGTCTCCTACAGAGATGTAGCCCATGGGCAGCTCAGGCTACATGTGAGTCCACTAGTAAAGGGAGCAGGGGCTGTCTCTGACATGGACTCTGTTGCCTGCTCTTTGATCACCCCTCCTTGGTGGGGCTGCCTTGCCAGGCCACAGGAGAAGATGAACTCAGTCTTGATGTGACTTGATGAGCTGGGGTGGGTAGGTAGGGGAGCTCCTCTTTTATGAGAAATAGAGGATAAGGGATAGGAGAAAAAGAGAGAGGATGGGACTGGGAGGAGAGGAGGGAGGGGGCTATGACTGGGATATAAAGTGAAGAAAGAAAGAAAGATTTTAATGGAGGCCTGATGTCACTCAGAGGAAGGATAGCAGGCTACCAAGAAGAGACTTGATACCCTCTGAGCATATACAGGGGGAGGAGGTCCCCCTCAATCACAGTCATAGGGGAGAGGAGCAAGGGGAAAGTGGGAGGGAGGGAGGAATGGGAGGATACAAGGAATGGGATAACAATTGAGATGTTATTGAATAAATTAATAAAATATTTTTTTAAAAAACAAAAAAAAGAAAAAGAAAATGGTAAACAACGTCAAAGGTGATAGGTAAATAAATGATATAAATTAATAAAATATTTCCTTGATAAACATGTCTTGTTTTTATGCCAAGTCCACACTGTTTGTATCGTTATAGTTCTGTAATGCAACTTAAAATCTGGGGTAGTGATCCCTCCATCAGTTCTTTTATTACGCAGAATTGTTTTAGCTGTTCTGATTTTATTTTCCATAGGAACTTAAAGACTGCTTTTGCAATTTCTGTGAATATTGTGTTAGAATTTTGATAAAAATTGCATTTAATCTGTAGACTGATTTTGGTAGGATGGCCATTTTTACAATATTAAGCTACTAATCCATGGGTAAGAGAGATATTTCCATCTTCTGGTGTCTTCTTCAATTTCTTCCTTCAATGTATTAAAGTTTTTAAACTTTTTATTGATTCTTTGTGAATTTTATACAATGCACCCCATCCAACTTGTCTCCCTATCCACTTGTTTCTGCCTTCTGTCCTTGCAACCTCCCCCATCAAAAGAAAATTTAAAACACACAAACAAAATACAAGGTTTTTCTGGCTTGATTAGAATTATCCTAAGATATATTTTGAGGTACTGTGAAAGATACTGTTTTCCTGATTTCATTCTGGGTATTTTTGTCCATTGTATCTAGGCAGGCTACTGAATTGTGTGTTAATTTTTTATCCTGTTGAATACTATGTTGAAAATGTTTATTAGTTGTGAAAGTTTTCTGGTGGCAATTTTAGAGTCATATATAAAACTGTACCATCCACTAATAAAGCTAGTTTGACTTCTTTCTTCCCTATTTGGATCCATTGACCCCCTTCAGTTGTCTTATTCCTGAACCTAAGACTTTGAGTACTATATTGGATATTTATGGAGAAAGAGCACATCTTTGTCTTGTTCCTAATTTCTCCCCAGGCAGATTGATGTTGGCCTGGTCTTACTGTAAATTGCCTTTATTGTGTTGAGATGTCCCTAGTATCACTAGTCTTTCCAGAATTTTCATCATGAAGGGGTGTCAGATTTTGCTAAAGGTCTTTTGTTGCATCTGATGAGATGATCAAATGGGTTTTGTCTCTCCATCTGTTTATGTAGTTGATTAGGTTTATTGATTTATGTATGTTAAACCACATTTGCATCTCTGGGATGAGGCCAAATTGATCATCGTGGATAGTCTTTTTATGTGTTCTTGAATTTGGTTTGCAAATATTTTATTAGAATTTTTGCATCTGTGTTCATAAGAGATGTTACTTTGTAATTTTCTTCTTTATTGTTGTTGAGTCTTTGTGTGGTTTGAATATAAGAGTAATAGTAGCTTCATTAAAAAATAAGAAATGTTTCTTCAGTATATGTTTTGAATAATAATTTTAAAAGTGTTGGCATTAATTCTTCCTTGAAGTCTGGTGGAATTATGTACTGAATCCATCTGGCCCTGGGCACTTTGGGTTAGGAGACTTAACTACTGCTTTTATTTCACTAAGGGCACAAATCTGTATAAATTGCTTATTTCATCTTGTTTTAACTGTGTTTGTATATAGCAAGAAATTTACTCATTTCTTTTAGTCTAGTTTGATAAAATATAAATATTTTAAGTATATTCTTACGGCTCTCTGAATTTCCACAGTCTCTGATACAATGTCTCCCTTTTCATTTAATTATATTAATTTGTACTTTCTTTCTACTTGTTTTGATTCATTTTCATAGGGGTTTATCAGTCACAGTAGTCAAAAATTGGAAACAGCATACAAGTCAATCAAGTAATAACTGGATAATGAAAATATGGTACATTTGCACAAGGGAATGTTATTCACCTGTTGAAACTGAAGTTATTAAATTCACAGATAAATACATGAAGCTAGAAAGAATCATTCTGCATTCAATAATCCAGACCCCAAAAAAATATTGTATATTTTTCATATGTGTGGATGTTATCTTTTAAGCTTTCAAAATATATTGTACAATCCAAATAACTAAAAAGGTTAAGTACCTAGAAAGGGACTTGGGGGGAGCAAAGGATCTCCCAAGGAAGGAAAAATAGAATGTAGTGTTATGGAGAGATAAAGGGGAAACTAGAAAATGAAGATTAATAGGGATAAAGATGAGAGAGAAGGCTAAAGAAAGGAATATGGGGAGGGACAACTAACATTAAAGGCCATTTGAAAACCACATGGAAACCTAATATATATACGCTTCCTAAAATATACACATATATGAAAGGACTCTAAATGGAGTCGCTAAATGATAAAGACATCAGTGTCCCAATTAGACACCTGTGCCACTAAGTAAAAACCTCCAATGCCAGTAATGGGTTGCATCCTGTTGAGTCATCAGCCAAAGGGCTTCTATGGAATCTTCAAACATCACAGGCTATTGTCAATGCCCTTGGTTGCTCACCACAACCTTATGGTAAGGCCTTACCATAGAAGATAATGCTCGCTTATGTCATCAAACACAAACAGGTCAAGCTGGTGCCCAACTAGTAGCTTCACCCTACTTACTAGCACTCACAGTGTTGGAAGGTACTCTGCATTCTACCAGAGGAAAAAGGTAATCATCAATACCAATCACCCAGATACAAACCCTATGACTTACAACAGTGACCTGCCTACAACATATACTGGTGCAATAGTACCACAAGTATTATTCAAGAAACTAACTTCTTTTTTGTTGGATTTCTGGCCCACTAGAAGATGGAACCCATAACTGACACTGATAAAGTGTCCATAAACTGAAACTAGGTAGGATACTGACTCCTAATGCTATACTGCTATGCCCATAGTTCAGAGACTCTCTCGACCCACATCTGAGAAGCTTCTTCTTACAACAGATAAAATTTAACACAAAGATATGCAACTGGACAATGTCTAGAGAGCAAGAGACTTTAGAGCACTCAGTCCTAACTGAGATGTCTTCATTATACTCCCTCCCTCAAGGTTCACAGACCTATGCAGAAGAGGGAGTGGGTACATGGTAAGAACCAGAAGTGATGGATGGCGCCAAGGAAACAATGTCTTCCACACACAACAAGACTGATGTACATATGAACTCATAGATTGTAACAGCATTCACAAGACCTGCACAGATCAAGCCAGATGGAGTCCCAGCACTGAAAGGGGAAAGTAAACATAAGGCCCAACCCTTAGCAAAGAAGCTATGTGCAATTTACCCACTGGCAAAGGGAAAATCACTTTTCTCCAGTGGAGTTTCACTAGGTATATCAGCCATCCTCCAGGGGAGGTGACTCAGCATGACCAGGACTAGGTGGCTAACACAAACAAACTAAATGTTTGTGGACTTTTTGTTTCATTTTGTTTTGGCATGTTTTTGTGTGTTACTGGTATTCTGCTTGCTCATTTTGAATTTTTTATTCTTTTGGGAAGTTGTTTTGAGAGACAGAGAAATAAAGAAAATAAAGTTGGATCAGGGTGAAGATCCAAATAATCTGGGGAGATTTGCTGGAGGGGAAAAATGATCAAAACATATTGTATAGGAACTGTAAATAAGAAGGTTTTTTAAAAGATAATGAAATAAGTAAATAAATACAAAGCAATAAACTCTGTGGCTAGATTTTTTTTAAAAATTAAACTTAGATAAGAAAGTAGGGAAGATGATAGTCTGAAAAACAAACAAAAAATGTTAGAAACTTAAAATTCAATCAATTAAGGAAACACAATAAAATTCAACAATTCAAAAAAAATCATAGTATAAAGCTCACCAAATGACAGTATCAAGGATGACATAAGGTGTCCCAGGATAACAATACAAAGCTAATAAAAGTATATGTGCACATATAAATAAGGAAATAAAAATCAGCAAGCTTATCACAACATTGAATAACTGCAACATGATCAAGAGCCCAGATCTAATAAACCATGAGTTAGAAGGAGGTGAGACAGAAACTTATTCCACAAATTGCGCTTTAGAAAATGTCCCACATCTTGGGAAAGTTGTAGGTATCCAAAAACAAGAAGCATTCAGAACCCCAAATAACCAAGAGCAAGAATCTTTCCACAGCCTGTTATAAGGTGGTAAGACCACAAAACAAAAAAAGAAGACATCAGAAGATGGAAAGATTTCCCATGCTGTAGATTGGGAGTATCAACATGGTAAAAATGGTCATCTTACCAAAAGCAATCCACAGATTCAAGGCAATCCTTATCAAAATACCTACACAATTCTTTACAGAACTTAAAAGATCAATTCTCAACTTAATATGAAAAAAAAGAATAGCTAAAACAATCCTGTACAATAAAAGATCTTTAGAAGAAATCTCCATCATTGTACTGTACTATACTATACTATACTATACTTACTATAATATATTATAGAGCAATAGTATTAAAAATAGCATGGTACTAGCATAGAAATAGACTGGTTGATCACTGGAATGGAATCAAAGACCCAGAAATAAACCCACACACTTATGGACACTTGATTTTTAACAAAGAAGCCAAATCCATACGATGGAAAGAAGATAGCATCTTCAACAAATGGTGCTGGTCTAACTGGATGTCCATATGTAGAAAAATGCAAATAGAACCATATTTATCACCCTGCACAAACCTTAAGTTTAAGTAGATTAAAAGCCTCAACATAAAACCAGACACACTAAATCTGTTAGAAGAGAAAGTGGAAAAGAGCCTTGAACTCATTGGCACAAGAGACAATGTCCTGAACAGAACACCAATAGCTTATGCTCTAAGATAACAATTAATAATGAGACCTCATGAAAATAAAAAGCTTCTGAAGGGGAAAGAATGCTGTCAAAGAACAAAGCTACAGACTGGGAAAAGATCTTCACCAACGCTACATCCAACAAAAGGCTAATAGCCAAAATATATGAAGAACTCAGGAAATTAAACAGCACCAACTCAAATAATCCAATTAAAAATGAGGTACAGAGCTAAACAGAGAATTCTCAAAAGAGTAACACAGAATGGCCAAGAAACACCTAAAAAGTATCCTTAGGTGTCAGGAAAATGTAAATCAAAACGACTCTTACACTTAGCATAATGGTTAAAATGAAAAATTCAAGTGACAGTACATTCTGGTAAGGATATGGAGAAAGGCAAACACTCCTCCATTGCTGGTGGGAGAGCAAACTCGTATACCCACTTTGGAAATCAATCTGGTGTGCTCTCAGAAACTAATGCTACCGCGAGACCCTGACATACTCAAAAAATATACTCGAAAAGTGCTCTGACATACCACAAGAACATTTGCTCAACTTTGTTCATAGCAGTTTTATTCATGATATCCAGAATCTGGAAATAACCTAAATGTCCCTCAACTGAAGAATGAATGAAGAAACTGTGGTATATTTATACAACAGAACAAGGAAATCTTGAAATTTGCAGGCAAATGGATGGAACTAGAAAAGATCATCCTGAGTGAGGTAACCCAGACCCAAAAAAGACACCCATGGTATATACTCATTTATAAGTAGATATTAGCCCAACATAGAGGTCTTCTGAGAGACTCTACGCAGCAGGGGATCAGGACAGATACTGGAACTCAGACTTTGCTGCTGGACTCCAGGTGGAGCACTGAGAGTTGTAGAGAAGAGTGAGAGAATGGGGCATGGAAGGTCCAAGAGGAAACAGAAGCTCCACAGGGAGACCTTCAAGGCAGGTGGATCTTGATCCAAGGAGGGTCTGCATAAACTTTTGCACCAACTAAGAACAAAGCATGCAGAGAACCTAGACCCCCTGTTCATATCTAGGCAATGGACAGCTCATTTTCCACAGTTGTGGGGAAAGCGAGCTGGACTGCCTTTGACATGAACTCTGGTGAACCAATTTGATCACTCCCCCTTGGTGGGGGGTGAGGGGCAGGCAGGCACACAGAGGAAGAGGAAGCAGGCTATCCAGAGGAGACCTGATAGGCTGTAGTCACATAGTGGGGGAGGAGGTCCCATTCTGTTAGAGATCTAAGGGAGGAAGAGAGAGGGAGGATGGGAATGGGAAGATACAATCAGGATATAATCTGAATAAATTATAATAAATTAATTTTTAAAAGCTAGAAAATGAGACAAACTCTTAAAACACAAACCTCTAAAAATTGCATTAAGCATTTCAACAGAAACCCTAAAACTAGGGAACCTTGAAGAATATATTTCAATCCCTGGAAGTAGCTAACTGCCAACCAAGAATATATACTGACTGAAGTTATTTTAATAGACATAGAAATAAAGATATGTCGGGAAAAGCATAAATTAAAGTAATTCATGACCACAAAGCTATCACTAAAAAAGATATTCATGCAGAAGAGGAAAAAAGACAGTCTAAAGAGCACTAGAAGGAATAAATCTCATAATAAAAGGAACAAATGAGCATGTCAAACTTACAAAACCAGCATACCCCTCATGATAATGTGACAGAAAAAAACATAAATAAAGATAATCTTTCAAAAAAGGCCAACAACTTACAAGAATCAGGAAACCTCTCTCAATAATAACTCTAAATAAAAAATAGTCTTACATCTTCCATTAGAATATGCAGACTCATAAGTTATTATTGGTCTTATTCTGAGAGAAAACAAGGTTGTACTCAGGGGTGTCTCTCTTTTCCTTTATCTCTCATATTAGGTTCCGAGATAAGAGTTAAAAAGAAAGAAGGGGGAATATAGAATTATATAGGGAAGATAGAACAAAAAGTAGATTAGTTAATCTACTCCTCAACTTAATGCCTCAATTGTCATTCGCGAGGTTATTTTTAATTCACTGGTATAGAATTTCGTATATAGATGTAAAATAAGTTTAATTTTAGATACAGCAGTATAAAATTCAAATGTAACATTATTCTTCACACATATTAGATATATTTCTACTCTATCATGAGGTATTGTACCATATAACTCAAGTATAATAAAAGGTTTATTTCTAATACTTTGAAAGTGCTATTGCAGGCTGTTAAGGATAAGTAAATTATACAAGTTAATTTTTAGTTGATCAAATCATGATCATATCAATTACTATCCATTTTTATCACAGGAATATACATCTTAGGTACAACAGATAGATAGGATTCTATAGAAAGAGAAGGTAAAATAGACAAGGTCTTCAAAACCCTCAGAGACATACAGAATATGTCATTTTAAAATGTTTTTATTATTTTAAATATTCACTGACAATTAGACAGGTTAATTCCTGGCAACACCTAGCCTACCTCAAAAAGGATGATGAGCATCAAAGACCCTCCTTATGGAGATGGCTTCAAACATGACAAACAAGCCACTGGAAAAAAATGTCCTTGTTTCTACCACAAACAGAATTCTCCCTAAAAAAAGGGCAAGTTTAAATGCAGGCAGAGTAGACAGCCAGGCTAAGCAAGTCCTCAATACTTCCTGCATCACAAATATGTCTTTCAGATATATTAGGCCAGAAGGCTGAAGATGATGTTCCAATGTTATAGAGAGTTTTGGGTGACTTATTCAGGTAATAAACTGTCTCTGTCATCTTCTCATTTGGAAAACTACTAACCTGCTCTCCCAGTGTACTCAGGTAATCAGTTTTATTCCTTCTCAAATGGGGTTAAAGACCAGGTAGCTTAGTTTACAATGAGGCTTAATTGTTTAAGGGTTAAGATGTTTTAGGTCTAGATAGGTGTTTTAAGTTGATAATGACAAGATATGATATATATTGATTTACATTCAGAATTTTAAATGCACCAAGATAGGAAAGATGTCTTCTTCAAGGCTGTCAAATACAAACAGCCAAAACACTAAGAATGTAACATTTACATAATTCCTGATTGTGTCATGGTTCTTCTTGCTGTAGGTAGTTTATTGTATATATGTGTAATAATATAAATGTATATATAAAAAATAAAAAATGTTTAACAAAAAATGCAGACTCTCTGACTAGATTAAAAACAAAGTGCAATTTCTTTTGTCTACAATAAATACATCAAACTGAAAAAACACTGGGATTCTCATAAATTACTGAAAGGAAAGCAAAATGACCCAAGTATCTTGGGAAAACTAGCCGTTTCTTACACAGTTAACAGACCTATTAAATAATTCAGGAGTTCTAGCCCTAAGTACTTACCCCAAACAAAAAACATGAATGATCATAGTCATTTTTCGTAACAATCAAAACTTGAAATAGGTAAAATGTAGTATCTGCATTAAATGAAATAATACTTAATAGAAATGAGCAAACTTCCAATAAATGTAGCAATGCTGAGAATTTCCAAGTGATTACAGTAAGTAGAAAGCCCAACTCTATTAACAGACAGTTAATATTTATTAATACTATTAATCAGTAGATCTTAGAAAAAGTGAGCAGAGGAATGACTGTAAAGGTCAAAGAATAAACTTTTGAAGAACAGAAGTGTGTGCAAATCATGTACCATGATGGGAGCAGAAACTAGTAATATTTGTCAACACTCAACTAAGTGTATGCTCAGTAACTGGTATGGTTTATCTAAGTAATTCTGCCAATAAAAAGAAGATGGAGAGAAAAGGCAAGAATCTTCATTAAAGCTATTTGCATGGCTGCCACTTGTTCTAGCCATATATACTAGTAATTTCTCATCTTAATCTGAGAAGTTTATATACACTTGAAACAGAAAAAAAGTACAATGCAACGGAAAAGAATGTGGTTACTATCTCTTTTTCGTTTAAATTTAGAACTTTAGACAAGATTAACAAAACCATTGCAATGAGAACATTTGAGAGTAAAGGTAGGGCTGGCTGTGGTGTTGCACACTGGTAGGATTTGCTACAGAAGAGTAAAGTAGGATGTTAATGTAGTGTGTAAGCAGGATAAATCTAAAATAGAAAAAGAGCCTTTGGACAATTGAAACAATCTGCTTAAATATCCCTACAATATTCAAATGGAAATACACTTTCAGAGATGAAAAGCTATCCTTGGTTAAAGCTCCTAAGTTCTTCGTGGATCCATATGGACTAGCTTGTGTGCTCATGACCTCATAGTTCTGAAGAAAAGTGGAAATTCTGCACCCTGCTCCCTGCTAGAGCCCTACTTCCCCACATGACTTTTCTCGCCTTTTAACACAAGAGACATCTAATTAACTTTTCAGCCACACGCAGCTGGCATTAAAACAAACCAAGCTGTGAGGTGGTTGACCCAGAATTTCTGATGAATGTTCAAAGTAAACAGGCTTTCAGCCAATCTGGAATGGTATATTTCTAAGAGGACAGAGAACCCTTAAAGTTAATTAACTCATTGGGACAAACTGTCCACTCAGTGGAAGCTTTTCAGTAATGAATATCAGACCACAGATCTTTCTGCAGCTGGGCTTGCTCATCATTCAAGAAGGCTGCTTCTGCGTGTCTTGGGATTATTTATTTTCACTGGCTTCTGATTCCTTATACTCATATAAATAGGCCAAGAAAGCAAACAGCAAGCTTAAATAGAAGGTCCTACATTTCCCCCAAAACACAGAAACACTTTTTTTTTCCACATGTAGAATTTTGGAAGAGAGGAATGGGATCCATTAGAAATCAGGAGCCTATTTAACTTGTTGTTATTATGTGGAAATTTTAATATAGTGTTCTCTACTGAAAATTTTGAAGATTACTATTGTGGCATAGAAGAAGAGGAGGACAAGGACAAGAAAAAAGAGGAGGAGGAAAAGGAGGAGGAAGGCAGTTGTTTCCCAGAGCAGAAAAATATCTGAACTGTGGCTCTCTAGTTTCAAATGAACTTTCTTTTTCTTTTTTTCTTTTTTTTTTCTTCATTTTATTTTTGCTTTTTGTTTTTTGGTTTGGTTTGGATTGGTTTGGTTTGGTTTGGTTTTTGGTTTTGGTGGGGTTTTTTGGTTTTTTGTTGTTTTTTGTTTTTGGTTTTGGTTTGGTTTGGTTTGGTTTGGTTTTTGGTTTTTGGTTTTTGGTTTTTCGAGACAGGGTTTCTGTATGTTGTCTTAGCTGTCCTGGACTCGCTTTGTAGACCAGGCTAGCCTCGAACTCACAGAGATATGCCTGCCTCTGTCCTTTTATTTTTTAATTTATTTATTTTTATTTTTTATTTAAGTAATTTATTCAGATTACATCTCATTTGTTATCCCCTAACTTGTATCTTCCCGTTCCCCCTCCATCCCTCTTTCATCCTATTCCCCTAGGAATGTGACAGAAATGGACCTTGTCTCCCACTGTAAGATCACAGCCTATCTATCAGGTCTCTTCCTGGTATCCTGCTTACTCTTTATCTGAGTGTCACCAGGCCTCCCCACCAAGAGGAAGTGGTCAAATATGGGGCACCAGAGTTCATGTCCAAATCAGTCCCTGCTCTCCACACAATTGTGTAGAATGTGCTGTCAATTGTCTAGATCTGGATACGAGTTCTAGGCTTACTGCATGCATTGTCCTTGGTTGGACAGTAGTTTGAGCTGACCCACCTGGGTCCAGATCCGCCAGTCTTAATGGTCTTTTTTGTAGATATCCAGAACCCTCTGGACCCTTCTATTTCTCCATTCTTCCTTACCTTTCTCACCTAGAGTCCCAATAGGAAGTCCCAGTATCTATCCCAATCTCAAATGCAAATTAAAATAATTCTGAGATTCCATCTTATACCCATCAGAATGGCTAAGATCAAAAACTCAAGTGACAGCATATGCTGGAGAGGATGCGGAGAAAGGGGAGCACTCCTTCATTGCTGGTGGGAGTGCAAAATTGTACAACCATCTTGGAAATCAATCTGGCACTTTCTCATAAAACTGGGAATAGGGCTTCCTCAAGACTCAGCTATTCCACTCCTTGGAATATACTCAAAAGATGCTCAACCATGTTCATAGCAATCTTATTCCTAATAGCCTGATCCTGGAAACAACCTAGATGTCCCTCAGTTGAAGAATGGATTAAAAAAAAACTGTGGTACATTTACACTATGTAATACTACTCAACTATTAACAAGGAAATCCTGATATTGGCAGGCAAATGGATGGAGCTGGAAATGATCATCCTGAGTGAGGTAACCCAGACCCAGAAAGATACACATGGCATATACTCATGTATAATTGAACAATAGACCAACAGAAATGTCCCATGAAATTTTATTTATTTTTAATTTTAAAACTTTATATCCAAGTTGTAGTCCCTTCCCTCGTTTCCTCTCAGTCCCATCCTCCCTCCCTCTTTCTCCTCACCCCTAGTCCTCAGAAAGGGGGAGCCCTTCTCTCATACCACCTGACCCCAGCCTATCAAGTCTCTTCTAGACTGCCTGCATCCTCTTCCTCTGTGGCCTGGCAAGGTCACCCCACCAGTGGGAAGTGATCAACAAGTGGGCAACAGAGTCCAAGACAGAGGTATCCCGTATCACCCATATTATGGGCCCCACAAGGAGACTTTATTGCCTATGGACTACAACTAAGCAGGGGTTCTAGGTCCTTACCATGCATGGTCCTTGATTGGTGCACCAGTCTCTGCAGGTCCCCCTGAGCCCAGATTTTTTGGATCTCTTGGTCTCCTTGTGAAGCTCCTGTCCCCTCCAGATCTTCCGTAACACTCTCTGTGCTCCACCCCAAGTTTGGCTGTGAGTCTCATCATCTGCTTTGATTCCCTCCCCCCCCCCCGCCCCCGAGTAGAGTCTTTCAGAAGACCTCTATGGTAGGCTCCTATCGTGTTCCTTCTCTTCAAGCACTTCCAGTGTCAGTACTATTTGCCCTTCTGAATGAGAATTAAGCTCCCTCCTTGGGGACATTCTTGTTATTTATCTTCTTTAGGTCTGTGGATTGTTGTGTGGTTATCCTGTACTATGTGGCTAAAATCCACTTATAAGTGAGTATATACCATGTGTATCTTTCTGGGTCTGGGTTACCTCACTCAGAATGATTGTCTCTAGTTCCATCCATTTGCCTGCAAATTTCAGGATTTCCTTGTTTTTGATAGATGAATAGTATTCCATTGTGTAAATGCACCACAGTTTCTTTATCCATTCTTTGGTTGAGGGACATTTAGGTTGTTTCCAGATTCTGGCTATTATGAATAAGGCTGCTACGAACATAGTTGAGCAAACGTCCTTGTGGTATTGTGGAGCATCTCTCGGGTATATGTCCAGGAGTGTTATGGTTCAGGTAGCCCTAATCCCAATTTTCTAAGAAAGCACCAAATGGATTTTCAAAGTGATTATACAGGTTTCCACACCTACCAGCAATAGAAGAGTGTTCTCTTTCTCCACACCCCCACCAGCATGTGCAGTCACTTGAGTTTTTTTATCTTAGGCATTCTGATAGGTGTAAGATGGAATCTCAGAGTTGTTTTGAATTGCATTTTTCTGAAGACTAAGGACGTTGAGCATTTTTGTAGGTGTTTCTCAGCCATTTGATATTCCTCTGTTGAGAATTCTGTTTAGTTCTATACCCCATTTTTTAAAGTTATTTTATTTTTGTACATATAATTTGTATTATTACACATATATACAATAGATTACCTATGGCAAGAAGAACTATGACACAATCAAGAATTATATAAATGTTACATTCTTAGTGTTTCGGCTGTTTGTATTTGACAGCCTTGAAGAAGACATCTTTCCTATCTTGGTGCATCTAAATTTCTGAATGTAAATCAATCTCCATCACATATTGTCGCTATCAACTTAGAACACCTATCTAGATCTAAACACATCTTAACCCCTAAATAACTAAGCTTCATTGTAAAACTAAGCTACCTGGTCTTCAACTCCCTCAGAGACTTGAGAAGGAGTAAACTTGATTACCTGAGTTTGCCGGGAGTGCAGGTTAGTAGCTTTCCAAATGAGAAGATGACAGAGACAGTTTTATACCTGAATAATCACCCAAAACTCTCTATAATGTTGGAGCTTCTTCTTCAGCCTTCTGGCCCAATATATCTGACAGACATATTTGTGAGGCAGGAACTATTGAGGACTTGCTTACTCTGTCTTGGCAGAGTTTGGCTGTTGACTCTGCCTGCATCCAAGCTTGCCCTTTTTTAAGGCAGAATTCTGTCTGTGGTAGAAATAGGAACTTTTGCCCAGTGGCTTGTTTGCCACATTTGAAGCCATCTCCATAAGAAGGTTCTTTGATGCTCAATATCTTCTTTGAGATAGTCTGGGTATTGCCAGGAGTTAACCTGTCTCATTGTAAATGAAATCTTTAAAGTAATTTTTAAAAATTTAAATGCCATATTCTACATGTCTCTGGGGTTTTTGAAGACCTTGTCTTTCTATAGAGTCATATCTATCTGCTATACCTAAGATGTATATTCTTGTGATAAAAGTAGACTAGCAATTGACATGACCATGATTTAATCTACTAACTTATTTCTCCCAAACAGCTTGATAGCACTTTCAAAGCATTGGAAGTAAACCTTGTATTGTAATTGAGTTATATAGGTAAAATAACTCATATTAGTGTATATATATAATGTGTATGAAGAATAATCTTACATTTGAATTCTATAGCACTGTATCTAGAACTTATTTTGCATATATATACAAAATTCTATATCAGTGAATTATGTACTCCATTCTTAATTGGATTATTTGGTTTGTTGGTGTTTAATTTCTTGAGTTCTTTGTATATTTTGAATATTAGCCCTCTGTAGAAGTTGTATTTTTAAAAGTTAGGTGTGATCTTGCCCTTGGAATATTTTTTCTTATTGTCCCACTACAATATGAGTACTTCAATGGCCCTAAATTATTTAACAATTATGGATGCTTTGTAATCTGTACTTTCTTTGTCCACAACTTTAAGCTTCCTCATATACCGTTCCTCAGCAAACTTTACGATTTTTTATTTCTTTTTGTTTTGTTTGCTGTTGTCTCTCACTGTAGGTCTGAATAAGAGCAGTAAATAACACCCATGACACCACCTCAATGTTGTTCTACCCTGAAATTTCCTCTGCCAAACACATTGGTGCATTACTTTTAAAGTCTGGCTAATTCAGTCTCTTAGGAAAGAGGCAGAATGCAGCCAGATTCTTTGTTAGGGTTCAACTGAATGGCCTCTAGTTGGGTTGCCTAGAGAACCTTTGTTTTCTCTGAAACCTCATGAGACAGGCCTCCAAGTTCCTTTTTTTTTTTTTTTTTTTTTTTTTTTTTTTTTTTTTTTTGTCTTCTGGTCTTCCAAATTTCCACTAGAATGGTCCAGTAAACTCTGCTAACAGCACTCAAGGGGTTTTCTCACTCAAAGTTCAAAACTCTTCCACATTACCCCAATAAGCCAGTTCAAATGCCTAAAGAATCTCATGGCCAGTTTTACTACAGCAATGGCCGAATTCCTTGGTACTAAATTTCTGTCCTACTTCTTCATGGCTATGGTCAAAATACTCTGATAAAAGCAAATTAAGGGAGAAACATGACCCAATAACTACAATTAAGATTTGTAATATGTATTATGTATACCTCAACTTCTTCACATATGGTTATATTGATAATCTGAGCAGCCAATACCTATAAAGTACACAGAAAACAGTACCTAGCATATAAGATGCACTCAATGCATGTTAATTTTAGCATAATCATACTATTGTCATCTTTAAATAATCTACCTTTTGAATTTTTGACTATTTCTAAGCTTGTATTCCTAAAATGCTCTCTGATTATTTTTACCTTAATAAGTCAATCCATCCACATGTTTTATAAACTAAGAAGGTGAGTACTCTGAATATTTGCTACATTGTTCCTTTGGAAGCGCAGGAAATGCTGTTTGATAAAAAGTCATTTATCTGTTTCTATTTTGTTGCCTGTGCTTGGGTTTCATAACCAAAAATAAATAAATAAATCATTACCAAAACCAATGTCATAGAGATTTTCCATGAGTTTTCTTCTATTAATTATGTCACTTAAGCTTTTCGACAAGATGGTGCCAAGAGCAAAGAAGGAAGCTCCTGCCCCGGACAAAGCCGAAGCCAAAGCGTAGGCCTTGAAAGCTAAGAGGGCAGTGCTAAAAGGCATCCACAGCCACAGAAAAAGATCCGCATATCACCCACCTGACCTGTGGTTCCAGGGGCAGCCCAAATACCCTCAAAAGAGTGCACCAGGGGAAACATGCTTGACCACTATGCCATCATCAAATTTCCCCTGACCACCGAAGAAAACAGAGGGCAACAACACACCTTGTTCATTATGGATGTCCAGCCTGAAGAGGTTAAATATACTCAAAAAGGCACTAGGAATAAATAATTCCAAAATAGTAAATCAAAAGAGGCAGGGAAGCATAACAACAAAATAACAAGAATCAGTAAGTGTTGCTCACTGATAACTCTTAATATTAATGATCTCAATTCACCAATAAAATAATGAAGACTAATACACTAGGTTAGAAAACAGGATCTTAGCTGGGCGTGGTGGCGCACGCCTTTAATCCCAGCACTTGGGAGGCAGAGGCAGGTGGATCACTGTGAGTTCGAGGCCAGCCTGGACTACAAAGTGAGTCCAGGACAGTCAAGGCTACACAGAGAAACCCTGTCTCGAAAAACCAAAAAAAAAAGAAAAAAGAAAAAAAAGAAAACAGGATCTTTACCTACATGCAAAAAAAAAATATCTAACTATAAACCTTGTGCAAGGTTTATAGTGTCAGAAATTTCCAGAGTCAGAAATGGGTTACATCTTGTTGAGTCATTGGCCAAAAGGGTCCCATGGAATCTTCAAACATCACAGGCTATTGTCAATGCCCTTGGTTGCTCACCACAACCATAGGCCTTACCATAGAAGATAATGCTCACTTATGTCATCAAACACACACAGGTCAAGCTGGTGCCCAACTAGTAGCTTCACCCCTACTTAACTAGCACTCACAGTGTTGGAAGGTACTCTGCATTCTGCCAGAGGAAAAAGGTAATCATCAATATCAATCACAGAGTGACTAGTATTACTATTAATTATTGACTTACTTACATACATTTAGTATGTACTAAGGTGCTAGGTACTAAAAACATGATATTAAGCATTCTGTAAATAATTATTTGCCTGTAAACCAGATTTTTCTCTAGGAGATACAATATTATGATATAGTTTATAAATCCTAAAACTTATGCTACCTGTACACCTGTACCTGGCACTGATGCACTTGGAAGTCCTTTACCAAATGTGTTAGAACTTTGGCTCCACTGTTATAGGATTCTTGCCCTCACTCTACTACCAACAAGCTATGTAACTGTCAGCAAGTCATTTAACAGCTCTAAGCCTAAGTTTCTTCATTTGTGCAATGATAAAAATGGCATCCACATCAGAAGATAATTATAAACTTTGAATGCTGGATATAAAAATAGTGCAATATTTAGCTTATATCAAACCCTTAATACAACTCAATAATAATAAAAATAATCAAATAATAATAATGGCGGTAGACAAGGACATTCACTTACCTAGTCCTTATTTGCAAACAAGAATATACAGTTGCAAGACAACTGGGATGGCTTATGTACACATAATTAGATACAAAAAAATCTCTTATATAACAAGACTCATGTGCACACATAAGAGATGAGATATGATAGATATTGATTTTCATTCAGAATTTTAGCTCACCAAGATAAGAAAGATGTTTTCTGCAAGGTTGCCAAATACAATTAGCCAGAACACCTTGAATGTAACATTCATATAATTCCTGATTGTTTCATGGCTCTTCTTGGAGAATGTAGTGTTTTTTACTTATGTGTAATAGTATAAATGCATATGCCAAAAAATAAAATAAAATCTTTAAAAAATAAATGCATCATATAATGTCTGTGTAGAGAGAGTTTCAGATACAAAAATATTTTCTCTGTCTAAACACCAATATTGAGGAAATTAAGTTTTGATTCAGTTTGGTTTTTTTCACTAAAGACCCTTAATTCAATGAATACAGCACCTACTTACAATGATTTAATATATGTTGTTCATGTGTAAGATATATGTTCCCAAATGCAAAGGGAGATTTTGAAGACCTAAGAATATTGTTCATACAACTGTCATACATCACAGCTTCCAACATCTGTTTGCACTCTGAGGACTGCTGTGGAGGGTTGATCTGGTGCTATGTATTTTAATGCTAATTACTACCACCGCCCCCCACATTCTTACTTACACCTGTCCTTGCTGCATAAACCTTGCTCCACATAATTTAAAGTTGATTGGTTAATAAAAAAGGCTGAAGCCTGGGATTTGGCAGAAGAGAAGAGGTCAAAGTTTTGAGGTTGCAAGGCCAGACCTTGGGGGACATGAAGAAGAGGTGCAGGAGAGGAGGAGGATGGATGGATTCAGAGATGATAATAAGGCAAGTACCTGGGCCCTTGATGGGAGGAAGATAATTGATAGTGAGATAATACGTTAGTTACTACGTTCACCTCTGTGCTTAATTTGATAAGTCATAGTCTCAATGTGTGTTTATTTGGGGAAATTATTGATTATTGAATAATGTTTTACAAAATAGATATGACTGAATATTAATTATTAATGTCCAACAAAAGATTACTAAAGGGAAACTCTTTTAACACTGTCCTCAACTATCAAGTGTTCTGATTTTGTGCTTTTGAGGAATGGTTCAGAAGAAAATAGGACACAAAAGGAAGAAGCATCCCAAGCAAGGAAAATAAAAACAGGAAGAAAAGTAGGGGGAAGAGAAAATATTTTCATGTAACCCAAAGGAACTAAAGCATTGTTTGTATTTACTGAACTTTTTACAAACAATGGCTGACTCATGTCCGTGTTATTCATCTCTCAATTTATAAGTATTTTGATCCTTTTTTTTTTTCAAAAATAGAGACATGCTTCCCTTTTTCTCTGCACCAAGCTTTCACCATCCCCTTCTTCATACCCCTGGATAATGTCATCAATCCTACCTCACTCTCTAATCCTTTCAAGAGCCTCTCCTTGTCCTTCTGTAGTCTTTCTACAGATGTCTTTCTGTCCACCCACATCACTGTTCTATTCTATCCTATGAATAGATTACATCCTCATGAAATATCAAATATAATTTTTATCACAATTATTTCTTTACTACTTTATCTTTACTTAAAGGATAAAATCCAAAATTCTTAATTCAACTCTCGAGACAATCTGTCTTCTACAGTGCAATCCCAAATACTAATTTAGCTTCATTTCTTTAAAAATTCCATTTACAAGGACACCATCATTCCAGCAAAGCAGTTGCCTGCAGAATGGGGGAAATATTTACCAATTATACATCTGATAGAGGACTGGTGTTTCAAATGTACAAAATACATACGTGTGTGTGTGTGTGTGTGTGTGTGTGTGTGTGTGTGAGAGAGAGAGAGAGAGGGGGGGGGGGGCGGACATCAAGAAAAATAATCTTCGGGCTGCTTCCAAAGTCTGTGGCCAAACACACAGACTCAGACTCTAGGCCAGTGATTCTCAACCTTCCTTATGCTGTGCTCTTTTAATATAGTTCCTCATGTGGTAGTGAGCGCCCCAACCATAAAATTATTTTCATTGCCACTTCATAACTGTAATTTTGTTACTGTTATGAGTTATAGCTGGTTATGATTGTTTCTTGTCTCCGCAATCTCAAATTTCACACTATGCCTGCCACCAGGTAGACCTCCGCCTCCAGGCTAAACCTCTGCCTCCAGGCTAGGCCTCTGCCTCCAGGCTAGGCCTCTACCTCCAGGCTAAGCCTCTGCCCCCAGGCTAGGCCTCTACCTCCAGGCTAGGCCTCTACCTCCAGGCTAAGCCTCTGCCTCCAGGCTAGGCCTCTACCTCCAGGCTAGGCCTCTGCCCCCAGGCTAGGCTTCTACCTCCAGGCTAGGCCTCTGCCTCCAGGCTAGGCTTCTACCTCCAGGCTAGGCCTCTACCTCCAGGCTAGGCCTCTGCCTCCAGGCTAGGCCTCTGCCTCCAGGCTGACCTGTGCCTCAGACAAGCTCAATACAGATCAATCTCTGTGGTTCCAGATTTCAGGTCCATTACAACCTCATTCCACACCCTGCATCCTAGACACATTGACTTCATATCTACCCAGTGCCAGGTTAAGACTTGAACCCTCACTTTCCAGGTGCCTCTTGTGGTCCATATTCCATCCCAAGTTCATAATAGTTTTCATAGAAACAGAAAAACAAACCGTAAGCTTCATATGGAACTAAGAAAAGGCCTAAAACATCCAAAGAAATCCTGGGGGCGGGGGAATAAAGCACAATCTTACTTAAACAAATCTACAGAAACCAAATGCAAACCATAAGCATTAAAATAGATACATATATCAATGGAGCCATAAAAAGAACCCTTTTCTTTTATTCCTTCATTTATTCTCTTATTTTTAACAAAGCTGCCAAAATCATGGGTTGGGTGAAAGATAATCTCATCAATATATGACACTTAAAATTAGATATCTAGATACAGAAGAAGAAATTAGGTCCTTAGCTTACATCACATACAAAAGTCAACTCAGGGCCAGTAAGATGCTTCAGTGGGAAGAAGTGCTTGGTGTCAAGGCTGATGACTTGAATTCAACCCCTAGGACACACATAGTGGAAGGAAAGAAACAACCCCCACAGGCTGTCCTCTGACCTCCACATGCATGCTATGGCATGTATACACACACACACACACACACACACACACACACACACACACACACTGAATAAATAAATGCTATTTTAAAAGTCAATTTAAGCTCTACTACTGACTAAACATAAGATTTAAATATTAATGACTAAAGCAGTGAAACTGCTACTTCATAGAACCAACTATGACAGTGGTTAGAGAGGTTGCAAGGTAACTCCAAAAGTAAAAGAGAGAGAGAAAGAGAGAGAGAGGATACAGTTAGGCAAATGAGATTACATCAAACTGAAAAGCCTCTGAACTGGCAAGGAAAAAACAAAAGTGAAAAGGCAAGCTCTAGAATAGGAGAGCCATTCATCTGATATCAGGAAATTATTCAAAAGGAATTTAATTCAACACAAGAAAACAATCCAATTTTAACTGGTAAAAGGAACTAAACAGTCTTCTCTCAAGAGGCAAAGTATACATGGCTGATAAGTATATGAAAATAATGTTTATTGCCACTAACCATCAGAGCAACGAAAATTAAAGCCACAGTGAAATGATAGCTGCTGGGATATCTATAATCAAGAAGATGAAGGCTGTGGAGGTGTAGCTGACTGGCAGAACACTTGCCTGACATGCTCAGAGCCCTGGAGTCAACCGCCAGTGCTCCAAGAAAACAACTAGAAGAATAAGTAATGGCAAGGATATAGGAACAAGAAAACCCTTGTACAGTGTGGGGAATAATGTAAACTAGTATAATGTTCCCTAGAATGTTAAAATTGTAGCTACCATAAGATCATACTAAATGTTCTCATGACAAAAAAATAAGTAATGTGAGGTACTGTATATGTTAATTAGCTCAACTGAGCCATTCCACAATATATAGATACTTTAAAACATGTTATATATAAATACATACAATTTTTGTTTTAAGAGATAGAAATATAAAACATATTGCAAACAGTAGATACTCTAGAATTCTTTCTTCCTTTAAAGCATTAGCGTCTCTGGCTCCAATCAGAAGACCTAATCTCCCATTTTCAAACCAAAGGTTAAAGGCACCACAGGCAGCTAAAGAGGCTGGGAATAAAGCTGATACTACATTTAAAGTAGTCAGTATACTGATAGGCTAACTAATAGAAACATTTTATTAGGGAAAAGACTGGATGTCAACATAAGGATGGATTTTTTTTCTTAGATTAAAAAAATAATAATAAGTAAAAGACTGCTAAGGAAAATCTGAAAGGCAGAGACAGAGAAGGAAAAATAGATATCCTTGGGGTAAAGTATTTTAAATCATTATACTTAAGTAAGAGAAAAGAACTTCTGAGAAAGTCACTAATAGTAAATTCCTTTGTAATCTCTGACACAGTTACACAATGATTACACAGACATTATCTAGCCATGAGCTCCATGCCTAGGCCACCTAAGATCACAAAGTCCATGACCAAAGGACAGCATCTTACTTCAGTTAAGATTTTGGAAGGCAATTCTTTTGAAGTATATACACACTCAATTGCAGTTTGAAGCAAATACCTTGCTCAATGGCACTGTCCATGGATAGAGGCAATAAAATGAGATTAGGTTTGTGTTCTTCCTTGTGCATTTGTGCTCTGGAAGGTTTTTCAGGAAAAGAAATCTGAAAAAAAATGTTAAGAATTAAGTACTAGGAGTGCCTATTGTTTCTGAGTAGTGGAAGATCAGAGACTGTGAATTTGGTGAGTAACCTGCCCATTGACTCCAAAACACCAAAGTTGGAGTTTCCCAGAAAGAAGAGGACACCCCAGGAGCTGGAAACACACAGCTCCAGGCCCCTCTCAGCCTTCTTCCAGGTCCAGGAGTAACAAAAGGGTCCCAGGCTTTCAGCTCCCTGCACTTTCCACCTACTGGGACATGGATCCTCAGTACCAGGGACACACCTCCAATCAGACCTCCCACTTTCCCCAGAGCAGCATCTGGGTCAGGGAAGGAGAGACAGCATCCCAACCTCCAAACCACAGCCCTATGGGAGACATGCTGAAAAATAGGATTATACAGGATCCTGGTTCCAAGATGGCAGAACCAGCCAAATTGAGTGCCCCTGGAAGCTCATCATCTGCTTGGCCAGCAACTCGCAATAAACCAATTTCTGTCTACAAACTCATGGAAACTGAACTACTCCCTACTCAATGACCACTGGGTCAGAGATGAAATAAAGAAATTAAAGACTTTCTAGAATTCAATGAAAGTGAGGGTACAACATACCTAAACTTATGGGATACAATGAAAGCAGTGCTAAGAGAAAAGATCATAGCAATAATCGCCTTCATAAAGATATTGGGGAGATCCTATACTAGAAACTTAAAGGCACACCAGAAAGTTCCAGAACAAAAAGAAGCCAGCACACCAAAGAGGAGTAGATGACAGGAAATCATCAAACTCAAGGCTGAAATCAATAAATTTGAAACAAAGAAAATAATGCAAAGAATCAATTAAACCAAGAACTGGTTCTTTGAGAAAATCAAGAAGATAGACCAACCTTTACACAAACTAACGAAAAGGTATAGGGAGAGTATTCAAATCAACAAAATCAGAAATGAAAAAGGAGAGATAACAACAGACACCAAGAAATCCAAAAAAAAATCATTAGGTTTTCCTTCAAAAGCCTTCCACAAAATTGGAAACTATAAAGGAAATGGATGATTTTCTTGATAGGTTTCACTTATCAAAGTTAAATCAAGATCAGGTAAACAGTTTTAAAAGCCCTATAGGCCCTATGGAAATAGAAGCGGTCATCAAAAGCCTGCCAACCAAAAAAATCCCAGAGGCAGATGGTTTTAGCTCAAAATTCTATGAGACATTCAAAGAAGACCTAGTACCAATACTCCTCAAACTATTTCACAAAATAGAAACAGAAGGAATTTCCTCCCCCTGTATATGCTCATAGGGTATCAAGTCTCTTCTTGGTAACCTGCTGTCCTTCCTCTGAGTGCCACCAGGTCTCCCCCTCCAGGGAAACTGGTCAAATATGAGGAACCAGAGTACGTGAGAAAGTCATATCCAACTCTCCACTCTACTGTGGAGAATGTTCTGACCATTGGCTAGATCTGGGTAGGGGTTTAAAGTTTACAGCCTGTATTGTCCTTGGCTGGTTCCTTAGTTTGAGTGGGACCCCTGGGCCCAAATGTGCCTATCAGGAACTGTCATAGGGGAGGGGAATAAGGGGAAAATGGGAGGGAGGGAAGAATGGGAGGGAGGGAAGAATGGGAGGAGACAAGGGATGGGATAACCATTGTGATGTAACAAGAACAAATTAATAAAATAATATATATCTTGGAAAAAATAAAGTAAGTTAAAGTAATCAAAAAAAAAAAGAAAGAAAGAAAGAAAGAAAGAAACAGAAGGAATATTGCCAAATTCCTTCTAAGGCATTACAGTCACCCTGATACCTAAACCATACAAAGACTCAGCAAAGAAAGAGAATTTCAGACCAATTTCACTCATAAACACTGATGCAAAAATATTCAATAAAATGCTAACAAACCAAATTCAAGAACACATCAATTACATAATCTACCATAATCAAATAGGCTTCATCCCAGGGAAGCAGGGATGGTTCAATATGCAAAAATTCATCAATGTAATCCACCATACAAACAAACTGAAAGGAAAAAAAATGACATGATCATGCCTTAGATGCAGAAAAAAAACTTTGACAAAATACAACACCCCTTCATGATTAAAGTCTTGGAGAGATCAGGGATACAAGGCCCATACCTAAACATAATAAAGTCTATATACAGAAAGCAGATAGTCAACATCTAATTCAATGGAAAGAAACTCAAAACAATCTACTAAAATCAGGAACAAGCCAGGATTGCCCATTCTGGCCCTATCTCTTCAATATAGTACTTAATGTTCTAGCTAGAACAATAAGAAAACTAAAAGAGATCAAGGGGATACAAACTGAAAAGGAAGAAGCCAAAGTATCACTATTCACAAATAATATGATAGTATGCATAAGTGACCCCAAAAATTCCACCAGAGAACTCCTACAGCTGATAAACACTTTCAGCAAAGTAGCTGATACAAGAAAAAAAAATTTTTTTAAATGCCAAACAGGCTGGGAAAGAAATTAGGGAAATTATACCCTTCACAATAGCCACAAATAATACAAAATATCTTGGTGTAACTCTAACCAAGCAAGTCAAAGACCTCTATGACAAGAACTTCAAGTCTCTGCAGAAAGAAACTGAAGAAGAGAGCAGAAGATGGAAAGATGTCCCATGCTCGTGGATTGGTAGAATTAACATAGTAAAAATGGCCATCTTACTAAAAGCAATCTACACATTCAATGCAATCCCCATCAAAATACCAACACAATTCTTTGCAGACCTTGAAAGAACAATTCTAAACTTCATATGGAAAAACAAAAAACCCAGAATAGCTAAGACAATATACAATAAAAGAACTTCTAGAGGTATCTCCATCCTTAACTTCAAGCTATACTACAGAGCAATAGTAATAAAAACTGCATCGTACTGGTATAGAAATAGACTGGTTGATCAATTGAATTGAATATAAGACCCAGAAATAAACTCATACACCTATGGACATTTGATTTTTTTTATAAAGAAGCTAAAACCATATTACAAAAAAAAAAAAAAGAAAGTATCTTCAATAAACAGTGCTGGTCTAAGTGGATGTCTACATGTAGAAAATGCAAATAGATCCATATTTATCACCCTGCACAAAACTCAAGTCCAGATGGATCAAAGACCTCAACAAAACACCAGATACACTAAATCTATTAGAAGAGAAAGTGGGGAAGAGCCTTGAAAGCATTGGCACAGGAGACAACTTCCAGAACAGAACACTAACAGCTCAGGCTCTAAGATCAACAATAAATGGGACCTCATGAAACTGAAATGCTTTTCTGTAAGGCAAAGGACACTGTCAGTACAATGAAACAACAGTCTACAGGGTGGGAAAAGATCTTCACCAATCCTACATCCAACAAAGGGCTAATATCCAAAATATATAAAGAACTCAAGAAATTAAACACCAACCAGCAAAATAACCCAATTTAAAAATGAGGTACAGAATTAAACAGAGAATTCTCAACAGAGGAATCACAAATGGCAGAGAAGCACTTACAGAAATGCTTTCTGTCGTTAGTCATCAGGGAAATGCAACTCAAAAAGACTCTGAGATTCCATCTTAAAGCCAAATGAATGTCTAAGATCAAATCTCAAGTGACAGCACCTGCTGATGAGGATGTGGAAAAAGAGAAACACTCCTTCATTGCTGGTGGGAGTGCAAACCTGCACATCCACTTTGGAAATCAATCTGGCACTTTCTCAGCAAACTGGGAACAGCTCTACTTCAAGACCCAGCTATTTAACTCCAAAAAAAGTTCCATGACACAAGGACACTTGTTCAACTATGTTCATAGCAGCTTCAATTGTAATAGCCAGAATCTGGAAATAACCTAGATGTCCCTCAACCAAAGAATGGATAAAGGATGGCACATTTACACAGTGGAATACTACTCAGCTACAAAAAACAAAGGAATCATGAAATTTGCTGCCAAATGGATGGAACTAGAAAAGTTCATCCTGAGTGAGGTAACCCAGACCCAGAAAGACATGCATGGTATGTGCTTACTTATATGTACTATATGGATTTTAGCCATATAGTACAAGATAAACATACTACAATGCACAGACCCAAAGAAGATAAGTAACAAGGAAGAGCCAAGAAAGGATGCTTAAATCTCACCCAACAGGAGAAATAGACAAGAGGTAGTAGTTGAAGCGAGCAAAGCAGGCAGGAGAGGGAGTGCAACGAGAAATAAGGTAGACCTGGTGTGGGGGTGGGAGGAAAGAAGGCCTGCAGAGAAAAGAGAAACTGTGGGCGGGACCATCTCTGTAACAAGCTGTAGACCTAAGTCAGGGAAGGCTGCCGGGAGGATAAGAGGGGGACTCTAGCAGACTCCTACTTGCAAGGGCCATAGAGACTAAAGAGGATACCCTCGAACTAGACAAGTCTCCTAGTAGAGGGATGAGAACATCAACTCACCCACAAAAATTTTCAACTAAAAACTCACCCTGCCTACAAGATGTACAAAGTTACAGAACAGATAGAGCAGAGACTGAGAACGTACAACACAAGACCCACGCCATGGGAGAGAGCCAACCCATGACACTCTTAATGATACTCTGTTATACTTGCAGACGGGAGCCTAGCAGAGTTGTCCTTTGAGGGGCTCCACCCAGCAATGGTTCAAAACAGATGCTGAGACTCACAGCCAAACACTGGGAGATTGGTAGGGGGTGTTGTGAAGAAGTCGGGCAGAGGGGGGAGGAAAAAAGGACCTGGAGGAGACAGGAGTACCACAAGAAGACCAACAGAGCCAACTAACCAGGCCCCAAATGGGGCTTGCTAAGATTAAAGCATCACCCAAGGACCATACATGGACTGTGCATAGGCCCCTACAAAGATGTAGCTGAAGAGCAGCTCAGGGTTCATATGGGTCTTCTAGTAAGATGAGCGGGGACTTTCTTTGACATGGACTCTGTAGCCAGCTTTTTTATCACTTCCCCCTGGTGGGACTGCCTTGCCACTAGGAAAGAGAACAAGATCAGTTCTGATGCAATTTGATGAGCTGGGGTGGATTGGAAGTGGGGCTCCCATTTTCTGAGGAATAGGGGAGGGAGAAGGTGAAGAAGGAGGGAGGACGGGACTGGGAGCTGAGGAGGGATGGGTCTATGACCAGGATGTAAACTGAATAAATAAATAAGTAATATTTTAAAAGAATTAAGTACTAGAGTCAAACAGTCCACCAAAGTGGAGAGAAGCAGGTGTCTTAGCTCTGCTACTTATTATCTATATAGGATTTAGCCTGAGATTCAACTTCTCTGAGCCTCAATTTCCTCTTCCATAAAATGAGAATAATGAAGAATTTACCTCTGGGGCATTACAAAATCTTAAAATCATGATAGGTGTGGTAGTGCATGCCTATAATCCCAGCATTTGAAAGTTAACAGAATGAGTGAATGGTATGCCTGGACTACATCTCAATGAAACAATCAAAAAACAGGAGAGGGGAGAGGCCACTGGATTAGAGAAAATCTATGATACGTGACTTGCATATCTGGGATATATACTTTTAGAACTTTAACAACTTCGTAATTAAAGAAAAAAACCAACAGCAAAGGAATTGAATAGACAGTTCTCACAAATGGCCAAAAGTACAAGAAAAGATGCTGAATATCATTATTAGTGGGTACTATAAATCAAAACCACAATAAGATACCATTTTATATGCACTAAGAATTGCTAGGATCAAAAGCTCATAAAAAGTAACAGCACAAAGATGTGAAAATGAAACTCTCATACTTTTTGGTTCGAGTGTAATTAGTGCAATCATTGGGTATGTTTATCAGTTCTTCAAAAGTTTAAGCATAGAATTTCTATATGACCCAGCATATAATTCTACTCCTTGGTATATGTCCAGGAGAAAGGTACACACATGTCTACCCAATAACTTACATATAAATGTTCATAAGCAGCATTATTTATGAGAGTCAAAAAGGAAACTCAAATGTCCATTAAGTTGATAAATGGATAAACAACACATGCTACAACTTATTAATAGAGAGAAATCAAGTGCTGACATATGTTGGAACCAGGATGAACACTGAAAACAGTGTGCTAAGTTTTTAAAAAAGTCAATCACAAGCCAGATGTGGTGGTTCAGGCCTTGAATTTCAGCCCTTGGGAGGCAGAAGTAGACAGATCTTTATGGGTTTGAGGCCAGCCTGGTCTATATAGCAAGTTTCAGGACAGCCAAGGCTATAAAGACCCTGATTCCACAAAAAACAAATTTCATCAGAAAATATTGTTACATACTACATGATTCCATTGTCTGAACTATCCAGAAAGACAAAGGGATTAGTGGTTCCTAACATGAGGGAAGAAGGGAGGTATAAGAAAGTAGCTAAGGACTAAAAGATTTTCTTTAGCGGTGAGAAAAATGTTCTAAAATTATAAGGTATGGTTTTATAACTCTGGAAATACACTGTTACTGAACTACAAACTTTAGTGGACTGTGAGTTGTATGCTAAGTGAATTATGTCTCAATAAAGCTTTTAAAAAAAGAACCAATGCTCATAAAGTTCATAGCATAGTGTCAAGCATCTTGCAAGTGTTCAATAAATGTAGGCTGATGACATTATAGAGATTCCAGAAAAATGCATTATATATAATTGATAATCACATAGATCTTCAATTTCAAAATTATGAATCCATTCTGAACTGAGAAGTTTTACAATCTCGCCAATAGCCTCATGAGCAGTTGCCAACATTTTCAACATTAGAATCAACAGTAACTTTACCTGATGAGACCTTCTGAAGCCTTCCTCAACTACTCCAGTAACGCTTCATTATTGGTTCCTTAGAAATGCCTCTGTCTGCATGTATGGTACCATTACTGAGTCTATGTCATTTTTCCCATTAAAGTATAAGCTCTTAAAGGACAAGGACAATGTCTTACTCATTTTTATGTCCTAGAAAAGGATCATATTGAAGGGCTGATACATGGTAACAGTAGGTGTTCAATTAAATGGGAATTCAACTCTGAAAATGTCAAAAAAAATTTTAATTGTTTATTTATCTGAACTCCTGCTTCACTTCCTTTAAGAAAAAAAGTAAATGGGTTGGTAAGGTAGCTCAGTGGGTAAAGGCATTTGGTGTGCAAGCAAGGAAGAATCTAAATTTGATTCCCAGGACCCATGGAACGGTGAATGAGAGAACCAGTTTCACAACGTTTTCATCTGACCTCCACATGCACATAGTGATATGCATATGCACACACACATAATGTATACATTCAATAATAAAATTAATTTTTAATTTTATAAAAAGAAGTTTTAAGATCCAACCAATTTAAAAATTACAAAATCTCTACCTGATGAAAATGCCTCAGTGACATTTAGTTCAAAGGAAGTTTCACCAGGCTTGACATTCCAAGAAGTTCAAGAACAAGGTAATAACTTTCATCAGGTGACGTAGCCCTAGGAAAGCCTACAATAGCCCAAAGCGAACAGTACATTTAACAGCCTGCCTGCTTCCCTAAAACAAGATGGATGGAAGCTCTACCCACACTCCCATTTACTGCTGCCTTCCAAGAGCATGCTTCCTTCTGGCTACCATCAGTATCAATGTTAGTATCCAATACCCAAGCGTTGCTGCCCCAAGTGTGGCCTGCAACATAGTAGCATAAACATGGCATGAAAATTTGTCAGAAAGTGGCACTCACTTTTAACCGAGTCCTGAATGAAGAACATGCACACCATAAGTTCAGGCATTCTACAGTATTTGGCAACACCTGGGCTGCAGATTCGCTATCCAGTATAGCTTTGGTGTCTTAGACAAATCACTTCACCCAGACAGAGATTCTTATGCAGGTGTGCACTTTAGACTCAGAGGCGGAAGAGTTTGATTTTTATATTGTAAAGTTAGAGGTCCTCCCCAGAGACTGACTTAATTTGCCTAGGGCCCAAAGTTTTTAAAGTTTCACTGGCTAATTCTAGTGGGGAGTCAGAAGTGGGAAGCAGTGACTAACTTCTCTAATCTCAAATCAAATGAGATGATTAGTAAATAACACTGCCCCATTGGGTAGTGAGAACCAAAAGTGGTCTCTTTGAAGAGTTTGCAGTGCCCAGCAGCTGGGACATTTAAATATTCAATAATGGCCACACTTAGAAACCAAGAACTAGCTACTTCCGCAGCAGAGGTGACATGAATAGACTGAGAAATGACAGTGTGGGCCCCATAACACAGGTAAGTACCTGCTGCAGTACAAGGGTGCATTATCCTCACGACAAAGTTTCTTCTTGTTGTAAAGTTGATTGGAGCTTCAAGGAAACACGCAGTGTCAACAAAAGGGCAAAGCACCTCTCAGAGGAGTCAGAAAGACCAGCACCTTACTTGCAATTTATTGTTGGAAAGTGAGGGAAGGCTAGTTCAGCAGTCTGTAACACAGGAAATCCCCTCAGCACACCTTCCTGATTTACACTGCTTTCTGATACACACCACATGTGTCTTCAACTCTCTTTTCTACCCCCACCCCAAGTTTTCAATTGTTCAGCTCCACATTTAGGTGATGAAAACTTAAAACCTGTGGCTATAACATCTATGAGAAAGTTCATTTTGAAAGCTTTCTAAATTTCTACTTTACTGCCATGAGGAAAACAGAAGAAACAAAAGACCTCAGTCATTCACTAACACAAAAACCCTAGTGAAGACATTTAATAAGTGTAAGTTTTCTGCTTCGAGTTGTTGGAAATCCCGGCCTTTGGACTGGGGTGCCATTCACTGGCTTTTACAAGTGTTCTAGGAAACAATAGCATTTATTTTTCCAATGGTTTTAGGTTACGTGTTCAGTTTCATCTACGGATTTTAACTTGGCTAAGTGTAGCCTGGAGTTCCTTTTGAATCTAAATCTCACCGGATTTGCTTAAAGTCTACTCTTCCATGGGGGTGCCTAACAGCTGGGCAAGACGTCTACAATCTTGTTTTCAAATAATTTTAAGAAAGTAAACATCCAGTTGGGAATAGCATAGCTACCTCAGACCAATGAGAGAAACAAGATCTCTCTTAGCAGTGACTGTGTATTTCTCAAGCATTCATGACTTAGTGACTCCATCACCTGAAAGCTCAGCTTCTTGTTTCAGTTCTGCTCCCTTACTACAGGCCTCCTACACAGTAAACAAAACACGCACCTCTTCCCTTTTATTAAGTGCATGGTAACAGGTAACTAATGTCTTCCTCTGAAAAGTTTTTAAGTTATTTGTTGGGAATCTCAGTGATTAAAGCCTCTTATAGGGAACTTTCAAAATCTCCCCTCCCCTCTGGACTCCTGCCCTCATCCCATGCTCAGCTCCTAGTCTAAAATGGTATCTGAGATTTGGATCCTACATCTCTAAGAATACCATTTTTTTTTTTTTGGCAAGCTTTTTTTTTTTTTTTTTTAGTTTGTCAATAAAGAATAGTCCAAAACATGGAAGCATCTACATCTAAACTGAACTTCAGCAACATACAAGCAGACATGGCTCTCACAAATAGCACAGTGCCATTCTAGCCTCCCAGAGAGGTGACTTCAGATCGCCCTGGTACCACAGAACACATCACTGTACTAAAAAGGAATGGGGGGAAATCACAATCTGAAGTGGGGTTGTCCCAGAATCAACCATGGCCCATCCAATTGCTTGACTACTTAAATGGCCCTGAGACAATGCAGAAAATGTAATCTCTTGGTTCCTTCAGTTCTTAATTTCAAGTGGTTACCTAAAAGGTCATCTATTGAATTTAACAAATCTCATTTCAAAAGAAAGATAACAAAGAAGGACTGAAGACTTTATCAGTTCCCTTTTCCCTTCACGAGTTTCCACTATACCTGGAGCTTGAAGGTAAAACAAACCAAAAATCTAAAATTACCCAACAATTTTTCCAATATTTTTTCAAAAAGTGTTATCTACTTCTTTGCTGCTGTTCCATACCTCAGTAGCACAGCCGCTCCATTTCCATGATTCTTCCACCCATGAGCTTCCAAGATACACGCATTGCAATGGCTACTGTATGACCTGTCCACAGGAAGCTTTCCCTACTCCTTCAGTGTTTCCTAAAAAAATAACAGTCATCTCCTTCAATTATTCTATTTCACAACTGCCTTGTGACCTAACCCACAAGACCTCTGAATGTGCAGGGGACACTGCAGAGCTGTTCTATTGCTCCACAAGAGTTAATACATGGCTTTCAGATAAAGAAGTGAACGGATGAGCAAATTCAACATATAAAACACCAGACCCTTTCCTCTAAACAAAATGTGGTGAGTAAAGGAATAGATAATCCTGCTTTAGTAACGACTCTATATCTGACTTTATAAAACACAGTAAGGTGTTGTGCTGCCTTAATTTTCATCAACTTGACACAAATCTAGACATATCTTGAAGGAGAGAATCTAAATTGAAGAACTGCCTCCATCAGACTGCCCTGTGGGCATATCTTTGAGGCATCTTCTTTGTAATAATCTTTGTGGGAGGGCTAAGGCCACTATGGGCAGTGTCACCCAAGTAGAAGTGGTCCTCAATTGTATAAGAAATCAGGCTGAACAAGTCAGCCAGGAAACGGTGTTTCTTTATGGTATCCGCTTCAGTTCCTGCCTCCAGGTGTCTTTCTTGAACTCTTGTCCTGACTTCCTCAGTGATCTACCATACTCAGAACATGGAAGACAAATAGAGCCCTTTCCTCCTCAAGTTGCTTTTGGTCAGGGTGCTTTATCGGAGCAACAGAAAGCAAATCAGACAGAGGTCAACAACTATTACTAACATTATTATTTACCCAAAAGTCAGGCTAAAACCTCTTCTTCTGGGTTCCTCTTCTGACTAATTCAGCTCTCATTAATTAATTGCCCTCTCTGAACTGTAACAACCCTAAAATCTTTTTATATATCCTTTGACCTATGACTATTTCCTTTCTTCTTCTTGTAAGTATTTTTCCTAAGAAGACTGTATCTTCCAGACTATTAGACTCAGACACTATATAGAGACCACAAAGTTAACTGTCTTCATTTTAGATTTAAGAATGGCTTCAGAAGAATTAACAATCCCAGTAATACACAGTTGTAGGAACCGAGACTAGTCCTGAAATCTCTGTGAATCTCATAGAAAGAAGTAAATTTAAGCCTGCAAGCTTAATGAATGATAGCATTCAGTGGCTGCTCTACAGCTATTAGGTAGGTGGCCTTGGACCCTGTGCCTGCACTGGGCCACAATTTCTCCTTCTGTAACATTAGACCAACAAGATTTTCCTCAGAGAGTTGATGATAGAATAAATGTGCTAATGAATGTAAATTGCCCTAAATAGTACCTCGCTATAATAAGTATGCAACAATATTGAGTAATGTAATTATTAGTGTCATACAGAGAAAGTCATTCTTCAAGAAATCTAAAAATTATACAAATCTGAATAATGTATCTTTTTCTTGCTTTACAATCCCATTTTTCTTCAGTACACTTTATCTTTCCAGAACAAATTAAAAGAATTGGGTTTAAAATCTAATTTCCTTCAACAACATACATACATGCAACCACTCCCCACTACCTGCAGGGAATATATTCTAACCCTTCAGTGGATATCTGAGCTGTGGGGAGTAATGAATGTGTACGTGTGTGTGTGTGTGTACGTGTGTGTGTGTGTGTGTGTGTGTGTGTGTGTAATGTTTTCATGTATATACATACTTATAAAGCTCTATTTGTAAATTAAACATAGTATAATAATAACTAATATTAAAACAGAGCGATTTGGGGCTGGAAAGATGTCTCAGTGGCTAAGAGCATCTGTTGCTTTTGTAGAAATCCAAGCTCAGTTCCCAGCATCCCGGTTCTCAATCAGCCGTAGCTGGAGTTCTAGGAGATCCCACACCTTCTTTAGAATTCAGAGGGCATCAGGCATACACATGGTACACATACATGTATGCAGAGGGCATCAGGCATACACATGGTGCATATACATGTATGCAGAGAAAACACTCATATACATAAAATTAAGTAAATCCAGAACATTGAAAACAGAGCAATTGTATCAATATCACACACGCACCTCATTGTTCTAAATATGAAGTTTTTGTCTTTTACTCTTCATTATTTGCCACACACACAAAAAAAACACATGCATATAACTTTGTAAATAACAAAAATACTTTGATTCTATGCAGCACGATGATAGTTATGCCTATTTGAATTAATATGCTTTAGGGATAAATTGATAAAGACAAAAAATGATCTACTTAAGTTAACCAAATATAAATTGGAGCCACCTGCACTAAATTAGATTGTATGTGCAGAAAATTTAGAAAAATTAAGAAAAAGATATTAGTGCACCTAGGTTAGGACCAAGCTAATGAAAGAATAGACTTAGAGCCATGAGAGACAAGTAATATGCTGGATTTTAAAAGGTAAGCTGTGGTCCCAGGGAGCAAAGGTGCCATCTACTATATACACAGGAGAAGAGCTAAGCAGAGGTTAGTCTGAATAAAATCAAAAGATGGCATTTGAGATTACTGTAAAATTATAATGACTATGTAAGACCATAGCACTCTGAGAGTGTTGTTCATGTTCATGGTTTTTGTTTTTTGGGTTTTTTGTTGTTGTTGTTGTTGTTGTTTTGTTGTTGTTGTTTTGTTTTTGCTTTTACGCATTCTTTTTTATTTTAATTTTATTAATTTGTTCAGATTACAACTCAATTGTTATCCCATCATTTGTATCCTCCCATTCCTCCCTTCCTCCCGCTTTCACTCTATTCCCCTCCCCTAGGGTGTTGTTCATGTTTTAATCCTTTTAGCAGCCTCAAATCTAGCACAATCTTAGCATATCACTGAGAATCAAATGATATTTATTGAAATAAGAAAAATTACTATGTTTCACTTTACCAAAGTAAACTGAGTGGATTTAAGCTCTGAAAGAAATATAAAAAGACAAAAAACAAAAGACTTCAACAAACTTTCACAAGCTATTCGTACCATTAGTCCAGAATGTATGTATTCATTTTGTCTAAATAACCATCCACAGAAAATGATAAAATAAAATGCCAAATTCTCTCATTTTTTCATCTTCTCTTCCTTTGTCCTCCCCTTCCTGCCCTACCACACACAGTGAGTGCTCAAAGAGAATGTGAAACAATTGACACAGCTGAAGAGTCTAGAAAGGATGAAGCCCAGAGGGTGAGCTGACTGACATCACTGTGTGCTGAAGAGGGACCTCAGAGAAAGCTCCTGCCGCTATGAACCCTAGCAATAGGGTTGGCAGGTTAAACAAGCCTAGGGAATTTTAAAGGGAAAAAAAATACTTAGTTTTTATAAGAAATCCATCTCCAGGATTTAGGATAACAAAAGAAAATTTTTAATAAATTTGGCAGGAAAAATAATGATATTTTGTATGGGTAACCATGTAAAAGTTTATATGATACAAGAAATTTGATTGATTCCCTGTGAATAATCTGATAATCATATCCGGTCTTCATTTATTTTCTCTGACTTGGTGAAAAACAGAGATCTGAAGTTTGACATGGTGGCAAATTCTTATAATCTCAGCTGCCCAAGAGGTTGATGCAGGAAGATCACAAATTCAAGACCAGCTTGACAATTTAGTAAGACCATGTTAAAACTAAAATGTAAGGGTTGCAGTGGTTCCCAGCACCTGTATCAAATATCTCACAACTATCTGTAACTCAAGCTCCAGAGGTATCTCCAGATACCTACAAGTACATGCACTGACTACACACAGATCCATGCACGAAGCTAAAATATTTTTAAAGAATAAAATGTAAAAGGTCTGTAGCTCATTAATACTGTTTGCCTATCTGGCATAGGGCCCAGGGTTCAATACATAGCACTACAAAGAAAAACAAAAATAAATAAATAAGTAAAAACTACAGACCTGGAACTAAAAGCTTCTCAATGAGTAAATAATTAATATAACAAACCACTAGCTTGCTTTTGCTCTACAAAAGAAAGTAAGTATAATATTAAAAAGTATCAAGCACTGGATGGTGGTGGCATACACCTTTAAATTTTAGCACTCAGGAGGCAGAGGCAGGTGGATTTCTGTGAGTTCAAGTCCAGCCTGATCTACAGAGTGAGTTTTAGGACAGCCAGGGCTACACAGGGAAACACTGTCTCAAAAACAAAAACAAACAAACAAAAAACGAAAAAGAAAAGTCAAGCATATTCTAAACTATTCTATTTTATAAACCTTCCACTGTAAATGAATGAATAATTCCATTATAAATCATCTATCTTCCAAATATGCTTCATAACTCAAGCTTTATCAAGCGCTGTTACTGTAGCACACTTAAACTAAAGGGCATGAATGGGCAGGAAAGGATTCCTGAAACCAAGCGTCACTGAAAGTCCGGATTGAAATGTGCCCTTGAGCTGGGGACACAATGATAGCTCACGGGGAGAACACTTGCCTAATATCTACCAGTACCCAGGTTTACATGCACCAGAACCCTGAGAAAATCTGGGAAGGTCAAACATGACGGACCAGGGAGGAAGGGAGTGGGGGTGGGGGACAGAAAGGGAGAGTGGGGAAGAAAGATGTCCTTCTGTCTCAGTTTAAAAAGCAAAACAAAACAGTTTTTGTCTTTCCTGTAGAGCCAATTCTATTTTACTATGTCTAAAATTCAAGATTTTCCAAAATATGATCTGGATTTAATGAAACAAACTTTCTCACATACATACACTCTTCCCTTTTTAAATTACATATTCATGTATCCTCAAAAAATGCATTTGAACATGATTAAAAGCCAATTTAGATAAAATTCTAGCAACATGAATTTGTTTGGAATTATTTCTCACATGTACTTTCTTTATTTAATTACAAACTTTTCATAATTTACAAAAATGTAAAAAGATGCTTCTATAGAAAAGAATCTGACATAGTTCTAGTACATGAAGTAAGCTCTTTTCTAGTGTCCTTTTCCATGCAGCCAGGATGGTCTCTTTCCTGTCCAGTCATGCCTTAATACCGTACCACATGCTCTCCCAAGTTAAATACCTTCTCTCCCGTCCTCACATCTCTAAAATCTACCATCATTCACATCCCCAACCCGACCTACACCTACATCTGGACATCTAAATCTTGTTATACTTCGGCAAACTAATTTATTCTCTTTAGATTCTAATTCTTTATTGCCTTGGTGTTAACTCTTCACACAGGAAGAGAATCTATGAACATATATTGAAATTAGCACTGTCATCTGTTAATAAATATTACAGACAGTGTAAATAGCCTGTTTTGCTTTAAAGTTTTGCTTATTTATTTTAAAACTGAGTTATGAATTTCCCCAAAAGCAATTAACACTAATGTTAAAAGGTGATTTGGTGGGACAATATCTTTTATTTAATTTACATTCTGTTTTTCGTTGTTTGGCATAATATTAAATCCAAAGTAGGTAATTAATAATATTTGGGTTTTATTAGCTAAGTTTCAAAAAATGTTATGTGAAATAAAATGAGATAATGAACACTGTATAAGTTTAAGGCAATATATGTATTTTGACAGCTCTGCCATTCCTATGCCATGTGTCTCAATTGATGAAATAGAAACAGAAAGAAAAGAAACTAATTGATCTTCATGAAAACTGGGAAAACTTTCTAGAGAAAATGGAACAATAATATTTGTTCCATGCCTCCTTAGAGTTTAACAAAGTATGCTCAAATTCATTGTTTAGAATAGCAGAAGTTCTCTGAAAAGTCTCCAAGAAAAGAAAATAAAGGTATATGGAATTGTGAAAAAGCATTATTATATCAGGAACTGAAAAATCAGACACAGAAACTACAGAAGTCAGACAAGGAAAAGCAAAAATCAAGACAAAAAGAAGCATGTACAGTAACAGTCACTGTTGCCCCAATGCTTTAATCTAAGGGTAAAATTGGCTTAATGCAAAGCCTGGAAGCAAGACAACTTTGATGAACAAAGATTAAGAAGTATGTATATATAGCTAAAATAGTGAAAATGTTATTTAAATTTTATGAGAGCATGCAATAGAGGCAAAACAATAAAAATCTTTACATATGCCTTGACTCATTTTCAATTGGTCACTTTTCTCTTCCTACAGCTTTTCACAGTACTTTTAAACTACAGGGAATATTTGCTAAATAATAAATTACCTGGGAATATTTACTAAAGATCTATCATATATCAATTACATGCTATTTATCTGCAATATACTTTGCATTTCAGTTGGAAAAATAAATCAAACATATATATGGGAAGTTGCATGTCAATAAGAGGTAGAAAGAGCCAAAAGAGCACAAAGAAACAAAGCATGCCTTCCAGAATACAAAGAGATCACTTGGAATCTCTTGCTCAAACAAGGTATCGCTGAGCATGGTGGTGCACACCTTTAATCCCAGCACTCAGGAGGCAGAGGCAGGCAGGTCGCTGTGAGTTTGAGGTCAGCTGGGTCTACAAAGTGAGTCCACACTTACTAAGTCTTAGTTAGCCTTAGCAAAGCTACACAGAGAAACCCAGGCTTGAGGGTGGAGGGAGGGAGGGAGAGAGAGAGAACAGAGAGAGAGAGAGAGAGAGAGAGAGAGAGAGAGAGAGAGAGAGAGAGAGAGAATATGAATGAGGTATGGTGGATGAGATTTGAACAGAGCCAGGAAAAAAGACATTTGAGCAGAAATATCTAAATTTAGAGAAAAAAAAGACATGGCTTTAGGATTAGAAGGTCCTTCCTTTAAGAAGATCTGGATAATGGAGGAAGGCCATATTAAAAGGTCCACATAAATACAGATTAGGAAAAAGTGGGGCTGAATGTGAGAGGCTTTACATACCACGTAGAAGAGTTTGAAAAGCTTATATAAGCAATCCACAAGCAATAAAGGTTTCTTTAGAAAAAAAAGTAACATGATAAGCAAAATTTTAGACACATAGTTTTTAATATGCTTAATAAATGGCATACATCTTCATTACAGATATGGTTATAGCCATACAGAGGCAGTCATACAAATAAAGAACTCTGAACTCATAATGAAGAGGGGTAGGCTAAAACAAAACAGACCTAGGAAGGAAATATATCTGCCCAAGCTTAGGTTGTGGGGAACAAGTAAAACTCATCACACAGAACAGAGTGAGGGAGGCAAAGATGAGGTTCACAGGGTTTTAAACATTATGCTGTTTTACTCCCTCCGTCACCACCATGCTTATATGAAATTCAGATTGCCCCAGCAGAGAGTGAAATAAGTAATTGTATCAAATTGATATATAAACAATGGCTTCATAAAGTTTTTAAAAGTACAATTGCTCTACTGTGCTCCAAAAGTATTTGAAAAATAGAATCCACATGACTTATTAATTACATTATTAATTCAAGAGAAAAAAATCACAACAAAGCAGCAACATTAGTGAATTAATTAGAAAAGCATGGGGTTTGCCCAGGCTGGAGCTACCATTCATTTTATTGTTAGTCTATCATAAACTAAAGGTCAATCTCTTCCCTACAGCCTCCTTGGCCTCTCACTTGCCTATCTTAAAGTGTCCCTATATTCTCTTCATCCTCCCAAATGATTCCTTAATCAGACTCCTTCCTTTCACACCGAATTCAATCTTCCTTAATTTTAATTACTACTTACTAATACTGCACAACATTAAATATAAATGTTGTAAAAGCCTTTAGCCTTCTTACAGGGCTTTGTCATCAATAAAATATTTACAAATTACTTTTTTTCTAATCCTCAAAGAAAAAAAAGTGTGCAGCAGGTATTATCATCAGCAGGTATTGAGAAGAAGCAAGCCCAGGGCCACACGTTCTACCATGTCAGCTTTCTAAGCCCAAGTTCCATATTTTCTTTACTATATTATTGGCTTTCATACTGTAGTTGTGAGTACATTGTTATTCAATGTCATATTTAAGTGAATATATTTTAATAATGTGCCTTGATGGTCAAGTATGTAAGAGCCATTTACTAAAAGAATCTAATATTTTTTGAGATGTCTGTAATGATTACAATTATTACCGGATGAAAAGTGACAAGGAAATAGAATGTTAGTAAAACTGTTATCATACCAAAACATCTTTGTCTTAAATTCTGCAATGTAACATTTAACAACAAAGACACATGGGTGATTTAAGGATATGTGAGCATCAAAGGGCAAGAAAAGGCCATCCTACTCTCTTTAACTCTGGTAAGGCCTCAGCTGCTGATATAGTTCAGAGCATCCTATTACCAGAGAGACATAAATCAGAAGGAGTTCAGCTAGGAGCAATAAAACAGATTAGCGTCTGGAAGGGCTGACTTTAAAGAAAGTTTTGAAAGAATTAAATCCAGGTAGTCTATAAGGCTGGTGCCCACACCAAAGACAAGTTATTTTGAAGGTATGCATCTTTCGAAATATACAAGTATCACTGTAAATATATGTGGAGTATTTAGAAAAAGAAAGCTTAGGAAAATTTGGCAGGCAGAAAGACTAAAGATAGGAGAACTCAGTCCCTGGAGCATGGTAAAAACTACACTCCTATAGTGTTTAGTGGCCAGGCTGCGGGGGGAGAAGAGTTCGTCTGAGATGATCCTATGTTGGCACAGAAGTGGAAGGACAACGTGAGTAGACTTTTCTATTCTTGTGGTTTGAGGGTTGTTTTTAGTTTTTGTTTTTAACTCTGTGAAGTTTTTCAGGTACAGCCATCTGTCAATTCCTTTTCTCCTCATGATGCCCACTTTCCCTTTTTATAAAGGTAAGTAAACTGTATTCTTCACTTCTAGGAAAATCCACTGTGTTCAATGAAGGGTTGGCAGAATTTTAAGAGCAAGGTTTGATGAAAAAATCTTTTTTTTTTTTCCTCCCAGCAATTTCTGGAGCTCTTACAAGTTTTTCCACAAACAAAGAGGAAATATTTTAATGAGCTTGAACAGAAACTATCTCACCAGGGAAGACATTAATATATCTGTCTCCTGTCTGATGCCAGAGCTGACAGTGACTCGGAGAGCTGAGACCCTGGGTCACATCAGCACCAAAGCTGCTGTTGAGACTCTTTTTCACCTTTCAGTGTCTCATGCTGACGGACAACAGAATCCACATTAATTCACATTTTATAGCAGTGACCTTTGAAAAGATGGATTCTTAAACACCTTCACTTTTGGGCAAGTTGAGTAAGTTTTAGTAATGCTTCAAATGTAACAAACTGTAATCTTGCCCTTTGTCTACTCTGGCACTCGCGTGTGTGTGTGCACACACACAAACACACACACACATACACACACACTCATTCATCGGAGTCCCAAAATCACAAAGATATCTCCTTGTTCAGGTGATTTATAAGAACATGTTATAATAAAATCCAAAAGACTCTGAAAACCTGTGCCCAGTTCTTTAAAATAATACTAACCCTGTGAGAAAGAACATCAGAGAGGAAGAGATCCCCCGAAGAAGAGACACTAGGGGCTCTTTGGCCACCTTTAGCAGCATGGGTGACTGAAGATGCTACATGTCCACCTCTCTCTGAAAGAAATTGTACCTCTCTGGTCACACTGAAAATCACAGACATTAACACCAAACCTTTTATAGAATGTTTTTAAATATAATTTTCATTTATTTATAATAAAAATAAAATCATTCAAATTTAATATGATTGGCCTGGCATGTAGGAATAGAATTTGAACTTTCAAAGCCTTTGCAAAACTTAATTCATCTGGTTCTGGCTGTAAAGAAAGCTGATATCTGCAATGCCACTGTATATGTTTGCAGATTAGGCAGTCCAAAGAAGGAAGAAACCATTGCAAAGATTTCCAAACTTTCCTCAACAGTGGACCAATCTAAAAGGTGTTAGGCCATTAAATTTTAAAATAAGATTCAAAAAAGACTAAATCTCTGTCTCCTCTTCCAGGAAAACAAGACAAACAAAAGGTACATGTGCCTAGAATTTTAAGAATGAAGTGTGTCTGGCCCTTTAATAAATTGTGAACCTGGCTGAATTTTCTTTAAAAAAAAAAAAAAGCCCTCAAACCTTAAGAGACCACCACCCAACACAAAAGCAGAGAGTCTGGTCTGGACAACCTGGGGGGCTCAGGAGTCACCTCAGGAGTCTCACACTCGCAGTGAACCCTAGCCTCCTGCTTCTAGTTTTCAGGGGAACTTCAAACAGGCTCTGCTCCAAGTCTGACACACACACACACACACACACACACACACACACACACACACACCACACACACACACACACACACACACACACACACACACACACACACACACACACACGGCTTGATCCCACCCCCAAGTTCCTCCAACACTCAAAATCGGGACCAAATTTCTCACCATCCTCATAGTTTTTGAGATAGTAATCCGGGCCCGGGCCCCCGCGGCTTTTCGCCGGATTTCTCAGGTTCTGGAACTGCAGGAAATCCGTCCTTTTGCCCCCGAAGCGCAGAAAGGCTGGCGAGAGTCCCCGGGCCAGGGTCACCAGACGCTTGGAGCTGCAGGGGTAGAGAAAGAGAGAGGAAAGGATCCCGGGAGAAGGCTAGAGGGTACCGGTCAGGGAGCAAGGCCCCTTCTCACTCCCTGCAGGAGACCTGGCGGGAGATTTATTATCTAAATCGGACAGCTTGCAGTCTGAGGCGGCAGCCCGCTGCTCCGCAGCGTTTCCCTTATACTGGTTCTGCCGCTTGCTTTACCCTCAGCCTCCGGATTCCTTGAGGCTGTTCTTCCTGACCCAGGCTGTCCACAGCTGGGCCCTCCCACCGACACCTGGATGCCCTAAGAACCAGTTTCTATAGGACTGAGGATACATTCTTTTTCGTGTGTAGGGGTTGAGGCACTTGTGCGGCGAACTTGGGGCAAAGGCGCAATTGGCTGTCTTCTGCCACTACCAGGAAAGCGCTTCTGGCACAGACACGCAAGGAACGGACCGCCAGCCTCTGACTGTTGCCAAACTTCCAAGCTGAAGCCGGCGTTGCCTCCGTGGCCCCAGGGGCATAATAGCCTCCAAAATGGTGAAACTTGGCCTACTTTCTCTAAACCCAGGCAAACCACTTAAGGTCAAGAAGATTTTTTTATGCCAAAACTGGTTTTCCGTTTCTATTACATTGTAACTGAGTGCTTCCCAAATTTTCAGACAGAGGGGTTCCCAGAGTAAATGCTTGCCTTTCAAGGAACACCCCCACCCAGTCCCCGTCATAAAATACAAACAAGCAAACAAACAAAAAACTGTGTCTTTTTGGCACTTAAAGTAATTCAGCCTGATTTCAGGGAAAAGAGCATTTTCCCAACACACACACACACACACACACACACACACACACAACTCTTGGCCCAGTTAGACTACATCCTTCTTTTTCCTTACAGTTTAGTAGCGCTGGGTCCAAAAGAAAAAAAAAAAGAGGCTGGCGAATTTTGGGATTTATACATCGGGAAATTTTGGAGTACCAGACAATAGCATTTGGATCTATTCAATTTCAGGATTTCCATCAATAGGTTTTTAAAAGCCAAAGACTGCTACTCTGGGAAGTAATTGGGAACCAGCCCTGCTGATGCTGTTAAAGCTGAGGAAATCAGCTGTTGAATTGAGAGCCTGGTCTATACATTGTTAACGCTTTGCTAATTCAGGACGTGATAATCCAAATCAAACTGGTGACGTTAAAGAGTATCAAAAAAGGAGGTGCATTCAAAGGGCACAGAAATAAACGAAAACTCCACTTTCAGATACTTTGGGGGGGGAGACACATGTCTACCCTGAGAGTTCCGACGGTCGGTTTGGCTGAGCTCTCCAGGACCGAGTTGCAGGGCGGGCAGAGTTTAGGCATCGCGTGGGCCGGCTGAGCGCAGAAGGGACATCCGCGCTCGTGCGGCCCCAGGGAAACGCGGCATTTCCAACCTTCCGGATAAAGCCTGTACAGCCAATGCAAATGCGCCCCGCCACGGCTTCTTCCCCGAAAAGCTGCCTTCCAGAATTTTTCTGCAGCAGGCAAATATTTAGCGCCAACAAGCTGACTTTTTTTTTTTAAGGAGGAGGAGGAAGAAGAAGAAACTCGGAGGAGTCCGCGCAGCTGGAGCAGTGCAATGCAAGTGGGGCGTGCATGTAGGAAAACCCCTTTTGCACCCCACATTTGGATGAATTCAGAGAAGCGTTCTACTGCACAGAAATGCTTTCAAGGATGAAACCCGGTAGTGCAGCGCTGTTCCCGCCCTCTGAACAACTGTACTCTCTGGAACCCCCGAAACGGCCTCACATTGGTGGTGGTGACCTCCGAGTCTTTGGAGGACGTAGAAGCAGCGCTCCGCTCAGCGTCTACAGCTACCTGCTGCATCTGCAGACCTGAGGCTGAGCGCTAAGGGGCGGGTGCATCCGGGAAAGCAAAACTCGAATTTCTCTGAGTGAAAAATGCTCACTAAAGATGAGTATCGGACGCAGCCTCGGATCTGGAATGGGATGGAGAGCACTTAGGCTCTTTGGAAGAGCCCAAACTGAGGCTCCAGCTTGGAGGGAATTTTCAAAAACTTAACACTTGGAGATTCAATATTGCAGAGGTTTTTTCTCCCTTTTTCCTTTTGTATTTTTTCCCTTTTTTTTTTTTTAATTATTTTTTCTCCAATGCCTTCCTCCCTGCAACTGTCCCTGACCGAAAGAGATCGCGGTTGCTCAACTGCCATAAAAGTAACAACCAGGGAAGAGGGTTGACCCAATTAGAGAGCCAGGGAGTCTCAACCTCCGGGTTTGCTAATCCGCCACTGCCGGGTTCGGGTTCAAAACCCCCAACGCGCCCCCCCCCGGGTTTCTAGGACCTTTATGGATCGCATATGATATACACTACCACCCGAACAACGATTATTCCCCCACTGTAAAGAAAAACTAAACTATGCAGTTAGGAAGGAAAACTCAAAGAGGAGGGCAGAGGGGGAAGGGCTCCATCTATAAAAAGTGTCTTACAAAGTCAAGTCTGTTAATGACAGCAGAGGATACAAAATTTAAAAAAAAAATTAACTCCAGTCCAACTTGCTCACCGCTTAGGACTCTCCTTAAATTGGTTTTCTGTCTGGGAGTGAGAACCGATGAAACCATCTTTCCTTTTCCGTGGCAAATTCCACTTTCACGCAGTCTCCCCACTGAACACGCAGACACATGCACACTGCTTCTCTCTCACACAACCCTCCTCTGGGGTCTTTGTTGCTCCAGATCTTCCCTTTTGTAACTTCCCTGGACCTCTTGTTTCTTTTTCAGAAGGGGAGACTAATTGTGGATATATGTAAGCACAACATTTTTTCAGTCATAACTGATAAGTTTCTGAAATGCCTTCTGCATTGCAAACATGTGCATCTTAATAGAAAACATTGCTTTTCTCAATCACTAGTTACAGCCTCACAGCAAATATTCCAGGAGGGGGGAAACCTCCTTTTTTTCTCTTTGAAAGACAGATCGGTCTGCTGCTGCTTCTGCTGCTGCTGCTGCTGTTGCTGCTGCTGCTGTTGCTGCTGCTGCTTCTGCTGCTGCTGCTGCTGTACCTCCTCCTCTTCTCCTCCTCCTCCTTCTTCATATTTCTTCTTCCTCCACTTTTTCTTCCCCCTTTGGAGCAGGGGATAGTAAGAGAATGGGGGTGGGGGGACTTAAGTTTTTAAATGATCCATCGAAGCCCCTGCCTTACCTTAAGAAATCGAGCCAGCCATCATGAATGATGGAAGGATCCAGCTGCAGAGAGAGGAAGTTCTCATTGACTGTCCTGACTGGGTTCTTGGTGCTCACATCAAGTAGAATCAGGGTCTTTTCCTTCAGACCTGTAGCTCTGTCTACAGGCAAGGGTCTCCTGTCTCCAGCATGGAAGGAGAGGGAGAGATGGAGCAACAGAGCCAAGAAGAGAGCCACCAGGGCTAGGCACGAGGGGGGCCAGGAGCTGCTGGAGGACATGGCTTCAGGGAAAGCACAGAGCACCCTCATTAAATCCCCCTGATTTAAACTTCTCTCCCTACTGGGTCTCGATGGTGACTAATTGTCCTTATCTAAAGTGTGTGTCTATCTGACCCCCTCCTCTTCCCCCCCCCCCCTTATTCTCTTTCGCCCTCGCTCACTCGCTCTTGCTCGCTTGCTCGCATTTTTTTTTCCAGTGTTTTGGTGCTGGTGGAGCGAACTCACGCCCCTAGCCAGCCTTCTCAGCAACTCGTGCCAAGAGTACTGTTCACCAGCACCGCCCCTTTAAGAGATTTGACTGCAGACATTTTTTAACTTTTTAAAGGTAAGGGGTGGGGGGAGGGGGAAAGGGGAGGGGTGGCCGTTGTGCCCTACTGATTTAACCCTCTAGGGTCAGGAAGCGGCCAGGGGGATGAACCGGTACTGAGGTACCATCTTGGGTAAGAGTTTGTTTTCACTTCTCCCCAGGAGGCTGTCAGCCCTGAACTACTTGCACATCATCCACTGTGTGTCTTCCTTTTTGGGTTGAAGCAGTAAACAGTCAGGGTTGTTTAAGCTGTAAAGGGCCTTGTGATGGCAACTATAATGTTTGCCAAGGTACAGAAAGCAAAGGAGAGTCTGTGCCTAGATGTGCAGTCCTCTGAGCCTCACAAGGCAGCCACACTGACACATTTCTCCTGAAAAGAATGGAAGACCAAGGTGTGGGAGAGGGTACAGATGCCCAGGTCAAGGAGATTCCTAATCAGCAGAGTCAAGAAAGTCAGTGTGCTCCAAGGCCCTGCTGCTTATGTGTAAGGGTGGGCCTTGAGCATCCCATATATACTGTTGCCATTGGCAACCCATTGACTTCACTTGGATGGTCAAGGCACTCTGTGCATTTGAGCCACTCCTTGACCAACAATCCTCAGACTTACCCCACGCCTGCACAGGGGAGTATGTCTTTCTGGTGCAGAAAGGGGCTGTAGACTTTTCAAATCCAGCCCCTGGTTAAGATTACAGTGTGCCTGCTTGTGATTCCTGGATACAAATCAGCCTCTATTCTTTGTATTCCCATCCTCAGTAGTTCACAGACTATTCAGAGTCTCATCTTAGCACGGGGAGTCGGGGAGTAAAAATCCAATCCAGACACAATCTGAAGCAGTCACACCTGGGCCCCACTTTCACCTTCTTTCTGGGATATAACAAAACCCTCTACTTTGGCAGATAAAGAGAGCTACTTTATGAAAAATGGGTACATGAGAACATCCCAAGGCATTCTTTGGTTTAAAAAAAAAATGATGACACTTGAATTCAGAACAGTTTCCCCATTCCCCCAGGGTGGATGCAGTGGGTAGTATCAGAGCTCAGAAAACACTGTAAAATTTCATTTTCCTTCATTCAGTCAGAAAGGATTAACAAAGCTAGATAGGACTAGACTAGATCACCTTTATCTAACATTCCCTGAGGATTCTCTGCCAATCTAAGCAACCAGAAAATGTGGGAGTTATGCTGCATTAAACTGGGAAGTACTATGAGACCCCTCTAAAGATATAACTACATAAAATGGAGCCAATAGAGAAACCCCAAATGAGATCACTTAGAGATGGTTTCTAAAACTAAGATAAAACATGAATTAAATATTGGCTCTAGCCTTAATACCTGCTTCCTTTAGTTCCTTAAATTTTCTAATACCTTTATGTCCTTAAAGATATGTTTATGTTCCTGGGGTTAGGATAAGCCAGGTATAAGTTCCAATACAAACTACTATAATTTTTAAAAGAGTACTGATGCTCCCTAGAAATGGTGACAACTTGGGGATCAAAGACTTCTCTGTATCCCTGGACTCAGGTATTTAGTGAGAACTCAAGAAATATCTAGGGTACACAGTAGTAGTAAGCCAGATCCTGTTCAACACACTGAAATCATATGCTGATCTCAAGAATAATTTTATTTATTTGTCATAGTAAATTGTATTTTGGGTATCTGTTAACTGATTTGTTTCCCTGGTTATTAACAGCTTTATGGCCATCTCCTTCAGGGAGTGCTTATTTTGAAAAGCTATTAGTTCATTTACTATATTCAGAATTAAAATAAACTATATCGTTCAGGACAGCCAAGGCTACACAGAGAAACCCTGTCTCAAAATTTAGATAGACAGATAGATAGACAGACAGACAGATCGATAGAAATGATATCTTCTTAACAGAAAGCCAAATTTTCCAAAGACCAAAATATCCTTTGGCTTACAAGTAATTGAACTTTTAGAGCCCCATTAATTAGGGCCATTGTTAAATTGTTTCAAAGAAATAAAACATACCCATTAGATGTCTATAAGTAATATATCTTTCAAAAGTATTCATTCAATTAAGGCATACTGAATATATTGAGAATCTGCTAAATTGTGAATTTTGGCAATTTTATTGATGATTGTTCTGTAATGCTTTGGTAGACTGGTTACTTTAACTAGTATTTAATGTTAAGTGTTTACACAAAAATCTGTATGCAGTAGTAAAACCAAAACCAACAAAACAAACTTACTTAATTGCTGGTGCACACCTTATCCAGCCTACCCAGTGAAATTCAATAGTTCTATCTAGCCTTAGGACACCATGAAAATTAATCAATTGGGTAATATTGTAAAGACGCCCAGGTAGCCTTGGCTGACTCCCAGATGATCTGATCTGGGGGCCTTTGACCTATCTTGCTACAAATTTCCAGAGCTACTCTTTGTATTAACCTTTCTTGCTATCATAGCTTTCATCTTGCTTCTCAATTACCCTTAAACAACATGTTGTGTATAGTTCCTTACTAATCTATGTTACACTTCTAGCATATTTTCTCTGTGCTGGGTGACAACAATCTCCATGTCATTTCTTAGATTATAATTCCCTGTAAAATAACAATTGAACTGTCAAAAACGATTAACTATTAGAAACTAATGCACTGATTTCCATCCTACTTTCATTTCTCTTGCTGTGACAAAATACCTAAACAAAAAGCAACTTAATGGTTTTAAAGGGTTTATTTTAAAGGGCTTAGTTGCTAACTCCAACTTGCAGTCTATCGTTACAGAGAAGTTAAGGCTGAAAGCATCTAGTCATATCATATCCACCGTCAAGACCAGAGAAAAGGAATAAATGTCCACTTAACTGCTCAGCTTGCTTTCTCCAGTCTTCTATATAAGAATTCAAGACCCACCCCCAGGAAACGGAACAGTGCTGCTCACTTTTAGGCCAGGTCTTCCCACATCCATTCATATGTCCAGACAAACCCTCAGGACAAGCTAGTCCAGAAACTCCTCTTTGAGGCTCTCTTCCCAGTTGATTCCTGATGACTTCAACTTGACGATTAAAACTAAACATCACAATGTCCCCTTCAGAACACTGATTCCCTACTGGATAGTCTGTATGGTTTTCTTTTAATATCTAGAAGATTAAGTTCACAAAACTATAAGAAAACTTGAAGATTAGCCATTTCATAATTTCTAGCATTTTGGATTCTGAAATAAACATTAGTCAATGGAAAGAACGGACATGTATCTGCCATTTTATTTTTACTAGAAAAGACCTCTCTAAAATAGTCTACCAACTGCTTACTAAGATTACATTCCAAAACAATATCTTATCATAAGAAAAACTGAAACATATCAAAAAGCAGGTATTTGAACTGGAAAAATTAAGCTTTGTGAAAATCACCACATTTTCACTTTTACCATTTTATCCCAGAAAAATAGAAATATGCCAGCAAGTAGCATGGTACTAGGAGTGGGGACTGAAACTAATATTTCCTGTTTTGTTGCATAGATATTCCTACACGATTTATATTACTTTAATGATTGCCACCTTGACTACATGATTTTCCCTCACTTTTCCTGTGCTTTTTTTCTTAATTTCAGCCTGTCACAAACTCATACACACCACCTCCTCTCCCTCTAAATAAAGACAGTTATCTCTATACCTAGTTCCTTTTTATGAAAATGTTATGCCTAGCCTGTCTAATATCAAGAAAAAAATCATTTCTATCATGAGCAGGAAGGGGAAACATAAGGACTTAGCAATCTACTCACTATTGCACTGTCAGTGCTTGTGTACTTGTGAACAGTGACCATTGTTTGTTGACATTACAGGGACAATGTACAGTGCTCACGGCTACACACAGGTTATCTTGTTACCCTTGCATGACTCTGAAAGACAGCAAAATTCCTTACTAGAAAGGAAAAGGGGGGGGAGGAAGAGGAAAGAAAGGGGGGAGGGAGGGAGGGAGAGAGAGAATAAACGATAGGCAATTTTTCATGCACATAACCAATAAATGGCAACACACCAAGGGACACTTCCCCCTTAAAGCCTGTTTTTTGTGTTCTTTTCACCATACTCTATTTACTAGGGTATAATGGGATGGGGGAATCCTTGAACAAGGAGTTGCAAGACCTACATTTAAATTCCTAAATTTGCTGAGTCTGGCTTTGTGATACTGAGAATATTTTTAACTATTTGAACACTCAGCCATCTAGAATGTAAAATTAACATAATATCCATAAATGCATCAGTAATTGAATTGAAGTGCTTTGTAAATTCTAATTTATGATTGTGCTACTAGTTTCCAGTTTTTATTTTCTGTCTTCCGCACTTCTCATAAATATAACTGATGACAAGGGTAAGAATAGTATGTATAAATATAAACATGTATTTATATGATACATACAAATGTCTTAGTAATAACCTTAAAATAAAAGACCAAGTCTAGCCGGGCAGTGGTGGTGCACGCCTTTAATCCTAGCACTTGGGAGGCAGAGGCAGGTGGATCACTGTAAGTTGGAGGCCAGCCTGGTCTACAAAGAGAGTCCAGGACAGCCAAGGCTACACAGAGAAACCCTGTCTCAAAAAATCAAAAAACAAACAAACAAACAAACAAACAAAGAACAAAGAACAACAAAAAAGGCCAAGTCTAGTCTGATGTCAGTAAATACGGCAATAAAGTGCACACTACATATTATAGGCTGTGTAACAGCCTACATCTAAAGAAGGAGTTCTATGTATCTTTTTCAGTTTACCACCAGAAAAGAAAAAGAGCCAGGTAAGAGATGCTAGTTAGAAGTGTCTTATTTCATCCTCAAAGACTGTCTGTCTGTCCTTCCAGACAAGTGGAAATATGCCAGTTACCAAAAGGAGCACTATGGACTAGAGACTAGGACTAATGATATTTCTCACGTTTATGACCAAATTCCACTTATCACATACAATATACATGGAAGGACACTGTACATTTAAAACATCAAAAGATGACAACACTTTATATGAAAAGCTGAAAAAGAAGGCACTGTGACTATGGTTATTCTATATGTCCTGATATGACCTGGGTGGTATTTAACCCAATCACTGTCATCAAGTAACAAACTTATACAGGAAAGAACATATCCATAATAAATAGAGAGTTTAATAAGTTCTGTCTGTGAGTCCTTGACATGTTGAGTATGACAGCTATTTGAAGGACTTTTGTATGTGAAAACTCAAATAGCAGAAAAACTAATTCACATCTTAGCCATGCCCAGTAAGAAGTCTACCTTGTACATTGTAGCCCATTCAGTTCAAAAAAAAAAGTATCATATACTAGAAAAAGCATGGATTTTGGAGTCTTTGATTAAAATATAGATCACAATTTACTATCTCTAACATGGCCTTGTTGGACAAGTCAGTCATTCTTAGTAAGCTCCAAGTCACCCTTACCCGCCTGAGCAAGCACATAAGTATGCCTGTTCCACATGTGTTGTAAGAATTAAACAAAGTATCTTTAGTACTTATAATTTTTCTTCTCCTGGTTGTGTTTCATTGTGGAAATAAGTGTAATTTGCATAGAGGAGGCAGAGGAAAACTAGACATTGAATCTTAATGTTTTGAAATATTACAGTAATAAATAAAAAGTATTATATTTGATTTTATGCTTAGATGACAGGATTTTGTCTCATAATTCATTTAAGAAAATGGGGAGTCAAAAGGTCAAGCTGTGCTTGATGAAAATGAAACAAAAATCTGCTCTTCTGACTGATAACTAAATTATAATTTTGGCATATTTGTTATTAAAAGTACCTGAGAGTTTTAATAGCTAGTGTCCCAGAGGCTCAAATTTAGATTGTCTTTTATTTGTTCTATAGTTTCATTGACTATGTAAGTAGATATAAGATTAGTTACAGATACTTACTTTCCTAGTCAATATTTTTCTTTTTTTCAGACAATATTTAAGCAGTAATGCTGAAGACAATTTCTAAGAAAGTGAAATACACAAACATTATTTGTCTCGATATATCTGACACACTAACCCTGGACATTGAGGAATTGGGCCTATAATAAAACATTTATCTAGAGCAGAATGTTGTTGCTGATCCTCAAAATTTGACTACCTATAATTGCATGTGCTTTGGTTCTCACAATTAATAATGCATTTTTATCCTTTCAAAATACTATAATGTGATTAGTTTTTGATGAGATTTAAACAAATGTTGGCTCAGTACTTAGTTACTCCTCAGTAGCCAAAACTGGATGATAAGACTGTCCTTGCGCATGCATACCTACTTGAGTGCTTTATCTCCGCCTAAAGTAGAATCTACTCCTAATTCTTTGCAGTAGCTGTGTCCCCAAATAAGCAGACCCAAGTTCTGCCTCAATTCATCACAAGTTAAACTCAGCCTCACCAGACTCAACTGTCACCAAAACCAGCAGGTTCTCCTCATCCTTTTGGCCACCTAGAAACACTTCAAGCTAAGGACTCTTAGTTTGTTTAATTTCCACAAGACATTTAAATTTCAAGTTCCTCTTTGACTTAATTAAACCTAGCTAATATAACAAAATAAGTTTTTATGTTGAATTTAAAATAATATTTTCCATGTCAAGCGAAAATGATAAGACCCTAAGATTCTAGGGCAGTGATTATCAGCCCTGGCTGCACACTAAAGTCACCTGAGGAGCTTTCAAACCACTGATTTGGAGTGGAGCTTAAACATAACCCGAATTTCTCACTCTATGATCCTATTTTTTCTGGTTCCAGGAAGAGGGGGCTGTGCGGGAATTAAATGAAAAAGGATTCCACATAATTTGAACCTACTTGATTCAGTTTTCAGATAATTAAGATTCCATATTCCAAGAAATATCTAATATATCTAGCATAAATACATATTGGAACTTACATAAACAGTGAAAGTCCACACAGTGGAGGCCCATCACCAAATGAGGAAAACTATGCATGTTTGTTTTGTGTGCGTGGGCGTGTGTGGTTTTCCTTTTGAGATGAGATATCAATCTTTAGCCCAGAATAACCTGGAGTACACTGTATAGACCAGGTTGGCCTTGAACTTGAAGAGATCATCCTTCCTCAGCCTTCCAAGTGCTAGGGTTATAGCTATGACCCTCCACACCTGACTTTCATTAGCGTTAATAGATTTTAAACCGTTTTAAGGTTTCTTTTTTTTTTTTCACTTGAGAAATGTTTTCACTTCCCATCATCTACTTAGCAAAACTGGAAGTACCACACAACTCTGATTGTTCCATGGAGGGAGGCAGGAGACTTCTTGCTGGTTACTAAGAATATAAACTGACTGAGCCATTCTAGAGGACTACCTGTCAATATTTTGTAAAAAGAAAAAAAATATATATATATATATATATTTACCAACACTCAGCAATACTATACTCATGTAACTCAAAGAAGATTCATAAAGCAATTAGTGTGAGGTCAGACAGTTTAGTATTGAGGAATTGGAAGGACTTAGATACTCATCATCAGAATGGACAAAGGTAGGTAAAATAAGGACAGATGTTAGAAACAATTGTGTACATACAACAGAAACCTTGAATGCTGTAATATGTGAGAAATACAAGAACATATCGTAAATGTGAGTGAAAATTAAATGCACATGTAAAAGAAGTATTTTGAAAGATGATAAAACATCATGGAGCATACATCAAACACATTAGAATTGGGCCTGAAATGTAACTGCTAACAGGAAAACTAAAAAGCTTTGAGTTTACAAAGCTCAGAAATTTTCGTATGCCTTCAAAATAATATTTAACAAATTTTCTGAAAAATGAATAAAAGAAAAAAAATATTTGTTGAGTGACAACTATGGGCCAAGTACTTTGTTCTCTTCCCTTACAAAGATTAAATAAGAACATTCTATTCATTAATCTCATAATTTGTCTGGGAAGACAAATACATAGAGTTTAGTGAAACGTACTGTGGAATACTTAAAGGATTATTAATTATTATTTATTTTATAACTGAGGTCTATTACTTGATATATATGTTATTTTACACCACAATGATGACTGAAATATTTTATACTTTTTATGTGCCCAGCTTGAATTAGTGTGGGTAGATTTATTTGACACAAAGTCATGCTATATAGCCTAGGCTGACCTCAAACTCAGACTGGCCCTGTCTCTGCCTCTCCATGCCGAGGCTATAGGAGTACACCACCACCCCTGGTCTAAGTTCCATTTAACCTGCTTTCTGAGTGGGTCTAGTTAAGGGCTGCTGGCTGCTGCGGAAATGTTACACTGCCATCTGCCGGTAAAAATGCTTCAAATCCTCCATTTACCACACCACTCCCTGCTCCCCACAATCTACTTCACAATTTGTTTGCAAAAATATAAACAAAACCATCATATGTAAGCATCATGTCTAGAGTAGGATGATTGTTAAAACAGTCTAAAAATCATCTATTTAATGTGTCTGGTTTTATAAAGGAGAAATTACAAGCGTTTCTATTTTATTATGGGCTGGGGATTGAACATAGGACATTGAGCAAGCAAAAGCATTTTACCACTGAGTCATATCCCTAGTTTTCTTTTTACTTCTTATTTTAAGACAGAGTCTCACTAAGTGGACAAGCTGTCCTTGAACTCCCTCTGTAGCTTGGGCTTGAACTTGCAATGGTTCTGCCCCCGCCTCCTCAGTAGCTGGGATTACCAACCTAAGCCACAAGTTCTGGTTTAAGATTTCATCTTTTTTAAAGTAGAGGAGCATGGCTATGCATGTAAAGGTGTAGACACACACACACACACACTCACACACACACACACACACACACACACACACACAAACGTTACACACACATTCTTCCACAGCATTTTTTCTCAGATAAACATAAACTCCTTTAAAGGATTTTGAAAGGGATTTATTTTAAAACTTATATAGAGCCAATTTCTAAGTAGAACTCCTTGGAAGTTTGTTTCAGTATAAAAAGAAGCTTTGAGATTAGACCTAAATTCACTTCAGCTATATCATGTATTACAAAGCTTTGAGGGAGATGTTTAGGTTTCCTGTGTCCCCTTTATACATAAAATAGGATTAAAGTTCTTATAATAATTTGTGGGGATATGCAAAAATAAAATACATGTCAGAAAAGTTCAGGGGCTAAACTACCCCCAGATTCTAATGTGCTTTCTAACCTATCCCCCATGTGGCTAAAAACTAGATCTTGTATCATTTTCTTTGATATTTATATTTTAAATATAAATACTGTAACACTAATTCCATAAAAGGCACAGGTAGAATGTAAAATGTGTTTTAATAAACAGTATACTGCATATCTGAGCAGATCCACAGATTCAGCAGCATTAACACAACCTAGATGCTAAATAAAATCCAGTTCCATTATTTCAGAAGACCTTCTAGAATTATACTCCTTTTGGTTAAATATATTTCAATCTTAGCAATTGAGGACATAATCTTTAGCTCCTTAAGATCACAGTAAAACTCACTTTTGTATTCTATATACTACATAACATACAGTCCAGGGGAATAATGAAGGAAGGTATAAGCAATACCAATATGTCATTAGGAGACTAATGTCCCAAAGCCCAAACATAAGTTGACTAGGAAAATACTACAAAGAAGATGAGCGTTCTGAGATCAATAAGCCATTGCAAAATATGGGATAAATGCTCATAAAATGACAACTAGTGCCCACAAATATTTCTGTACAGAAAGACTGAAAGCACAAATAATGAACAAGGATGAGCTTGACAAAAGCAAAATTGGACATGAACTATGAGAACCTTGGTCAAACAGTCTAATCACACACAATGTGCTATTTACATTAGTGAAGAAAAAGCTGTAATCAAACTTATTCAGTGCCTAACATATAAAAGGCATGCTAAAATAAAAACAAGCCATGTCATCAAAGAGAAAAGCTACATATGAAAGAAAGACTGTCCAAGCAAACAAAAACTATTTTTGCCAAAAAATAAAAAAAAACCTCAATCTGAAAATAAACTTTTTATATATGTTGTTCTTTCATCATTTCAGGTAAGACATCTCAGCCATATAACACTTAAACTAAACAACTTTCTTGAACACATATTAAAAACAAAAAGTGAGAAAGCATTTTAACATGTTGCTTCACTTCATCCTTAAAATAATTCTAAAAGATGAGCCCTAATTGTCTCAGTTTTTAAAAGGCATCGGGGGCTAAGCATTGGAGCCATGCTCTAAGTCACTGCAAATCACTGACAAATAAGCAATAGCTTACAGATTCAAAACCAGATCTGTCGCTCCAAAGGCTAGGTTCTTAATCACTGTCAAATTAAACCATGTAACATGTAAGTGGGCTCGTACATTTAGAGTTAGTGAACATCTAAATGAATGTGTATGCATGCCATTCAACATTTTCATTAGCTTTCTTTCCTTAATCTAACTAATACTTGCTTCTACATAATAGTTTTTTGGTTTGGGGTTTGTTGTTGTTGTTGTTGCTGTTGTTGTTTGGGGGGTTTTGTTTGTTCATTTGTTTGCTTTGCTTTTCCAGGCAGGGTTTCTCTGTGTATCCTAGCCGTACCTACAGAGGCTGTAAGCTGCCAGCTGGGGCAGGGAGTAGAGGCCTGGTCTTCTGCTAGAACAAAGTGCTCTTAATCACTGAGCCATCGTCTGACCATCCCTTGGTTTTCTTTATAGATTTTTAACTAATAAATAAATCTATACCAATGATTATGCTCACTCTCCTCAAGCATACTATCATTAGAAAAAAAACCTCAGAAATCTCCTAATTTCATTCTTGTTCATGTACACGTTCATTCAGATTCATTTTCGATCAACTGCTCTCATGCATGTATGCATACGCTGGACAGAGCAGCGGGCATGCTTGAAAAAAGTAAACAAGTTTTATATACCCTGATGTGTGAGTGGTTTCAAGTACCCACGAGAAGCCTGAAGGCAGGTAAAGGCACTTAGCACCAAGCCGAATACCTGAGTTCAATCCTTGGCGCTAACATGGCAGAAGGAGAAAACTAAGTCCCGTAAGTTGTTTTCTAACTTATGTATACACGGGTGACCATTCGCACATACACACAAATCATAAATAAATAAATATACTTTTCCAAAAGTCTAAAGGACATGAACCATTCTATACTTTGTGAACTCACAAAATCAAACAGCTAAACCTTCAACAAATAAAACCCCAAAATATTTTTCAGGAAAAGACTTAAATATAAAAGATGGAGGATGGAGGCATGCTATGAAGCTCAACCTTCTGGGCATGGCAGTGCTATTGCACTCATCACCTATTTGGAGCTTGGTCCTCAGTGTAATGCTACTAGCTTTTAGCAGATCATCATTGCGGGAGCTTGTTACTGGCCCTTCCCAGTGGGATGGCTTCTGGGCTTGCCATGTGTTCTTATGGTTGTACACTGAGGACCAAGCTCCAAACAGATGGACTAATGGTACACACACATACCCAAACCACACCAGAACAATACAAGTATCTTTTTGTAACTTGTATCGCTTAGCAATATAACTATAGTTTAGTAGCTTTATTTTTTAATCTTCATATGAAATAAAGTTTTTTTGCATGTCACAAAAAATTCCTGAGTGAATAAACATAAAGGATACTACTGTCTTACAATCGGAAAATCTTTTCTTTGCAACAAATGGTAAAAATAAGTGATATTTAAGTGATCAGCCCTAAAGAGGGCAAATATTTATACTGCCCTACCTAAAGTTCAGGAAACATCATAGAAGAGAGGGAAAAGAAATCTAAGAGCCAGAAGTCAGAGTGAAATGCTGTCTTCAGAATATGCACAGCCAGTGCTTTCCTGACTTCAGAACAGCTGTGGCTATATTCAGCCAATCCACACAAGAATGAACCTATCAACTCAGGGTCAGGGCGGGGCCCATGGGACCTGCTCCTCCCTGCTAAGCCACTGGTACTGATGGATTCTGAAGAGGGGCAGTCAAATCTTCAGTTGCGGACCTTCTGATGAACCCACTAAGCTTCAATGAATAGTTCCAAAGCCATGGTCACACAGATGATCCTGATTAAATTCAGTAGGTCTCAAAACAACAACAACCAAAAATTAAAAACAAAAACAAAAAACCTGAATGCCTCGAAGGGAATTGTGGTCAGTAATGTTAGACAAGCTGAAAGGGTTGTATTTATGTACTGGGAATATATGCAAAACCCGCTAAGTAAAAAGAGCCCATGTATGTGAGACAGCAAGCAGGGTGACGTGAGGGGCTGGTACAGAAAAGGGAACAGGGGAAACGACACAATTGGGATTTCAAGAATAATAAAAGAATAAATTTGTCCAAAACCTCAACTATATTAGCTGCTATTTGTAATTTAAAATATAATATTCAATAAAAGTAAAACAAACCATTAAAAAAATCATTAAAGGCGAGAATTTAGGCATAAGGAAGTGGGTAGGGTGAGGAGAAAAATAGAAAAGATAGGGGACGACAGTACAAAGATTACATATTTATGAAATTATCAAAGAACAGATTCAATAAACATTTTAAATAGTCTTGAAAGAAACTGATTTTTCAAAATAGAAAAATTAAATATAAAGGCAAAACTAAATAAAAAGAGCATAAAAATATACCAAAATGGGTTTAAGAAAGATTTAACATAAAAACATATTTGGGTACAAGCAAAAATATCAAGTTACTTACAGGGGTGAAAATCAAACTTATCATCAGTTCTCAACACCAATAATTTATTTGGGGCAATAAATAAAACAACAGGCTGGAGCTACCCAATAGCTGAAAATGTAAACCAGGGATTTTACATGAAACCAAAATGATGATGTCCACGTTTAAGGCCAGAGAAAAACTGTTAGGAGATGTAATAACCCAAAGAATGCTCCCAGGAGCCCTTCCAGAAAAAAAAATCTGTTAGAAAACAAACTCCACGTAGCATAAATGACTGATGAGATTTCTATTTAAGAGCTGACTGTAATCATTTACTTATACGTTTACATTTACTTATAGAACTAAGACTAACAATGGTGCCAAGGAGTGGAACACAGGAGACCATAGCCACTGTCTCTAACAATGCAGATCGAGTACCACAAATAAGCACTAAGCCAAGTATGAGAAAGTATACAGTAAGTTTTCTTGATTCACTGGAGTAAAAAAAAATAGTACTTTAAATCAGATGCTGAGAGAGAAGGAGCAACCAAGAAAGGTTGGGCTTCATTTTGATACAGCTTATATTAGAAAGAAAAGAAAAAAGAAAACAAGAGCACAAGCCAACTCCTGTGTCACCTAGGGAAGGCAGTTTTCTTAAATATAGATAGATCTGCTGATTTGACCTTTTTGATGTAAACTTTTACTTAAATATAAAAGAAAAATAATTTTAAAGCATCTCTCAAATTTGAAAGTAAATCAAGGTAATCTAAATATGTGTCCAGGTAGAACTTAACCACACATGGAAAAATTAGAAGTGATTTATATATCAGATTATTACTGTACATCTCTAATGATCCCTATAGAATGTTAGTATTGATTTTGGTATTGTTATTCCTAAACTGTTATATGTATAACATGATTAATAAATCAAATACATTTTATGTGACAGTCTTTTAGTCTATAATATACAGCATTCAGGAGAATTGGAGTTCTCAGTATAGGTAAAGGGAACCATAGTTAGAACAACACATAATATCAAAAATCAAACAAACCTATGAGGCTGAGTAAAAATCTTATAGCTCTGAATCTGAATAAAGAGAAACTCAAACTACATGTGTATGAAAACACCTATGAATATGAAAACACACTAGTTAGTAAGATAATTACAAACACAACTTCTTCTAAAAGTTCAAATGAAATAACCCTGACTGGATAGACAATGTCACTCACAGATAATTAAATGAAAATTGCAGCATAAGGCATGGGATACCTCCCTAAGAGTTACAACTGGGGCTACTGTCGTTGCCCTTGATTACCCTCAATAGGTACGTGGTTACTAAGACCCTGTTGCTGAGCTGTAGAGATGCCTCCCCAATTAAAAGGACTGGCTGCTCCTCCAGAGGACCTGAGTTTGATTCCCAGCACCCCCATAGCAGCTCACTTTCTGTAACTCCAGCTCTGGAGGATCTACAGACACCAAGCACATGCAAGGTACACAAACATATGCACACAAAACACACATAAAATAATAAGAAAAATCTTAAGATCATATTTTAAAGACCCTTTTGCTGAAGACACACACACTTTGACAATAGGACACAGAAAAATAATCTCAAACTGATCAGGAAGTTTCCTGCCTTCTAGCTAACTGTTGTAGTGCCAAAAGGTGCAAGTCAAGCTGCTAGAAGGACAGAGGACATCAGTGGTCTTCTCCATCACTGGACTCTTCCTGCTGCAATATCAACCTGCCAGGCAAGACATACCCACTGGTGCGATAGTCACATGATTGTTATGGGGCAACTAACATCATTCTGATTCTATTTGAGGCCTGCTCCAGAAAAGGGAATTTCACACCAGGTACTTTACCTTTGGTCAAAAGCCTGTGGCTGGGGAGGTCAGATGCCCTAGTGTACAACTTGCCTTTATTTTGACAAATAATCATACTGTCAAATTGCCTTGTAAATATTGATGTCATAGCCATAGTCCTGAGAAGCTCTCAACCTTTGTCAAAAGAGTTTCAGGGAACAATAGTCAATAGAGTTGTGTAACTGGTCAAAATGATAAAATATAAATACGTGTGTGTGTGTGTGTGTGTGTGTGTGTGTGTGTGTGTGTGTATACTCAGTGCTCAGTCTTAAATGGGACTTCTTTATCACACTATTACCGCCACAAGGCTCAGGGACTATCTCAGCACCTCAGCAGAGCAAATGGAAAGAATGGAAGCCAGAGGACAGGGAAAGAGCGCTGTTTACTGTCTTCTAGACACCATATGACTATCACACTCATTAACTCAAAGCAACTGTGGTTATCTGCACAGATCAAGCTAGCCAAAAATTCCAGTAATGCTGGGTAATTTTATGTCAAAATGACACACTAAAGTCAGCTGAGAAAAGGGAACCTCAGTTAAGAAAATGCTTCCATAATAAAGGGCTCTTGGTAAAGCATTTTCTTAACAACTGATGTGGAAGGGCCCAACCCACTGTGGGTGGTACCATCACTGGGCGGGTAGGCCTGGGTTCTATAAGAAAGCAGGTTAAGGAAGGTATGTAGGCCAAGCCAGTAAGCAGCACCCTCTATGACCTGTGCAGTCTTCTGCCTCCAGGTTCCTGGCCTGCTTGAATTCCTGTCCTGATTTCCTTCAGTGGTGGACTACAGAAGCAGAACCCTAAGTCAAATAAACCCTTTACTCCCCAACTTGCTTTTGGTCATGGTGCCTCATCATAGCAATATGGCCCAAACTAAGAAACCAGCATAGATGGGGAAGTTCCTCTCCAGGTTCTACACATTACTGTACAAGTGATACTGGCTGAGGAAGAAAGAATCACTCTTTTTTTACAGTGTAGCCACTGGCAGGTTTCCATGTTCCAGTGAACAATCCCAAGCCCATAGACATCCGGCAGCACTAATGAGCTTAATGGGTTATCAAAAATAGCAAAGAAGCAACCAAGGGCATGAAGGTGAGAGGGGAACGTGTTGGAGGGGCATGGGAGGTGTCGGAAGAGCAAAACGGAAATGGGCGTAAAGAGGGTCATAGTTCACTCTATACATATACAAGATTCTCAAAAATAAAAAATTTTAAAACAAAAATAAAAGAATATACAAAAATTCAGGATTTATTTTAACTTAAGAAAAACAGACTTCCTAATTCCATTCACTGAAATAGCCTAGAACAAAATGACAAGTTTGGTGGGTGTTTTATGTGATTTAATTGTTAAAAACTCCTTACCTTTAAATATGTGACAAAAATCGCTAAGGCTTAGCCCAATGTTGGAAAGTCCAAAAACAGCATTTACTTGTGAGTGAAACTGGAAATAACATAGTGATAGCACAGAATCAAAGTTTAAGTTATCTGACAACATGCTTCTGACAGTAAATGAATGAAAATTCTTTAACAAATAACTCTGGCCTTCACTGACAAAGCCCAAAACCCCTGTTTGTTTTTTTTAATATATTTTATTGATTTATTCATATTACATCTCAGTTCTTATCCCATCCCTTGTATCCTCCCATTCCTCCCTCCCTCCCGCTTTCCCTTACTCCCCTCTCCTATGTCTGTGACTGAGGGGAACCTCCTCCCCCTGTATATGCTCATAGGGTATCAAGTCTCTTCTTGGTAGCCTGCTATCCTTCCTCTGAGTGCCCCCAGGCCTCCCCATCCAGGGGACGTTGTCAAATATGGGGCACTAGAGTTCATGTGAAAGTGAGTCCCCACTCTCCATCAACTGTGGAGAATGTTCTGTCCACTGGCTAGATCTGGGTAGGGGTTCGAAGTTTACTGCACATATTGTCCTTGGCTGGTGCCATAAAACCCCTGTTTATATATCCCAACTTTTTCTTTATTTTTATAATCTTTTCATTACATAATGTTTTTGTAAGCAAAAACTAAGTCATTAAGAATTCCACAAAACTCGCCGGGCATGGTGGCGCACACCTTTAATTCCAGCACTCAGGAGGCAGATGCAGGTGGATCAATGTCAGTTCGAGGCCAACCTGGTCTACAAAGCGAGTCCAGGACAGCCAAAGCTACACAGAGAAACCCTGTCTCAAAAATAAAAATTTAAAAAAAAGAGAATTCCACAAAACTCAGGCTGTTAGGGCTCATATTCATCTCAAATTCATAAATTAAGAAATGCATCCTAAGCCAGGTGGTGGTGGCACACACCTTTTAAATCCCACCACCTAGGAGGCAGAGGCAGGTGGTTCTCTGAGTTTGAGGCCAGCCTGGTCTAAAGAAAAGAAGAGGAGGAGGAAGAGGGAGAAGCTAAAATATTTACAAATAGTCTAGGAAAAAGAAATAAAAAGGAAGACAAAAAAATTCTCAAAACTTTGTTAATCATTGAACTTAAGTGATAGAGGCTGATTATACATTTCTACTTTAAGATCTTATGAAAATAACAAAAGGAGTTTTTAATGTTACACACACACACACACACACACACATACACACACACGATGGCCTTTGAACTCTCTCTTCCTGTCTCTGTTTTTTAGCTCAAATGTAACAATTGACAAATGATAGAGTAAGGAAAATAGAATCAAGACTTTAGGGTTCTAACTAGACACTAAAATTTAGAAAAATTGGGCTCTTTATAACCTCCCTGCCCCCCAACATACATAAACACACACACACACACACACACACACACACACACACACACACACCAGGGTGGGATGGACCCACACATGCAGGTTTTAGATTCATTACCAAAAAAGCAAAGGAGCCATGTCTCCTGAACTTGCTTCATGTAGAAATTTGTTCAAAGTACATATTAAATAGGCAGATGGAGAGAGAGACACATAAATGATCCACTAACAGAACCCACTAAGAAAAAAAAAAAGAACAATACAAGAGAGGAGTTGCTATTATACACCATGGGAACAAAGGAAAAGTCAGGATGCTCTGGGCCACTGAAGTTATATAAATACTTCTGCTATCAGAGACATGACTTTTAAGATACAATCTCAACCAAACTCTTAGAAGATAAAGGCAAACAGATTCTCAGGTCATAGAACCTTCACCATTTGTATAAATGAAAACTAGCCAAATTCCAATTATGGTAAGAAGTCTAGAGAAAGGGGAATGGAAATTAAAAGCTAAGCTTGGAGGTCCTGAACTGTAATTTGTCAATCAATGGAAATGAAAGAAGGCTTTCAACTCCTACTCAGCAGGAATGCATGGCAAGAAACACTTCTTTGAGGCCAGGTGGTGGTTGCACACGCCTTTCATCCCAGTACTGAAAAAGCAGAAGCAGGTGGATCTCTGTAAGTTCAAAACCAGCCTGGTGAACAGTCAGGACAGTCAGCACTACACAGAGAAAGCCTGTCTCAAAAAACAAAAACAAATCCCAAACAAAAACAAAACAAAGCACCTCTTTAAGGCCAAGGGCAAGTTTGAGGCTTTCAGTTTTCCTTTCTGAGATCATTTCTTTTTTTTCTTTTCTTTTTTTTTTTTTAAGGACAGGGTTTCTCTGTGTAACAGCCCTGGCTGTCCTGAACTTGCTTTGTAGACCAGGATGGCCTCGAACTCACAGAGATCTGCCTGCCTCTGCCTCCAAGTGCTGGGATTACAGGTGTGCACCACCATGCCTGGCTCTGAGATCATTTTTTAAGAAGCCAAATACAGATAATAAAATACTTTAACAAGATGTCACTGTAGCTATCTAAAAAGAAACTGTTGCCACCCCAACCCTAAAACACAAATAATTCTCCACAGAATAAGCCAGTAAGCAAGTCTTCACATAGCATAAAAACAAATACAAATGCTCATCTGGGAAATATACTTCACCCACAGCAGATTTAATTATCTCACATGTACAACTTTTGAAACTCTGACAAAAATTCCACAAGAGTGCACTCTTCTAACCCACTGTCTCATGGAAGAATGATCATTTAATATTGGAGCTAGAAAAGACCTAAGAAACAATTTAATTCAATCCTTCATCTGGGATGCTTGTAAGGCCAGAGAGGGAAAAGTCAAATAGTAAGTGACTCAGCTAAATCTAGATCCAGTCTCTCCAAACCTCAGTACTAGTTTTGTCAAAAAAAAAAAAAAAAAGCGTACCATTGTTCACTGAAAGAGCAACAGTGACGGCTCATTTAGCAACTACAGTATCTTCAATGCATCTTAGTCGTTCTCTTTACTATAGCCAAGAACCACTGCAACTATTCCATGTATCACTAAATATCAGTATTTTGTTAGCGTACAAACCCCATGGCAAAGCACTATTGTGTCACGCTTGGGTGCGTGTAGCATTCTGCCTATGCAAAATGTTTCTTAAGAACTTTTTCCTCCAGTCCAAAGACTTCATGATATTGACCCCCATCGTGCATGTGCTTCAAAGAGCCTGTGGGAGGGGGGAGGCATGTAGGGGTAGGGGAGGGGTTTGGGGGTGTGGTGGTGTGGTAGTGGTGGTGGTGTGGTGGGGGGACAGGAGGGGGTGGTGGTGGTAGTGGTGTGGTGGGGGGGGAAGGTGGTCCCTTCTTTTCTATGGTGCCCTCAGACTTTCACAGCCTCATCCAACTTATATTTATAATGGTCTTTAAATATTCCAGAATTTTTTTTAAATCAGTGGTACTTCTTTAAATTTTTGCTTAGAGTGTTGAAAATCAGGGAGCTGGCAAAAGGCTGCTATTAGTAACAATAGACAAGAAACAATATTGAGTTCTATTTTCTACAGAGGTTATTAAAACAGTGACAATGACACAAATACTTAGAGGCAAATTTATTTTTCAAGCCACAGAGGTGCTTTTCAGTTCTTTGGAAGCACCAGGAAGTGACTTGGGTACCAGAAAAATGATTAAAATATACAAATATTATTCTGCCATAATACTGGAAAATATTAATAATTTAAAAAATAATGTAGAAATATCTGCATATAATCATTTATATCTCTACAACTTAGTTAAAATATAAATAGTAAATTATGGTCCTATATTGTCTAGTCATAATCTTTAAATTACCTGGTCAATTGTGAAATAGGACAGAGGAGAAAATGGATAATGACTGCCATCTTGTGGGGATTTACCTAATTACAGGGAAAATATTTAAAACAAAGTGCTGGGAAATTGCTGGAAGTTGATTTACCCTCACTCACATAATATAAATCAATATATATGAATTCATATAATACAAATAATCTACCTCCCAGAGGTAGAAATAGAATAAAGACAACTTACTATGTATGTATTTTGTATTATAAAACCCACATGTAAATATGCATACACATTCGCAACACTCAAGGGATTCAGAGCTATCTGAATCATTTAAAGAAATACATCAGAACAAAAAAGTTTGCTAAGATCCTAAAATAAACTAAATCCTAACTTTAAACAAGTAAAATGTTTGTATTTCTGCAGAGTCTACTGATCTGCATTTTGATAGCAGTATTATAGTAAATCAATTTTGTCAGGATTAAGGTTCCATTTCTTTCTTTCCTATGAGAATAAAATGCCTTACTTAATACTTCTACACTTATTTTTTACCCAAAAGGTAAACAAAGGAAGAAGGTCCTTAGCAGAGACTGAATGCACCCTATTCAGAACAAATATTGTAACCATTACACCTGTCACTTATCTGCAGGGAAAATATTCTAAAGACCTGTCAATAAATACCTAAAACCATTGGCAATATCAAGCTCTATAAATACTCTTTTCTTTATATGTACACATACAAATTTGATATCTTACTAAGCACTTCTAATACAGTACAAAAATACATTTTGAAGTCTGAAATACAAAAGCAAAATCAGAGTAAGTTTCCCTTTCACCCCATAATTTATGTACAGAAGATTCATGCTTACCATACCAGCATCATCATATGGTTTTCTTTCTTTAATAAGTCAAGACATTCACTTACAGGAAGCCTTTATCTAAATTCTACCAATACACTTGGACTTTAGAGGCGTTATTAAGGAAAATAGGGTTACCTAACACAAGCGCTGTTACACCACAGTCAATCTGGCAACTGAGAGCTAGTGGGCACGCAGTCCATGCAGCACAGACGCCACAGACAGAGGATGACTCACACCCTGCATGGGACACCATTAGAATTCACTGTGCTACTCGGAACAGATGCAATTTAAAACATGAACTTGCCACTAAAATTTTCTGCTCAATATTTTCAGACTCAGTTAATCACAAGCAGCAAGACCACAGAAAGCAAGGCCACAGATAAAGAGGACACATTTGTGACAAGCAAGGTAGACAATATTCAGCAAAAAAAAAAAACAAATTAGTTGCACAAATTAGAATACCAAGAATCAAAGAAATCAAAAATAAAACAATCACAAGTTTTATTTTTGACTAATTATAGAAGAGAAAATAAGATACCCAAAATATTAGTGCCCAATAATATAACTAATTTTGACCAAGAATATAATAACATTCATTTTGCATCTGTTTCTTTTTTTTTTTTTCTTTAATTTTTTTGAGACAGACTTCCTCTGTGTAGCTCTGGCTGTCCTGGAACTTACTTTGTAGACCAGGCTGCCCTCAAACTTACAGAGATCTGCCTGCCTCATCCTCGTGAGTGCTGGAATTAAAGGTATGTGCAGCTCCCATCACCACCACCACCAGGCCCTCATCTATTTCTAGTAGACAAATAAAATTATATAATACTAATAGGAGACAAATTGTCAATATATATCAAAGACACTAAATATTCACATTTATTTACCAATTCCCACTATTAAATTATCCTACAGAAATAGAGTGATGCATTAAGTATTCATGTACAAACATAACCACCAATTGTTATTCATAAGTTGGGAAGAGTCTAAACACGTAAAAAAAAAAAAAAGATGGTTAAATAACTCATATTATGTCCATCCAGCATAACAACAGCATTTATCCACACAAAATTGTCTTCTACCCTAACAGCCCACATCAAGGACAATGATGAGCTGACCTTCTGGGAAGAGAAACTACTACAAGACCAGGTAAAAATGTTCACGTAAGACTCCTTAATTGGAAAATAAGTTATTAAAAAAAAACAAGCCATCCAAAGTAGAAGGATCCAGAGGGTCCTAGAAACCTACAAGTAGAACATTATGATAGGCAGATTTGGGTCCAGGGGTCCCGCTCAAACTAAGGCACCAGCCAAGGACAATACAGGCGGAAAACTTTAAACCCCTCCCAGATCTAGACAATGGGCAGAACATTCTCCACAGTAGAGTGGAGAGTGGGATATTACTTTCTCACATACTCTGGTGCCTCACCTTTGACCATGTCCCCTGGAGGGGGAGACCTGGTGGCACTCAGAGGAAGGTCAGCAGGTTACCAAGAAGAGACTTGATACCCTATGAGCATATACAGGGGGAGGTAATCCCCCTCAGGAACAGTCATAGGGGAGGGGAATAAGGGGAAAATGGGAGGGAGGGAAGAATGGGAGGATACAAGGGATGGGATAACCATTGAGATGTAACAAGAATAAATTAATTTTAAAAAGCCATCAATAACCGGAAAAATTATCAGGTACAAGAGTAGTTGGAAACTCTATGCCATATTTTAACAAATCAAATATACACATTTTAGTTCGTTAATTACATATTTTACTGCCTCATAAAATATGTACTCTTAAAATACAAAAGAAAAAAGTCAGAGGCTATCAATGTAGCTTAGTAACAAAATATCTGCCTAGAATTCAGAAGGCCCTGAACTTAATCCCCAGCACTGGCCACCCTACCTTCCTCCCCTCTCACTCCACCCCCAAAAGATATATAGGAGGCGAGTTCAGTGGTTGAATGCACTTGCCATGCAAGCAGGAAGCATGAGGGTCAGAGGTCAGGTGCCCAGAACTCCTGCAAATGCCAGGTGGGCTTGGTAATCCACCACAATTGCAGTGTTCAGAGGCAGATCTAGGGAAGCCTCTGACGGAAGTGGATAGCTAGGGCAGCTATACTGAAGAGCTCTGGGTTCAGCTCAAAGTTCCTATCTCAATGAATAAGGTGGACAGTGACAGAGGAAGGCTCCAGATAGCAAGCTCATGCCTCACACATGGACACACATACATATGCACTGGCACAGACAAAAAAATCATACACAAACACTACACATACACGAGAAAGAGAAAAAAAGATAAGAACTTTAAAGGTAAACCTTGTATTATAATTGAGTTGTATGGGTACAATACCACATATTAAAGTAGAAATATATATAATGTGTATGAAGAATAATCTTAAATTTGAATTCTACACCAATGTATCTAAAATTAAACTTATTTTGCATCTATATACAAAATTCTATACAAGTGAATTAAAAATAACCTTGTAACAATTAAAGTATTAAGTTGAGGAGTAGATTCACTAATCTACTTTTTGTCCTATCATCATGGTCATATAAATTACTAGTCTTTTTATCACATAAATATATATCCTAGATGTAACAGATAGATATAATTCTATAGAAAGAAAGGTAAAATAGTTAAATAAAGTTTTCAAAAACCTCAGAGACCTACAGAATATGGCATTTAAATTTTTTTATTATTTCAAAGATATATTTACAATGAGACAGGTTAACTCCTGGCAACACCCAGCCTACCTTAGAGAAGATAAGCATCAAAGAATCTCCTTATGGAGATGGCTTCAAAGGTGACAAACAAGCTACTGGGCAAGATGTCTTGATTTCTACCACAAACAGAACTCTGACTAAAAAAGGGCAAGCTTGGATGAAGGCAGAGTTGATAGCCAAACTCTGCCAAGACAAGGTAAGCAAGTCCTCAATAGTTCCTGCCTCACACATATGTCTGTCAGCCAGAAGGCTGAAGAAGATGCTCCAATGTTAAAAAGAGTTTTGAGTGACTGCTCAGGAAGCAAACCGTCTCTGGTCATCTTTTCATTTGGGAAGCTGCTATGTGCATTGCCTGTCTACTCGGGTAATTAATTTTATTCCTTCTCAAGTCTCTGATGGGGTTAAAAACCAGATAGTTTAGTTTTACAATTAAACTTAGTTGTTTAGAGGTTAAGATGTTTTTAGGTCTAGATAGATGTTTTAAGCTGATAATGATGAGATATGATAGATACTGATTTACATTCAGAATTTTAGAGGCACCAAGATAGGAAAGATATTTTTTCAAGGCTTCCAAATACAAATATCCAAAACACTAAGAATGTAACATTTATATAATTCCTAATTTTTTCATGGTTCTTCTTGCTGTAGGTAGTTTACATATGTGTAATAATATAAATGTATACGTGAAAATATTTAATAAAAATTGTAAAAAGAAAGAAAAGAAAATTAACTGAAAAAGGGGATAAGAACTTTGAATAGTCTCCTAGATGTCAAGAAAATCAGGGGGGGAAAGCTGATATATTTTGTTCTATTTTGCTTTGGATGGGAAAACTCAAACTAATGATTAAATAGAAAGAAAAGTGAAATTTAGGACTCAGTTTAGGAAGGAAATCTACTAATTGAAGCTGTTTAACAAAGACGGAATGGCTTTCTTCTGAGGCAGCAAGAACTGTGTCACTGAAAAAGTCAAAAGTGATCACTGGAGAGCCTCTGCTCCTCTCGGAGGCGCTCTTCTGTCCGCTCCCCCACCCTTTCCTTCTCACCCACCTGCGAACTCTGTACAACTAACTTAATAAATAATGTGGGCCATTTAAAAAAAAGAAATGCATTCTGTTTATCTTGGTCATTATCTCAATAAAATAGCCAGCACATATACAGTATAATAAAATACAAATTCACAGACACCTAAGAAAAAAAATGAAAACATCAAAATGTCTACTATATGTTTACCTCATTTCAAAATAAAGTGATATGCAAACCTCAAACCTAATAAATCATAGGCAGTGGGCCATTCAAATTATTTTAACAATGACATCTTTTGACATCTTTATGAATATAAAGATGCCAAAAATTCCAAAAAGCATAAATATTCTCTGGGTTTATAAGTTATTTTTGCCATTCTTCATCGTTTTCTGTGTTTTTTAAAGTTCTCTTAAAACCATTTATTACTAGTATAAACAAATACAGTAAATATAAAAAACACTGTAACTGTTTTTAGAAATTTAGAACATACTTAACAATTCTAAGAAATAAGATTTAAATCATAATGTCAAAGGATGGTAGTTAAGAACTTCCAAAATTCCAATTTTATTCTAAGTATTGTTACTCTAAGTCTATATACATTCTATTTAAAAAAGGCTTAAGGCAAAAATAATGTTTTTAATGCCAGTAATATCTTCATGCTTAATGAATGCCTTGACACTATTAGATTCTTTGTCTATCACATGGTTTTTAGTATATCATAAACTTCTATGCTAGGTAGAGAGGCTCACGCCTGTAACTCTAGCAACTGAGAGGCTGAGACAATAGGAATACACATTTGAAGGCTGCCCGGGCTACACAGCAATATCCTATATAAAAAAGGACTACACGTTCCTTTTGAAGTGGTGACATGCACTTTAACCAGAACCTGGGAAGCAAAAGCAGGAGGATAAAAGGCTGGTGTGGGCTTCATAGCCAGACCTGGTCTTTAAAACATAAATACATAAATCACAAGGCATTATATTAAAAAGGAGAGGTAGCTTATCAAATATTGCTTGGTAAGATTTCTTTGAGAGCTTAAAAATGCATTTAAATTCAAACCCTAGTTCTACCACATATTAATTGATAATATACAAGTCATCTTAGACTCTATAATCTCCGATTTTTTTCATTAGCAAAAGGGCCATGAGAACAGTGATATCTATATCCATGGGGCCGTTTGAAGAAAAACTGAAAATAAAATGCCCAGTCCAATGACTGGAACATAGAAATCCACAAAAAATACTTGTCCTTTTATTTTGATATGCTTAATATTTAATTTATAAGCTTTTATTTGATCTATACTGTAAATATACCTGTTACAAAAATAAGACATATCTATAAATATGCGCTGTAGACTGTCTTCAGACCTTAACCTCATGAACATAAGGCAATCAATGCTTCTCAGATTTCAATACCCACACTTTGGATCTCCAAAATGCAGCTTCTGACTCTGTGTCTATTGTTGTGCCTGAGATTCTGTGATTCTTGTAAGCGCCCAGACAGCACTAATGTTGGTCCATTATCACCACTTTAAAGGATAAGACAGTGATGCATCACATCGACTTTATAGACAAGAGTAAGGAAACACAAATTGTGGCTAAGAAAGTCGTTTCTGATTGTGCAATTCAGAACAATTCCCAGCTCTGCCTCATGACCACTCCTAGCTAAACAGGAACCCAATAAATAGAACTGAGTTCTGTCTATTAATAAGAAACCAAGGTGAATATTGGAATTGCTAGCCTCAGAAGTCAACAAATATGAGGTTGAAACCAAGATCCTAGCCAGGGAGTCGTAGAGAGAGCACTTGCCTAGTATATGTAAAGCCTTAGGCTTGACGGCACCAACAGAAAAATAAAAATAAATAGATCCCAACTCCACTATGGTATCCAAGTGACCATGAACAAATTACCTAGACTTTCTAACCTTCTATTAGACCATCAGCAAAATTTAATATTAAAATGATCAATATGTATATTTTTGAGAATAAATAAATTAAAGTGTATAAAAGTAGTTGTCCAAAAAAAGTAGTTGTCTCATAGCACAGTAAATGTTCAATAAAAGAAAGGTTTGATTACTACCAAGAGGTTGTCCCCAGAGGGTCTTCTACAATGAAGAAAAGGGGGTGGATAATCATGAAATGTTTAAAAGAACCTGTGTTCTAGGCATATATTCCCCTTAAAATAAATCTGCTTTAATCTCAGCACTTAAGAGGCAGTGGCAGGTGGATCTCTTAGTTCGAAGCCAGCCTGGTCTACAGAGTGAATTTCAGGACAGCCAGGGCTACACAGAGAAACCCTGTCTCAAAAAACAAGAACAAAAACAAAACAAGAAAAAATCTGCTAGACTTCAAACAACCCCAGCTAACTGAGAAAGTGGTAAATTTGTAATTTACAAAACTATGTTTATCTCCTAGTAATTGAATTAATATGAATTCCCTGGGTATTTGTGCAACATCAGAAAAAAACAAATATTTTGGAACATCAAATTGAAACAATTACCTTTTTTGATAGAGAACAGAACCAAATAAGAAAGAGTAAGAAAATGGCTCTTTTCCTGAAAAATAAAACTGCATTATTCTTTATTGACATCGTGGAAACTAACAGGATATTAATAAGCTATTTCAGAAAAAAAACATACAAGAAAATTATATTCAGAAAGCCTGGATGCTTCTGGATTTTGAGATCAAAGACATTCTGAAGAGATTGTGTTAGCACAAAAGAAAGGGAGGTGAGAGAGTTTAGATTTTTAGTAAAAATCAAGGCTTTCATTCTTTGCCTAAGGGACTATGCTTAGCTAAGAAAGATTTCTAATTTGTAAATAAAATCCAGGATCTTATATTGTAACATTAAGTCTAGAATTTTCTGTTGAATAATCTGGTTCAGCAGATTAGCCAAGAACCAAATTTTTACGTGGTAGGTTTTGGCAAGTCCACAGAGGTACTTCATAAGGAAATGTGAACAGCCAATATATGTAAGACAGAAGCATTTAATAACATCCAGCTTTGCCCCATATGGGGCTAACCCAGGACTCTCTCTCTTTATGGGAAATCAAACTATGACAAACAAAACCCATGGGAAACTTAAAATGTGTTCCTCCCCACTCAGGAACTGGCAAATCACCAGGAGAGGCAGACTAAATAAATTCTATATTTGCATATTGCTGTCAGGAACTACGCAGAGTAAATAAAACAGACGTGACTTTCTTGAAAAATCCCATACTCTGTATATGAAAACCCACACAAGCACATATTTTAAAGTTGATGTCAGAAGAGATCCACAGGCCCCTCAGCATATCCTGTACACACTGCTTCTAGCAACCCAAAACTAGGCCGAGTAGGGTTGTCTGTGTACAAAGCCCAACAAGTCTCAGAGTTAGATTCTTGACTGTCTTTGATATTAACTAGCATGACTTTGGACAAGTCTCTCCACCTTTTCGGAGTAGAAGTTCTTCAAAACCCTTTCCAATTTTCAAATATTTAGTAAGGAAATAATCAGATTTTCAACAAGGGAGTGCATAGGCCTTACTAGGCTGCAGCGGTTGGGGGTGAGGAGGATGTATTAAAAGCCCTGTAAATGAACCAGAACATCAAAGCATATATGGTCTGGGTAACAATGGGAAAATGAAAACATAAAGGGCTTTAAAACTCTTCTGTGGCTCCTTTAAAACATGCCTACATTTATCTAACACCTAAATATATACTAAAGCTTCAAACGGCCTTTGTTATATAGAAAGGGAACAAAACGGACATTTGAGAGTCACGGGAATTTCCAAACCTCAGTTACCTAACGATTCCTTCAGCTGTTTCTCCACCTTTCATCAGAGCAATCAAAGGATGACAACACACCTTCCAAAGTTCCCAGAACCTCTTACAATAGTGCCACTAGCTGGGGACCAAGCATTCACAAATAAGTCTACGGGGGACATTTCATAGTCAAACCAAAAATAAAAAATAAAAAGTGACCAGTAGATTTTAAACAAAGGTGCCAAAACTATTCAATTGGAGTAGACATTTTTTCCAACAAATGATGCTTAGAAAACAGTGTCCATGTGTAAAAGAATGAAGCTAATCTGTAAGATGAAGCACAGTGGCTGAAGTTTTCAAACATATGTGAGGTCCTAAACTCAGGCCCAGAACCAGCAAACCCTACCTTATGGGAAAGTCATATAACCTTGGACTTGGCAGTACTTTCTTGATTATGACCCTAAGTACACAAGCAAAAGCATGAGAAGATTGTATTTATTTAAAATTTAAGACATTTATATACTGGCAAGAGAGAGAAATGACAACCTAAAGAGTGGCAGAAATCTAAGAAAATCATATATCTAATAAGAGTTTGTTGTCTAGGATGTTCAAGGGACTCTTACAACTATACCCAAAATAAATAAATACAAAATCCAAATAAGCATGTGAAAGGATGCTCAAATTATTAATTAGAAAATACAAATATCAAGGCTACACGGAGACACCCCTTCATGCCCATTAGTATGTATATGGTAGCAGCAATGGAGCAGAGGTCAAATACTAGCAGGGATAGAAAGAAATTATAATCTTCACACACTGTTGATGGAATGAGAAGTGCTGCCATGGAAAACAGTTTGTAATTTCCTCAAAAAGTGAAACATAGAATATATGATCAACAGTTCTATTTTTTATATTCAAAATAATTGAAACAGAGATTCAAACATATTGCTACATAGATGTTCACAATAGCCAGAAGGTGAGGACAACTGTGAGAAGATGGTGATAAACTAGCTACAGCATGGACAATAGATGAGAGATAAACTAGCTCCAGCATCGGCAAGTCCTGATGCTAAGGAGATTGCTAGTGGCAGGGCACGTGATCACCCGTGCACAAGGCTCAAGCAAACTAGCTGTGTGAAGAAAACTATTCACTCCTCCAAGCCTTGGTGAACTTTGGTTTATCAGGCTCTTTGTCAACTTGATGGGATTTAGAGCCCCGGCGACAGCATGTTTCTGGATGTGCGCCTGTGAACACGTCCCGGATGAGGTTAACAGGTGGAAGCCCCACTGTAAACGCGGGCAGCAGCGTTCCTAGGGCTGGCCCCGCGTGAATGAAAAAGAGAGATTCGGCTGAGCACCAAGCATCCTGTTACTGCTTTCTACTTCCCGACTGCACACACAATGGAACAAGCTGCAGCACGCTCCCCACCACAGTGGACTGTTCTCTCTAAGTCCAAGACAAAAGTAACCTGACCTGCCTTCCTTAAGCTGCATCTTTCCAGGTAGTATGTCACAACAATAAGACAAATAACTAGTATGATATTAATGTTAAAAGAAGGAGCTTATCAATGTCAAAGGTCTCATATAATCCTAACATTCTGGGTGAAGGAATTACTGTTAAATGTGAGACATATGACCTAAAGTTGATGTCCTAAAGTTTTCTTGAGCTCCTAGATCAACAGACCTAATTAGAAAAGCCGAGTCCTCAGGAGGCTGAAGCAATGGTTCGATAGTTATAAGTACCTGCTGCTGTTGCAGAGGATCCAAGTTTGGTTCCCAGCACTCACATCAGATAGCTTACAACTGCCTGTACGTCCAGATCAGATGACATGTGCCCCTTTCTGTCCTCCAACAGCACCAGCAATCATGTGCACATACCCCATCATAGACACACAAAAGTACAAATAATTTAAAATTTAAAAAAAGGCTGGGCGTGTTGATGCACGCCATTAATCCTAGCAGAAGCAGGTGTGTTTATCTAAGTTCAAGGGCAGCCTGGTCTGCATAGCAAGTTCCAGGACTACATAATAGAGAGACCCTATCTCAAAACCCAAAGTGAAAAAAAATAAATAAATTTAAATTAAACAAATCACTTTAAAAAGGAAATCAATCCTGAGAATGCTTACTTTTAGCAATCATTCAAAATGAGACTTCGGTCTGATATAAGTGGAAAAGGCTAAAAGTAATTACTGAAAGAAACAAAAGCAATCACAGTTAGGTTATCCCTAAAGAAGCCCCTTGCTTATAAATATTCTGTTCCAAGAAAGAAATTGTGAAGAAATTAATTTTAAATAGGATTGAAGGGTAGAACAGTTTACAAGGTTAATTTTGGAATAATAAGGACATGGGGTCACATGGGGATGGCTCCAAGCCATAGAGTTCCCAACCGGAACTGACAGCAGCCTCATCTCCACTCCTGCCTTCTCACTAATGGCTAGAGAAGCATTGCGTGCTATTTCCAGGAAGAGCCAAGGAGATCATCCGGAGCCCTGTTTCCTTGTTTCCTTCAAAGCCTCAAGAGCTGTTTCCCCAAAATCACATTCGTTGGGCCAAGATCACCACCCAATTTTCAAATTGTCTGTGGGCCTGTGGATTTTACTTCTATAGTTTGCGTCCTTGCTCTTGTTCTCACTGTGTAATATTTGGCTATAAAAGATAATCGCCTGTAGGGGGTTCTAGTCTAGCCTGATGATCACATTACAGAAAGGCCCACAGAGAAAGACCCATGCAGGTGTCTAAGCAAAGAGAGGAAATCTAGATTTTTCCACTCAGCCATTGGCAAATTCCATTCTCCTTCAGCTAAATTTAATTGAAATATTTTGTTTGGGAAGAAGAAAAACCTATTTGTTGTTTTTCATGACATAACTAACTACATAGGATATCTCAGCATATACATACATTTTGTAATTAATATGCTATCTTTGTAATTAGTAATACAGAGTAAGTATGTTCACAAAGTAAATGAACAGCCAATGGGCAAAAGTCATTTGCTTTCCCATAACAGCAATAAATATCTGGAAAACCATACATGCAGATAGATAGATAGGTCAATACATACATGTATACATACATATGTACATATATACATTATTATGAACATAGATAAATAAAAAATTTGAATATAGGAAATTCAACAAGGCCACTTTACTTGCATAGGGAATGACTGGTGCTTAGATTTATTAACTGTGATATTTTACATCCAAACATCTACAAACTCTGTTTGTAGAGTTAAAACTACATACGCTCTTATTGACCTAATATCAATAAAGAGAGACTAGATAACATGTGTATGACTTGTCAGACAAAGTAAGTTCCATTGTGAGCAGGAAGTGGCATGTTCTCAAGACTAACTTTTGGTGCTGCCTGACAGCTACACTCACCATCCGCTGTGATGCTTATTGTGCACTTAGGAAATGCAGCAAAAACCTAGACGTTGAAGAGCACTTACTAAATAGTTTTTGAGGAAATAAAAGGTTGGCAGAGCCTACTTGCCAGTTTTGGTTTGAAGAAGTCCAAGAAATAAGAGAGTTTAGAGAGAAAGGGGGTAAAAAGAAGAAAGGAAAAGGAGAGAGAAAGAAGGGAAGGAAGCCAATAGCCAGGCACATCACATTGGAAGTATTTGAACGCCAGCTGGGAACTGACCAAGAACAGAGGAAGTATACAGTTTGGAAGTTGGCTGGAAATTTCCATGAAAAAACATTTTTCTTTTATTCACTCACCTAATAAATATGTTTCGACTGCCTACCGTGTGTGTTTAGCACTCTACTAACCCTAGAAGGAAATAATCACATTAAAAGTCAGTCCCAGGTCACCAAAAGCTTATAATCTTGTTGGAGAGAGAACACAAGATTAAACAAGCGTTCAGGGAATGCTTACCACATGCTTGGCCCTGTGCTAGACAGTTCAGATACAGAAACGGATGAGGCTGTCCCTGCTTTCATAAAATTAATGCTTCAGATCAAATTAACCAAAATAAATATGAGTGCTATAAATAAAAGCCACATAGTAATTTTTAATTCTCTACGAGATATTTTTCAGTTTTCATTCAACTTTTTGATCCTCCTCCAAGTCCTTCCAGATCCTCCCCACCTCCACAAGTTGATATTTCTATCTACCTACAGATGGTGGGGGAGAGAGGAAGATAGAGAACTAAAGAAGACAAAGTAATGAAACCATAATCAGAAAAAAAAAAAGCACACAAAGAGTCACAGAGCCCATTTCTGTTCATCAGCTCACAACTCCCGAGCCTGAGGCCTGCCTGGATGTTCATTGGTAGATCCAAAACACTGATTTTTCCCTCTCCCACTAGGTATCAATTGCAAATAGCTTCTTGGTTAGGGATGGAACTTTTTCCCACTTCCACTTCTCCATAGCATCCATGTTAAAAATAATAACTAATTTTAGTAATAATGCTTTATTGACCCAAATACAGGCAAAGTATTGTTTCAACATGTAATTGATCCAAAAATAAAAATATTTTATGTTCTCCATTCTTTTTTCTTATAAGCCTGAAATCCAATGTGGTTGCACATCCCAGTTTACACAGCCACATTAGCCTATCTTGTTGGTCAGAACAAATTTAGAGCCAGACTTTTTAAACTTCTACTTTGGGTTTGCTTGTTCTTTGACACTAGCCAAGGCTGATCTAGGAATCACTCTGAAACCCTGGCCAGCCTCCCACGTAAGGTTACCCTCCTATATCACAGCTTTCCAAATGTTTCAAGTACACACACAAAACACCACACTCAGCCCAAACTTCTTTTGATAAGACTAAACGTTATTACACATTTCTAAGGTTTCTTAGACATGTTTTTCTTCTCCTGGTAGCCTTCAATCTTTGTTCAAGAATATCCCACTTCTCCCTTTCTATGGTCCAACCCAAATCTTTAATTTACTAACTAGATATTGTATGCTTTTCCAAGGTTCATGTGACCTTATTTTCCTATGCTATCTGATACGATGCTACACACACACACCCCACCACTACCATTCACATATTCTGTATGTATTTAAGAGCATGTACATATATACCATACATGCACATGCATGCATAAATATGATTAATTAAAGTGGAAATTTTGAAGCACCTAAAACTGAGTTATTTAAAGTCATGAAGATAAACAATAGAACCAGGATAAGAGCACAGATTCTAGATTATCTGTGTTCTTAACTACCACACTATATGACCTCTCAGCAGAACAGAATAATGGTACTATTTATCTATACAATAAGTTATTAAGTAAATATTAAATTATATATATGGATACTACACTAAAACTGAAAATATTTATTATAAAGACCTGAAAGAAACTTCATCACCTCAAAGAAGATCTGTCTTCATCTATAAACAGGGATATAAATTAACTCTATGGTTAACCTGAAGATAAACAAGATGGTTTGGGTAAAAAATAATTTGGAAAGCAACTTGATACAATTTCCCAATTTTGGGGCACTGACCAAAATAGCATTTATGTTATCACCTTAAACAACACTGCCTCTAAAAAGTGCTCCCTGCCTCTCCAAATCCAGCCTCTTTCACCTTTGCAGCCCCCTAAACTTGACACACTTCTCATAGCGCAGTAGTCTATTTAGTTACTTTCGGTTGGAAGTACAGCTTCAAAAGCTTGTTTACAGTGTCTTCCAAAAGACTTTTTTTCTAAAAGTATAGCCCTCCAAACACTTGCATCCCTCTGTAGAATTAAGTAATGTGAAAGAGACAAACAGCACTTCCAACCAAAGCTGAATACAGGGAACACAATATTTAAAGCCATCAGAAAGCTGCAAACACAGTAAGGAATATAAGGCAAATAAAAAAAATTTTCAGAGAACAGAGGTATTTTTAAGAGCGTTTGCAATTTCTGAACACAGGCTAGTTGCTGAGACCTAGATTTGGAATTAGAGAAATGAACAAAACTTTTTAAGAATTACCTAGCAGGAATGGCAAAAATGGAGATATACCAAGCCTCAAATACAAATTTTTCCACAAAGTATTCACCGAAATCTGAAATCAAAATTTACAAAAATAAAATAGAAGTTTCTAGAACCTACTGACACTTAGGACACAAGCTCTTGGTGAGATCAAGACGTCTGAGTAAGATCAAGAAGAAAAGAGCCCTAGAGATAGTAGTACCATCTACTGCATTGTTCTTCATGGCATTTGCCACCACTGGAACCTTGAGGCGAAGAATCCAGACTTAACCAAGAGGAAAATAAAGAAGCCAGTAGAGTTTTGTCAGCTGTATAATCAGAAAGTTGAATGAGCCCCTAGCCCACAGCCGTTTCCTCCTCAAGACACCTATGGAAAGACGAGCAAAGCGCAGCCTGCCTGCAGTTCCAGATTCTCTTAGAGTTTATAGGCTGGAAAAATCTTTTGACCCAAGAGATTCAAACCACACAGCAGATCCCATCTCAATATATTTTTAAATAGTGATAGAGTATTAAATGTTATTTATACCCAACATCGCTCACAGACCACCAAAATTCTAATGTTAAAAATTCCATGGGGAGGAATTAACACTAGCGGGTAGGGAGGGAGAGGCAGGGGCAGGCAGATCTCGGTAAGTTCGAGACCAGCCTAACCTACAAAGCTAAGCCAGGACAGCCAAGGGTACACAGAGAAAGCCCGTATCAAAAACAAAAAAAAAACAAAACAAAACAAAACAAAATAAACAAACAAAAGAATTTCCGGTTTAGGAACAACAAGATGGTAAAGGCATCTTGCCAACAAACTCTGGTGGCCTGAAATCCGCACACACGACCCACATGGTGGAAGAAAAGTATTGAACCCTTCAGGTTGTTCTGTGACCTCCAGAGCACAGTGTGGCACCTACACACACGAGCACATAATAGATTAAAATACATATTTCAAAAAAGAAAGAAAGGAAGAAAGAAAAGAAAAAAGAATCCCAGAAGTGAAGGAACAAACAAGCAGCCAGCGGAAGGATAATTTGAAGAGCCAGAAAGAAAGGACGGATGGAAGGACTGAAATGGTGAAGGCGAGCAAAAAACGAAATTAATGTCTGGTCTTCGGCTAAGGAAAAGGCTTGAACTGTAGCTATTTCTGTGGGGACTTTATAGTGACAGTTTGTAACCAGGGTCTTGGGTTAGGTCCCACTGTGTCCTCGTTCCTTAAAAGGGTCACCTGGCTGCAGCAGCAACTGCGGGTCCTCAAAGAGGGCGGTACTCACCTACCTTCTAGGACGTCACCTCTGTCACTGAAGGCCCAACTCCTCTCTAGGCAACCGAGGCACATCCCAACTGCTAGAAAAGGAAAATGACAGGGTCCGTGTCCTCTGTGCCCGAGGAGTCTTCCTCTCATGGACATGGAGTTTTCTCACTCCTTCGGGTGTTCCTTTTCTCTTCAGAGGGCCCCAGCCATGACGCGCCCAGCATGGCAGCCGACACAGAACCATGCTGGTCCCCCTCTCCCCCTTCAGCGCCCGAACGAACGTGGCAGGCCTGCTCTCCTCAGGAGCTTCGGTCACCTGACCCATTCCTCCCTTAGCTTCGTTGGCCTTCGAGCCTGCCAGCTCTAGTCATGGAAAGGTCAGGGCAAAGGCCAGAAGCGCGGTTCCAGAAGCGCGGTTCCAGAAGCACGCCTCGAAGACTGACCTGAGAGGAAACTCCCAACTTGCCCTGCGGCTCCTCCGGAAGATGAATGTCCCGGATGTAGAGAGGTTCCGCCAGGTGCTGGCTGAGCCCGCGCTGCCTTCCGGGCCTCCAGCAGAGCAGTGTGCCTCTGCCCTCAGACCTCACTGCCCCAACCTCAGCCAAAATACTGGCCCCCAGCAAAGGGCCACGGGGGAGGGGGGGGCCCGGGGGGGCGGGGGGCGGGGGAACGTCAAGAGCAAAGCAGCCCCAGATTCACCCTGGTCTGGGTCCCCGCCTCCTTTCTCTGGATAGGATGAAGTCTAGTGAAGCTATGCCCAGGCTTCACAGGAAAGCCAAACAAGAAGATACTAGATTCCCTTCTCCGCCCTCAATTTCAATTCGCCAAGACTCCCTAGAGTACAAAACCTTAGTCAGAAGTTTTAAGTCTGTTTGTTCATACAACACACAGCTCAGCACCTAGGGCTGAAGAAACGACGATGGGGTCCGTGAAGGGCCGGGATCCAAGGCCGTATCAGGAAAGTAGGGAAATAAACTGGCGTTTTTAACTCAGACCTGCCCTAGCGATAATGAGGTTATATCTGTGTTAACCTATGTACATTGAAAATACTGTAGACCGAAATTATTTAATACACTTAATCGGTGGAACATCAGTTGAGCAACATAGTGGACGTGAACAAGCATCATGAAGAGAATCATGCTGTTGCCGCTAGCAAGAAATCCAGATCATTCAGGAGTCATTCATTCCTGAAGTGCATCTTGAAGGGGACACCGCAGAGCCTTTGGTGGCCTTCTCTCAGTTGCACATATGTCCCAGATATCTTCCCCAGGACAAAGTTTCAGGAGAGCCAGGATGTGGTTTGGATGAGATGTCCGCCATTAGTGTCAGGCTTTTGAATACTTGGCCCCCAGTTGGTGGCGCTTTTTGGGTAGGTTTGAGAGGTGCGATCTTGCTGGAGGAAGCATGTCACCAGGGGAAGGCGTAAGGTATCAAAGCCATGCACCATTCCCAATCGCCTCTGTTTGATTTGTGCTTGTGGTTCAAGATGTGAGCCTTCAGCTTCCTGCCCCTGCTGGCGTATTGTTACTCCATTACCATAGACTAACTTTCAGGGACCATAAACCCAAATTTATAAGTTGCATTGGCTGTGGGTTAGGGGGTTTGTTTTGGTTGGTTTTTGTTGTTGTTGTTATTGTTATTGTTGTTGTTGTTGTTGGGTTTTTGTTTGTTTGTTTTGTTTTGTTTTGTTTTTGGTGGTGGTGGTGAGAGGTTTGTTTGTTTGTTTGTGGGTTTTGGGGAGTTGATTTTTTTTTGTTTGTTTCGGTTTGGTTTTTGGCAGGAATGGGGGGGTGTGGTGTTGGGATTTTTAAAAAAAATTTTAACTATTGTTATTTTGGGTTTTGGGTTTTGGTTTTTCAAGACAAGATTGCTTTGTGTAGCCTTGGCTGTCCCGGACTCTGCTTTGCAGATCAGGCCGGCCTCAAACTCAGGCTGTGGTGTTTTATCATAGCAATAGAAAAGTACCTAATACACAGAGTGAGACAATGAGTCTATTGTTTAAGCAAAAATACAAGTGGCAGTTGAAGAGAGTCAAGTTGACATGTAGTGGATGGAAGAGGAAAGCACTGAAATGCCTCAGTTGCTTACATATGTGATTTGGGGGCTTTGAAGATACCTAATCTGCCACTGATTTTTGTATCTTATAAAGTATTGCTGGTAGCTTCCTTTTTTTATATCAACAGAATCCTCTTCTTGGTGAGGAAATGTTTAAGGCTTACAGCTGCAGACAGGAGGGCTAGTGGAAATAAAACTGCTCAGAGAGATCTTTGCATATACATTGATTACATGGAGGCTTATGACATAGTTCATATGGACTTAAGACATAGTTCAGTATCTACATTAAGTCTTGTTTAAGATGTTTCTTTTGCAGATGGTCTGCCTAGTTATGTCAAAAGTCCTACGTGTCTGCAAAAAAAAAAAAAAAGAAAGAAAGAAAAAGCAAGAAAATCAGAACCTTTTTAGGTCCCCTCCATTTTCTAGATAACTGTCCTGCCTCGATGCCATATATCGTTAGTCCATAAAAATTAAAATTCAAAGTGTACTGGCCAAACATAATGTCTGTACTCCTTCCTCTAGTCCCATCACTTGGCAAATTGAGGGAGGAGGGTAATAAGTTCAAGACCAGCATTAGAAACATAGCAAGACCCTTCTCAAAAAGAAAAATCAGCCAAGTGAAGATGTGTAGCGCTTTTCACCACTATAAAGTCAAAACACCATAAACTGAACCGTCGTAGGTTAGGAGCATCTATACAATGAGTGGTAGACGCCAGGAGATGAAGGAACTGTTGTAACAGAAGGCACGGGACTTCGACTTCAACGTGAGCGAAATCACCAAAAGCAACTTGAAGAAGCCTCTAAGATGAAATCTGAAGAATACTACTAAAGTGTTTTCTTTTTTTTAATTTTGAAAAATTGCGTTTCTAACATGAGTTTATGGATAAGGACAAGAAACAAATTGCCATGTATAGAGAAGAGAGTGAGCTTACCTACCACCCCTTCAAGACAGATGGGGTGCAGTCCTAAAAGGAAAAGCAAAGAGAATAAAGTCCTAGAAACTTGTCACTTGTTAATATCCAAGTTTAAAGAGGTGATTTTTAAGCAAAATGGTAGCCAATGAGGGGGAAATCCAGGCATAGGCAGCAATATATGGGAAAACCGGAAGACAAGAGAACATTTAACTCATAGAAGAAACTAGAAAAAGTGCTCAAGATGGCTGAGTCCTCAGGCAATGAAGGCAAAGGAATTAAGATTATTGATACATGCCTTTAATGCCAGCACTGGGGAAGCAGAGGCAGGCAGAGCTCTAGGATTTGGAGGCCAGCCTGGTCTACAGAGCTAGTTCTAGGACAGCCAGAACTACACAGAGAAACCCTATCTCAGGGAAAGGAGAGAAAAAAGGATTCTTGGCTCTGGGGCTAGAGCTCAGTGGATAAGAGAATTGCTGCACTTACAGAGGATCGGGGCTCGGTCCCCAGCACATACACAGAGGAGCACATACATAGTGGCTTTATAACTCCAGCTCCAGGGGATCTGACTTCCCCTCCACGGGGCACTGCACCCATGTGACACACATACATGCATGCAGGCAAAACATTCATACACATAAAATAAACATGCTTTTAAAAAAACAATATTGGCTCTAGATGGAGCTTATTCTCAGATCCAGCCTCAGCTCTGCCACTTACTGGGAAATGGAAGGGAAGCAAAAGGCAGAGAAAGCAACTTGTGAAGACCTCTGATTGGTCCTGGTAAGTGCTTGACATTTCATTTCATGAGCATTAAAAGGCCATAGAAAGGACCAAAACGGGACAGTATGTCTATATTTTATAAATATGGCTCTGGGAATTATATAAAAAAAATGATGGAGCACGGAAACAAAAAAAGGACTAGATACAGTGAAATTAAATTTGAATAAACCAAGGCCACTATTAGTAAACTAACAATATTCCTTATAAACATGTTTTCATTCCTGCTAATCAAAAGGAAAATGAATAATAGTGGTTTGTTCAAATAATTTCAATATAAAATCCATGCTGCCATGCCTTTCTTGCTGAAATCCTTCCAGTTTTGACAGGGTATTTACAAACTTGTTCTGTATACCAGCAGGGAGCATGCAAACCAAGGTGCCATTCCTGGTGCCTCCTTCAGCAGAATATACCTTTCTGGTTTTACAACATAGGGTTGTCCTCACCTCCCATTGCCTTGCCTCCAAGACAATAGATACAGGGTCACTTAAATTTTCAATAAAATGAAAAAACCTTGGAAAGACTAAGGGCGTGGCTCCATGGCAGCTCGCATATGCATCGTACTCAAGATTTGGGTTCAGGTCCCAGAAGTTTTTTTTTTTAAGGCTCAATTTTGGAAACACTGTAGCCTGTTTTTCCTAGTTAAGCAAGTATTTCTCAATTCTCACTCCAAAATAGTTATAGGGTCGTTCAAGGTACATGCTACCAATCCTTTTACGCCATCCCAACTCTGCACTTCCTAATAAACCAGGAAATACAACTCTTGTTTTAAATGCCTCTCCCAACACTGTATCCCACAAAGCACATCTCTTATTCCTTCATCTATTCTATATCTGTTTTGGTCCCCATTGCTCTTTCCTCCACTGTATTCTACCTAAATTTTCTCATTTTTCACAATGGGAGTGACTGATAAATTCTCAAGAATGGAGAAGAATTTTTCCCAAATTCTTCTCTGGGATAAAAAAAATTAACATATAACTATACAAGCAATTGAGTTTCAGACCCCGGGCAACTCATACTGTTAAGACTTAATCCTAGCTCTACCTCCTATTTCCTATATATCACAGGCTAGTTATGACGAGGCTAACGATAGTGCTACTGCATAGGATTTCTGTGAGCAATAACCGGGTTGACTCATAAGAAGCAGTGGATAAAGTCATGAATATTGTTAAGAATACAATATTAACTAACACCACATGCTAAGCTCTGGAATCAAGACTGGATGATATATAGAAAAAGTCTTTTCTCTCCTGCGTTTATATTCTACTAGAGAAAGGGCAATAAAGAAATAAAAAATGAAAATTACACAATGTGATGATACTATAAACAGGATAGTGGAGTAGGAATGGAGACTGGAAAGAAAATGCTCACTGGAGGAAGGAAAATATGAGGAAGGAATCCACAATGCAAGAAGCAAGGAGCTTGAAGGGTTCTAGAAACAGTAAGAAGGCACGTACGGCTAAAGACTGGAGAGTTTAGGAGTGGTAGACGCTAAAGTCAAGATTCAGGAAAAAGCTACATGCAGCAGACCCCTCTGGAGCCCTGGTACACAGATGAATTTAGTTTTAATGCTGTAGGAGGCTATTGAAATTTTTAAACGGATAAATAATATTAATATTATCAAGTCTATGTTTTAAGAAACTTTCTAGATGATTGTTCAAAGCATAGCCAAAAGACAATGTGCCTGGGAATGTTGAGGTCCCTAAAAGGTCATCTCCAAAGTTCCTCCCTGTTTCAACAACCCGTGATTCAATGCTAAATTTAAAATGAAGAGACTTCAGTTTTCATCCCTCACGCTAAATGCAGAGCTATATGCCTTTATCCCTCTGCACCATTAGGCTTGAGTGGGTGAGTCATGTCTAATAAATGCTTTTAGTTGTTCCTGTTTCTTGCCTCCAAATTCCCACATGCTAATCAACAATTTTCTCTTAATGAAGTGTCCAAAACTAAAAACAGCATCCCAGGTGCTATCTGTCACCACAGGCAGGCAGACCGAGCCATTGTTTTCCCTGCTTTACGACAAGGGGCCACTGTCATATTTTCCTCACAATATTATGCAGCAATCATGTATGGGATTTGCTGTTCAGCATCACCCTCGGGTCTCTACAACCATTACTATTTTGCAGGTGTTGCCCTCCCTGTAAATTTTTTTTTCTGTCCAATTACTTTTCCCCAAGTACCTGTACTTGACTTTTTTCCAAGCTGAGCATCATTCTCTTTGCCATGCTGCTAATGTTTCCTTTCTTTCCTTCTTTCGGCTTGTCCTAGGTTCTGCAGCACGTCTTCTTCTCAAGTCATCTGAGAATTCCATTAACATATTTGTGAACAGGATGTAGCTAGAAAAGAATTGTTAAGGGATCTTCCTTCTATTTACTTATTAGTTGGGTACCATTTCTAGAAATGTTGAGTAAAGAAGAAAGAATGAGAAAAAAGAGGAGGGAGGAGGGAAGGAAAAAAGAAAGAGGGAACATTAAAATTACAGAGACATTATATGTACAACCATGTAAAACTATATATGTAAATGAACAAAAATACAGTGGACAGTACAATTGTAACATAGTAAAAAATATTATGTGTAATGGATAAATCTTGATCAGACAAATATTTACTCACTCTGTAGCTGAACTCGCCTCCATTACGAATGGAAATGGCAATGATACCTAAATCCAAAGATTTTTCTGAAAATTAAATGATTACTTTCTACCTAATGCATAGTAAGCCTTCTGTCAAAGTTGTCTGGTATTCCCACACTATATTTCTAACTTTACTTTTTATTTGTTATTTATTCCCTTATTTGTGTGTGTGTGTGTGTGTGTGTGTGTGTGTGTGTGTGTGTGTTTGTACATATGAGGTCAGAGGTCTCAGCTCTCCTTCCACCATGTTGGTTCCAGAGACTGAACTCAGGTCTTCAGACTTGACAGCAAGCACCCACACTGCTCAGTCATCCTGCCAGCCCTCTCTCTCTAACTTTTTAAAGATGTATTTATTTAGTATTATGTATACAGTGCTCTGCCTGCATGTACACCTGCAGTCCAGAAGAGGGCATCAGATCTCATTATAGATGGTTGTGAGCCACCATGTGGTTGCTGGGAATTGAACTCAGAACCTCTAGAAAATTGTAGGCCCTGCATCAGGAAAATACAGAACAAAGGGCACTAAGAGTCCATCTTAGCCCAGTCAGAAGAGCTATCATCAAGAAAAACAAGTGACAAATGATGGTGAGGGGACTTGGCAGGCGAGGGAGGGGGTATACATCTCTGATGGAAATCTGGGTATAGACCAAAGGAATCTAAGTCAGCATGTCACAGAAATGCCTGACGATCCCTGGGTTTGTGTCACTGTTCACACCAGCCAAGATATAGATCAGCCTAGATGACCGCTAGTTGATGAATGGGTAAATAAAATGTGGTATGTACACAATGAAGTATTAATTGCCCATAAAGAAAAAATAATTTTGTAATACATTGCATGTGACTGCAGATGCTTATATGAAACAAAGTAAACTAGACACAGAAAGATAAAGATCACACTTTTCTCATATGTGGAATCTAGATTTAAATATACATATACATGCATATGTGACATGAAAGAAGAAAGGAAACTATTTGGGAAGAGCCAGAAAGAGCCAGAAAGAAGGCTCAGCAAGAGCCAGAGAGGAAAGGAAAGGAGTATCCAGAGAGGTTAATGGGATGGTAAAATTTGAGCAATACGCAATAATATATATGTATGAGAATATAGAAATAAATTCATTATCTGTATGCTGATTTTTAATTTTAAATTTATTTTTAATTTATTCACTTTACATCCTGATCATAGCCCCTCAGCTCATCTCCTCCCAGCCCCATCCTCCCTCCCTCTTCCCCCCATCCCCCTCCCCTAGTGCTCAGAAAGGGGGAGCCCTCCTCCCTACCAACTTGACCCCAGCCTATCAAGTCTCATCAGGACTGCCTGTACCCTCTTCTTCTGTGGCCTGACCAGGTCACCCTGACAGGGGGAAGTGATGGACCAGCAGGCAACAGAGTCCATAGCAGAGACAGCCCCTGCTCTGTATGCTGATTTTTTTTTTTAATCACAAAAAGGGGAACTGAAGAGATGGCTCAGTGGTTAAGAGCACGTACTCTCTAGCAAAGTACCGGAGTTCAGTTCCCAGTAGCTACCTCATAAACCCCTGTAGGTCCAGGTCCAGGGATCCAACATCCTTCTGCCTCCACAGGCACTTGTACTCAAATAAACAGTCTCCTGACACAGAAACACATATGTATACACACAATTAAAAATAAATTTAAATAAAAAAATACAATACATTTGTAGGCTTTGGGGGGTGCGGGCAAGATGGTTTAGCAGATGTAGGTGGTTGCCACCAAGTCTGACAACCTTAGTTTGATCTAAGGAACCTTCACACTGAAAGATGTCCTACAGGACACCATTTAAGCACCATGACATAAATAGTCACCCATATGTGAACACACAAAAATAAACAGATACAATTTCTATTTTAACTTCTAGGCTCAAAGCAGACTCAGTGACAATGTAATCCACAGAATTACCCAATCAACCCGTTTTCTCAATTGTTATGAAGGTTATAAGGATAATGTGCTTGGTGTAGAGCAATATCTGTTAACAGACTGGCATTAGGAATGTCATTAATACAGTGCCACAGTTGTAAATGTATTATAAAAAGAAACAGAAGACAAAAGACAATACTTTTCTTGTTCTCCAAATGTGTAAACTTCTGTTTTCACTACATCTAATTTTGACACATCACTGTCCAGACTCTTCTCTATAGATGGGTCTGACGATACAATCATTTCATGTACTTTACAGGTCTCCTTAATTCAGTAAGTACGCAGTTTCTATTCCTGCCTGTCTTCTTAACAGAATCTCAGTTTTAGTGTGGCAAGGATGGCATCAACATCGAGCCCAGGACCTGGCATTTTGCCAATTAATGGCATGAGCCAAAGCACTCTAGTAAGTATATTTTGAAAAAGCACATTTATGACATTGGAGGTAGATATTATTTCCTCCCTCTCTCTCCAAGAAGTGGGGGATTGTTATAAACTAGGAAGAGAGTGCACATTTGCTTTCTGAGGGCTATTTTTGTCAGCTCTTCCTTAGGACAATCACGCTAGCTGAACCTGTCCCCGGGAATCCTTGCAGTTAGAGCAGAGCTCCAGAAACCCGGTATTTTTCCAGGACCTCATGCTCAGCTAAAGGAAAAGTACTCAGGCGCTCTCGATTGTCTTCACCTGGGGCTGATTAGCCCTTAACTTGCTGACTCATGAAGGGGTGGAGATCTGAAAACTCATTTCACAGATGAGAAACTGGGCTTTGAACACTAATTGATTTTCTAAGCCCAACACTTGTTTATAGATCTGATGCAGTATAGATCGTTCTTCTTCCTGTCCTTTTCTCTTCCTTCGCATTATAAACTTACTCTTATGAGGGGCTGTACAGTAGCTTAGAAGAAGAACTCACACTTTATATGCCTGAGGCATTGGTGCGGTGTTTGAGAGAGGGGAGGAGGTGGATAAGTAAGATATAATATTATTATTATTGGGAGAAGTTCATCTTGATATGTTAAGTGGCAGAAGCAGAGTAGAATTTTGTGTGTAACTAGAAAATATAAAAAATGCAAGTGTGTGAGTTTTTATTATTTATATGTAGAATATGCCAAAAGATTACACACTTATCTCTGGTTGTTTTGAAGCTTATTTTATTCATGCTTTTCTGTGTTAGATGTTCTTATCACAAGTGTATGATCCTTTTTAATCAAAAACTTAGGGTTGAAATTCCTGGCCTAATACTTCTGGAAGAATTTATTTTTGCTTACTGCTCCATTCTTCAAGGTGGCAGGGCAGTCAGCATTAGCGTAGGGTTCCAAAAATGTCTAGTTAGCCATTTAATCTACCCTGTAAAATGGGTGCGATTACCTCTACTTCACAGGACTCTGGTGTACGTCTACAGCTTTATAAAAGCGCTGGGTGATACTCTGGTGATGATAAAGTCCTTGGCCTAATAGAGAGGCGTAAGAACCCTTATGATAAACCAGTGTCTTTGTGTTAGAAGTTTTTATTGAGGGGTGAAATTGCAGAGAGAGACGTGAGAGATTTCAGTAAGGATGTATAATTTTGGGACCACATAGAGAGAAAAGCTAGCCATCTCACACACACACACACACACACACACACACACACACACACACACACCCTGCTCCCTCTCAAATTCATGGCCTTTTTTCTTAATATTGTTGCATATATAAATACACCTTGCTGAGTTCATTTCATGTTGCTCATATGTATACGTGTTCAGAGCTAATGGATAGGGATGTGGATAATCTACAGGGGTTCATTGTCCTCTGGACGGCCGATGATTGTCTGTGCTCTTCACCTAAGGATGGGTAGGGCCTTGTGAGGTTTTCTCCATACACGTTAGCATGTCAGTTGGTGCTGGCATTTTCAGTTTTTGTTGAGGCAGCCATATACCTAAGATGGCATTGGCACAGCTACCCAGTCACATACAGTGGATACTAACTCAGCGGTAGGCATCCTGGTCCTCTGGTGCTTACAGGCCTTCCTTCCCCTCTTCCGTGATGCTGAGCCTTAGTTAGGTGTAGGGTTTGTATTGTAGATGGGCACCCAATGCATTTTGACCATTTAATATTACTTTTAAAACTACAAAAAAATGTATTAATAGTCCTAATAATAAAATGTGTTATCATGTGTTGAGCTCTTAGGCTGTACCAAGTCCTTATCAGTTGAAAAAAAAATGAGATTACAATTGGGTTATTTTATGACAGTCACATGATTAATGGGTAGTGGAGCCCAATAAGAAGGGGAAAGTGAGGGGCTGGAGAGATGGCTCAGCAGTTAAGAGCACTTACTGCTCTTGCAAAGGACAAGAGTCTAGTTCCCAGCACCCATGTGGAGCAGCTCATAACTGTCTGTGACTCCAGCAGCAAAAGGTGACACTTTCCATACACACACATACATACACACACACACACACACACACACACACACACACACACACACAAATAGAGCCATAGAGAATCTAAAACACACATGTAATCCAAGGGGGAAAATGAAAGAAAAAAAAATCAAACTCATGGGAGGAGAGTTGAACTGTGTTTATCAGTAGCTGCTGAGGAGGCTGGCCTAGAAAGGGGGATGCCGTTGAAAGGCTACAGAGTGACAGCTCCGCTGACCTGCAAGCTGATTGCAGCTGGTATACTGAACACCTCAAACCACTAAGAGATTTTAAATGTTTTCATTTCTACAAAGATATTTAAGGTGACAGGTGTCAATGACCTTATTAATGTGATCATTCCATATCCATACCTGTACCAATTATAAGTACCATAAATACGTATGACTTGTCAACTGAAAATAAGACCAGAGCTGTAGTAGACCAAGTAACTGCTCAGCACTCAAGAGGCCCTGAGTTTAATCACCAGTATTAAAATAAATAAAATAAAAATGAAACTTAAAAAAAAATGTAACTTCAAAGTACAGGTTGGGGGGATGTGGTAAGTGGGGATCCACGGCCTTACTGCATGTTAGCTAAGCAAGCTAGTTACATGCCCAGTTAAAAATGGAAATACGTTTTACTCCGATGGGTACATGAATAAGCATCTATCTATTTACAACATTTGGGAAGGTAGATGTGCACATACATAACCCTGGAATCAGGAGTTCAAGGTCATCCTCGGCAATTTGGTGAGTTTGGCTTGTGCTACCTGAGACCCAGTCTCAAAACACGATGAAACTTATGCAGCAGTATAACAGAAAAAAAGTGAATTTTGCTACATACACTTGAGAAATGAGGCATAAAAATAAGAAATACTAGCAGATGGTGGAGACAAATAACATGAGCGATTCAGTGGAAAAATCTCCCAGATCTTGTTTGGGAAAGAGTAAGATGTGTATTTTTACTATGGTGATGGTGATTATATAAATTTAGATATGACAAAATGATAGGAGTTTTATACCAATATCAGTTTGCTGCTTTTGATGTAAACCGTGGAAGGAACTGAGCGAAAAGTAAAGGTACTCCTGTGTGTTGTTTTTTCACAACTTCTTGCTAATCTATACATCAAGAGACTAACCCTGTTGTTGCATTTCTTCTGGATCCTTCCCGTTTGAAAACTGGCATACAAGAGTGGTCTATTGCATCATCGTTCTGAACCTTACTATTTTTTTACTACTCTGGTGACTTTTCCGCATTATATATACATTGGATCTTGCACAATCTTTTCCTGGATGCACAGTACTCTATTCCATAATGGTCCCATAATGCATTTCAATTTATTGATGAAAATTGGTATCTTAACAAGAAACTGAATTTAAATGATTTGAAATTTTTTACAATATGAAAGGTTAGCCAGAACTGAGGCCAAATTTTTTCACAGACTCAGGATCAAGCACTGGGATATCTTTTAATTAGAAGTAAGAGGACAAGGAGAAAAGCGCTGGGAAATTTCCAGGGTTAAATAGAAAGCAGTGGGCCTGCAATTCGGAATTACTGCCCGGTAGGAGTTCTTCATTGGGCAGGGAGTGGAATAGCTAGAGACTGAAGGGAAAGGAGGGATCGATGTAGGAGGCCACGCTCCATAACAAGCCTCCCCAGGGCTGAGGCTCATATAAGCTTAAGTGTGTCCAGCCTTGACACTGTGACCGTGACCGTGCGTGGCCATCTCCAGTCTCCCGCAGGGGACCCCTCCCACCCAGGCGGGTTCCTATCACCACCAGTATCACCACCCCCACCCCCGCCTCCAGCCCACGCGCGCAAGGGGAGCACACGTGGTGACCTGCCTGGGGCCGGATTCCCGGCTCCAGCTCCTCCTCCCTCCAGCTCGCGCTCTGCTTGCTGCAGTATCACGTGCAACCGCGCCGGGTGCAGGATGGCGGCGGCGGCCGCGGCGGCAGCAGCGCTGGGTGTCAGGCTCCGGGACTGCTGCAGCCGGGGTGCCGTGCTCCTGCTCTTCTTCTCCCTGTCACCAAGGCCCCCGGCCGCCGCTGCCTGGCTGCTGGGTCTTCGGCCTGAGGACACTGCTGGAGGCCGCGTATCCCTGGAGGGGGGCACCCTGCGTGCGGCCGAAGGCACCAGCTTCCTCCTGCGGGTCTACTTTCAGCCCGGGCCGGCGGCCCCCGCCGCGCCTGTGCCCGCACCCTCCCTGGCCCCGGGGGAGAACGGCACGGGCGACTGGGCCCCGCGGCTCGTGTTCATCGAGGAGCCCCCTGGCGCGAGCGGCGTGGCGCCCAGCGCCGTCCCCACGCGTCCCCCGGGACCGCAGCGCTGCCGCGAGCAGAGCGACTGGGCGTCGGACGTGGAGGTCTTGGGGCCCCTGCGGCCCGGGGGCGTGGCGGGCTCGGCCCTGGTCCAGGTGCGGGTGCGGGAGCTGCGTAAGGGCGAGGCGGAGCGCGGCGGCGCGGGCGGCGGCGGGAAGCTCTTTTCGCTGTGCGCCTGGGACGGGCGCGCTTGGCACCACCACGGCGCGGCCGGCGGCTTCCTGCTGCGCGTCCGCCCGCGGCTCTACGGCCCGGGTGGGGACCTGCTGCCGCCCGCGTGGCTGCGAGCGCTTGGGGCGCTCCTGCTGCTGGCCCTGTCCGCCCTGTTCAGCGGCCTGCGCCTGAGTCTGCTCTCGCTGGACCCGGTGGAGTTACGGGTGCTGCGGAACAGTGGCTCGGCCGCCGAGCAGGAGCAGGCGCGCCGCGTGCAGGCCGTGCGCGGCAGGGGGACCCATCTGCTCTGCACCCTGCTCCTGGGCCAAGCCGGCGCCAATGCCGCGCTGGCGGGCTGGCTGTACGCCTCTCTGCCGCCGGGCGTCGGGGGCCCAGGGGAGGACTACGGCGAGGCGGGGGTTCACTTCCCGTGGCTGCCGGCGCTTGTGTGCACCGGCGCGGTGTTCCTGGGAGCCGAGATCTGTCCCTACTCTGTGTGTTCGCGGCACGGGTTGGCCATCGCCTCGCACAGTGTGTGCTTGACCCGACTTCTCATGGCGGCCGCCTTCCCGGTGTGCTACCCGCTGGGCCGCCTCCTGGACTGGGCTTTGCGCCAGGAGATCAGCACCTTCTACACGAGGGAGAAACTGCTGGAGACGCTGAGGGCCGCAGACCCTTACAGTGACCTGGTGAAGGAAGAACTCAACATCATCCAGGGCGCCCTGGAGCTGCGCACAAAGGTGGTAGAGGAGGTGCTGACCCCCCTCGGTGACTGCTTCATGCTGCGCTCTGACGCCGTACTTGACTTCGCCACTGTATCCGAGATCCTTCGCAGTGGCTACACTCGAATCCCGGTGTATGAGGGCGACCAGAGGCACAACATTGTGGACATTCTGTTCGTCAAAGACTTGGCCTTTGTGGACCCGGACGACTGTACCCCGCTGCTCACAGTCACCCGCTTCTACAACAGGCCACTTCATTGCGTCTTCAATGATACCCGGCTGGACACGGTGCTGGAGGAGTTTAAGAAGGGTGAGCAGGTCTTTATCCTTCCCCAGCTCCTATTCCCTTTCAAAGATAACTGTCCTTTCATAAACATGGGATGCTTCTGGTACCCAAAGCAGTACCTCCGATCTACCGAGCTAAAACTCCAGGAAAGCCTGCTATTGGCTCCCTGATGCTTCTTTCTGCACCTTGCTGGCAGCCGCCTGAGCCCCAGGCCTCTTCCACTATACTTGGCTCACCAGCTAAGCCGTATTTCTGATTCATTCTCTCCCACCTGTAATTCTTTCTGGGATCTACCAGGTGCCGGGTATTGTGAGACTGAGCCTAGGAGAGAGGCTTGGGAGCTTATTGCATACCTCACCACCCTCTGCAGGGTTCCCTCTACAGAGTCCCATAGCCCTTCCCTCACACTCCTGGAGCTGGAAGCTCACCATTTCCAAACAGAATTAACTCCATTGCTGGACAGCTCCAGCTGCTGACAGTGTCTTCCACACAAGGAGCAGAAACGGAAGTCTCCAGAGCTTCCTAGTTCTGCCCCTTTTGAGTGAAGTAGAATCTACACCAGGCTCTTTAGGCATTCTTCGCCATGTTTAACTTAGTAGCAGCCATCATGTGACACACAAAATGGCCAGGTTAGGCATTCAAAGTTAGCCAAAGCCGGGGAGCGTTTGTCCTTCTAGGAGCTCTTGCTCCTCACAGTAGGGTAGGCGGGGGTTGAAGGAAACCCTTCTTCATAGTGACGAAAAACTTGCACCCAACTGAATGAGTGTCTCTCAACACCTCCTAACTCCACCCCTCCTAACTCCAAGCATGGTGCCACAGCAAGCTATATGACGGTTGACTTCGTGTATGGGGTTTCTCTTTGGATAGTGCCTTCTGGGCCTGCGTACGAATTCACTCAAGAAAAACCAACCTGCATACTTTAGAGTTAGCCAGCTCTCCTGGCCTTGTGTTTGTCCCGCCCCTTGTTTAGCGCATCTGTCCCAGAACTGCGCCTGGCTTTTGTTTTCAGTCAGAGCTACTTCCGGGGTCACCATGGAGACTGTTCAAGGCACAGTCTCGTGTTTCCCTGCCTTCCTTGCAGTTGGCTGAGCCTCGGGCCTCTTCCGCTCTGCTCGGCTCACTGGTTTCCCGCAGTCTGCATTCATTCTTTCCGACTCGGTAGGTTTTTTTTTTCCTGAGACTTACCAACGCTTAAGTTTCTGCTGAAAGCAACTCCAGTTAGTTTGAGAAAGTATCTCATTGCCCTGTAGTGCCAGAAAACATCTTTTAAAAATATTTTATTATTCTTTGGTTATTTTATATAATATATTATGATCATATTCACCCTCGTTCTTCCTCTTAACTCCACTCCACCTACCCACTCTCCCAACATCCTGTCTTCTTTCCCCCTACATCCACAAGGATATGGTCATCCTACTGATCCTTCCGGCCCCAGAAGCCATCCACTGTCTGTAGCCCCTCCGTTAAAGGTGGGGTCCCCTTCCTCTCCAGGCCTAGGTGTTGACTGGCTTGATCTTGGCCAGACAACCAGAACTGCTGTGAGTTTATGGATGCAGTGGTCCCGTCATATCCAGAAGACACTGGTCCACCCTAGTCCTCCCCACGCCCTGGCTTTTACAATGTGCCTGCCCCCTCTACTGTGATGGTCCATGAACCTTGGGTCAGGTGATGATATAGATGCCCCACTGAGCACTCCGCTAACACTTACTCTCTGTGCTTTGACCAGTTGTAAGTTTCTGCCTTAACCACCATCTACTGTACAAAGACGCTTCTCGGATAAGGTCTGAGAGCTATGCTGTTCTATGGGTAGAGATACAAATGTAGAGTTCCGTTTGAGACTAAAGCCATTCAGCAGAATAATTAGCGATAGGTTTTCTCTCCCCCACCAGGGCCTGTGAGCTCTCCAACTGTGGGTTCTTGACCAGATTTATAGTTCCAGGTCATGTTTCCTCCTGTGAGGCAGGCCTTAAATCCAATCAGAAAGCGGTGTGTTGTTCCCGTAACAGTCATGCCACTATTGCAGCCATGGTATATCTTGCCATAGGTCATTATTTTGGTTATAGGGTTCACAGCTGGGTAAGACGGTAAGACTATTGATGACTCTTCTCTCTCTCTCTCTCTCTCTCTCTCTCTCTCTCTCTCTCTCTCTCTCTCTCTCTCTCGCAACCTACACAGCACCTTGCAATACTATGAAAGTAACCTGCAAGGAAGCCTCCTAGTCAGTACCAACTTGATTCCATTCATAACTTGTGACCAAAATATGTGGTGTCCTCAGCAATAGGGTGTTACCATAAAATGTTAGTGGGAAACCAGAGCAAAGCCAATAGCCTGTAGAGTTTTGGGGGGGCTCTCAAGATTGCCTCTGAACAACCCCTGGGGGGGCGTGGAGCAGGGTGTCCCACTAGGTGTACTAGAATTTTTATTTGACAGTCTCTGGCCAAAAGACTTTTTAAATGAGAACTCCATGATTTTTTTTTTTTTATTCATCTTCTTAGTATCTCTTGACACACTGTTTTCAGGAACAGCGGAGGAAAGACTGCCTTCAGGAGGTTAACAGACAATGAGTATACAAGGTCAATGAGAGCAGTATTTAGAAGCAAATGTTGTGTTCCAGGAAGATGTTCAAAGTAGCCGGTATTGATTTAGAATGAGTTCACATGCAGAATTTCCAAATTTGGTCTGAAACAAGTTTGCTCACATTCTATTATTGGGTAGGTCACTAAAGAGAAGAAGGCCATGACAACACACATTAGGCCAATATGGATATTTCTGTGTCTTTTCAGCACCTCGGCACGTCCTCAGAATGCTATCCTTGAGCCCAAAGTATGAGTCTCACATGGGAACTTATTGCAATGCAGAATTTCATGCCCTGCTCTAAATCTCCTGAATGAAAATGTGCATTTTTTTTTAACCAGCCCTTGGGTGACTGCAGCTTACATTAGAGTTGGAAAGGAGTTAAACACCCTGAGAGAGCCCTTACTAACAGGTCTTGGTAGACCTACTTCCGGTAGGAGACAAGGGATCGTGAACAAGAGGGGTCGGTTATATCAAGCTCTAAGCCATGGAACCGTGGCCAATTTCTATGGCTTATGCTTGCACCACATGTTAAGAGAAGCAAGCCAAGTTAAACTGCTTTTCTTTATATTTAAAAGTAACGTTTAAGCTAGTCTTTAATAGCTCTTCCATTTCCCTTACTTCCTCAAATCTCAAGTAACCTAACCATCTAAACAAATCCCTTAGGAAGTGAAAGAGGGAAAATGATTATATTAATAGGAGCAACAGTTGCCATTAATTGAGTGACAATTCTGCCAGGCATCACGCCAAGCCCTCTTTATACTCAGAACAGCCCTCCTGAGTAGGTATTATTAACTCCATTTTGTAGATAAAACAACTGAAGTTTAGATTGGTAGCGTGACTTACTCAGCCTTCTGTGGGTGATAATGACTGAACTGTGATTGGACTAGGTCTGTAGATGCCCAAAGCCTGTTTGTCTGCTACACCGACTCCTGCTATCCTAACCTTGTCCCTCCAACCTGGAATTTCTGCTGCCTGGTGTGGTGGTAAAAACTGGACTTTTTTTTCCCTCTGACTTACTGCTCATGGCTTTTGTCTCTTTGGGTTAGGAATGTAGCTTTAATAATTGTAATAACTACTAACATGTATATTCTACTTTAGGGTTCTACCTGCCTTTTGTTATCTGAGCCTATGGACTGACCCTAGGGTCCCATATAATTATTTTTAGGTCACCACTATGCCTGTATAACCCAGATTCAAATGTGGATCACGTGACCCAAATTTTCTTGGTCTATGTAGCATACTATCCCTCTACTTACTGGTTGCAAGTATTTAGGAATAGGGAAACAGTATTTCTTCCCACAGGACTGTGTTCCTTGACGGCAGAGAATGACTTAGTTGCCTTCCTCTTATTGTCTTCCTCAGAAGCACAGAGACTACCATGTAATTATAAATACACATTGAGTAAGTGGTCATAAATAGATAAATTTCATATTTCTAAATTTGACGGAGGGCGAGCGCAAAATAATTGGGGTCGTCCACAGAACACTGCAAATGCCTCTTTTTCCTTCAGTAGAGAGAGCACAGTCCCTCCAGTGTGCCAAGATAGAAATGTCTCCTTGGTCACCCATCCGTACCACATTAATCTCTGACTTGGTGTGCTCCTTGGGAGCTGCCATGCCCAAATACTACAGACTGAGTGGCTAAACACCAGAAATTCCTCTTCCCGCTGTACTAGATAGTAGAAATCCCAGCTCAAGGTTCTGCCTAGCACAGTTCCTGGTACAGACGCTCTTTCCAGCCAGCATCTGGCTGCTTCTTCAGTTGTCCCCACACGACCTGTCCTGAGTGCGTGTGAAGAGAGAGCAAGAAAACTCTGGTCTCACCTTTGGAAAATACCAATTACCAATATTGCACCCAGACTCTTGAACCTACGTGATTTATCGCACTGTTTTCTTCCATGTGAATTATTCATTGATTTTTTTTTCAACACGTAAATACTTTGTACCCAGGGAGTAGCCACAGTAGAGAACACTGCCAATGTAGCTCCTTGTCTATATGGAAACTTCAGTCTAACAGAAGAAATGAACATTAAACAAATGAGGCTTATATTCAGAGTAGAAGTGCAGAGCCAGATGCTGTCTTGGTACTGGTCCTGACCAAATTACTTACCTATGCCTGTCTCACTAGCTGTACAGCTAAGATGACAGTAGTATTTATTCATAAGGTTGATGTGCACATTAAGACTATTGTATTGTGATGCTTACTTAGCATCTATCACAAGTGCTAAGTGCTAGCTGTGGTTAACTATTACTCATTTGTGACAGTGTCTCCTAAGAGGTTACGCTTTCTCAAATCATTGTTTCCCTATACTCTTGTCCTCTCTAGGGCCACTAAAATAATCTCCAGGTTTTAAATCCTCCACTTAAAAGCCTTTGGCAGCCTCCACCATCCAAAGGGCTAAGCAGAGATGGGGCTGTGGGTACCCTGTGACCTGCTGTCTGACTACCTTTACATCCTCAGCACTCCCCACTCCCTGCCACAGCTTCAGGTGCCCACAGCCTTGAACTCCACCGCGGCACACTGCTGTGTCTTATCTGTCCCCTTTCTGAAACTGTGTGAGAATATGATGGGATGGATACGCACGTCCCAACTACCCAGTAACAACTCCCTCTTTAATACTCAGCTCAGGGGCCACCTTTTCAGGAATTGTCTCTTGTAAACTTCAGTTGTATACAAACTTGTTCTATATGCCTATATGCGTGCGTGTGCACGTGTGTATGTGTACGTGTGCGTGTGTGCAGGTGAGAGGATAAATTTGGGCGTCATTCCTCAAGAACACTGTCCACCCTAATTTTGAGGACAGTAACTCTCACTGGGCTGGAGCATGCCCATTAAGCCAGGCTAGCTGACTGGTGAGCCCTGGGGATCCCACTTTGCCTCCCCAGCACTGGGATTACAAGTGTGGGCCACCATACTTAGCTTTCTGTGTGGACCTAGCTATTTCAGTAGGTCCTTGGGATAGAATTGAAGTTGTCGAGCTTACAAGGCAAGCATTTTACCAACTGAGCTACCTCCCAGGCTCATCGTATGTATTCTTAAATGCATGCTATTAACTCAGAATCTCCCTGTGTTGGCCTTCTGAGTTCTGGGATTACAGGCATTTACCACCATGTCTTGCTTAGGACATCGTAAATAGGTTTTTTTGAAAGGCTGAACGGATTAGCAAGGATGTAACAGATGAGTTCTGCAGAGCTCTAGTAAATGAATCTTTAATTGTCTTTAACCTAGTAGCTTTGGACTATTGTGCAGAGCATATTAAACTTTAAATAGCTGAGGAAAACTACTGCCTATATTGTTTTTCTGTCTCTTTAGAAACAGCTGTCCCAATTATTTTTAATATTCAAAATACTGTTCTAAGACAAAGTGATGCACACCTGCAGTCACTCTGAGTTAGAGACAGAAGAACCTCAAGTTCTAGGCTAGTCTAGACTACACAAACCAAGTGTAACAGAATAACTCCCAGAAGCCAAGAGCCTAACACCAAGAATAATATTTCTCTTTGCAAGCTAGAAAGCAGGCTAACTCATCTTTCCCCCATGACTTCCAATGACACTACAATTCATGAGTCATAGCTCCTATACATAAGCCATTAAGATAAAATGCTATAACAGAAATGTAAAGACACAATAGGAACATGGAGGACAGAGCAACTGATTAAGTGGCAAATTTTGCTTTCATATAAGTTGTACTGAAGCTTATAGGTTCCTATACTTTACATAGAAAATTAGATATAAAACAACAGAAAAAAGAAATATGAAAAACATCTTTAAAAATCTCATTATCATGAAATAACTTTGATGATTTATTATTTATTTATTTACATATATATATTTATTTATTTATTTATTATATACACAATGCTCTGCCTGCATGTATACCTGCAGGCCAGAAGAGGGCATCAGATTACATTATAGATGGTTGTGAGCCACCATGTGGTTGCTGGGAATTAAAATCAAGACCTCCAGAAGAGCAGTCAGTGCTCTTAACCTTTGAGCCATCTCTCCATCCCCCTGAAATAACTTTTTAAAAGATGTACTTTTTGGCAAATTTTTATTATATTTTTTACATATACATGTATATTATTACACATAAATACAATAAACTACATATAGCAAGAAGAACCATGAAACAATCAGATATTATATTAATGTTATATTCATAGTGTTTTTGGCTATTTGTATTTGGTAAACTTAAAGAAAATATCTTTCCTGTCTTGGTGAGTCTAAAATTCTGAGTGAAAAATCAATATCCATCATATCTCATCTCTATCAACTTAAAACATCTATCTAGACCTAAAAACATCTTAACCCCTAAACAGCTAAGCTTAATTGTAAAACTAAACTATCTGGTCTTCAGCCCCATCAGAGACTTGAGAAGGAATGAAATTTAATTACTTGAGTGGACCAGCAGTGCAGGTTTAGCAGCTTCCAAAAAAAATAAATAAATAACAGTTTTCTGCCTGAACAGTCACCCAAAACTCTGTAACATTGGAGCATCTTCTTCAGCCTTCTGGACCAATATGTCTCACAGACATATTTGTGAGGCAGGAACTATTGAGGACTTGCTTACCCTATCTTGGAAGAGTTTGGCCATCAACTCTGCCTGCATTCAAGCTTGCCAATTTTTAGTCAGAATTCTATGTGTGGCAGAAATGAGAACATTTTGCCCAGTGGTTGGTTTGCCATATTTGAAGCCATCTCCATAAGGAGGTTTTTTTTTTTTGATGCTCATCCTCTTCTTTGAGGTTGCCTGGGTGTTGCCAGGAGTTAACCTGTCTTGTCAAAGAATCTTTGAAATAATAGAAACATCTCTAAATGCCATATTCTGTAGGTCTCTGAGGCTTTTGAAGACCGTGTCTAACTATTTTACCTTATATATCTATAGAATCATATCTATCTGTTAAACCTAGGATATTTATTCTTGAGATAAAAATAGACTAGTAATCAACATGAACATGATTTGATCAACTAACAATTAGCTTGTATTACTTAATTATCCTAAACAGCCTGCTTTGGTGCATTAGTATAGAGTTAAAATTTAAGATATTCTTCACACACATTATATATATTTCTACTCTAATATGAGATATTGTACCCATGCAACTCAATTATAATACAAGGTTTACGTCCAATAGCTTGAAAAGATTTACTCTTATTTTCTGTGTCTGTGTGTTTGTCTGCTTGTCTGTAGGTGCACCATGTGTGCAAGGATACCCACAAAGGTCAGAAGAGGGTGTCAGATACCCCAGAACTGGAAGTACAAGCAGTTATGAGCAACCCAATATGGGTGCCGGGAATGGAACCCAGGTCCCCTGCAAGAGCACATAACTTTCAATGCTGAGCCCCGTCTCCAGTCTCTCATGAAGTAATTCTTACTATTGCATTAAATACGCAACTGCATATAATCACAGCCTTAAATTCTTAAAAAGAACACAAAAGGAAAACACAGGACCCTGCCACGATCTACGGATCTGATGTTCTAGTATAATCCTGAGAGTGATTGTCTCATATATTACCTTTACTACAGTTTTCTCAAGATTGAGCACTGTGATATGGGAAGCCTGCTTTATAATATGGGCACTTTGGGGTTTATTTTACTTAACACAAAGTTTACTCCCTACTAACCCCGTATAGACACAGAAAAGGAATGAAACTGTATTCTGAAGTCAAAGCCCTGTGGGCTTCATGGTGCCGATGGTTAACTCTGTTAAATGATGATGTATTTCCAAACAGTAGCATGCTATTTGCAACTCAACCCACCTATGCTTGTTACTCCACCTGCAGACTAGCATGGCTATAAAGTAGCCTCTTGCTGTTTTCTGCTGTCTTTGCTCATCCATTGATACATTTAAACACTTTTGTTCAACTCTAAAGCCAGGCACTTTAATATGATCCGAGAATACAGTGGTGGTGACAGTCCAGTATAGGACTGCAAGGTACCCTCTCCAACCCTGGGCCTTCCTTCAAGGGTTTGTGTTTGTTTGTTTGTTTGTTTGTTTGTTTTTCCAGATGGGGTTTCTCTATGTAGTCTTTGCTGTCCTGGACTCACTTTGTAGACTATGATGTCCTTGACTCACAGCAATCCTCCTGCATCTGCCTCCCTAGTGCTGGGATTAAAGGCGTGTGCCACCATGCCCAGCTCCTTCAAGGGCTCCTAAGGCATTTCCAACCATCGAGGAAAAGCTCATGCCCTACTTACAGACTATAATTTTTCACTGATGAATAATTGAAAAGTCAGTATTTTTACCTCATACCCCAAATTCTGATGTGAGATATTTCAGTAGGAAAAGTGATCATTCTGTTGGTTAATTCCATAGAAGTCTGTCAAAACATGACTGCTACAGTTGGTAACCCTGGATTACGACGTTGAAGTACACTGGTTAAAATTAAATGTAAGATGTTATTAAATGGTTAGCCATTGCTAAATAATTAGTGAGACTTGGAATGAACTGGGAATCTTTGAATCACCAGAACAAACAGAAGACAAAGCAGAGTCCATCATGCACAGGGAGAAAATGAAGGGAAACAAGAAAATAACTATGTATGTTGACAAATTGTAGGTTTATTTTTCTTTCTTTAATATTTTTCAGTATGATCTTTATAATGTTTTTCTGTAATATTCTCCCTGCCCATTCCATTCTTCAACCCAGCCTGGCTAAAGAAAAAAGACCACAACATAGTCAGAACCAAAGGAGCATTAAAGAGCGTGAGTGAGATTCTGGTTCCTGGTTGTTTTCTTTTTTTAGATTTGGCATTCCTTTCCAGGCCTTGCCAGCCTTCATTGTCAGGCTGGTTTTTTTTTTTTTTAATCTAATATAAATCCCACAGGCTGAAGTTAGGTTCCATTTCTTCTTTTTATCATCTCTCTTATTCAAAAGATACTGTGTATTGGAGCTTACCACAGTTTCATGGTTTAACCCCCAGATGTACGTGGCCTGCCTCTAGCTTCTTTCAAGCCTTTGGGTTTCTCAGAGGATGCTCTGCATGCTCACGGAGTACTCTGGTAGTCTCTGGAGCTGCCTTGCCTCTTAGGAACCTGGAGTCTTCAGCCCTCTTATCTCCTGGTCTGTGTCCCTTATCAACCTGGGATTCCTCCCCCTTCTTTCCTGTCTGTCTTCTGTGTATAGATGGGCTTTGCTTGCGTGGGGCTGTAGTAACCAGGTAAACATCACTGTGGGCTCTCGGGGCTGTAGTTAAGCAGAGAGAAGAACACTAGCTGACAAACTATTACAAAACAGGATGTTATTAGAACATCCTCAGCTGGTTTGTGGGTAAGAGCAGACTCCTTATTCCCCAAATATTTGGAATGAACTCTAAATGACAGGAAAGCATGTCTCCAAGCAAGAGATCCCCAAAAGACGGCAGCAAATGTGCAAAGGCTTTGAGGGTGGCTAGGGGGCGGCAATATCCAAGCTTTCCTCTGGGCTGTGTTCTACTCACTAGGGAAACCAGCCAACCTTCCCTCTGCCTCCCTGTGACTGTCCACACTATTCCCTACAGCACTGGGACGGTCTGCCACAGACACAGATAGAAATGTGGAAACACAAAGTGAGAGGGGCCTTTATACAAAGGATGGGAAGAGGCAACCTGGGCTACAGGCATCTGTGGGTGAAGAGAGAAAGGAGCAGTAAGTCCTTGAGTGATCTGAGAAAATTTCTCTGAGGAAGTCCAATTTTAACTTGGCCTTGAAAGAAGAGCCGTGATCAGCGATTATGAAAGGAAAGGGCATTCCAGCTGAGCTAGAAAAAGAAAGGCAGCACAGAGCCGACAAAAAATCTTTATGCCGCTGAAGCAATTCTCACATGCCTGAGTCTCTTCTACCAAAGTGGGAAACTAGGAAAAGTAAAGATATTTGTCAAACATAATTTTTATTCCTCTGGATGCCAAAACAGCATGTTTTTATCATTTTGATGGTGATAGTTCTAAAATCGCTCGCACCCACTCTTGCCTCAGCCAACGATCCTAAATATAACTTCATCTTTTTCTTGATGACGCAGGATCGCAGTCATGAGAACCTAGTTATTTTGTGCTGCCTTCTAACCAGCCCTCTGTCTGCTCACCACCGCTCTCTCTGACCCCACTTGTCAGCTGTTAGCTCTCTTTGGGTCCAGCTCAGGCAAATCCTGCCTGACCACGCTCCTGGCAGAAGGACTCTTGTTCTGTGCATCAACTCACAGTTTCTGTTCAACCAAAAAACCGAGTAAATGTGTATGTGTTATAAAAACCGTCTGCCTCAGATGCAACAAGCGCTGGGCAATGCTGCTTGTTAAACAAGTGATGGATTGGACTTTGACTGAGAGCCTCAGGGTCAGGTAGTTCCTTCAGGGGCCGGATTCCAAGCTGTGCAGAGTTGGACCTCTAGATAATGAGGCTGTACCCGCTATTTTTGTACTGTTGCTTAACAAGCCAAATTGCCAACTGGCTTTGGTTCTAGTGACTAACAACTGTTTTTTCATGCCCTGGTGATGCTGGTTACCATGGTGCTCTGGATGACACAGTTGGCTTTTTCATAATTACCTTTTAGTAGCTCAACAGATTCTTCTGTGTGTGATAGAGGTGTTGATTATTATTTCTCTAAAAGATTGTGACTTCAAAATGGGGATGCAATTCCTTGTTATTTTTAACCAGAAAAAAAAGGACCGGGGGGGGGGGGGGTTAGGGGAGTTATTTCTTCAATTCAGTTTGGTTGGTGTAGGATGGGGGTGGGGGGAATGGGGACATTTTTGTGTTCTCTTCCAGATCTGTGAGAAGATGAGTGTATAGAAATGATTGCCTGTTTTACAGTAGTTCATCCTTAGCTCGCTCCAGTGGCTGCTACAATAGTAGAGAAAAATTAGGAGCTTGGAGCTCTGTGTTAACACAGACGCTGTAATTGTCGGCATGATTAAACCTCTAGGGTCAGTAAGGTGGTTCAGCATGTAAAGGTGCTTGCCACCAAACCTGATGGCCTGAGGTCCTCCACCCGAGTAGATCCCTAGGAGCCATGTGGTGGAGAATGAGAGCCAACTCCTGAGAGCTGTCCTGTGACTACTGCACAGGAAGTGTACCATGGTACACACATGCCCACGCACCTCCCTCCCCCAGTCAGTCTATCAAAAACATTCTTCTTTGTTGTTGTTGTTGTTGTTGTTGTTGTTGTTGTTGTTGTTGTTTTTCGAGACAGGGTCTCTCTGTGTAGCCTTGGCTGTCCTGGACTCACTTTGTAGACCAGGCTGGCCTCGAACTCACAGCGATCCGCCTGCCTCTGCCCCCTGAGTGCTGGTTTTAAAGGGGTGCGCCACCACCACCCAGCTTCAAAACATTCTTAAATACATACAACCAACAGAGCCACCCTTTAAAATCGAACTGCTCTTGTAGCCTGAGATTATTTAGACTTATAACACTACTTTAGAAAAAGAAATGTGATCCTGATTTTTAACTTTTAAACTGTCCTTATTTCGGGTTTTTGAGACTATGCTTCACTACATTGTCCAGAGTGACCTTGAACTCTGAGTCTCCTCCCTACCTCAGCCGGTTACATGCTGAGATTTATAGGTGTGCGCCACCATGCCTCCCCAACCTTTAATTCAGAGATAGCAAAAACTGAAGCCTTGAAAGAAAAATAATAAAAATAGCAATGACACTCCCTCTTAGTTGCAAATTCTTTACATTTGAAAAAAAAAATTATTTCAAAACAGAAACTTGGTTTTGCTCACTGTGACCATGAAGTCAGCATTTTTTAAATATCTCCATTATGTGCGGAAGGCATGTGGGACCTGTCAATCAAGTGTCTGGAGTTAGGTTTAGGGTTAATCTGGGCCAATTTTTCTCATACTCAAATGCAAGAACCACCTAGGGGTCTTAGTGATATGCAGATTCTCACACCAGGACTAGGGTGGAGCCTGAGCCGAGGGAGGAAGCCGAGGAAGCCGGGTTTCTGGAGGCCCCCAGTCTCCTGAGCCAAGGACCACACATGGAACAGCAAGTGTCAACAACAGCAGGCCTCAAACCCTAGTGTGTGTTCAGCATCTTCTGTAGAGGTCTTCTTGTCTGCACTCCCACTTCGCCCCCAAGATCCTGATTCTGCATCAGAAGTGGGGGCCCAGAAAAGTACCAAGATAACATTCATGCTGTTGCACAAAGGAACAGTGGCAGCAGGTCACAGAGTGAAGGAACGGAAGATGCTTCAGGGATGCCAGAAAGCGCATAGAGCCTCTGTGTCTTACAGAGTGAAGGCCAAGCGCGCAGCAGAGGCAGGAGGATGATCCCTGCTTTCCTTTGTTCTCAGTTACCAAGCAGTACATTCTCCCAGCTTCTGTTTTCAGTGCTGGAAACAATCACTTTACCAAAGTGCGATGACCGTTTTTGAAACAACAAGGAATCAAATCAATTATTGGCTGTTTTCTCATGGCTGAGAAAGTACGCTAACAAGGTCCGTGAAAGCTCTCTGGGGGACATGCCTAAACCATCTATAGCCCAGGATCCTATATTGTTCAAGCCGTTGAAGGTTATGTCAACTTCTTCCAATACAAACATGTAATGGTTTTTTTATTATAATTTATTCAGATTACATCCAGAATGTTATCCCCTCACTTTGTATCTTCCCATTCCCACCCTCCCTCCCTTTTCTGCCCTATTCCCCTCCCCTAGACCTGTGACAGAAGGGGCCCTCCTCCCCTACCAAAAGGCCACAGCCTATCAGGTCTCATCCCATAGCCTGCTTCCCCTTCCTCTGTATGCTGCTGGGCCTTCCCACCAAGGGGAAGTAATTAAATGGGGGGGGGGGAGGCACCAGAGTTTGTGTCAGAGGCAGTCCCCATCCCCAACAACCATAGAGAATAAGCTGTCCATTGGCTAGATCTGAACAGGGCATCTAGGTTTAATGCATGCATTGTCCTTGGTTAGTGCAACAGTTTGTGCAGACCTGCCTGGGTCCATATCTGCCCGACCTGAACCTAAACCCTCTGGGTCCTTCCATCCCCCCATTCTTCCATCCCACTCTCACCATTCCAAGCAAGTCCAGCAGTGAGTCCCAGCATCTGTCCTGATCCCCTGCTGAGTGAAGTCTCTTAGAGGACCTCTATGTTAGTCTAATATCCACTTATAAGTGAGTATATACCATGCATGTCTTTCTGGGCCTGGGTTACCTCACTCAGGACGATTGTCTCTAGTTCCATCCATTTGTCTGCAAATTTCAAGATTTCTTTGTTCTGATAGCTGAATAGTGTTCCATTGTGTAAATGGACCAATGTTCTTTCTCCATTCTTTGGTTGACGGACATCTAGGTTGTTTCCAGATTCTGACTATTATGAATAAGGCTGCTATGACCATAGTTGAGCAAATGTCTTTGTTGTATGGTGGAGCATCTTTCAGGTATATGCCCAGGGGTGGTATAGCTAGGTCTTGAGGTAGCACTATTCCCAGTTTTCTGAGAAAATGTGTAATGTAACATTTCTTTAACTACCCAAATTTCAGTCTCTTTAAAGCAGGGCTTCCAGCCTAGGCTGTATTAAATTCTGGGGCAGGATAAGTCTTTGTTGGCATTGTGGAAGCTGTCTTGTGCATCATCTGACACTTAGCTTCATCCTTTGTTTCTGCTCACTAAATGTATACCCCAAGTTGTAACAGCCAACCATGTTATGCAGGGGTAGGGAATATGCAAATCCCCCCCAGCTGATAACCCAGTCTTTAAGCAGTCTGTCTTAATATGTAGTTAACCCTTGAAGGGATCTGCCCTGTTACTTTGGATGTTGATGCCAGGTGATGGTAGAAAGTATTCAGAGAATTATCAATTCTCCCCGCATTAGGAGCACACCTTGAGTTCTGGGACAACAAAAAAAGACTAGCTGACTTATAGTAGAGGGGCATTTAATTAGCCTCAGACATGTGAAAAGCCTATTAGTGTAACACCTCAAGTCTGTCTCAGAGGTGATTGGTACAAAGGCCACAGAAGATGCCTTCCTAAATGCAGCTTCAACAGTCACCAAAAGTAACTACCCTATGCTTTGTGAGAGGATGCTGTACTTAGTTTATGGCTATAGCCATTCTGTGTAAATTCAGGAAGTTCTTCTCTTTCCTGTGAAGACAGCATCTTACACTAGATGCACCGAAAGGGTGTAGGGTTTGCTAGGCATCCCAGCTTCTTCACAGCTGTCAGACAATAACCATGGTGACACAAATCCTTCCCCTATATGGGTGTTTTAGCCTGTATTAAAATAACCAGGTTCAAACCAGAGCCCTGAGAATGAATGTATGGCTACCAGTTTAGAAGTAGGATACCAGTGAACCCAGAGTAAAATATACTTTTTACAATTCAGAGACAAATGTAGACTTTGTTTTAAGAAAGTTCATTGGAGAGGCAGGCAGATCGCTATGAGTTTGAGACCAATCTACAGAGTGAGTACCAGGCTACGTAGTGAGATCCTGTCTTACAAAAAACCGGGGTGGGGGTGGAGGATGGTGGGATGGGAGGGAGGAGGAGAGAAGGAAAAAGAAAAGGAGGAGGTTAGAGATTAGATTAGATTAGATTAGATTGGCAGGGCTGGGGAGATGGCTCAGTCAGTAACATTCCTGCCACACAAGCACAAGGGCCTGAATTTGGAACTCCATCACCCAAACGTGAAGCTGCGTGTAGCCGTGGCAGAGACAAGAGGACGCCTGAGGGTGGCTGGCCAGCTAGTCTTACTAAATTGATGAGAAGTTCAGTGAGAGACCTTGTCTAAAAAGAATAAGGTGGACAAGAATAGAGAAGGACACTCAGTGTTGGCCTCTGAGCTCCATATGCATGGGTGAGCTTATGTGGGTGCCCGCACATGCACATACATACACACACATGCACATGCATGTACACACGATGGGGGAGGGGAATATGTATTAGCATAAAACCCACTGCTTATTTACCTTTCAGCCTAGAGGTTATCCATCCATGTCACAGTTGTATGCTCAAGGGACATGTAAAAAAAAAAAAGCCTCAAATGCAGTAACTAGCAGTGAAGAGCTCTCTGCCTGAAGAATTACCTCCTGCCTCTGATGTACCGTAAGCCCACAGACTTAGCTGACTTAAAGATTGTTACGTTGCCTATTTTTAGAAACTGAAGGGGTAATTGTGCCAGGCCCCATCACTTTGAACATGGCAAGGGTGTGCAGAGCAGATCAGCCTGCTCCCCCGTCCCCCCTACCCCCCCGCCCCCCGCTACAGCTGTAGCTCGGCATGGTTTTGCTTTTGTGCACATGTTGTGTTGTTAGCAGTCGTGATTCTAAAAGAACACTGCCTGCCCTAGGAATATGGCCACCACGTGAGAGGGGACTGTTTAATGAAAGTTGAAAGGAGAGTTAACTTGTTAAAGAATATACATGGGACACCATATGTTCCAGTGGGTTCCAAAGCCAAGCTGGGGCCTATAAAATCATTTCTCACTCACTCCTTGGGGAATCAGTTCTCAGTAACGCCTCACCCATCCCAAGGATCGTCTGTACTATCTAGAAAGCCTCTGGACAAACCGGAAAGTTCTATATCATTGTAATCATCACTAACTTAAATCCTCTGACGGATACCCTACTTTTCTACAGAGTTAGGGACAAACTGAAAGGACTGGGCTGGTGTTATGAAGACATCTGACAGTCCCTAGTCAATATAGAGGTGGCCCAGCAGGTCCCAGTCCAAATTCATGGGATCTCATGGGGACACAAAAGAGGTAAGGAGGCCAATGTAAGCCACTCTGCCAAACATAGCAGCGACCCACGCAGCAGAAACAATGCAGGCTGGAGACCAGCGTTTGCCGAGGATAAAAGGGGGTATATTAGGCTATCAGAGCCCTGTTACTCCAAGCTTGCCCCCGTCTGTGAGTTTTAGGCACTTTTAAGTCATCCCTGAAAGCCAATCAAACCTCTGATAGCAGAAACGACCCTCCTAAGGCTCCGCTTTGCCACTGTTTGCTTTCAGATGCTCCCCTTCCCCCTGTGACTAAGACCATGCTCCTGTTCACCATTGTCCCCTCCACAGAAGAGCGTAAGTGGTGTCCTCTCCTGCCTCCAGTCTTCTATGGCCTCACTTATGTCCACTTTTGTCACCACACCCTAGAACACAAAATGACAGAAAATACTGCCAACCACACTCACAGGCACAGTTTCCCAGCTCCAAACCACTATTGCTCTTTAATTTTGATGCATTCCCCTTATGAGGCCGCTTCTGCCTCCCACCTTCATGTGGTTTGTAGCTTTAGACCTTACTAACTTCGTTCAGCCATGAGATATTTGAGCTTTTTATTCAGCTGGCTTTATTCAAAAGAAATTTGCATAGAGATATAATTCACATGTCATAAAATCCACTCTTTTAAATGTATAATTTGCATTTTTAGTATACTCACAGAGCTATGCAAGCATCACTGCCATCTGATTCCAGAATAATTCCTCATCCCAAGAAGAAACTCTGAGCTCAGTAGCAACCCATTTTCTCCGTTCCATCATTTCTGGCAGCCACTAGTCTATTTTCTTCCTCTGTAGATTGGCTTGTCTTGGAAATTTCTCATGAACGGAATCATAGAGCAGGTGGTCATGTATGCCTGGCTTCTTAGATTTATTATGTCTTCAAAGCTCATCTGTTTTATAAAATTACTTTATTCCCTTTTGCAGCCAAACAATACTCCATTGTATGGGCTTACCACATCTTATTTGTTTGGAAATGTGGGTTGTCAAGACTTTTAGGCCATTATTAATAATGCTAACCATACATTTTCGTCTATGTAGCAGTGGGATTGCTGGGCCATGTGATCATTTATGTTTAATATTTTGAAGAGCTTCCTTAGCGCCACAACAGTGATGCAGGATCCTTGTTTTCCGTCTCTTCTGCAACCCTTGTGATTTTTCCTACATTTATTCTAGCAGATACATTGTGCTCTTCATTTCCATTTGATTTGAATTTCCCTAATGACTATGACGTGTGTTCGGCATCTTTTCACATGCTTATTGATCGAGTTCGTATCTTCCTTAGAGAAGCACCTGATATTCAAGTCTTTTGTCAACTTCTGTAACTGAGTTGTCTTTTCCTGAGCTGTAGTGGTTCTTCATATGTTCTAGAGACATGGGACCGATATGTTTCAGTGGCCTCACATGAGACCACTTACAACATTCCCTCCTGGGGCCAAGGGCAAGAGGGATGCTGGGATAGGACTCTGAAAGGCCAACTTCTGTAAGGGAAGGAAGGACCTGAGGTGTCTCCCTGTTGAATTAGCTCAAAAAGGAGTTTTATGACTGCCACCCCCTATTTCCTGTCCCAGGCTGTCCATTAAACAAAGCTGTTTCCTTTATTTGTTTGTCAATTTCTATGGCTGTGAAGGGAAATTCTTACCTTTTATTAGTGTGTATTAATTGTACTAAATGATGGGCTTTTCATATACACATTACATATTATGATCATATCCACGACCCCCTAGGGTATCTCAAAGGCTGGTTGTAAAATGTTTCTAAATGGCTTATATCAGTACTGCATCTCAGTATCTTGATTAGCATATAAGTAAACCTTAAAATTCCTTTATGATCCTCAAATTGACCTTATAAGGTATAGAACATTTTTTTAATATATCTTTGTTAGAGTAGGCATACATATCTTCCTGTGTATAAGCACTATGACCTGTGCACAGTGGTCAGAGTACAACTCTGGATGTCCATATGTAGAAGTTATTTTTAAAACAGTTAATTCTGTTTGTTTATTTGATTCTAGCATATGAAGTAACCACACTAACTGTGGAAAGTGTGGCAGTGTTGTATGTGTTCTTTGTGCCACAGCACAAAAGGCATTCAGTTATAGCAAACAATTTTAAGAAATCGGTTTTCCTAGATTTTCCATGATGTTAGTCATTTGTCATCTGCTAGCACATGTTAGCAGGAAAGTGAGAACAGGTGCCATAAGTTTAAGTTAAAAAATCTGTTGGAAAAAATGTTTAGCATAACTAATTTAAGCTACAAAATGCTTTAGTCCAATTGGGTAGGATACAGTTGTTTCATAGGATAACTTTCTAGTGCACTGTGGGAGGGCTGGAATATTAATCTAATCCTATAGTATTGTATCAGAAATTAAAATGTCTTGGTAACATCAAAATCAGCTATGTGTTTTCACTTGGTTTCCAGCCAAGTTCAGTTCACCAAATACTTATCAGCTGTTGGGTGGGTGAAAGGGCCTGTTTAAAGATGTGATCCTTTGTCCTGAGGAAGCTCACCCTCTGAGAAAGTCCCACTAATGTAGGGTACATGAGTCACTAGTTACAAGAAGCAGAAAGGTGCGATGGCACCCAAGGCTTGAGAGCCCGAGGCAGCAGGAAATTGGTTCTGATGCTAACAGCTCTGTCTGGGAGGGCTTTTCCTGAAGCTGTAACCTGAAGGGCCACCAGAGATGCAGTGAGGGAGGCCACACTGGGAGCTATTAGAAACTTAGCAAGTGGAGTTTATCTGGAATGCCCAGAGGATAGACTGCTGGTGGCATGCAGGGCGGAGGTACAAATACGGGGAAGAGCCACAGTGTGCAGTCTTGATTTTACCAAACTGAGTGTGGGCTTGGTTCTGTAACCTTTGTGTTAGCCCCTGTGTTGCTTGTATTTGTTTCTTGTCCTGTTGCCATGGCAAGGACAACTTAAAGAAACAAAAGGTTTCCTTAGGCTCACAGTTCCAGAGACTGTGTGTGTGTGTGTGTGTGTGTGTGTGTGTGTGTGTGTGTGTGTGTGTGTGTGTTTCCACCATAGAGGGAAGTCATGGCCACAGGAACTTAGTGCTCCTCATTGGCTCCTTGGTTGGGAAATAGAAAGTGCCAGATGCTGGTGCTCAGCTCCCCTCACTGTTTTTAGTCAGTGGTTGGGGTGGGTCTCCCCATTGCTAAGAGCCTCTCTAGGTAATCTCCCACAGACGTATCCAGAGGCTTGTGCTTGCATTTCAGGTGACTCTAAACCTTGTCGAAAGTTCTTGACCCTGGCTATGACATGGCTAGAAGTGTAGACATAGGTCGAAGTTTAGGTAGAAGGTGGGAAAATTTTAGAGATCATTCATAGGTGGTAAAAATAAAATAAAATAAAATAAAATACCATCTTTCAAATTTCATTTCCATTTAAAACCCCAAGGAATAGCTGTGTCTTTAAATTTTGATAGCTGTGATGGTTAATCCCAATAGCCAACCTGGTGAAATCTGGAATTACCTGGGAGATGGGTCTCTAGGGTTACCAGTGAGGCTTATCTTGGTTGGGTCCATGGGAGTGGGGAGACCCGCCTATGGGTGGCACCATTCCCCAGGCTGGGATCCTGAACTGTATAAAGGGAAGAGCAATCCAAACACAGGAAGTCATCTTTCTCTACTTCTTGACCAAAGATACAGTGTTCCTCCAGGTTCTGCTGCTGTGATCTTCACCTTGGTGGGCTGGGACCTCAAACTGTGAGCTGAAATAAACCCTTTCTCCTTTGTTTTTTGGTCGGGTGTTTTATCACAGCAACAGGGAAATTAAATGATAGCTAATTATGCTTCTGGACCACTGACTGCCCCTCTTTATTCATGAATGGTACCTTTAACAATAAACAAACAAAGCCTGATATGGGGCTTATTTTCCCCAAAAACTAACTCATCTGAGTCAGTTATTTTTCCTTATAAATGTCTTAAATATCTCATAGCCAAGAAAGAATAACCACTCAGGTTTGCATTTTAGAAACAGGACAAGGAAATGTGTCTATATTATAAAAGGAAACAGATTGACCTGAAGGAGGGCTGTTAGAAAGAAACTTCAGCCAGGCCTGATGGCAAAGGCCTATAACCTCAGCTTCTCAGAAGGCAATAACATCACAAGTTCAAGGCCAGCTACATAACCTTGTGAGACCCTGTCTCAAAATACAATGTTTTGGGGAGGATGGGGGTTCCCATAGCTAAAGAAAGGGAAGGCTTCGGAAAGGGGCCAAATTCAGCTGCTGAGCTGCTGTCCAGCCCTGGCACGTTTAGGCTGCACAGCTTCAGGCTCATCCCTAACCCATCTTGGGCCTCGGTTCTTCGCTTTGTAAGAGGAATATAATACTGCTCTTCACCCCCAGGGCTCTCTTTAGAGGATTAAATAACTTGATGTGTGCCAAGGGTTCCAACTAGTGTCTGGCATATAGTAGGAATTCCATAAACATTAGTGGTTATTAAGCTGTTAGGCAATAAAAAACAAAATATTGGCCATAATAGTCGGAACGGCTCGTCTCTGTGACAAGTTCTTGATAATAAACACCTTAAAGGAGGATTTATTTGGCTTCTGGTTTCATCCTGTCCCCGCGGGGAGCAGCTCACATCATGGCAGACATAAAGCAGGCAGAGAGTGGCTGTGGATACAAGCTTTCTCCTCTTTCCCCTTACATGACACCTGGGCTGAGGCATGTGGAGGTGCCACAGGCACCCAGAGTGGATCTTCCTTGCTTCAGTTAATCCTTCCTGGAAATGCTTTCATAGATACACCCAGAAGGATGCTTCAATAACCTCCTAGATCTCTCTCAGTCAACCACGCTGACAGGTGATCAAGGTGACCACCCCATCTGCCTGTGCTGCTTTACAGTTTACAAAACCTGCTTACAACCCCACCAGCTGCATGGCCAGGTCATGGGCCCTGGTCCTGGTGACTCTAGTTATATTATTGCAAACAAGTCACCCCCAAACCAGAGGGAGAAAACAATCCCCGTTTTATTGTGCTAATGGATTCTATGAACTAGGCCCTAAGAAAGATACAATAGGATGATATTTCTCTACTTTACTAGGGAAGACAAAAAAAAAAAAAAAAAAACTGTGTCAACTGAGACCATAGCACCCACTCGCAAGGTGGCTTCTTGAACCATGGTGGCCTCAGGGTAGTCAATAGACTCAAAGTGTTTCTACAGCAGGAGGTGTTGTATTTTATGACCCAACCTCAGGAGTAACACCTCCTAAGTATTATTGGTCTGAGCAGCCACAAGCCCAGCCAAGTTCAGGGGCAGGATATATTAGCCACACCCTCCCATGGAGGCAGTTCCAGAGAGCCAGCAGCCTTGTTTATGAATCACCACACTTTACTAGTCCCTGATTCCACGTGAGAGACAGAAACTCAGTGGAGGCTAAACAGTTTGTCCAAAGGCAGTAACGGGTGTGACTAAAGCAGGGAGGCAGACTCCTATTGGCTTGCCCTTTCAATTAGGTTATTCAGCCTCCTTCAGCTAATGTATGCTCATTAATGTGTGAAAGTTCAAAGAAAAAAATGTAACTGGGGACGGGTGTGGTGGTCCATGCCTTTAATCCCAGCACTCGGGCGGCAGAGGCAGGCGGATCGCTGTGAGTTCAAGGCCAGCCTAGTCCACAAAGCAAGTCTAGGACAGCCAAGGCTACACAGAGAATCCCTGTCTCAAAAACAAAAACAAAAAAACTGGTTGTGGATATGTTAGATTGCTTCCCTAAAAAGAAATGTAGATATAAAAGGTTCTCAGAAGCAAGGAGAAGTGGGTGGGAGTGAGGGAGGATGGAGAGAGTTTGGATAGCAGTGGTGTGGAAGACACTGCTTCTAATGGCTCAAACCACAGTACAGCGCCGTACTTGGCAAGACGGCTCACGCATGTCTTGTACTTTCTACCTCAGGAACTGCCACTTCAGATATAGCCCCTGTTGCTTAAAGAATAGAAGACCACAAAGAATACTAAGACCACCTAGCTATCCCTGTTAAAGTACAGAATATGATTTTCAACAATTTCTTAGATAACTAATAAACAGCCAAAGCTTAGACTGACTACTATTTAAGCATAGTGTAAATACTCCATTTTTTTCAGAACAGCTAGTACCCACAGACCTGAGTCAAAAACATGATGAAGGTTGAGATGATAAACATGCCAATTAAATTACCTTGATCTGACCATTATATATTATGTAAATGTTTTCAAGTGTCACATTGTACCCTATAAATGTGCCCAACCTATATGCAAACTGAAGTTATAAAATATAATCAAGTGCCACATGTTGATGTTATGACCAACAATAAAATTGTCACCTAGTGGTGTCATCACCATCTTAGTTTACATAACTGCTGTCTTAGTTAGGGTTTCTATTGCTATGATGAAACACCATGACCGAGTTGGGGAGGAAAAGGCTTAACTTGGCTTCCATATCACACTCCATTATGGGAAGCCAGGCAGGAACTCAAACAGGACAAGAATCTGGAGGCAGGAGCTGATGCAGAGGTCATGGAGGGGTGCTGCTTACTGGCTAGCTTCCCATGGCTTGCTCAGCCTGCTTTCTTATAGAACCCAGGACCACCCGCCCAGGGACACCACCACCCACAATGGACTGGGCCTTCCTCCCAGCAATCTCTAACTAAGAAAATGCCCTGCAGCCTTGCCTACAGACCTATCATTCAGAGGCATTTCTCAATTAAGGCTCCCTCCTCTCTGATGACTCTAACTTGTGTCAGGTTGACAGAAAACTAGCCGGCGCACGTGTACTCTGTGATAGTCACACAGTGAAACTGCCTAACGGGTAGGATCTGAGAACCCGCCCCTATCACTGAACAACACACACGATGTTTCTTCTGTGTATCAGGGTTCCATTGGCAAGAGCCTGCACACAAATTCCCTATTTTCAGACGGCCCCCGGGGTGAGTTCAGTCCTGATTTTGGTCAAACGGAAACGTTGTGTTGCTTTTTTCACAAGCAGAAGTCTCCGGAAATGATCCAGATGCTTAACCGTGGTTTCGTTTGTTCTCCAGGGAAATCTCACCTGGCCATTGTCCAGAGAGTGAATAATGAGGGCGAAGGAGACCCTTTCTACGAGGTGATGGGCATCGTCACACTGGAGGACATCATCGAGGAGATCATCAAGTCGGAGATCCTAGATGAGACCGACCTCTACAGTAAGTGTGTGTCCTTGCCTATTCTCAGGGTCCCCTTGCTTTCCTGTGAGACTCCCAGGAAATGCAGCAGATGGATAAGTAACATAAAAGGGAGTCAGTGCAAGTTCCGTGCACTGGTGTGTGTCATGCCCCTCCACCCAGTGCTAGCACGGCAAGATACCCTGATCAAATCATCCCGAGTCACTGGGGACATGCTGGAGACGTATTATCAGCAGGGAACTTTCCAGAACACAATCAGAACTGGGAAAAGATAGCCTGGCTGTCAAATGGAACCGGATGACAAAGGAAAATACAGTGTGCCCGAGAGGAGGCCGAGGGGGCTCTCTGCTCTTGTTCTTACGCCTGTATTGTTCCCATGTTGGCCTTGTCTACCTAGAGGCAGGGCTCAGCTATTCTCACACCTAAGCACCAGTGAGCAGTGAGCGCTGTCATGGCCTTGCCCGTTGCCCAAGCCAAAACCTTAAATGCCCCTTGTTGGATACTGTTCTTGTCCCTCGTGCCTTTCAGCAACCCTCCCAAGTTTCCCAGGCTCTTTCCTGCTCTCTGTATCAGGTCTCTATGTGTCTCCTGTTCCTGCTTCTGCCTTTGGACTCTTCCTTTCCCCTCCACCGACCCCCACCCCCACACACACACCTCAGGAACAATATGGACTTCTCTTTGCAGAGAGTGACAGCTTTCGGCTCATCAGCCTTATCAAAGCTTTGCATGGCAGCAGTACAAGGGCTTGCTTTGTCTGTGGAGTTGGAATGTTATCTAAATCCATGGGAGTCTCTGGCCAGGGAATGTTTCCTCCTCAGAGTTTCATCTCCTAGGATAGCCATCCCCTTCCCTTCCCAGGGAGAAGTCATTAGAGATGAGCAGCCCCGGGTTGCCAGAGCCATCTTCCAGACCCTGCTTCCTCACAGAAAACAGCTTTGATACCATATGGCAGTGATACCTTTGGGCCAAGGAGAGATCAAATCTAAAACGTGAGCCAGCCCTCACGGAAAACAAGCTCAGTGTCACAGCACCTCCTTTCCGGGACCTGATAATGCTGTACTCAGCATTTTCAAACAAGATGGAGCTCAGAAGGGGTCTGTCCCATTTCAGGCTCCCTTCTCTACCCACTACCCTTGGTCTAGAATTCCCAGGTATCTCTAAATGTAAATTGGTGAAGACTACACTAAAGTGTTAGTGGCTGGTGGAAGGCTAAGTGAGTAGTCTCTTCCTAGGGTATTGATTTTAACAACCCTAATACTTCAAATGCCCACAATTATACTCAAAGTAATAAGGGGAGAGATTATAGGACTGTCTCTACTAGGAAAGTTTAATGACATGATGACAGACACATAAACAAGAATGTCATATAAATCAGAAAGCCACTCGCTAGTGAGAGCAGAAAAAAAAAATGGGTCCTAAATCTCTACTTGATGCTCATTTTCTGAATGAGCCTCTTTCTAGAGGAGAGGGTCAGGGTTCCCGCATGGATCCCTAAGAGCCATGAAAGGTGGAGGAGCCTAAAATACTGTATCTTCTTATGTGACTGTGACTCCTTACATACTCTGGACACTCAGGTTGGAATCTTCCAACCTTCTCAAACAAAGCAAATGTAGTGTTGAAGCAGGAGCCAGGTTCCTTCAAAGGTCCAGAGTTGGAGGCAGGCCCACAGGAGCTGGGTAGGTGGGAGAAAAGGTCTGGAAGAAGCAAGCTCTAAGAGAAGAGCTGGGGGACAAGGAAGCTAGATTCTGGGGTCTGGTTTCCTGCTGTGGGGACACGTCCGTTTGGTTTCTAATGTATCTGGTCCACTTGACCTACAAGTCCCCTGCAGCCCTGTTGTTTTCCATTTGAGGAGAACAGAAGCACATCTCTTTCCCTTCCCCTCAGTGTAAGTGAGGACGTTATCACTTTCAGTGTTTTTTCAACACTCAGGGAAAGCGAAAGAAAAGCAGTCAAAATAAACACTTCCTCCATTTGAAAAAAGTATATGTATATGTACGTGCATATGTATATGTATACACATATGATGTATATATGTACATAAACATGTAGCTATGCATGTATGAACATATGTAGGCTTTTCATTTTAAAAAACAAGAAAAAAGTAAATTAGAACAAGTCAGTTCCTCAGTGAATTAGCACATGCCCACTGTGAAAGATCTGAGGTTCCAGCCTCTACCTTGGTCCTCATCTGAAGAATCTGCTTTTTGGAAATTATATGTGCATTCTTCCTCCTTTTCCTTTCTTTTTCCTTGTTTTTCCCATGATTCTTTCTCCAGAGGGTCTAGCGGGGGGAGAAAAATTATGAGTGGTAAGAAAGTGACACACCTTAGGTACCACTCACAGCATGGTTTCAACTCAGAGGAAAGAGACTAGGTGAGCCCAGCTCTATGGCCTGGAAGAGGACAAAGGGAGAAACCAAACCCCTTAATGCCAAGAAAACCAGCGGTTTATGTTTATATGACTCTGTAGAAACACTGTCATGTATAGTTGCCTATTGGAGTCTCGCAATAACTGCATAGGTAGAAAAGCTTATTAAATATAATAGTTCTCTCGTATGGATGAAAACAATAAAAAACTATGATGTGTGTTGTTTTAAAAACACAATCCTAAAAACCATTAAATCTTACTAATAAAGACTCAGGAGCCAGATATTGGAGTGAAAGGCAGAGAACGCACTCAGCTGACCTTTCTACTCAGCCAATGAAAAGCCCCTTCTCCACGGAGTCTTAAATTCCCTTCAACTCAATGTCCATCCTTCCTGTGTTTGCTTATGTTCACCCTGTAGACTAGTTGCTTACTCTGCCTCTTGACCTATGGATGACTTTACTTAGCTCTTGTTTATAGAAAGCTCTTGGATTAATGGTGTGTGCCAGGGCTAAGCCACACCACTACTTGTTTAGAGTAAACAGAAAGCTACCAGGCTAAAGGTATGTGCTAGGGCCAAGCCACACAACGACAAGAAACAGGTTTTTTCCAGTTCATATTCATCTACCACCCAAGCACAACACCGAACCATCTGCTGCCTGCTGTCTCCTACTGGGAGAGAGTTGGTCACGCCTCCAACAATTGGCTCTGCAGAACATGTGTGGTCCCAAAGAATCTGTGTAAACATCCAAAGACCAACAGTGATCCTGGGTGTCTTTTTCCCCATGTGACCCTATAGCTGACAACCGGAAAAAGCAGAGGGTCCCACACCGGGAGAGGAGACGGCATGACTTCTCTCTGTTCAAGCTTTCAGACTCCGAGATCAGAGTGAAGATCTCGCCACAGCTTCTACTGGCCACACATCGCTTCATGGCCACAGGTAGGACCTGCCACACCCACACCCACCTCACACACCGCTTCATGGCCACAGGTAGGACCTGCCACACCCACACCCACCTCACACACTGCTTCATGGCCACAGGTAGGACCTGCCACACCCACACCCACTTCACACACTGCTTCATGGCCACAGGTAGGACCTGCCACACCCACCTCACACACCGCCTCATGGCCACAGGTAGGACCTGCCACACCCACCTCACACACTGCTTCATGGCCACAGGTAGGACCTGCCACACCCACCTCACACACTGCTTCATGGCCACAGGTAGGACCTGCCACACCCACACCCACCTCACACACCGCTTCATGGCCACAGGTAGGACCTGCCACACCCACACCCACCTCACACACCGCTTCATGGCCACAGGTAGGACCTGCCACACCCATCCCTACCTCACACACCGCTTCATGGCCACAGGTAGGACCTGCCACACCCACACCCACCTCACACACCGCTTCATGGCCACAGGTAGGACCTGCCACACCCACACCCACCTCACACACCGCTTCATGGCCACAGGTAGGACCTGCCACACCCACACCCACCTCACACACCGCTTCATGGCCACAGGTAGGACCTGCCACACCCACACCCACCTCACACACTGCTTCATGACCACAGGTAGGACCTGCCACCCCCACAATATATATTTATTGAGGATATAATGAGTGCTAGCTAGCACTGTTGCCGGTGCTAAAAGGTGAATAACCATAAAGCAGAGCCTCCTTACAGTAGAGTTTTCAACATGCAATCTTGTTGTGAATTTAATAATTCTTTTAGTCATGGATCAACTTCCCAAAGCAAAGCAGCTACACCTGCTTAGTATAATTCTGCAAGTATCACTATATAACACCTATTAATAGTTAAGCATAAATGATGCTATTAATAACATCACTAATGGCAACTTATTATTTAAGTAATTGCCTGTCTCCGGTAACTTGGGATTTCATTTCATCCAGCAGGTGAATGCTACCCAATAAGCCAGACTCGATTCTCTGTGTGTATCATTCTACTGTAAAATTAAAGACCTTGTTGTGTCCATGACTTAGTTGTCCAGGTCTGTCCAACTCTAAATAAACTCAAGGAGAAAAGTCATAACAAAACTAACATTTCCCAGATGGCGACCTGTTTCTCCTAAGATGTCAATGAAGCAACAGTCATCCCCAGAAGGCATAGGGAAGGTCCCAGGATGTACACTGGGGATTAAAATCCCTCAATCATTTGCAGAACCCCCAGCCTACTTGAGGGTGTTGTTCTAGCTGAAACCCGAGCTGCTGCACTCCCCTCCTGCCAGCTATTGCTGCTGGAATGGAGGAGGTGCTGAAGTGCCCAGTGTCCATCCCCAACCCCCTGCTGCCTTCCAGAAGTGGAGCCCTTTAAGTCTCTGTACCTTTCGGAGAAGATCCTCCTCCGGCTTCTGAAACATCCCAACGTGATCCAGGAGCTGAAGTTTGATGAGAGGAACAAGAAAGCCCCAGAACACTACCTCTACCAGCGCAGCCGCCCTGTGGACTATTTTGTGCTGCTTTTACAGGTGAGTGTGAAGGTCAGGGAATTTCCAAGGCCAGAGGAGGGCACCTGCAGGGGAAACGGAGTGGCTGGGCTGTTCCTCTGTCAGTGAAGAACATGGCCAATGGGAAAGCCACGGGCATGTAAGAGTGGTGTCCTGGGAGCTGTAGTTTCTTTGATGGTCTTTAATCTGAGCACTCAGCATGTTTGGGGACAGTGACAAGGCTGTAAAGGCATTCTGCTAATGAACTGAAAGGGTCCTGTGGGATCCCGGTATCTCTGGGTGTCTGCTTGAGTATCCCCACCCCCACTGCCTCCTGAGAGGGAGATGATTCTTGTTAAGCCCTCTCTTCTCTTGACTCTCAGCATCTCTGGCTTCCACACTGGTCCTTGCTCTGCCTCCTGGAGCACGCGGAACACATTCGTTCTCTGTGCCACACTTCATGCTTTGTGGTTCCCTGAGACTCTGCAGAGGGACCGGGAAGGAAGGCTGAGACATCTAAAGGTTTCACCTTCCCAGGATTTACCTAAAGACAGTTGCCTCCCCTGGGCACCTGGACAGGCTTGTCTTAAGCGTGCATCACAGCCCAGCATGGCAGCACAGGCCTGTAATCCCAGCAAAGGCAGGAGAAGTAGCCTTGAGTTTTAGGACACTCTGATCTCCATACTAGGTTGGGGTCAGCCAGAGCTACTTGGCAAGACTGTCTCAAAAAATTTAAAGTAATTAATTAATCAGAAGTGTCAGGCATGGTTCCACGGGAGCACAGCTGTGTCCTGTCCCGGCCCCCACCATGAGCTCCGTCACTGGCTCCATGTCTCTTCCCAGCAGAGTTTTATAGACCCTAAACACAGTGATGGCTATGTCTCTTCCCAGCAGAATTTTATAGACGCTAAACACAGTGATGGCTTTAAGATCCTACTCAAGATCGCATTGAGCTAGAACTAGCCTCTGTCTGTGACAGTCCACTTCAGCCTGTCCTTTTGGACACTGCGATTTGTCTCGTATATATCACTCCAAGTAACCTCAATAAAATGATTGTTCTCTGCCCCCCGCCCCCAGAAATGGGGTCATTTTCTTCTCTGTTAGAGGCAGATCCTGTTACATTGTTTACATAATGCAAGGACACGTGCAATCCTTCATCTTATGCTTAACAAAAGTTTTCCAATAAAAAGCTGAAGGGAATAAAACATGCTAGAAAGAAGGTAGACTTGAGAATTTGAAAGATTTTACTATTAAAATGCCATGTTTTCTATTTGCTAACAAACCCTAGCTAAGCCAGTTAACCTCTGTGAGCCTGGATCAGTGCCTCTTCTACCTAAACATAAAAGTGTTATATGTGCCAGGCAGTAGTATTTATTTAAACATTCTATTATAGAAAATTAGCCAAAAAGTAGGAAGAAGAAAAACATAACTATTTATTACCTAGCTTCACCAACTGTCAACATTTTGTCAAGAATTCATAATCCTCCCATTTGAAAACCTCAAAGATGCCAGGCATGGAGACACAGGCCTTCAGCCCCAGCCCTCAGGAGGCAGAGGTAGGCAGATCTCAGAGTTCAGGGCCAGCCTGACCTACAGAGCGAGTTCCATAACAGCTAGGGCTACACAGAGAAACCCTGCAGGGCTGACCGTGAGAATCGACAAGCTGCACATAACAGTATCAGCTGCATAGACGTAACTACACTACACTGTACAATGACGAATTCAGCAAGATTAGATTCTATCTCAGCCAGACTCGGAAATGGCCTCATCTGAGAGACTAAGTCAGGGATGCCGCTTACAGGGCTCTGACTTAGCGGGCGCTTCAGACCTGTGTTCTGGAAAGGCCGTTACTGTGTGTCAGGAAAACCTGGTTAATCATGACCAGGCGCTACCTTAGGAGTAATGATGAGGCAGTGAATTCCCTGCAAGGGCTTCCAAAGTGGGAGGTTCTGCTCCTACAGTGTAGACTGGGCAGAATTAACACCATCCCGTGATGATGTGGGTCCACTGCTCACGCACACGAAAGTCCTCAGGGTCCGAGAGAATGCAAGAGCCGGAAGTGCCCATCACAGCCCCACTACCCTCCTTACTCTCCTTCTCTCTCCAGGGGAAGGTGGAAGTGGAGGTTGGTAAGGAAGGCCTTCGCTTTGAGAATGGAGCCTTTACCTACTACGGCGTTCCAGCCATCATGGCCACTGCTAGCTCAGGTATTCCAGCTCCCTAGCCGGGAGTTTATCAGGGAAGGGATGGGATCACCAGGAAAAATCTAGGCTCAAGACATGACTCTTCTTCTGACTCCTGCTAAAGACCTTCAAAATAAGCTGCTTAGCTTCCTTGGCTCCGGCTTCCTTCTGTGCAAAATGGGCACAGGAATAGCTTTGCATTCAGATTTTGTTTAGCTTTAAAAATAAGCAAATAAGCCGGGCGGTGGTGGCGCACGCCTTTAATCCCAGCACTTGGGAGGCAGAGGCAGGCGGATCTCTGTGAGTTTGAGGCCAGCCTGGTCTACAAAGTGAGTCCAGGTCAGTCAAGGCTACACAGAGAAACCCTGTCTTGAAGAGAGGGGGGGGGGGAAGTTGGGAGGGGGGAAATACTCACGTAGTGAGCATTAGGGATGCAGAATGTATTTTTCAGTATGAAAAGACAAGTCGCTTCCCGTTCCACCCCTCTTCCCTACCCTCCTGTTCGATTGCCTGATTTCTGCAGGGTTAATTGGTGCTGGGGTAGAGTGGAAGTGGAGGTTTCCCATGAGAAGTTATGTTTTCTGAATCACTTCTGAAACCCACTGCACCCTTCTGTCCTTAGATAATGACGCGCGGAAGGTGGGAAGCCTGGCTGGATCCTCTGTCTTCCGTATGTATCTCGCAAACACCCCCCCCCCTCGCCCTCCCTCCCCTGTCACGGCCCTGCCTCAGCCCACCGTGGGAACCTGGACAAGCTCTTTGAACATGGGCTGGGTTGACACGAACGCTGGCAGCTTCTTTGTAATGCTCTGCCAGGAACTGCCTCCCACCAGGTACCCACAGAGCATGGAGGCTTAAGTCCTGTGTGTCTGCAGTGTGTGCTGTGGCTTCTCTCTTCACACACGAGTGATGAATGGCAGGAGAGGAGAGTCAAGTGTGTGCTAAGGCGGGGGTGGGGGTGGGGGGGGGCACCATGAGTTGTCACCTGCTGGGAAACGCTGGCACTTGATCTGCGTGCCCTGGTGGCAGTGATAGCGCTGTGATTTTTGTCTGTGATGTTTGTCCTGGGGGGTGGGGGGGGGGGAGGTGACTGTGACATTCAGTGTTGTAAATCAAGGCCGGTGCAGTCTGTTGCTTAGCTGCTGCTCTTTCCTTGCATAGCCTCTCCATTGGTGACAAGGTGGCTGCCAGCTGGCCATGCATGCTGCTTGGGGGTAAAGGCTGGTACAGGGCTGGTAGCTGGCTTGATCTGCCCTTCTGTGCTGTACCTTCTTGCTAGATTCTGTACAGAACTGGTGTGTTTGTGTGTAGACGGCATGGCTTCTCTTGTGACCTAAGTGTGATCCAGAGAGAATTTTCTCTAGATTTCCTTTAGATTCATTGGTTTAAATTTTGCACTGCAGTGGCCACTTCAGTGCCAAATGGGGCATTTCCTTTCATCGTCAAAAGGATTTTACATAGTGCTCTATATTGGAATTTGTCAGAGGGCTTTGAAGCTCCATATGCTGAGAGCAGCAAAGTAGATGTCACTTCAGAGTGATTAAAAAAAAATAAAAGGGCAGAGTGTATAGAACAGTGGTCAAGCAGTTGTCTAGCATGGGCAAGGCCTGAGTTCAGATCCCAGCCCCACAAGAAATAGATAATAAGTTTATTAATTCAAATTTTAATAATAAAAGGTAAATAAATGATTTGTTCCAAATCACCCAGCCAGCTGATGACTTAGCCTAGATGGACCCATGGCTAGTTCACACAGCACAATGAATACAGATTTTAGATCCATCGTGTTCCAGAATTCAATTGCTACATCAAAGTGATAGAATAATTTACCATGTAATTTTACTTCCTAGCCCACCAGAGGGCTGAAATGAAATCCTAAGAATCTGTTCTACACACACAGGAATGTAGAATTTGAGCTGAAGGAGATCTGTTTTTTAAAAAGAAAGAAAAAAATATGATATAATAGGGTATTTATGTCAGCCAATGACTGTCAAGCAACCTTGAGAAAAGCATCATCAGTCCTCAGAGGAGCTAGCTGAGCAGGTGACAGGCAGTTTCCAGGACCAGGTAACAAGTAGCCCCTCACTTTCAGAAGGTGGTACCCACGCAGCACACTGGAAACTGCTCTTAGGACTCTAAAATGCTACCTAGAAATCCTGGCTCCATTTTAGCTCTTTAAAACGCGCTTCTTAAGTCTTGCCATCCTCCTCCCTCTCCAATTCGGATGGCCTTCTTTAAAAAGAGGGCCAACAGGATGACTGAGACGGAAGCCTGAGTTTGGTCCCTGGAGCCCTCATTGGAAAAGGGGATAACTGGCCTTCACTCACATGCTATGTCATACCCACCCACACATACATATACACACAAAGAAAGAAACAGACAATTTCAAGTAAGAAGACATTACCTGACTCTTCCAAGAGCATGCGCTTGCCTCCCAGGCCTCTGAATGCCTGCCCAAGTGCTCTCCTGTAGTTGAGCAGGCTATGTGAGAGGACTGGGAAAACAGAGGGCTGGGGACAATGCTGAGCTCTAGCAGATTTGCTGGCTTAAGGTGGGCACCTCAGGGCCAATGCTGCTTCTGTGCCCCCTCCAAGGGCACCAGCTGTGCTAGTCACTGGCACCTGTGATTCTCGCTGAGATAACTGCATCTCCTTTTGGAAGACTTTCAGTGAAGTTCATTTTACTTTGTCTCTCAGGAGATTGGCTCCATCAACATGCAATTCCTGTGTTTATTTTTGCCAAGAAATGTGAAATTGTAAAGGACCGAGAACAGACCGTCTCACCATTTTGCTCTTTGTCTCTATCCTCCCTTCTGATACTCACATATCCTTGCCCCACCCCCCCCCCCCCACCCCACCACTCTTTAGTGCCTGTCTCTGTGTCTCGTACCTTCGCCTTCAGCAGAGGGGACTCTCTGGCAGGCTCCCCAGGTAAACATGCATGAATATCTCAGGGCTCTGTAGGTTGGTCGGGTTAGCAGGAGGCATTTGGTCCCCATCCCTGTCCTGCGTGAGAACTGGCCTCCACCCGCAGGCACGCTGATAACTAAAGCACAGTGCATCCCACAGCTGCCACTCATTTGCATCGTGCCTGTGAGGGATTTTCCTGCCAGGATAGATCTGTGTCTACTCGTGGGAATAATGGTTGAGGTGAGAAATCGTGTGAGTTCTTCCATATAATCTGACTGTGCTGAGTGGAGGGATTAAAAAGTACAGCAGAAGAAAATGCTGGAGCACTGTCCTCCCTCCTTCCCACCTCTTTTTCTTCTACTGTTGCTTCTATGTAATTGGATACTGATCCATTCCCCTCCTCTTAGTAACCTACTGAGTGATAGTTGCATTTCCTGTGGTTCTGGTAATACAAAGGCTACTGTATATAAAGATGCCCAAATAGCTTTTCATTAGGGTTAACCACTCATGTTGATGAAATAAAAGTTGATGGTTTTCTTTTTAAATCAAGTAAAGCCTGCTAGAGCACTCAACAGCCCAATGGCTGAGTTGAGCACAGTAAATCTTAATAGTTAAATAGCTGCTTATCTTGTTTCTATCTTTAGAAGTTGCTCTCTTAATACCATGGAGTGAGGACCAAAGCAGGAATTTGTTAGATAAATTGTCCTGCAGTTAAAAAGTCCAGTTTCCTGTGGTTTCCTCATCTATTTTTCCCTAGCCACACCCACCATATCCTAAGTTATCCAAAACCCCATTGTGTCTGGTCAGTTGACCTTCTCCATTGGAAGGGGGTGTCCTGAGACCCCAAACCTCATAGTCATAACTTCTTCAAACATAGTTATTTTAACTTCTCTCCCAAATCACATTTTCCCATCAAAAACCATCTGGTTCCCATGTTTATCTGTTCAAGACAAGTTAACCACCTTCTCAAATTTCACCAAAGTTTTCTCTCTCTCTCTCTCCGTGGATGGTAATTTTCCACTAAGAAATAAAGCTTTCCTTGCTTTGTGAGAGTTCATGCCTTCCCGATGGCTATAGGCTAGAACAGTCAGAGTGAGATGCCAATCTGGTATCCACACCAGCGCCGTGGTCTAACCCTGCATGCCAGCAAAATTAGAAATGACCACATCACGGACCTTCAGATCTTGGAGAATGCCAAGAGCGCTCTGTGAGTGTGCTGCAGAAAGGGAGAGGGTGCATGTTTTCACAGGATTTCAAACCAGAAGAATCAAAGCAGGCACATATTTTTCTTTTTAATTAACCCTCGACTAGCCAGACAACCCAGTTAGCTGCAATTTCCCAGGGTAAAAAGATAGTGGTGGTTCACGATATTTGCAGTGGAAAACTTCTGCAACCCAATGCCAGAGAATAAACAAATAGACTCTCTCTAGATTCGTAGCCCTTCTCCCCGCCGGAGGCAGAGACTTCTCCTACCCTGGCTGATGTGTGCCCCCAGAGAGTTCTTCCAACCTTCTTCCCATTCTCCACGACTGTGGATGTTCAACCCAAAAGGGAACCAGAAATAAACAAGTTGAGAACAAGGCCGTCCTTTTCCCGGCCTTGGCTTAGCTCTGCAAGGTGGACCAGTCATAGGTGCAGCAAGAGAAAGCAAGAAGCAGCCAGTAGCATCTCCTTCTGCTGCCTCCACCATTCTGTGGGTGGTCTCCACCTTTGGACAACTGGCAGCCTCCACGATACCTGGGCGGCATTCTCAGGACCCTGCACTACAGTATTACCCCAGCCATTCCCTCCTGCTTCTGTCCCATTTTAGCAAAGAAATCTCAGAAGCCTGGGAGTTTTCCAGCAAGAAACCATGGGTTCCTCCTGGCCCCAGTCTTTATTTTTGCTCCAGAAATATAAATGTATATACATATTAAGCCTTTACCTGTCTTATATGGGGAAAAAGATAAGCCCTAGAAATTAATGAGTTTAAAAAGGAATCCGGGTACAAGAAAGAAAGGTCAAGAATTAAGAGCACTTGCTGTTCTTGCAGGGGACCCAGGTTGAGTTCCCAGTATCCACATAGCAGCCTACAGGCCTCTGTAACTCCAGATGCTGGAGATCCAGTGCCCTCTTCTGGCCTCAGTGGGATACTTGGTATTCTACACTGTGTGTGTGTGTGTGTGTGTGTGTGTGTGTGTGTGTGTGTGTGTATGTGATACACACACACACACACACTTGCACACAGAGAAAACACTTATACACATATAAGTAAATTTTTAAAATTAAGAAGAAGAAATTTCTTAAAAGAAATCATCACTTTATCTTACCCAACACACACACACACACACACACACACACACACACACACACACACACACACAGAACCTCTTTGGGAGATGGGCAGGAATTGTTATAGGAAGACAGACTCACAGAAGTTAATCCATTTGCTCAGTCTTGTTTGTGTACATAGGAAAAGAGATGAGGAATCCAGGTCCCTAGATCCTGCTTTCTCTTGCCTGGGACAGTCACTGCATCTCTACATGTAGGCATTTTGCGCCCCCTAGAGGGCATCCTTGTGTTTGCATTAGCCATGCTAATGAATATGGTGCTCACACTGGACTGAGTCCAAGAGTCCTTGTACCAAATATTTCAAAAATACTGGACATGTGATTGCAAACCATCTTCCACAGGGCATTTCTTTGAGTCTGAAGTAAGGAGAGCTTAGTCGTCCATGGATCACCTCCAGAGAGCAGTGCAGCTAGCTAACTTTACAGGTGCTTTTGTTTAAAGTTGAAACTTCTCATTGGCCCTTCTTCAGTTAACATTCCCTCTCACCAAGTTCATTCCTCCATTCTGCTCCTGATGGAGATAATATTGACTTTCCCATGGCAAGCCTCCCAAATCTTCTAAAGTGCAGAGAAAGAGACATCACAATTGAGACCAAAGATGATGGCATCTTCTCCCAGAATATACAAGAAGTCCCTAAAAATAATCTTACAGCTTTGTACAATGTGGCAAGTGGAAATATTCCTTGGGGTTGGCTCTTGTGTAGTAAACATTTGGGAACCATTAAAACTCCTTGAAACGTGAGCAAGTTCATCTGGGATCGTAACTTGGGCTGACTTGCAGAGTTCACATGGGGCTTGACGGAGGGAGGGCTGGCTCTTGGCATTTGGTTGTCTGATGTTAGAAAAACTACCAAGAATGATGAATTTTAATAATCTTAGTTTGTACTCTCATAAGCCTGTGTAATTAAACCCTACCCCCATCCAATTTGGGGAACACAGATGGCCTGTGGTAGTAACCATGACCAAAGGAAGCCATTGCCCCCTCAATCCCTCTCTGATGATGCAAAAGATGTAGGCAGGCAGGCACAGAGCCCTTCTGTTCCCCAAATCTTCATGCTGCAAAGGGGAATCAGGCATTACACTTGTGAGTTTTGGGTTTTGGTCTCTGAATAGGATTGTGGAGGATCCCTGGGTAAAAGTGTGAAGCAAGGGCCCCAGAGCTATGTGGCAATCTTCAAGACTCCTGTATGTTAGTACAGACTGAAGGAGATCCTATCCATCGGTTGCTGTGTAAAATCTTCTCCCATGCCTTCCTCCACCTCCCACTCACTCCAAATTTTACTTCAATATGTTCTCCACTAAACCTCAGTCACTCCAAGCTGAAAGCCAGGACAGACACTCTTGGAGGATGACCACACACCGGCTGCAGAACGGAGGTCAGCCATGGTCCTCCAAAGCACTTAGTGATGCTGAGGGGACAACATTGCTCCCTTCCACTGCGTCACCCTAGAGCCACCTACAAAGTATGAGATGAGACCAAAAGCAGGCCAGAGGCACGCTGGCCACTTGGCCCAGCCCCTGTTGGTATCCCTGTGGTCAGCAGTGTTGTGTACTTCTGTTTGATCTGCAGACCTCCTCGCACCCCACGTAGGAAGTTCCACATTGCTCCATCCCCCACGCTGTGCCTCTGTGCTCTTAGGAAATGCCAGGGGGACTTAGACAACTTGAACTAGTTTGCCATGCTGCTGGGACACTCGTCTGTTACTGATTTCTTCTCCTTTTTTATTAAAAGCATTTCCATTTCCATTTCCCTTGCTCTGAAGCCTCAGAGTGTATGTGCCCAATTACCAAAATGCCGAGTCATCAGCATCCTACCTATTGAGGGATGGCAGGCTCTGGGGCACTAAAACAGCCATCTTGCACACAACATTCAGATGAGCTGGGAGTCTTTGTCACGAAACGAAGGGTTTTTTTTTTTTCCTTCTCTTTCTTAAAAATTCCTTTCACAAGAACATTGTATCTTTTGGTGTTGAAAAATCTTTGGGATTTTATAAATAAACATCCAATGGTGTGTTTACTTTAAAAAAAATTTTTTTTAAACCATGTTTCCTTTTACAACACAACAGTGACATACATAACTGTGTTTGACATGTGGGTCCCTGAGTGAAAGCAGGGTGACCTTATTCCAGATGCTCATGTATGGGGAGAGCTTTTGGGGGCCTAGGATGGATAGTTGCCTCTGTTCCCTCCAAGGGATGGAAGTGATTCAGACAGATGCTTCTGCACATGGAAAAAGCTCAATAGATAAGAGAGGGGCTGTTTCCCTGTCATCCTTTCCAAATATTATATAGAAACATGACCTATGATAAAGAGACGAGGCAGAAGCTGTGAGCTGTGAAACCCATTTGGTCAGGAAAAGTGGGAAGTACAACCATCCTATCTTGGGGTAGCCGAAGCCACGGGCGGAGCTCACATCTTCTCTCCTGAGTTATGTCCAAACTGAGTGGAAGCCAAGACCCACTGAGTCAAGGTTCAGTCTCCCAGACCCTGACCACATGTGGTAGAAGCTGCCTTCCTGCAAAACTACCTGCTACTCCCATAACTACCCCAGAGCTCTGGCTTTCTCAGTCAGCTTCCACCCCAAATAGCTACGAATAGATTTAGCGAAGCCAGATGACCAGGGAAGGCGAGGTCTCTACCCTCACTGAATTTAGGTTAAGCAGATCTAATGAATGTTTAACTAATTCTTGTAAAAAGTACTTTTTGAAGGACTCGAGACAGGCAGTAACAGTGAACATGAGGGAACTTCTTAGGGTACCCAGATGAGGTCTTCAGAGAAGACAGAATCTCCAGAGACAAAGAGGCATTAAGAAGCCTTAGCAGGCAGGGCTGAGAACCAAGAGACTGGCATCTTCTTGAAGACAGGCACTTAAAAGACTGAGAATGCCAAGGACGCCAGAAGCCAAGAGAAAAGAGGGGGGCCCAGAAGGAAATCAGTCAGGAAAGTAGGGATCAGCAAGGAATCTGGGCTTCCTCAGATAAAATCAGAAATGAATTTATGGAAACAGGTCTCAGTGGTCTCCTTTTATGCATACTTTCGCTTTTTGTGATTTCAATTGCCCACGATAATCAAGATCCATAAATATTAAATTGAAAATTTAGGACATGGGGAATTCCTGATGTGTAAACAACTTTTATTATAATGCATATGTTAATGCTATTTCATTACTTAATACATAGTGATAAATGACCTCTTACTGTAAGTTGTAAGTTAAACTTCATCATACACGTGTTGGGCGAACACAGCGTATAAATTGCACTTGTACCACTAGAGTGTCAGGCATCTGCTGGCATGCCCCCCACAGTTGGGAGGCTGCTGTGTGAGATTAGAAGTAAGGAGACCAGACTGCGACCCAAGCAAAGGTGATGGTAACTGTCCTTGATTTGTGAGAAAGGGAAAACAGTGGGGCCCTGTGGGTTAAAGCCAATGGCAGGTCTTGATGTGGTCCCAAGGGAGCAGGGGACTCGCCGCTGATCCCAGGAGCCTGGGGGTCAATAGCTGCAAACAAGTAAATGGCATTTGCAGAGACGTATAAGACAAAGTGGGATCCTCGGTTCTATAATCACATGAAAGCGATGGGTGGTTCTTGTGGTTCTAGAGAGAGCGTGATTCGACCTATGTTTACTTTAATATTTCTGCTGTGCTATAACAGCCTGGCAAACAGCCAGGCCCTGAGACTCTCTGGCTCACTCCAGTGGGTGTTAATCAGACATCTCGATTGACATGAGCACCATCTCAAGGGGCAAAATTAAGTCCCTAAGTTTCTACCCTGATAGAACTTTGAAGATTTTTTGAGTCTTCAGTTGAGCTCTCTGATTTAGAGCTGAGTGAGAAGCCAGAGCCTCCTTAGCCTCTTGGGAAGATGTGCAGAGTGGCTTCAGTTGGAAAACAAGGGTGACAAAGGTTTTTGCATTCTCTCATTAGGCTTGTCCCCTGGCCAAGACAGTGCTTAGGGTCACTGTCTGCCTTCCTGGTCCCTATTTGTCCTAGGGAAGATAGATCACCATCCATTTCAAAACCAAATGGCACAGTCTGCACTGAATTTAAAGGAGCTATGGAGATGTTTATGTCTTTGGCAGAAAGTCTGTGGATTATTTCAGGCCACATTTATGCCGGAATGAGCCTTTCTGTGACCCACACTTTCAAGGACCACGGTGGCTTTCCTCAGTTCCGCCCTCTAGATGAGGCAAGACACTCAAATCACAGCCAAGGGGCCATACCTGCCCCGAGCCCACGCTCTTCATGCTATGTGTACATCTCAGACACGCAGAGTCTTAGAGTCCCACAACCAAACATCTGAGAGGTACTAAATCTGAAGCACCAGGACCAGAGCCTGGCTCACCCCACTCAATGCTGTTTCCGCCACAAAGCTCGAGGAATTGAGCCTTGCCTCACAGATTGGTATAAACAGCTATGAAGGACAAGGATAAAACTTTAATGGTATACGAGCATGCTGCACAACTTGTAACTATCTAGTCTTATGGCTCGTGGGCTTCCGGTTACATTCCCGACCCAAGGCCTGCCAATGCTGAGACAGGTCAAGTTACCCCCATTAAAATACGGCGGTGGTGAAGTGGCAGGTGCTTCTGGAAGACAAACCTAAGGCCTTGGTCTTCCTAAAAGGGTGTGTTGTAGCATTATATGCAGTGCCTTGTCCCAGCGGAGGGGACTCTACTGTGCACTGTGTACACAGACTTAACCTTGAATATTTGGGGGTCCTCCCGAACCTAACTTAAAGATGATAGCCAACAGCCTCCTATCTCTGCCCACCATCTAGGGAAAACAAGCGCTCTGGTTTCCTCCTGGGTCAGGAGATGCTTCACAGGGGACACCAACAAGCCACTCCCTTCTTGGGCTCTAGTGGGGTGTGGCCTCCTGTCCTTGCAGTACCACCGCTGCCTGGTAGTGCCATGGGACCTCAGTAAACAGCGCCTTTCTTTCTCTTCCTCCTTCCTCTCATCCTTCCTGTCTTCCCACCTGCCATTCCTTGTCTCTCCTCTCCTTCCCCTCCCTCTTCCTCACTCACCATCTGCAGTAAACCGGTCCCCTTCTCGCTGCAGCGGGTTGAATCGCTCGGAGTCTCCAAACCGAGAGCGCAGTGACTTTGGCGGGAGCAACACGCAGCTGTACAGCAGCAGCAACAACCTCTATACACCCGACTACTCGGTGCACATCCTCAGCGATGTGCAGTTTGTGAAGGTAAGTCCTGCAGGAGGGCAGCTAGTGGGGGGTAGGGGTGGGGGTGGAGGGGGTTGTGGAGACGGGGTGAGGGTGGGGAGACCGTTCTCCTTCGGCATAATACACATCCCCTCCCCTGTCCCATATCGTGCCGGTGGGGGTCCCGCACTGGCTGCACAAAGCCCCGCCTCTGGTACACCTGACTGTTAGAACTTGTTATTGTTGTTGCTGTCAATTCTTTGTCACAGTCAAGACTCCTGGCTCCTTTATTTCATGTGGAGAAACTAAGGCACAGATTAAAGGGAGATGAGCTGGCCTGAGATATGTTTCTGGCACAACTGGCTCTTTTGGACCCCTGCCACTGGCACCAGAGTGATTTTATCCATTTCTTTCAAGGTCAGTTGGCAAGGAATAAATAAGCCAAGCATATAGAAAAGCCATGGTGACCTTCTACGATAGTATATTGACTTATATGATAGTATTTCTAAGCCATAATAGTAAAGTGGGTCACCGAAGAACCACTCTGAACGTGCACCGCGCAGAGGCAGCCACACTCAGTGGTCAGTGCTTCAGAAGAAAAGCTGGGCTCTCTCTTTCCTTAAGGTTGCAGGGCACACAGGTCTTTTAAGTTTTCTCCCTTTCTCTTACTTTACTGGGATTTATTATGTTTTATTTCCTGACATCCAGAAAACAATTATAAACTTGGCTCTGAGACCTTAGCTAGAGCCCCATTTTCCACAGCCCAATGGACTATCCAGCAAGTAGACGTGGTAACTGGACCAGCCACTGAAATCACACCCCCGTCATCTCCTTCTGCCCAGAACACTGATAACTCTGGGGTGTGCTGGCTGGTTTTATGTGCCAGGCCTCTGCAGACACTTTTCATGATGGCCGTTACCAGCAGAAGGGGCAGAACGTGCCAGATGGGGCAGGACAGGATTGCTGGTGGAGGGAGGGCACTTTGCAAGGGGCTTTACTGAGTCCTTGTCTGGATCGCATGTTCATCTCACCCCCCTCTGAGGCGGTGCTATCGTCTTTCCTGTGGTGCAAACCGGAAGTTGAGGCTTGAGCACAAGCTCATCTGGCTGGAAAATGAGCTTCAAAGCTGACACTAGTCTGCTTCTGAAGCCTAAGCCATGAGATCACTGGACTTCAGGGAGAGCTACGGAAAGTTAGCCCAGGGAGAAGCAACCGTGGACTAGCTGAGCACAGGTGTGACTGGGCATCTAACAAGCCCATGTCTCACAACCCCGGCAAATCCAAGTGTGATGACAGAGCCATGGCATAAACAGGTTAGGCAGAGCTGGCTACTTTTGAAGTGGCCATCTGAGTGGGCTGAGGAAAGGACGCTTGCTGAGAACTGACAACAGAGGGAGGGAGAAAACTCAGAATAGAAACCATGGCGGTGGCAGTGGGGGTGTCTGGGCACTGGCCTGTGAAGAGCAGAGGCGGGCAGTGGTGTGAGATGGGAACAGAGCATCAAAAACAGAACCCCTGGGCCCTCTGGGGAGGCATATGGAATTTGGGTTCTATTTTTAGCGCATTGCCCCAGCAATGGAAAAAAATGTTAAAGTAGGACTAGAAGTTTTCTGAAGCCACAGGCTTGAAGAGAGTTTGACTAATGCTCTAATTGGCCACCCTTCTCAATTTTAAAATGTTGGGGGGGGGAGGGGCGCAGTGCTGATTTTGTTTTTTCTTGGGTCTTCCTGTTCACCTAAGTCAGTTCAGGCTAATGTCACAAATTACCGTAGAATGCACAGCTTACACTGCTATAGCCTGAGAGGTCCAAGGACAAGGGGCCAGTAGATCCAGTGTGTGTTGAGGGCCCACTTCCTCCTGGCCCTCAGATCCTCAGACATTAGACAGCAAAGAAAAGAAGCAACCCCCGTGAAAGAGAAGTCACAGCATCCTAGTCCCCAAAGCCCACTCCTGAATGCCATCTCCACAGAGATTAGATGTCAGGGTGTAGTGTGATTCCGGGGTCACATGGCACCGTTTTGTTTTTGTTTTTGGCTGAAGTTCAAAAAAATCAGTGAACAGAGCCAGGTGTGATGGCACACGCCTTTAATCCAGCACTCGGGAGGCAGAGGCAGGCAGATCTCTGTGAGTTCAGGAAGGAAGGAAGGAAGGAAAATAAATCAGTGAACAGTTCTGTTTGCTACTTTGGAGTGAATTCTTTACCCATGAGCTGGGCAGCCAGGGGCTAGAGGAGTGTCCTAGTCTTGAATAGGCTGGATAGGACAGTGGGATGTGGGTTTGTCAGCTCTTCAGGGATGTTCTGAGATGACCACCTCCAACAGAGGACATTTGTAAAGGTTTTCCTAAAACTTGCCCCACCCCTGGCGCTAATGAAAAGCAACTTTCCACGAATGACAAGGCAAGCTCTTTCCCAACCTGAGACAGTGGTGCCTGGAACCTGAATCTAAGGACAATTCTCAGGAGAACTGGGAATGACATGTTCTTTTTGTCACACCAGAGAACCCTGTTCTGGTCCAGGCTGCAGGGAAACGCCATAGTCTCTTTTTTCCCACCTAAACGGTTTAAAATTGAGAAGGACGGCTCATTAAAGCACTCGTCAAACTCTCCTTACACCAGTGGCTCCAGAAGACTTTTAGTCCTCTCGAGGGGCACTTTTCAAATTCAAGACAAATGTGTTGGGAAGCATCTTCTCCTCGTGCAGGAGATGCTCAGGGTCCTTGCTGAGGCAACTTCCCCCAGACTCCTCCCCCAGCTCTGACCTTCTCTAACCAGGAGAGTCTCTGTGCTTTTTATTTTATTCTGTAGTGCTAAGGGCTGACATGCCAAGCAAGTGCTCTACCACTGAGCCTGGGGACCTAAAGGGAGCACTGCATGGAAAGGTACTTTCACAGGCCCAGCCCCCACCTGCTGGCTGCAAGAAAGGTCCTCAGTGGCGTCCTTGTCCAATAAACTAAAGTTCCCAAATTATTAGGTTCAAGAGTAATATGATTTCAAGTTTAAAGTGAGCTAGAAAGGCACATCTTATGGCTTCCTGGGTAAGGTTTTACATTATAATGAAGTACCCAAAGAATCCTTGTGATTTGTTTCTTTCTTTGTTTGTTTATTTATCTGTCTTTTCTGTAGGTATCATTGTTAAGCTAAGACTGTTTGGCAGACAATTACAGTGTGGGTTATGTAACTTTGACCAAGATCCCTATCACCATCTAGTGGTGAAATCCCTAATTGCAGGGTCCTGTTTTGAAAGCTAGTAAGCCATGCCCAAGTCTCAAGTTCATAAAATGGCAAGAGACATCCACTGGCCTAAAGGTTTAACTTCTGGCTGCGTTGGCTGCGAAGTCAAGATGCCCAAAAGGGAAATCTTACATTTTGTTAGTTTCAAGATAATAATTTAGGACATGCTTAGATTGTGAACTGGCCCAAGTGCAAAAGACAATCTAAGCTCAAGCTAGGGGGGAGAATAAAGAAAAAAGTTGTCTTTTGAAATTTAGTTTCCTTAGCTCCATCAGCCAACCAATGGGTATTTCTTGAGCATTAACAATGTTCTTTGGGTACTGTGTAGTGTGTTAAATATATTTGAATATAAGATTACAAACATGGGGGCTGAAGCGATGGCTCAGTGATTAAGAGCACTGGCTGTTCTTCCAGAGGACCTGGTTCTGATTCCCAGAACCCACTTAACAGCTCACAATCATGGGTAACTCCTCTTCTGACCTCCATGGGCACCAGACATGCTCCACAAACGTACATGCAGGCAAAACATGTAGACTCGTTAAACAAAAATTTTTAAACTAAAAATTAGTTAAGAGGAGAAAGATAAGTTAAACAGCAATGACCAGCGCAGGCCACTAAACTATGTGGCATTTTTCTGACCACTAAACTATGTGAGTTTTTTCAGGTCACTAAACTATGTGGCTCCTCCCCCCACCCACGCCACTAAACTATGTTGCATTTTTCAAGCACCATATTGTCTGGAGAATATCTGGACCTTTAAAAATTGGGAGGGAACCAGAGGGAGATTACGTGTCACATGGAACACTCCCACAAATGGGTATGGAAGGCCAGCAGATTTAGTGCAGTGAGCCGTCTTTGAAGAGTCTAGCAGCCCCAGTTCTGGGCTGGTAGCCCTGAGAGCTATTGACCACTAAGGCTATGTTTCACCTGTTTCTCTTTTGTTGCTTGTTTTTTTGTTGGAGACAAGCTGTCACAATGTAGCTTGTTTCCGTTTTCTTTAACCTCTAGGCAATCTTTCTATTTAACAGTAACATAGTAAATTGAGCCTCCTCAGGGCTGGGAGTGTGACTCAGCAGTACTGCATGTGCCTGGCAAGTGCGGCTCTCTACTGCCCCAGCACTAACAACAAAACTTATCCAAAGGGAGAAAAATGATGAGCAGGGATAACTGAACCTGAGTCCATTTTTCAGAACAGAGCTTATGTCAATAGTTTATCTTTCTGTAATTTTTGTAACTAGTTTTATTTTATGTGTATGAGTATTTTGCTCACATATATATCTGCCGTGTGTATACCTAGAAATCAAACACAGGTCCTCTGCAAAAACAAGTGCTCCTAACCACTAAGCCATCTCTCTAGCCCCTTATGTCAACAGTTGTTGTTGTTGTTGTTGTTGTTGTTGTTGTTGTTGTTGTTGTTTTAAGGTCATGCATTAGCACAGCCACAGCAGTACTTTAAAGTTTAAAATATTTGTTCTTAGAACTGTGTGAAAGCAAGTCTGTGAGAACATAAAGAGGTAACAATCAATGGCACCTTCCCTTTTCTACAGCTACCCACTGACATGCAGACGCTCCCCCAAACTCTACCCTATACCCAGGGCCAGCTGTTCCCCCAACACATACCGCCGTCTCTCCTAATGTCCTGTCTAGCTGTAGCTGTCTGAATCTTGTTTTTAGCAGACATCTTAGTTGGGGTTTCTCTTGCTGCGCTGTGAGACTTGGCTTCCATTTCCACAGTCAGGATGTCTTCCTTATCCATTCATTAGCTGGCACCTGGCTCTTCCCGCTGTCCCCGCTGCCTGTGCTTTCTTACTGAAAGCTTTGCTCAAGCAAGCTTGGCTTCCCAGCAGCACCAGTCACGCTGACTCTGGGGGCAGAGGGCCACTGCCCCTCACAGCATGTCATAGACAATGTAGGAGAAATAAGATGGTGAGTTTGACTCTTATCTTTGAAATGTGTGCCTGTTACGAAGTCAGCTTGACAGGTGTGGGGGGCGGGGGGAGTGTAAGAAGTTTCTCCAGGCGTGCTTTACAAATTCAGAGGGGCCTAGTGCTACTGGCTCAAAAGTGGCAAAACCAAGACTTGAGCCAAGAGTGCTGAGCAGGCAGCAAGTAGCCTGCTGTAGTCTCTGGGTAAAGGATCCTTTTGCCTTATTCAGCTAAAGTAGAAGACAAATCTAAGTTAATAGTGTAAAGAACACAGCTGGGGGTTCCAGTTGAGACCACGTGCTCCTCTTCCAGTGGACCTGGTTCCCAGCCCCCTTGTGGAACAGCTCAGGACTACCCACGACTACAGCACCCTCTTCTGAACTCTGCAGGTGCACATACACACACACACACACACACACACACACACACACACACACACGGCATACACAGACCCACACACAGACACCACATAAATTAAAATTGAAGAACAAATAAGATGACAATAATTCTTCAAAGAACATGGCTATGGGAGGGCCAGCTGCTTTCTTGGGCTTATCAAGTACCATGCAGGAAACTTACCTGTCCTTTCTGGAACTTAACTTCAGACTTCCCAGTGAGGGAAGGCAGGCGCTGTGGCATGAGGTGTTCTCAGCAAGAGCCTTGAGTCCCTTGAAGCTTTGGGCAGACGGTGATTGAGACCCATATTCTCACTTTGTAAAGCACAAGGAATAATTCTCACCTGAAAACTATGGAAGCTGGTTGCAAGCACAGTGATGCTGTGACCTTAGGATGCTGTGTCCTTGGGATGCTGTGGTGTCCTTAGGATGCTGTGGTGTCCTTAGGATGCTATGTCCTTAGGATGCTGTGGTGTCCTTAGGATGCTGTGGTGTCCTTAGGATGCTGTGGTGTCCTTAGGATGCTGTGGTGTCCTTAGGATGCTGTGGTGTCCTTAGGATGCTGTGGTGTCCTTAGGATGCTGTGGTGTCCTTAGGATGCTGTGTCCTTAAGATGCTGTATCCTATACGGGAAGTAAACTTCGAACCCATACCCAGATCTAGCCGATGAACAGGACATTCTCCACCATTGAGTGGAGAGTGTGGACTGACTTTCACACAAACTCTGGTGCCCCATTTTTGATGATGTCCCTTGATGGGGAGGCCTGGTGGCACTCAGAGGAAGGATAACAGCCTACTAAGAAGAGACTTGATACCCTATGAACATATACAGGGGGAGGAGGTCCCCCTCAGTCACAGACATAGGGGAGGGGAGTAGGGGGAAAGTGTGAGGGAGGGAGGAATGGGAAGATACAAGGGATGGGCTAACAATTGAGATGTACTATGAATAAATTAATAAAATGTTTTTTAAAAGATGCTGTGTCCTTAGGATGCTGTGTCCTTAAGATGCTGTGTCCTTAGGATGCTGTGGTGTCCTTAGGATGCTGTGGTGTCCTTAGAATGCTGTGGTGTCCTTAGGATGCTGTGTCCTTAGAGCGCATCCCAGGGAAGGAGCGGGCACTGAGCAGGACTATGCCTCAGCGTAACTAGGTCTCAGACAGTGGGTCCCAACGTGCCACTGTATCACCAGCTTTACATGGAACTGTCTAGAAATGCAAATTTTGTTTTCAATCCTGACCTAGTCGATTGGCAATGTTCAGGACTGGGCCCAGAAAACTGGTTGTAACAAGCCCTGACACTGAGGTATGAAAACAACAGTTCTGTGTGATCCTCATCTTCTGGTTTGGATATGGTTTGAGTGTGTGTGTCCCCCCTACCCCCCCCCCACCTACCCCAAGGTTAGCAAGGTCCCCCAATGTAACAGTATCATGAAATGGATCTTCCAGAGGTGGAACCTAGTGGAAAGCGAGTAGGTTATGGGGAGCTCCATCCTCAAAGGGGATAAATACATTTTTTCCCAGGACTAGATTGGCTTTCGTGAAATCAGGTTGGCCTGTGTGCTCAGCCCCTTGCTACAGTCAGCTAACTCCATTTATGCTTCGTTAGCGTGTGCTACAGCCAGGGAGGCTCTCACCAAGCACCAGCTCTATGCTGCTTACACTTGTGAGCCACCAGGATCTTGAGCCAAATAAACCTTTTTTCTATATAAAGTACAAGCCTCAGATATTTTGCTACAGCGACACAGAGCAGGTCGGTGCTGGTTCTTCTCAGTGCACTGCCAAGTCTAAAACTGACAAAAAATGAATAGTGGGGATTGGCTGCCAGCAAGTAAAGGACCCTCTGTTGTCCCGATGCTGGGCTGAGTGCAGCTTGGATAGGACTCCTGCTTTGTGCCCTCAGGCCTCAGGGCAGGTGCACCAAAGCAGCCAAGCGGAGCTGTTTGTGAGCTCGGGAAGCTAGCTAGGTGAACAGAGCTCCCCTGATCCGCTGTCTGCTTCCTTCCAGATCACACGCCAGCAGTACCAGAACGCGCTCACAGCCTGCCACATGGACAGCTCACCCCAATCCCCAGACATGGAAGCCTTCACTGACGGGGACTCCACCAAGGCCCCCACAACCCGGGGCACACCCCAGACTCCAAAGGATGATCCGGTCCTGACACTCCTGAGCAACAGGACCAGCTTGCCGTGTGAGTCAGTCTGGTGGATGGGTTGGGTTGCCGTGGGATAAGAACCCTACCGTCCTCCTCCACTTCTGCCCCAGCAGCCATCTTGTGCCTCACAGAGCCCCGGATCTCCTCCAAGGCCCAGAGGTAATGTATTCATTGTCCTCCATAGGCAGCCGCTCAGATGGTCTGAGAAGCCCTGGCGAGGTGGTGTACCTGAGGATGGAGGAGATAGCCTTCCCCCAGGAAGAAATGACCAACTTTGAAGAGCACAAGACGCAGCAACTCTCGCTGTCCCCTGCAGCTGTTCCTACAAGAGCAGGTCAGGGCTGGGTCCAGAGCAGCAGGGGAGATCAACACTCTTAGACAAGCGTGGTTCAGAGCAAACAGGCTTGAGGAAGCCCTGAGACTCCAGCTCCTGTCTCTGTCTGTCTGTCTGTCTGTCTGTCTGTCTCTGTCTCTCTGTCTCTGTCTCTGTCTGTCTCTCTTTCTCTCTGTCACATACACGGGCGCGCGCGCACACACACACACACACACACACACACACACACACACACACACACGCACATTAGGTGGGGGGGGGCTGGCATTTACCAAACACCTATCATATATATAGGGCCCATCTAGTTTGTCTTTCCACATAAACTTGGGCAACGGTAGGAGCTATTTTCTGTCTGGATTCAGGCCCTTCAATTCAGGATTTTTTTTTTTTTTTTTTTTTTTTAAGATAAGGTTTCTTGTAACCTGGGCTGGCCTCAAACTTACTTTGTAGCAGAGAATAACCTTGAAATTCTGAACCTCATGGCTCCACCTCCCAAATGCTGGTGTCACCGGCATGCACCACCATAGTAGGTTTTTAGGAACTGTGCAGTGTAAGCAGATTACTCAAGCTACAGGTCAGTTTCCTTATCTTAATAGGTAAGCTTCCTTGAGTAAGTTGATAAAGATAAATAATGGTAGTTATACCATAAGTCAGCTTCAAGTATAAGTGAGATAGTGTGTAGATGGGGCACACCAGTGTGTGGCACCGTGCTCCATATTAGAACCACCCTATAGATAAGAAATCTGGCACCAGCCGTTACCCTCACCAGAAGGGCTCTTCCTTCCTCTGGGCCACAGAGCTGGCCAGAATTTCTGGGACCTTCCCTGCATTTTCAGATACCTTCATTTGAGACACCGTGCACTTCTGCCTTGACAGCAGAGTTTCTCAAAGCTCCCCGTGTCCCAGAAGCAATGAGATCTGGTTTGCCTCACTTAGGTAAACAGCGCCAAGCTTATGGCATTGCATGTATCTACCTGCCAGGCCAGTAGTTCCTCTGCCCGGTGTTTCAGCCCCGCCTGCCTCATTGCACACCAAGTGTACAAAGCAAAAATGTGGAAAGGCTCCTAAGTTTGTATGACAACATGTGCCAACCCCCCCCCCAAAAAAACTGGGCCATATTGTCACCAGTCCAGGATTTGGACTAAAAATAATGAGATCTTTTTCTCCCACACACATATTTAGTAGCTGCGCTAACGCATGTGGCTGGGAAACAGGGTGAAGGGTTAGCTACGGAGACGGGGGGGGGGGGGGGCAGGACTTTGGGGAACTTCCAGCTCACCTAGTAGTGTGATACAGAGGAGCCATGAGGCTGACAGAGGGGAAATGGCTTGGCCACACCCAAAGACCATGTTAGGCATGGACTCCACGTCAGGGCTTTTGGTGCAGGTCAGTTTCCAACATACCGCCCTTCCTCCCAGGATCGGTTCTCAGTTGGGGTGAGGGTTGGGTCCTTTCTGGGCTCTGAGATTCTAAGAAGCCAGGGGCATGTGCCCTGTTGTGGCTGAGCCCTTGGTTTTACGGGTAAAAGAAAGTGACATCAAGTGGCCTTAGATGTGCTCTTTTTGTCTGGCACAGACACACTAGGTAGAACACACAGTATTTTCTCCCTCTCTCTTGCCAGATGGTATTTGAGGAGATGTAATTCTTTCTGACTTTGAGTAGACTATTGGATTACAGCTCCTGTTGTCTGCCTGCTCCTTTTGTGGCAGTAAAATGCCACTTGCTAACTAATAAGCAACACCTTTCAGGGAATACACACACACACACACACACACACACACACACACACACACATACACACACACACACTCTGTTTGACATTATCACTGAGAGGCCCCACCCTTCGGCCCTGTCACTCAGAGAGGCATCACTCAGAATCTTCCCACTTGATCCTGACATCTCAGCTGGAGGCCTGAGTCTGCTCTCCTTTCAGCTTCAGATAGCGAATGCTGTAATATCCACCTGGACCCAGAGGCCAGCCCCTGCAGCAGCGACTCTGAGGAGACCATGGGCAAGAAGCTGCTGAGAACCCTGAGTAAGTATCTTCTCTCCCAGACCAGCGCTCCTCGCCAAGCACGTTAGGTCTTCCTCCCAGGGGAAGGTCCTGAGCCAGGGCCACACCTGTGATACTGTTCCGGTCTGTCCCATTGCGTTGGTGATCTCCTAGGTCAGAGGTCTACAAACATGTCTTGAGGTCAAATTCTGACCTCCCTCCACCTGTTTTTTACAGGTAGAGAGACCTTTGGGTCATAGGCTCATTTGTCATATGTGACCACAATGGCAAGGTTGGACAATTATGACAGAGACCTTAAAGCCTGCAAAACCCATATTTACTATATAGTCCTTTGAAGAAAAACCCTGTGTCCAGGAGACTACAAGAAAGGAAAGCAAGGACCAGTAAGATGGCTCCACCGGTAAAGGTGGCTTGCTGCCAAACCTGAGGACCTGACTTTGGTTCCTGGGAGCTACACGGTGAGAGGAGAGAACTGACTCCCACAGCTGTCTTCTGACCTCATATGCACACCATGGCACCTATACAACCACACACACACACACACACACACACACACGCACACACACACACACGCACACACACGCGCACACACACACACACACACACACACACGCACACACACACTATTCTCTTTTTTTTTTTGCTTTGTTTTTCAAGACAGGGTTTCTCTGTATAGCCTTGGCTGTCCTGGACTCACTCTGTAGACCGGGCTGGCCTCAAATTCACAAAGATCTGCCTGCCTCTGCCTCCTGAGTGCTAGGATTACAGGTGTGCACTACCATGCCCGGCTAAAATAAGTATTCTTTCAAGAGAGAGGAGAGATGATTATCCTCCTTAGACAGAGGTCAGTGCCAGGGGGAGCGGGATGAAAATGTCCTTCCCAAAAGCTGCAAGAGCTGGAAACGGTATTTCTTCCCTCTCTGAGGGCATTTATACAGTCACTATCACCTGGGCCAGAGGAGGTGGGACACTCTGAACCTGAGCCCCTGGGAATGGCTCCCCGCTCTCACCACCAGCTGTGGCCCATGGGACATCAAAGACTGGTGTCTGGCTGTCCCTGGAGCTGTGGCCTTCTGGGGAAGGGAAAGAAGGCATTTCAGGGCCTATCACAATCTGTTCCATGAGCCCTTTATCATAGGCTAGTGCCCGAGACTGTGGCTTTTCAGAGCTGTTCCTCTTTGGGGAAAGTGCTTCGAGGTGTAACTGTGCTCAGGTTCCATTGCACAAAGCAGGGCTTTGTTTGTGTTGAAGAGTCCCCAGACTGCTGAGACTGCATGCATGTCCTCCCGAGCTACAGATGGATGCTGACAACCTGCTTTTCAGGTGGCCGGAAAAGGAAGAAGTCAGCAGATGGAGAGCGAGCCTCTGAGGAAAACTCCAATTTAACACCTCTGATCACATGATGAGGGAAGACCTCGTTGGCTGGGTGTGAGACTCCGAGGCTTTGGGAGAAGAGCCACCCTCCCATCACTTGCTTCCCCACCCCCCAAGGCCTCCCACCAGTGACAGAACACTCCGCCCTCCATCTTTCACCCCTTGCAGTCAGTTTGGCAAGTTTTACCAGTTTGCCCCCAGTCTGACACAGAAGGAGATGCCTGTAATTGGAAGATGCTAGAAATGGTCTTGTCTGCAGGATAGTCCAGGACTGGCTGGGGAGGTGACCCCAAGCTGGTCACCATTCTAAGGCCCCCAGTGATAGTCTTTATTCTTTAGTGTCCCTGGGCCACAGGAGACCCATGTCCTGGAATTCACCACTCTTTCTTCCAGAACAAAACAACCCTTCCTCCCATAGTTCATGCTTAGCATTAGCTCAGCCAGTGACGTGGGCAGAGAGGTGTGTTAGTCCAGAGGAGCAGGCGTGAGGATGGACAAGGATTCTTCAGAGTGTGGGACCCACTGTCAGTGAGCCAGTGCTCTCCACAGCCTGGGGAATGGAAGAGAAGAAGCCTTGAGTCAGGACGTGTCCCGCTTGGGCTTACTGTAATTAATCTCTCAGGAAGCCTACTTCGGAAGAGGGAGGTCAGGGAACACAGAGACAAAGTTGTGAGCCAGACATAGAACTTCAGGTTTTAAGTGAAAAATCAAAGCAGGAAAAAAAAAACTTACATGAAAAAATTGTAAGTTGTGATAGTGAGTGTGTAGCCATGATAAACCAAAGAGTGCCCAGGTCAGCCAGGAAGGATGCTCCGTGCTGTCACGGGACTCCAGTGTGCTTGACACAGGAATGTTGAATGCTCATCTTTCTTTTGCACATACCCCCCACCTCCCACCTCTTACCACATCTCTTACTGGTCAGCTAAGTATTCCATTAACCTACCTGATCCAGGGATATTGGAGCAGGAGCAATTCCAATCATAACCACAAGATGGCAGAATGACCATGCATATCTACTCCTAAGACTATGTAGGTATTGGGAAACAAAGCCAGCCTAAGGGAAATATTTTTAAAGTCAAGTTTGAGTTCTGATTTACTTCCCACCCCATCCTTGCGCCCTTCCAGTCAGTATCCAGAGAGCCAGTGCTGCCTGCTGTATCTCCAAATCATTCCCTTGCTGCCTCACCCCCAACCCCCCAACCTCCCAACCCCGCCCCCCTCAGTCACAGGCAGATGGATGAGATTTGTGTCTCAAAGGAAGACTTGCCCACAGGAACTTTAACTCAGGGGTTGTTAACTTGGGGCCATTATCCCAGGGGAGTCTGTAGCTTGACTCCAAAGGGCTAAAGAGCCCTTAAAACTGTCGGAACTTAGTGTTTTTGTGTGTTTTCCAGAGACTTGAAGCTTTCTTAGTATTCTCAAAGTTTCCAGACCCACAAAGGCTTTTTAACAGTTTTAAATAATGGAACTTTTAGCCCAGTGTTTCTGCAATGCAGAGTGAATATTGGACACTTTGAGAATAGTGTTGAACTATATAAAGGGTCAAGCACTCTTGTCAGTTGGGGGTAGGTTGGCACCCACCAAGACAGGGTCCTCCGAAATCCTTGGCACACCACACAGTATAGTTACAACCTACGCCCCATGTTTCTTTTGCCCACTGTCTACCAAGCCACAGTAGATATTGCCAAGAGGCCCATGGACCTTGGGAGGAAAGAGTGGAGCCAGAGATGCCTCTTATGCGAGTGTCACTGACTTCACCCGCCCCTTGCTTAGCCTGGCTGGCCTGAGGCTCAACCATGCATGTGTTCTAGCTAATTCCATAGCCAACACTCCCTGCCTGCTCCTACCAGTCAGAATAGACAGTGCCAGCCCTCAGTACTTGGTGTTTCGGACCTAGGCCAGTAAGTGACAAGTTTTGAACAAGAACCTGCAAGGGAGCTGAGCAAACAAATTTCCCTCTCATTAACCCTTAGGCCACCAGGCTCAAGCCACTACTGTTGCATTACACCCCTCCCTCTGCAGAACCTCTAAGGGACCCGTCACCACTCCTTTCCCTAGCTCCCAACAGTCCCCCCACCCCCACCCCTTAGTTTTCTTCAGGTTAAAATAAATTTTAAAAAACGATTTTAAAATAAAGCATTTATGAAGGCTCAATAAATTGTAAATAATTTTTAAAATAAAATAAAAATGTGTTTCCTGGACTACGGCCGCTTTACTTGCCCATGGAATTTCGGCATTCTGAAGTGGTTTCGTTTGAGATGTGTGTTGGACAGTGCACACACAGGTATGTCATCCCACCTGTGGCCCCCGGCCTGCAAGGGCACACTCCTCTGGAGGCAGGTGTGAGGCCGAGGCAGGTGTGAGGCCGAGGTAAGGTTGCAGGAAAGTACTTGAGTTTGGGAGGCCAGATGGGTGAGATTTTATAGGGATGAATGGCAGAAGTGGGATGTAAAACAAACCTGGGTGTAAATGGAGACAACGGGGTAGTAAGAGGATTAATGAGAGGGGCGGACAGCTGCTGAGCCCACGGGGACCATGAGAAAAGTTCTAGACCTTGGGGGCCAGACCCAGATACGCCCGAGACTCTGCTGGTCACACTCGCTGGCTTCTTCGGACCCTCTGGAAAATCAAGATGGCCCAATTCCAGCAGTCTTCTAAAGCAAAGGCTAGAGACAGGAAAGGAGAGTGGGCCTGGGGACACAGGCAGAACAGCCAAGCAGCTGGCGAGGTGTGTAACGGAACCGAAGTGGGTTATGCCAGAACAACTAAAGTTATTTTCTGGAGCCTCAATAGAGTCTATTCATCCCCGATTAAGGTAACAACTGTTTTGCTCCCGGCTTTACTTACCAAGTGTTGTAATATGGAGCCATTACATTAGCTCATTTCTCAAAACTGCCCCTCACAGGTGCTGAAATTACCAGCCTGAGCAGTTGGGTAACTTGTTTGAGGTTGCTCTGTGAGGAACTGACAAGTCTGAGTGTCCTGTTTGTGAACTGACCAAACCTGTGCCACTAAATTCCCCCTCAAGGCATGTACCCGTGTCTGAGAGGCCCTGCAGCCTTCCCTAAACATCCCAAGTCCAGACCCAGTACAGGACACACTAACCCAGACATATAAACACACAAGGCCAGATTCCCGCTTCAGTTCATTTTCTTTAATACTAAAAGCATTTCTAGCACTTTGGGACTGGCATGGAGACTTAAAGCCGTTTCCTTAAATAGTTTTAGCACTTCCTCTGGGGGGAAAAAAAATCACCTTTCCCTAAACAAGAAAAGTTATATACACCTTAGTTAGAATTTACTGAGGGGGACTACATTTTGGAGGGCCACAGTGATGACGGTTTTTTAAAGATTTGTGTGTACACCCTAGTCTATGTAAGTGCCACTGGAAGGCAGAAGTGGGTGTTGGCTCCCCTTGAACTGGAACTGCAGGCAGCTGTGAGACTCTGTGTGGGTGCTGGGAACCAAACCCCAGCCCTCTGCAAGAGCAACAAAGGATCTTAAGGGCTGAGGCAGCTCTCCTTCCAACTCAAGACTCTTGCTCTCAGCAACCAAGTCTGACCCCATGGAGGCTTATGCCCCAGCTAGGGAGAGCGACAGGAAACTCAGGCCACCACAGTTGCCTCACCCTTACTCACTGCAACATCTTCAAGTAGAAGGGCAAACACTTTAATAAAGGGCACAAGTGGAAACAAAGACACGGCAAGCTAACATCTAGTAACCTTTCTCAGCTCTGCCAGCCCTGGGCTCCTCCAGCGAGAGTGCCAGCCAGAGGGAAGGGCCGGTGCAGCCACAGGGAAGAAGGGCAGCCCGGTGTCACGCAGGAAAGCCAACCAGGAACCACCACTGCTGTTTCCAGTGGTAGGAAGCCATCTGTTTCAGGACCAGTAGACTGATTGAAAGAAAGCAATGGGGAACAATGAAAGTAGACCAAATTCAGGCTCACAGGAAAAGATTTTTAACTAAAAGGCCATACTAACAAAACACAGTGCTTTGGCAAGCTTGGAAAGAATTCCTCACCACACCCAGATGAAACGGGGTGACTCAGGGACAGCATGAAGCAGACTTTCGCTCCGGGAGGGATACCTCATGCGAGTCCTAGGAAATGCTGAAGAACCGCTTTTAAATGTTGGGACACCCCACTGGTTACCCTGTTAAAGCAATGTATAACCAACCTTACCAATTCCCAACAGCCACCATTCGCAGAGTGCCTGGATTCTGGAAATTGTGACGTGTTTAAGCAGCTGCAATTTCCCCACTATGCTAGGAGGTGCTCCAGCTGTTACGGGAAGGGCTGGTGTTCTAGAATCACTCTAAATGACGTCATCCCAGTTTCTTAAGAAAAATAAGAGGCTGGGTGTGGTGGCGCACGCCTTTAATCCCAGCACTCGAGAGGTAGAGACAGGCGGATCGATGGGAGTTCGAGGCCAGCCTGGTCTACAAAGAGAGTCCAGGACAACCAGAGCTGTTACACACAGAAACTGTGTCTGGAAAAACCAAACCAAAAAAGAAAAAAAAAAAAAGAAAAAGAAAAAGAAGAAAATGGGCGGGGTCTGGATGTTAAACCTAATAAAAGCAACATGGATTTACAGTCATGATCCTACTACAGCTTTCGATTTCAAGGAACACGTTTTGTTTGCTTTATTTTATTTTTTTTTTTTTTTTACCTTCAGCCATTAGCAAATCTCTCTAAAGCCTTAATTCTAAATTGTGGGTCACAACTCATCAAATGAATCACAAACACAATTCCACTTGTCTTCATCAGCATTTTTAATTTTTTTTTAAGTGAAACAGCACAACAGAATGGACTAAGAAAATATCACAATGTGCCACACACCACAAGAACAAGTAGATCTAGTGGACTTCATTTCAGTTAAATATATAGATCCACTAGGTGTGTCGGGATGTAAATACTGGCCACAATTGCCTTAAAAATCTAATTTTCCTGATTAGGGACACAGCCATGCAGATCAGGGAGGCAGGAGACGGGGTGGAGATGATGAATTTTAATGCCCCAGCCACACCCACAGTCAAGCCCGGCTCCTCACAACTTGATCTTTGGGACTGGACTTTGCACAGTCAAGCAGCACGCAGAGGCCCCACGGCTCCACGGCTCCTACAGAATACTAGACAGGAAGGCAAGGTAACCACATCTCATACCAAAGTACTTCTTACTCCTAAATAACTTTAATTTGCTCTGGATTCCAAAAGACTCTAATCCCAGGCCCCCTGGTTCATTTCAAGAGATGTCTTCTCCGTACTGGGGGAGGGGACAGCTAAGCAACAGTTGCCTCGCCACGGTCATCGCTAATCCAGGGGTAAGTACAGCTAAGTTTGCACAGGCAGGGAAGACGTGACAAAGAACTGCTTTGGTGGCATGGACTACGCGGTGTTTCTTCACTGGATTTTGGTGACGGCTTCGTGGATGGAGGTAGCGACGTAATCTAGGTTTTTGGTGGTCAGGCCACACATGTTGATCCGACCGCTCGGCAGCAGGTAAATGTGCTTCTCGTTGACCAGATATTCCACCTGCTTGGCTGTAAAGAAGACAGGAGGGCAGCGCGCTGACTTCAGCAGCGGACATCCAGGGATCTACAGGACAGCTGCGATCTCCCTTTCTTCCGCCTTAACATGCACAGGCTAACGACTCTCCATCCAATCAACAAACAGAAAACTACCCACTAGACCCTGCGAAGACTTCTCCGTTCTCAGGATGTAGCTTTGAGTCTGGGACCAGCTCCCTGCCAGCTCTCCCACAGTAGACTCCCCTCTCGATTGAGAAGTGCCACGAGGCATGAGGCTGGTACACTGATAGGGAAAAACCGTTACACGGTGCCCGCTTTGTGGCTGCGTGGCCCAGAGCACCTAGCAACCTCCACTCAGCACATTTCCCCATGCGTTTGACAGGAGCCCATCACGATGACTGAACCAACAGGCTGAGGAACCCTGACCCTGTGACCCGGAACCGTCAGATCTTCATCCAGCCCTCGGCCTCCCTGGATGCGCCAGGGGTTCCGTGTTTGCAGAAAAACACCACATGTGAAAGCGGAAGGGAACGCCTGTACTTCCTCAATCCTACTTTGTTTTACTGCAAAACTGAGACAGAATTCTAGCAGATTTTTGCTTAATTAGCACCTTGAAGACACGGACTAGAGTGATGAGGTCACACTGGGCAAGCGTGGCGTGCCAGGCAGTGTCTGAAGCGCTTCAGTGGTCTTGGTGAGAATAGCCTTATTACCCCCATTTCACAGATGGGGCACAGGAAAAGTTCAACACTCTCCTCTGCCTCCCACGTGATGGAATAAAAGGCTGCCTACCACACCTGGCATCTCTGTTTTCTTAATAAAATGAGAAGAAAAAAATAGAACAAACTCTGTTGGTTTTCTTCAGCCCATCTAAAGCTGGCACTGACACACCTGGCTAGAGCCGAGTGTTCCGTCTACAACAGGACCCAACACACAGCCCTCGCTAGAGCCATCAGGCAGACAGGCAAGTGGCCACTCTGCACCAGGCTAGTAGCAGGTACCCAGCAAGGTACTCAGAAGGTACTTAATAAGTAAATGGCTCCTCTACCATGAGGAACCTCCACTAACAGCTGGCCAAAATCATTCCCACTGGACTTCCAGCCACTGTTAATCCCAACTAAATCCCTACCCAATTTTTAAATTTATGACAAAGAAAGATAACGTTGCAACATCTTTTCAAGAGCACTACCTAGAGACTGCAAAAGGCCTTTTGGGAATGTTGGTCCCTAAGGAACCATATATAGTACTTAGGCTAATGATTACGGTAAATCCAAAGGTGCTTGCCAATTTCTGAGAAACTAGTTATAAATTAAAAACCCAACTTACAAATCCTGTTTTTTCTCAGCTAGCCACTTTCTAAGCCACAAAAACAAAAATACCAAAATCAAGGGTCAGGAGGGCCAGACCACAACAGAGCTTGAGACTCGAGGAACTGGAGGCGGGGCGGAGAGCAGACTGAGAAAACCTGACTTGTTCCGGTCTAAAGTGGCACCTGACCAGTTGGCAACAGCTGGCTAAGAACTGCCATGCCATGTATACATACGTGCTGGGGGAGGGGCTGGGTAGTATGTACACATGTGCCTGGGAGGCTTGCAAGGGAGTGGGGTACTACTTACTGTTCAGCCCTGTGAAGCTGAACATTCCAATCTGGTCAGTGATGTGAGACCAGGTCCCCGGAGTCTTGAGAGCTTCTAAGCGGGCCCTGAGTTGAGCTCTCATGGTCAGGATGCGGTCGGCCATTGTCTTCACATTACCTGTCCTGGGACACAGGAAGTAGTTATCAATACCCGTGCACACAGGCGAGAGGAGTCACAGAGATACACAGGTTCAAACACTGTATTTAAGCTGGGCAGCAGTGGTGCGTGTGCCTTTAACCCCTAGCACTCAGGAAGCAGAGGCAGGACGATCTCTGTGAGTTTGAGGCCAGCCTGGTCTACGGTTCCAAGCCCAACTACAGCGCATCACAAGACCCTGTGGCCAAAACAAGCAAACAAAACACCCTGCAATTTTGACATCATGACTTGTCTACTATGGTTCCTGGACAGGTAAATGAGCAGCCAGACACACAGTCACACATGGGTGTCAACAAGGACTGTGCTTACAGGTAAGAGTCCAGTGCTGGTCTGCGGGACCCCCGCTCTACTGCACTAACATCCCTTTCTGGCTTCACTGGGGCGCTGATACCACCAGGCCTAAGGGGTCTATTTAGTATACACTTAGCCATTGCATGAAAGCCATGGTCTTCTTAAATGAAATAAGACATAGGTCTTCACTTCCTGTAGTTTCTATTCTCTTTGGTCAACCACAGTCAGAAAAGATGAAATGGAAAATTCCAGAAGTAAAGATGTCCTAAGCTTCACGTAGCTGCTGTTGAAAGCATGATGTTATAAAGGCCTCATCCCTTTATTAGTGCTTAGCTGTAGCCTTTTCTACTATGTCCAGTCTATGGGCTAGATTTCCCCACCCTACGTATGCACAGGAGGAGAAGGGGGAGAAATGGCCACACTGCCTTGAAGTTGGACAGCCTGTTCTCCCGGGAATTCCCATCTTCCAGCTCTACAGAAGGAAGACTGGGCAGCGAAGGAATGAGGAACCAACCCCCACCACAGGGCTACTCCACAACAGGTGCTGTGCTGACACACACACGTGACCTGGGTTATCAGTCCCACTTTGTGGAAATACCTGAATTTCAGAGAGGTTACAATAATTGCATCCTGCCTCACTCAAGATCAAAAGACAAAACCTAGGCAAATGCAACGGGACAACTGAGTTCTGCATCCCCACCCTCACCCATCAGGATTCAAACCCCTTACCACTCCTTAAAGAGCTCAGGGTCAGAGAGGGTGCAGGCCACGATCCGTGCTCCCTGGGCTGGGGGATTGGACCAAGTGATTCGCACAATCTTCTCCATCTGGGAAAGGACCCGCAGGATGCTGTCAGATTCCTTTCCAACCACGGTCAGATTGCCCACTCTCTCATCTAAGGAGAAGATGAGGACGGGGCTTAGCTTGCTGATGTGGGCTTGACGGGGCAGGGAGGCAGGGCTGAGGCTCTGGAACGCAACTCACTGTAGAGCCCGAAGTTCTTGGAGAAGGACTGGGCACAGAAGAGCTCGAAGCCTTCAGACACAAAATAGCGAATAGCCCACGCATCTTTCTCTAGGTCGCCAGACGCAAAGCCCTGATAGGCTGCGTCAAAGAAAGGGAACAGAAAACGGTGCTGCGAGGAAGGGGAAAGCAAGTCAGGGCAGGACGTCCTCTGGAACCAGCCTCAGGCATGGGCCCTTCCTTCCCACTTGGCACCAGGAAGGAACTTCTATCCTGAACCTTCCTTGTATTTCTTGTCTGTGTATTCATTTATCCACTGGCCACTCTGCATCTAATTCCGTTTCACTGGCTACCAAGCAGCCAACAATTTCAGTGAACCTTCCTGCTTAACCGCGTGCTGTACTGGAGCGCCACGATGCAGCTTTGCCACTGGGGCTCGTTTCTCAAGCTTGGAGGTACTGTTCTGTGTCAGTGAGTCCTTCCGCAGGAAATCCCTGGTATGATAAGCTAATTAAGTGAGGTCTGGGACCCCAGGGCCTCCTCACCTCAGTGCCACTCCACCAGATTCTCAGGAGCATCACCCCCATCTCTTCAAAGAGCCCTCTTGCTGGACCTGTGCCTTTGACACTGAGAGGACAAACTCTGCCCTCTCCTGAACTGTCTTAACCAGAAAGCTCAGTGTACCTTCACACAAACCCCTGCAGATCATGCCTCACATCCAGTCGCACCCAATTCCTGCCAATCCAGTCTCCTGAGGGGCCGCTTGCATCTCCCTTTCCAGCCTGCTTCATTTGGTGCCTGGTCACTCCCACAACGGCAACATCTAACTTCTTGCCCAGCCGTCTCATCGTGCTTCCCTCTGAGCTAGTCCACACCATGTTACCAGGCTGGTCTCCAGGGTCAGCCCTACTTACTCCCTAAATACACCACTGACCCTCCCCTGACACCACCCCGCCCCTAACTCTAGGCAGTATCAAGCCTTCCTTCAGTTCCTTAAATGGGCATACTGTCTCCTGGGCTGGGCTGGGGCGTGCTTCCCCATCTACTGGCCAGCTTTCCGTCAGCTTCCTCCTGACAGTCTTTGCGTTGCCTCCTTTCCAAGACTCAGCATAGAGACCACTTCTTCCAGGAAGGTTTAGTCCATCACTAGCAATAAAATCTGGGCTGTATACCGCCACAGAACTCACCCAAGCCTCATCTCAAAGTATCGGCGCTGCTCGGAACACTAACCCCTGTTTTTCTCAAACAGGCTATTATTACCCCAATGGTACCCAACACCTAACAGTTGCTTAGTAAGCATCCCGTAAGTACACTGGCAGTAAATATACACTTTGAGCTAGAAACATTCATCTAGAAAGCAATCCTAAAGAGATATAGTTCTGCAGGAAGGTGGTGGCGCAAGCCTTGAATCCCAGCACTCAGGAGGCAGAGGCAGAGGCAGAGGCAGGCAGATCTCTGAGTTCAAGGCCAGCCTGGTCTTCAGAACAAGTTCCATTGCAGCCAGGGCCACACAGAGAAACCCTGTCTCAAAAAACCAATTAAAAAAAAAAAAGGTTTACTACAAATATAAACCAGGTCAAGAAATCTGAAACTTAAAACATTCCTCAACTGATTTACCCAATTCTGAAGATGGCATATCCATGAAAGGATCATATGGCTATGAAAAATGATGCTATAAAGCATTCAATGGTTATGTATTTAAAGAAATAAAAGGGGGAAGTGATGCAAAATAATATAAAGAAAATTATTCCACCTTTGTAAAAAAAATACATACATGTTAAAGACCATACACACTCAAATTAATACTCTGCTGGAGCGGTAGGATTTACAGTTAATACTTGTTTTCCTCTTCGGACTAAATAAAAGTAAACCATGCATCCTACTTAACAGAGGCGCTCTGCAAAAGCTGATACCTAAAAGCCGATACCTTCATGACGGCAGCGATCTGCTTCCACTGCTCTGGGGTCGGGTCGGTCCCAGTTGGGTTGTGTGCACAGGCATGGAGGACAATGATGGAGAACTCAGGAGCATTCTGAGGAGAAGAAAGCTACCTCAGCTCTGACAGAGCAGGGGTATCAGGAGACAGTCGGCAGAACCCGGGACACAGTAAGTAAGAGGGCAAGCATTAACTATACTTAGCGTCTTTCGCATCTCTCTGTTGGGCAAGCAGCCTCTTACCTGCTAGATCAGAATCCACTACCTGACTAGAAAAAAGTCTCCAACTCTCACTTATCAACGGATCCAAAGTTTTCCCCTGCTGTTCCTAAAGAGAATTCTCCACTGTTCTTCTGTATCACCCACCTCCAGATCACTCAGGAAACCCTGGAAGTCCAGTCCTCTCTTCTCTGCATCCCAGTAGCGGTAGGACCGAATGTCTTTAAAGCCAGCAGCAGAAAACACAGCATTATGGTTCTCTGCAAAGCAAGGGGACAAACGGTAAGGGCTTTTTCAAACATGAGGAAACAGAAACCAGAAGGCACACGAGTAAGCTCCAGCCCCGAGGCTCAGTGTCCACTGGCCATGGTGGAGGCTAGCTATCGAGTTAGAGTGCCAGGAGCAAGCTCAACCAGTTATTAAGAACTCCAGACTTGCAACCTACGAGAGGGGGCCGCCTCCTACGTTCACCTTTACTGTGGGAACCTTCAGCATGGACTGCAATGCAAGACTGCAGAGAATCTTGGGAAAAGGTGTTCCTAGTTGAAATTTGAGCGGCAGCTTTCTGTGGGTGCTGCTATAATCCAGTGCTCAACGGCTCCCCAAAGCCAGCCCCTCCGGGGATAGGTTACATGTTCTGGGCAGTCACTGAGCATCATGAGGACAGCCCTGGCAGCTGCAGGCGCTCCTCTCCCACAGCCAACAGGCTCACCCCAGGTTGGCGACGACACATAGATGGGTGTGTCCTTGTTGTTTGTGCCATTGTACCATCGCCCTAAGAAGTCAGCTCCAATCCGAAGTGCACCTGTTCCTCCCAAAGACTGCACACCTCCAACCTGAAAGAGAAGATGTGGGGTCACAGGCTGACGACCATGAGATCAGCTAACATCCGAAACAGTGCGACAGAAACGAAGTCTGACTTTGTATCTGTTCTGGACAAAGTTTAAGTGTATGAGTTCATCAAAACTTCCAGCAGTTACTGGAAGATCCTGCTACCTGCTAATGCTTACAAGTGAGAGAACCAAGAGATGGAAAGGTCAGAGATGAAGCCCCTGCTCAAGTCCCCAGCCAGGGAGCAGGACAGCCAGGTCTTCAGGCTTGTTCTGACCCCAGGAGGGACTTCCATTAGGAGCATGAGCAGAAGGACCTAGGCTATGGCAATGTGTGCCCCGGAAGGGAACACCATCTTTTCAGCACCCACCCCAAGATCACTCCTTTCAGGAGGCTCCCCGACACGTACTTGACTCCATCTATCTATGGAGTACAGGCTTATTAATGCCCAGAAACGTGTTGTCCCAAACAAAGATGAGAGGCAGGTTTTTCCTTCCTCCGCTCAGTTTCCTCTCAGCCTAGAGTCCTAATCCAGGCAACAGTGAAGCTCTCTGTTTTACCACTTACGGAATGCCTTCGTCTACAGTCCCATTTGGGCATCGCATACCCTACAAAGTAAACTCTACGTCCCCAGTTGACTAATAAAGAGGCAAATTGAGGAATACATGATTCAGAAAAGGAGAGACAGCCGGCTGGGGTCGTGAGTGGGCATGACTGAGGTCCTCCCACCCTGGGTCTGGTCACTCTGTCTCCTGTGTGTCACTCGATCTACCTATCTCTGGTTTGACCCCTCAAATTCCAGTGAGGCTTCAGCATAACTCTTTCAATAGAGAAAAGATATGAATTAGATGTTGCCTAATATGTCTACAAGATTAAGGAGAACAAAGGGATCACATGAAAAAGTCTGTGAATAAAAGGAGGCGGCTGGAGGTGTGCTCAAGTGCTTGCCTAACATGTGGGGGGCTCTGGGTTCGATCCCCACTATGTAGTGAGAGAGAGAGACGGGGAGGGAGGGGAAGAGGAGAGACGGAAAGACAGAGAGACAGAGAGGAAGAGAGGCAGTAGAGACACACGCCCTTAATCCCAGCAATTGGGAGGCAGAGGCAGGCAGATCTCTGAGTGTAAGGGCAACCTGGTCTACAGAGTAAGTTTTCCAGAACAGCCAGGGCTACACAGAGAAACCCTGTCTCAAAACCAACAAAGAAGAAAGAAAGAAAGAAAGAATGGAAGGAAGGAAAGAAAAAGGTATGGTTGGAATGGAAAATGCCCACCACAGGCTGAGGTATCTGCACATTGGTCCCAGCAGATGGCGCTGTCGGGAGCTGATGTAACATTTAGCAGGCTATGCTGCTCATTCCACGTCCAGTTCATACTCTGCTTCCCGCATACAAATGCAGATGTTACCACTCAGCTTCCTGCCACACCTCCTTGCCATTAATTAAGGATTCAAACCCTCAGAACCATAAGCCAAAATAAACTCTTCCTTGCATATGATGGTTTTGGTAATAGCATTTTATCATGATAACAAAAAGCAATTCACACAAAGGGACACATGGCAGTCTCCTAACAGTGGATACTTTATGAATGATTCTAAAGTAGTAATTATAGAGATAGAGGGACTTTGTTCTAATCTATAAGTCGGTTTTCTTTACAGTGTTTGTGTGTGTGTGTGTGTGTGTGTGTGTGTGTGTGTGTGTGTGTGTGTGTGTACACACATGCCTACAGAGGTCAGAAACAGGTTTTGAAACACTTAAAGCTGGAGTTACAAGCATGTGTAAGCTGCCCAATGTGGGTGCTATGATATCCAAACCCCAGCCCTCCAATAGAGCAGTGAGAACTCTTAACCACTAGGCCATCTCTCCAGCCCTTCACGGTGACACTAAAGACACAGAAAAAGATCTGATCATGTGTTCTCTGTAAAATGTCACAATTTAAAAAGCATACTCAGCTATCTCGAATTTGCTTTGGCAGGAGTTTGATCCTATACAAGACTGACAAATACAGGTGACCTTGGAGTGATGTTACAAAGGCATGTATTTGATCATTATAGTATTTGGAACACAAAGGTTAAAAGAAGGTCTCCCTATAAAGGAGGAAAACTGCCCTAAGTTGTTCTAAAACTCTAAGCAAACATGAATGCTCAACCATAGCAAAGGAAAGCAGAGGAGAGAGTGGGAGTCCTGAGGTTACCCACCCACCCTCCGATTCCAGACACACATGGTGTCAGAGCCTGAGTACATAGGCCTGAAAATGATCCTGTAAAAGACAAATCCACCTTATCAACACAAGCTACCTACCTCAGCACCCATAGCGTATGGCACATGAAATCCTGAATTATCAAACTGTCGTGACCTGAAAATTAAACACTGGATGGTGTCAGCAAAACGTAAGTTACTCTGAATATCGCAATTAACAAAAGCTGTTTTTTGTCAATAAATGAAATAGCGGTTCGGTCATGGTAAGAACTAATGTTTGGCCAAGAAAGTCCTACATTTGTTAAAAAAAAAAAAGAAAATCATTTATATCTAAGGTTCAGACAATTCATGGTGTCAGTCACTTGGACCCAATTCGAGGAGCCAACCAGTCAAAGCTAAACAAGAGGTCTCGACATGTGCTTCCTATGTGGACATAAAACTGCCAGACCTCAGGATCGTAGCTGAGACCGTAATTTGCTTGTGTTATTTCACTGTGAGGAGAGCAGAGCCCACCGGATGCTGCTGGCGGCCAGGGTCTCACTTTTCACCTGGGTGCCATGGCAACTCTTACCATATCTCATGCACAGCACCACACAAGCTCCTGCCCAACCGGCTGAAGAAAGAGCAGAGTATGGAAAAGACCCGAGGCAGAGAAAGATCCCAGGACTCCTTGAGGCAAGGGTCAAAGTAGGAGCCTGAGATCTCACCGCATGGAAGGCTGTAATGTCAGATCTACCGTGGCTACCTGGCGTGACTGCTGCGGCTCGGGAATGGCACCGTCTGGAACGCTGCTCTGCTGGATGTAGGGGAGATAAACCTGGTTTTGTTTTGATCCCAAGTGTAGGATGGGGAAGAAAACAGGATGTTTACCACTTAGATGTGAGAGGGCAGCATGTTTTTCCACTTAGAAGTTGAACCACTTCATGGGTGGCTTGGTTGTTGCCAGCTGAAAAACATCCTTGAACAGACTAAGAGGACATATATACTGACCCAAAACAGGAGGCTTTGGGCTTTTTGTTGGGGCTTGGTTTTTGGCTGTTCATCACTGCACTTCGAGAAGCTCCTAAAGACCAGTTGCTCCAGGTTCCGGCAGCAACTTTAGTGGACTCGCTGGTCCACTTAAATCCTGCTGACTATGCCAGGAGAATTGTTCCTAGGAACTGATACTCAGGTTTTCTTCTTGTTTTCTTTAATCTCCTTTTCCTCTTATTTAGGCTAGTTGGGCTGTAAGGGAAGTATGCTCATTTAATAAGTCCATACTAAAGTAAAATTGTTAAGAAAATTGAGCCTACAACTGAAGAAGCAAATGGACATTTTGTCTGTGTCCTAAAGTCTGAAAGTGGAAAAATAGTAAGAGGCAGTGAGGGTCTCAGAAATTGGGGTCCTTCAAAACAGGTGGTAACGTTAACCCTGGACAGGAATGCTGCATAAGGAAAACATGACTGCCAGTCCCCTCGGATTCCGGCCACATCAGTTAAAACCGAATCCAGCCTCCTTCCCTCCCCCATAGCTAGCATGCCTCCTCTTCTTCTCCTCCTCCACTTCCTCTTCCTCCTCCTCCTCCACCTTCTCTCTCTTCTGTTTTCCTTTGCTTTCTTTTAGCATTAGTGTTAGCTTGGAGTTTTAGAACAACTTAGGGCAGCATTTGGCAACGCTAACACAGCCAACTGAAGCACGGGCCGTCTCTGCGTTCACCTGTATGTCTGGTCACTGCTGGGTCCTAGCATCTAGCAATGTGCCTGGCCCTTCCGACAGGGGAGTGAATGACTCAAACGTCTGAGACACTCAGAAGTCCCGAGAGCTGTGGAGCATGTGTGAAATGAATGGGCAAGCCTTGATCCCTAGCCAGGATCACAAGTTATGAGGGGAAAAAAGCCTTATATAATCAGGCATTCTAGGAGGCTGGAGACCTGCCTCAGCAGTTAAGAGCACTTGCTGCTCTTGCGGAGGACCTGGTTTTGGCTCCCTGGGTCCACATGGTGGCTCCCAGCCATTTGAGCCTCCAGTTCCAGAGGATCTGAAACTCTCCTGACCCCCACAGGCACCAGGCATGCACGTGGTCACATATTCATGCAGTCAAAACACTAGCATATATACAATAAAACGAGAATGCTTTTTATTAGACACTATAGTTAAACCACAGTGTGTTCTGCTATTCCCAGACTTCAAGCATTCACAGCATAATTCAGAGAACACAAGTGACTGGCCACACCTGAGAAACAGATAATTCAGCACAGAAGTGACCCTTGATCAGGTCGTGAAGGTCTCAGAGGTGGGGACTAGTGTTCCATTAAATTGTATTGGTTTGGCCTAGCTAGCCAATAACACAGAGTCTGAAATGTACTTTAAAGCTGCAAGCACTAAGCCAGCAGAATCTAAACTGATTCTAATCACAACTAAAATAAACTACTCTAAACCTCATAACATACATATATCCCAAGCACTTGCCAATCTGGTCCTTGGAGGCTTCTTCCTCCTTCCCTGTCAACTGTCAATCATCAATTCCTCTCCATCAACTGTCAGTTCTTGGCTCCTCACCCTCTCCAAGAAGTCCCACTTTCCACTTCCTGTCCTTCTGCCCAGCTGATTGGCTAAACAGTGCTTTATTGACAGGTGTTACATCCACTCAAGACATTCCTCCACAGACTAAAGCAAGGAAGGGCATTCTATGAAGGAGGAGGAAAAGCCAGGTGGAGGTTCTGGGCCTATGAGACTGAGGAAAAGCAACCCCAAGGGAGAAAAGGAAGAGAGATGCTAAGCTAGAAGCTGGACCACACTCTGGAGGCAGCAGTGGAGGTGCATCACATGGAGGGAGGCAGCAGTGGAGGTGCATCACATGGAGGGAGGGAGCGCTTTCTAAAGGAAGGTCTCCAGCTGGAGTGTGAAAATGAAAAGGAGGCCAGAGGGTCAACGAGGCAAAGTACAAGAATCTATGGGCTCTCAGCCCAGCCCAGGGACGGAGAAAATTTCTGGGGAACAGAGAAGGGCTCAGAGCTCAAGAGCAGCTAGTGCCAAGGTAACGCAGATGCCAGGAAGTCTCCCAAAACAGGAACTTTTACATAATTGATGCCATGAAGAGAGCTGTACCACAGTGCCGATGGACTAGACCAAGAGGGAAGAGTATGCTCCCAGGTGAAAACCAGGAGCCCCAGGCCAGGTTCTGACGGTCTCAAGAAGTCAAAACTCAGATGCAGGGACAGAGGAACACTGTCACCAAAGTAGCCATGTGAGAAGCAGTTTTCTGAGAGGAAGCAGCTCCCCAATATGAACCCTCACTGGCCAACAACACCCCCAACTAATTAACCTATAGCGTTGGCAGAGACAGACACGCCACTCCCAGTTGCTCAATTTCCCCACTTGGAAATTTCATTAAGATTCTCTTCTTTTTGGTGGCGCATGCCTTTAATCCCAGCACTCGGAAGGCAGAGGCAGGTGGATCGCTGTGAGTTCGAGGCCAGCCTGGTCTACAAAATGAGTCCAGGACAGCCAAGGCTACACAGAGAAACCCTGTCTCAAAACAAAACAAAACAAAACAAAACAAAAAATCTCCTCTTCAATGGCAGTTAACGCAGAAACTTACAACTGGTCAAACTGCAGCGAGTAAATGTCAGTGGAGAGCTCAGGCACAAACGGGACATCTATAAACACACACACACACACACACACACACACACACACACACACACACACGGCTCAAGGACCACTGAAGAGGGAGGCAGAAAGATTTTAAGAGCCAGTGGGTAGGGAGGAATGGAACAAAACTGTGTTCTGGACGTGACAGGACCCCTGCACTCTCAGCCTCACAGTAGCTGTGTTCACCTATGTAAGACCAAGTCAGTCACCATCCTAGCATGGAGCAGGAAGGAGTTCACAAGCCCCCACCCCTAACTGAGGAGCTATTGAGAGCTGATGGCTGCTGGGGAAGAGCAGGTCAGCTTTTCCTAGGGCCGTAGCTCCTGGTAGATAGCATGGCTGGCCTCACGCTCCAGTTGATGGCCTTACATCCATGAATATCCAGGCAGCACAAACTGAACCCAGTGTTTTATTTTTCTAAAAAGCGAAGACGAAAAGCTTGGGGGGCGGGGTCTGAGAAGAGGCCATGAGTATGAGAAAAATTCAACGCATGAAATTCTCAAAGGATTAAGACGAATTACCTTTTTTTTTTTTTTAAAGACCATCCACTTGTGTCTGGAGAAACACTGGGTTTCCACAGGGCAGCTTTTCCACGCCACCCCTGCCCCCTAACACACATATTTCACACCCTCAGTTCCCTGAGGCAAGTCAAAGCCTCACACAGAAATCTAGCAAGGACGTTGATTAGCCTGTCTAATGAGTGACCTGGGTTCCAAGTCCGTCAGCAGAGCCTCCTGCCTCAAGGCACCTGTAAGAAAGCATGCGTGCAACCTTTACTTCACCTCGCCATTCAGCTTATCAGGGCATCTAGACAGGGAAAGCTGGCTACAAACAACAGGTAAGCACCACCTCAAATGACTCCACAGCGTGGCCCTTTTTGTGTGTGAACCGTGGCCTGGTTACAACGTGGCCTGGACAGTAAGGAGGGCAGCTGATTTCAATTGCATAACAGCTAACTGGACTATTGTTCCTCCTTTCCCACCCAGGTTTACCTGGGTCAAACAACACTTTCATTAGGTAACCCCTGTGCAAACGTCAGTCCTCAGGCAAGTCGCTCTACAGCAGACAGTAGTGCTGTTTTCTTATCTTCTCTACTTAGTGGTTTTTTTCAAACCTAGATATACTTCGGAGTCACTCGGGGCCCTTTTTAAAAATACTCCCAAGCCAGGAGTTAGCGCACGCCTTTAATCCCAGCACTTAGGGGGCAGAGTAGGCAGAGTTCTGGGTTTGAGACCAGCCTGGTCTACAGAGTGAGTTCCAGGATAGCCAAGGCTACACAGAGAAACCCTGTCTCAAAAACAACAAAGACCTCCCATTGGGGTTGTGGGGAGAAAAGAAGCCAGTGTCTCTTCAAGACTCTGATTAAATTGGCTCTGCAGGGGGTTCACAGGGTCCGGTTTACAAACTGCAGGTAATACTCATCCTCAGCAAGGGACGAGACCCCTGGCTGGGTACCCGCTATAGCTCAAGTCCCATTTGCAGTCCCAAGGGTCTCCCTCTGCCTGAATCTCTCCATCACCACTTCCTACCATAAACACCCTATCTCACGGGGTCTGCTTCCAACACACTATTTTGGCACACATCCATATTTATAACACAGGCAGTTAAATGAAAGTGACTGAGAGAAAGGCTAGAAGACTCACCAAACATAAGAATGGGGGGAAATTCTGGTCTTTAAATGTTGAGGGATCACAGATACCTAATATTATGGGTTAAATTGAGAAAACTTCTTAAATTCTGGATATAATTTTAGAGGCAAGCCCTTATGCAAGAACTCCTAATGGGATTATGAGCTACAAATTATTTTCTTTCTAAAAGGAAGATACATAGGTAAATGACTTGCCTACGGCCAAAAGCACTGGTAGGGAAGAGTCCAGGCAGCTTCAGGCCTCATTAACTTCCCTCAGTTCCAGTAACTTCTTAAAAGCTGAAAGCTGATAATGTACTGGACCAACCTGAACACAAGACGCTAAGCTCTGGATACGGCCACATTATCTGTTCACCCTAATCACGAACGTATTGGCTGGGCTGGAGAGATGGCCCAGTGGTTAAGAGCACTGGCTGCTCTTCCTCTTCCAGGACCCTGGTTTGATTCCCAGCACCCACATGGCAGCTCACAACCATCTGTAACTCTAGCCCCAGGGGATCCAATACCCTCTTGTGGCCTCTTTGGGCACGAGGCATTCACAAGAAACACAGACATGCATGTAAGCATAATGCGCACATACATAGGACAAACAAATAAGCAAATAAAACTTAAAAGAGGTCAACTTGCCTTCAAAGAAATGCATTTTTCTGACAATTCTCAAGACATAACTTTCAATACCTTCAAGCACATAGAACTTGCTTTTTGTTGTTGTTGTTTGTTTGTTTTTGTTTTTTGTTCTTCAAGACAGGGTCTCTCTGTGTTAGCCTCTGGTTGTCCTGGACTCACTTTACAGACCAGGCTGTCCTCAAACTCACAGCAATCTGCCTGTCTCTACCTCCGAGTGCTGAGATTAAAGGTGTGTGCCACCATGCCCTGGCTTGCTTTTTTCTTTTCTTTCTTTCTTTCTTTCTTTCTTTCTTTCTTTCTTTTTCTTTTTTTTTTTTTTTTTAACATTTACAGTTCCTTATAAGAAACTATCGGCACCCCCAAACTCACCCGATTCTCCTTGAGAGCTGGGCTGTTGTCCCCAAGTACGAGTTGAGAAGCACAGCTCCGGAACTCGGCCAGGCCCAGGATGGACAGGTATTCGTGGTTGAGGTTGCTGTCCTTAGCGATCTTCTGTTCCACCTTCCTCACTACCGGCAAAACCCAGGGCTGAGAGTCATCTGTGCGGTATGCTGGGTTAGGAGGAAGAAACGTTCGTGAATTTCAGGCGCCATCCGAGAAAATTCCACCACCTTCTAGCCAAAACAGGACAGAGAAAGAAACACAAAGTGCATCCACTTGCTGGGCCAAGTCCTGAGTTAGTGCTAGGCACACAGGACAGCCCTGTTTTCACCCCCCTTGCAGATCATACGGCTTTTAGTATGACCTGCAAAATTAGAATGCTAAAATAAAATTGGGAGCTGGGCGTGGTGGCGCACGCCTTTAATCACAGCACTCGGGAGGCAGAGGCAGGCGGATTGCTGTGAGTTCAAGGCCAGCCTGGTCTATATAGTGAGTCCAGGACAGCCAAGGCTACACAGAGAAACCCTGTCTCGAAAAACCAATAATAATAATAATAATAATAATAATAATAATAATAAATAAAATAAATAATAAAATAAAATAAAATTGGAAAGTCGTAGATGCTAGTCAAGTCAGAGAAATGGCTATGAACGGAAGCCATCTCTGCACGCTGCTGACAGCTGCTGACACCAAGAATGCCATCGAGTCTCTATTACCAGTGATCCAGCAATCCCATCCCCATGCCTCCAAGAGAGTTCTCGAAAAGCATGTCCAAACTGCAGCCCACAGCCTACATGTGTCCCAGAGTAGCTTTAAACATGACCCGGCAGGTTTAGAGACAATGACAATTTCATGAGGCAATGCCAAAGGGTTGGACACGTCTGGCTTGGGGCTACCTAACAAAATCTTTGCACCTCCAAACACAAACACGGAGAAAGGAGAGAGGCGAAGGATGTCTGCCTCCTCCAGTTGTAAAAGTGCAGAAGCGTGTCACACAGCAAACCAATGTCCTGCGCCAGGTGTCCAGCAGCAGGTTACACAATGACCAAGGACCCATTTAAACACATTTTTGTCCTCTCTGTGTATTTTGAAACCAGCCAGTGTTTACCATTTTCACTGTGCATACACACCAACCGCCTCACATCCCCTTGACTGATCTAATTTTATCTATTTCAGGACATTTAATCAGGTTATCGTAAATTTCAACATTTTAGTGCATTTAGCACACTCTTAGGCCGCTTTGACCTTCCCTACTTCCGGTCTCCCATACACTACTCTGAAGTTAGGCCGGACCGCAGCTTCAGCAGGCAGCTGCTTTGGCCTTGACTCGTGTCAGAAATCATTCTGAGCTGACTACCAACAGGGTCCCTTCCCTCCTACTCCACTGTGTAGGTCGGCTGACAATCATATGCCTAAGCAGGTGAGGCCAAATTCTTAAGAGTGATACTGACTAAATGTTATCCTGTTGATTTCTGTCCAACATCACTCCATCTTTAAAAAGTAGAAACTCATATCTTAGGGTGTCTTGCTGAACAACACATTAACTGTAAAAAATTTTAGGTTTGCCCAAAAAGTAAACACTAATACATTTACAGTGAAGGGCACGATCCCAGCATTCTGCTACAGAGCAGGAATGTTCAAGGTCATCTTGATGGCCAGTGCATATTCTTTTATAAAATATGGATCATAGCATCATAGGGTTTCCAACATGCGGGGCTTTTTTTTCCACTTGAACATATTTTATGAGTGTCCTTTACTATCAGTCTATTCTGAGAGCTGCTGGGTCTTCGTGTCCCCATTCCGCCCTTTTCAACTGCCTAATTCCCAGATCCCACTCTCTGCACACAACCGTTGTTAAGTTTCATACGCATCCTTCCAGAACTTTCCCACAACACACAAGCAACTCCAGCTCCCTGCATTTGGTAATATACAGAGTGCTGTACACTGCCCTGGTCCTTGCTTTTCCCACTTGATGATCTCTCTCATCATGCGTGTGCACAGAAAGCCTTTGTTCTTTTTCACAGCTGCTTAACTAATAAACAACCCCGATTTTATTTTCCCATTCTCACATTGGACTTCCAAGCTGTTCCCAACCATAGGATATTAAAACAATGCTTCAGTGAGCCCACCTAGCACATACATCATCTCGCGTGTCGACAAAGACATGTAAGATGCAGGCTTGAAACGGACGTGCTGATGTATGTGTATTTGGACAGATACTTCCTAGTTGCTCTTCATGACAACCATCAAGTCACATTCAAACCAGCAACGTGAAGTGTCCGCTTCCCCACAGCCTCGCTGAGTACACTCCTAGTATGAATGAATGTGCGCTTTGTGTCAAGGCAGTTTTCATTTGCATTTCTCTTATTATGAATGCAACTGGAAATTTTTCATATGTCGAGCCACTTACAACATCGCCATGGGGTGAGATTACACTCTTCCCTTTATAATTTTTAATAAGTGGATATTCTAATAAATAGTAATTATTAACCATGCTTTCAATTGTCTGCTACTAGAAACATTGGGGCGACTATTCCTATATCACTAAGCATGACTATATTCACAGAAAATACTTCTAAGTGTAAAACTACCAATTCAAAATGCATATAACAAACAAAATACTTTATAAGCCCATTTTACGTCATGTGTCTATTTTCTATTCTGTCAGCTAACTATATTTTCCAGGAACATGACATCTATAAACCCGAGAAATGTATCAATGCAAAACAGAAATGTGGACTGGGCTCCAAACTAGAACAGCCGCTCACCCACCTCCAGTCCAGCCTCTGGGTTGGTGAATCAATCTCAGAATGTGACTCATAGCTATCGTGTGCATAATCAAACTAACTCCCTTCGGCACATACACAAAGTTTACTTAACCAGTTGGAACCTGACTGGGTTTCTTTAAAGACACAGCAGAATGCCTCCTTCTGAGGAAGCGCTGTTCTTGGAACAGACCACCCAGTCAGCTCCCGGGGTTACGGTTGTCAACATGCTCCTGAAATCTCTGGGGACTTGACTTCAGAGGGATGTCATTACTGTGAATGTATCCTCAATTCTACCAAGTCTTCATCCTTAGAAAGGATGGTATGTATGAGGTAATTTATAAAGAGATGCTCTCCTGTGGTAGCCCTGCCTCTCAAGGCCATTTCAGAAGAGGACTCCAGGAGTCACGGAATGGATGTGTGTCCAGACCACACAGAAAGGACACCATCTAGACTCACCAAATGTGAGCATCTTTTAGAAAAGTCGGCCCTATTAACTTCAGATCTGTGACTGGGTATTGCAAACATGATATAACAGCTATGCTGTATGTTAATATTTATGGTAATATCATTCCTAAATTATTGTAAAACATGTAGAAGAAAGAAAAAGCCACTGGAGCTAGACGTGTGGGGAGGCAGAGGCAAGTGGATCGCTGTGAGTTCGAGGCCACGCTGGTCTACAAAGTGAGTCCAGGATAGCCAAGGAAAGCTACACTGAGAAACCCTGTCTCGAGAAACCCAAAAAAGAAGAAAAGGCCATGTACCATTGCTGTATACTCTGAACTCCCCACACACACGTGCCAAAAACATTTGCACTACTTGAGAGGGCGGTTAACTGTGCTGTGGGAAAATGTGACTTGCTCAATTCAGCTGCTCTCTTCTCATTGCCTAATTTCTCCCAGGTTCAGTTCTGGACATACCCTACCGTGTTGCCCAGCGGTGAGGAGGATTGCAGACTACTCCGGGTAACTGGAGTGACAAAGGCGGGCATTATGGATACCCAGTTCCCCCTCTCCTGGGAGTCCTTCTGCCTGTCCTGTTTTCCTCCTGTTGCTCATGCCGACTGCCTTTCACTCATCAATCAACAAGCACTCACTGGCTGTCCCAGGCACTGGTAGGAAAAAAGCTGCAGGGAAGTGTCTGTCCTCCAGCGAACACTGAGCCTTTACTTCTCCATGGTGGGTCAGGGAAGATCTTACAGAGGATGAAGTGTGAATGGTGAGTAAGGAAGGGGTTAAAAGGTAGACCAGGGAAGAGAGACATTCCAGGCTGAGGGATACCTGTGTCCTCAGTAGGGCAGCATAAGCCATTTGAGGTTCAGCATTTTAATGCCTCAGGAGCAGGCTCTGTGGAGGGACCACAGGGAGTCCATGGTATCGGGGGTTTCTCTCAAGAACCTTCTGTTTTAATGGGAACACGCAAAAGCTGTGACACCAGCAGCAGTACACTTGCAGACTCATCTGAGCCACGCCACAGAAAACAAAGCCCAGAGGACATGAGAAGCAGAGAAGTCAGAAGACTCCCCAAGTGATCCAGAAGAGGAAACGATGAAGACCTGACATAAGGCAATGATGGGGGGGGCGCGCTGGGGGGCGAATAAAGAGAAGGGACGAACTTCTGAGGATGTAGAACTCACACAGGTGGGACCTGGGAGAGGCTGCCGGGGACTCCAGTATCCACCCGGGCTGGGTATGGGTGGCGGGGACGTATGGCGGCAATATGAAGGGCACCGGGAGAGGAGAGCCAGGACAGAAAGCTCTCATAATTATAGACACTACTGGAAAGGGAAGCCATGGTAATAACAAGGATTTACTAACTACTTTGTACATTTCTTTATTCTCATTTAATTATTTTAACAAACCACAAAGTATATAGGTATTAGGAGTCTGGAAACTGAGGCCAGAAATTATTTGCCAAAGATCACAAAGATAGTAAGATGATACTACTGAGTTCAAAAAAGCTCGCTCTCTCTCTCTCTCTCTCTCTCTCTCTCTCTCCTCTTCTCTTCTCTCTCTCTTCTTCTTCTTTTCTCCCTCCCTCTCTCTCTCTCTCTCTCTCTCTCTCTCTCTCTCTCTCTCTCTCTCATTTTAATAGGTGATATCTATCCTGAAGCACTCAGCCCAGAGCACTGTATCAGGAGCCTTCTTATCAGCAAGCTGCTGAACTCTGTGACCCAGGGCCTTTCCTCCTGAGTTAGCTTCCGGGGCAGTCACACTGGTTACAGGCCTAGCAGTCTTGCTTTGAAGAAAGGAAGAACAGAGAAGGAAATGCTAGCATCTTCATTCTCTTCCTGAGGGTTCCACCTCCCTCACTTCTCCACACCCTAGAGCCATGCACAGCCTTTTGCTCTGAGAAGCACCTGACACAGCTCACCTAATCAGCAATTCCATCTGAAGAGGTGAGAAACCACTAAACTAAATAGACCAAAAGAAAGGATAAGTTCACATTTTAAAAAAGGACATGGGGGAGGGAGGGAGGAATGGGAAGATAAAAGTGAGGGGATAACAATTGAGATGTAATCTGAATAAATTAATAAAATAAAAAAATTTTTAAAGGATTGGGGCTGGAGAGATGGCTCAGTCTATATGTGTGCCTACCCACACATGTGTGCCTACCACACACATGTAAGACCTGACTTCAGATTCCAGGCCCCACATAAAGAGCTGGGCATGGTCATGTCACCCTAGAGCTTGGAGCAGTGGGGACAGACAAATCCCTGAGATCACTGGCCAGCTAGGCATGCCATCATACAAACAAGACACTCTGCATCAGGCTGGCCTTGTGTCTCTCTGTCCTAAAAGTCAGAGGCCTTGAGAAACACTAAGCCCCTTAACTCCATCAGCATTGTGCTTAGCGGTGCACAATGTGACACAAGAAGACAGAAGAAGAAGAAGAAGGAGGAGGAGGAGGAGGAGGAGGAGGAGGAGAAGGAGAAGGAGAAGGAGAAGGAGAAAAAGCAGCAGAAGAAAACCCTCTGGGGACACCATCTGCAAGTGGGAACCAGCTAATGAGGCTATAGCAGCTGTCTGTTCTAAAACTGTCCAGCACTGCTAGACCTGAGAGGGAGCACACTCATTACTTCTGGCCTTGGGACGAGCACCCTTCTTGGTGAGTAATTAATCTCCTTTACAGAGAGTGTGCTGAGGCATGTGCATAAGCAAAACAGGACACACAAATGAAGAAAGAGACCTTTTTTGTTTTTTTTGTTTTGTTTTTTTTTGTTTTTTTTTTTTTTGAGACAGGGTTTCTCTGTGTAGCCTTGGCTGTCCTGGACTCGCTTTGTAGACCAGGCTGGCCTCGAACTCACAGCGATCCGCCTGCCTCTGCCTCCCGAGTGCTGGGATTAAAGGCGTGCGCCACCACGCCGGGCTTTAGAAAGAGACCTTTTATTCCACTGTCTGCATCAGACTGCTGTCAGAGCGTCTGTCACTCACACAGAACAGGTGATGGTCACGATCAAACAGGTTTATACACAACACCTTTCATTCATATACCACAGTTCACACATAACTGCTCTCTAACTCCTCGGTGTATTGACGCTTGTTTAATTGACGGAGTCAATACAATTACCCCCACACTGTAGAATTACCCTACTAATAGAATCATGGAGCATGCTGGGTAATCTTGGAGTAGACTTTTGATAGATTCTAACCATCACTCCGGCCCGGTAGCCCATTCTACCTCGGCTTCAAAGACATTAAATAACCCTCATTAGACCCACAGCTGCCGGGCACCCAGGTCCCCTGCCTCTTCCGGTTACCCCCAGCCAGCTCAAAGTATTCCAAGCAGAAGAAGAGGCCAGAGACCCTGAGGCCTAAAGCTGGGCTGGAATCCCAGCTCTCCCATCTAGGGGTCAAGCTATACTTTCTCCCTGGGCTTCAGGCTCCTTCCCTGCAAACAGCCTCGCAGAACTGCTGCAGGCAGGAAGTACACTTACATGCCCAGCTCATTTGCCCATGTTCTTAGGATCCTGGAAAACCTGACAAAAAAAAAAAAAAGCACATCGCTGCTGAGATGGGTATCTCAAATAAAGACTGATTTGGGCCATCTGGGCTGGACACTATAGCAGGGAGGTAGTAAGGGCATGAATATTTTATTTCTGAACCAATGTCATCCATCTCATTCTTCAGTTCTTGGGCTGAAATTTTTTTTATTCAACTTATTTTAAGAGACCCACTCAAAGAAATGCCAAAACAGCAATGGAAATAGCTGATAGTTATATAACACCCCTGCTCACACACCAGACCTCATCCAAAGCACAGTGTGTGCATTTAATCTCCACAAAAACCCCCATAAAATGGGTCAAGGCAATCGACCTCATTAGTTCTCCCATAATAAACACTTGGAGGTTCTGGGCTGGATTTAACTAAGGAGCTTATATGGTGACCATTCTGACTTTTATTCACCACAATCTTCAGTATTTCTCCTGTTCTACTGGCTGCTAAAAACATATTTCTCTCCATTGGCAAAACAAGTAACACTGGCTTTTTTATGCTTTATTTTGAAAAGTTTCAAACACACATAAAAGTTAAAAAAAAAAGTCTGTATCGTGTATGCCTATGCACCACCCACCATCAATAAAACATCACTTTGGGATTTTCTCTCAACCCTCTCCTATTCCTTGATGAAGTATGTGCGTGTGAACAAGGGCTGTGTACCCTCATTTCCTCTGAGAACCTTGATTCTGAACCCCCTCGCGCCACCCTCTGCTACAAAACCCCTTCTAGCGCTTTCAGTTGGTTCCCTGCACAGGACATCATCACCTTACTCACTCCGCTCTCCTTGGCTGGCCTCTGTATGTGGCCAAATGCAAAGCAAGCTTGTGTGGCTCTTCAGACAATCGAAGTGAGGGTTATAACAAAGTCGCTGGAGGCTCGAGTTAAAAGGGGTTTCAGAGACTTTCCAACGCAAACGTCCTTAGCAGAAGGCTAACTGATTCAAGGAAAACAAAAAGGAAATGAGGACCCAGATGTGTGGGGCCTCAGCTGGGCTTCACCGCATTTACTCTGAGAATAAGCCAAACCTCTATCTTACCCCACGTGGCTTAGCAGGCTTCCTAATTGGTACCTGCAGCTCACTCAACACGCACCACAGCAGCTCTCTCATTCCCGGTTCCCGGCTGCCCACGACCCCAGTGCTGCCAGACTTCTCCCTCCTTACTATCCCTGTCCGCCTCGTTGCTTTAGAGCATGTACCATAAAGAACACAGGATGGAGAAACAAAAACTACGTCTGGGTCCCAGATGCTACACCTGTTCTACGTGACCTTGAACACACCGCCTCTTTCCAAGGACTCCGTATCACCATCTGCAAAATGGGTAGGTTGGTGGATGCCCTGGTGGTCTCAGGCTTTTCGACCGGATCGCTTCAAAGGGAGGCAGCAAACCAAGCCTCAGCTCCTCCCACGGTCCCCTGCAGGCTGCACGCATTCCAGAGCACTGCATCCTTACCTCCCACGCCGAGGTTAACCTTGCGGGGATCTGGGTCATCCCGGAAGTCCATGATGAGCTTAAAGACCAGAACCGGAGGAGCCTGCGGGACCTGGGCAAAGACTGACGGAGGCGCCATCTCGACGGAATCTGCAGAGACCTCGAGCGCGAGCCGGGAGCTACTCGGTGAGGTGTGGGGCGCGGCGACCGGAGGAGAGTCTCACCTTCGCCGGCGGGCGGGGCAGCCCGCGGCTCCCAATGGCCGAGCCGCGTCCGGAGCTTGGCAACGCGCTTAACCAATCACAACCTTGCGACAAAGAAGGGGTAGGCGGGACAAGGTTCTATTAGCCAATTCAAGGAGAGAATCTTATAGGAGGCTCGTATGATACAACCAATGCAATTTACACCGGCGGGGGTGTGGGCTGAGACTAGGATGATTGGCATAGCCTGTTACCAATCGCTGAGGCTTTTATTCCTTGGGGTGATGAGGATGATGCCGGTTGCTGGAGTCCCCAGAGGACAGCCTCCTGACCTTCTGGGGCCTGGAGACCTAGGGCGGTGTCCCTCCGTGCGTATAGTAGAGGACAGGTCTTTCTGTACCCGCTGAACAGGTAGTTGTCCTCGCCAAGGCACTGAGCTGGCCAGGCAGGGCTGACAGCCAATTTCCCTGCGTTTGTGCGCAGGGCTCAAGTGGTCCGCCTGGACGCTTTGTGCCTGTGTCCAACGTGGGTGACCTTGGCCATCTCCACTCAGTGTTTCTCTAGAAAGAAACCTCGAAGTGCAGTCTACCTTGATCGCTGGCAAGGGAGACCCTGCAGAAAGTAAGGGAAGAGCAACTGCTATTTTGAGAATTTTCCCACCCCCACCCCGTTACTTCCTGGGGGAGGGGGCTAGTCCTCAAGGACCTTCAGGGATCTGGCCAGGCCTCCCTCTGCACCGTTCCTCCCACGTGTGCTGTCATCGATTGGCAGATACCCAAACTGCTGCTGCTTTTTGTCAGATCAAGCTGCTCGGTCCCTGGAGACTATTTCTGCCCGCATCCTTTCTCCACCTGTTGACCTTGAAGATTCACAACTGTCAGCTTTCCATAGAGCCTTCCCTTCACCCTCAGCCTGCTTAGAAATCTCTCCTTCCTGTGTGTCGGGTGCTTAGTTGACGACATTACACTTTTAGAAAATATCCTGAGGAGTAGGAACCTAGCTCTGGAGCCAGGCAAGTTAGGTTTAGATGCTGCCTGCCACTCGCTAACTTGGGCAGGCCCGTTCCTGCTCTGTAGCACGGAGATAATAGTGTTTTCCCCCCGGGTTATTGTGGGGATTATGTGAGTTAAGACACATAAAGTGTTTAGTTGCGAACAGTAAGTGCTTTCTAAATACTAGCTTTGTTGTTGCACATTGTCCACACCGCCTTGTAGATAGTATGCTGCTTTGCCTGCGATCTGGTGAACCTCCCTGTTTCTTAGACTAAATATTGGGCAAATACTCGAGGGAGCCTTGGTATTTTGTGAGAAAACAGAATCATGGCTTCCTAACATGATACTTCTTCACCTGAGTCTTCCATTCAAAGGATACACATAAGCTAATGAACTTGGAGCAGTGCCTGCTGACCCTTTCTGTCTTTTTCTTTTCAAAAAACATCACCTTGTTTTTTAAGGTTCACTGTCCAAGCATTTCACTAATGTTTTCCTCTCACAGTCACAAGCTAACACTGAAGGTCCAACAGCCATCTCGTGTTTTTCTGCACTTCCAAAAATCACAGCCTGAGGGCAGCTGGGGAGGGGTGTTCTGTAACCTTGCTTTCCTAGAACTTGGAGGTGTGGTCTTCACAGCATTAGCCAACAAAGTCATGGTCACTCCCTGCGTCATTCCCAGGGAGAAAAGCAACCCCAGGTTACCTAAACACTGTCAGCTTGGCTAAGAACAAATAAATATTTCTCTGTGTGTGCGTGCGCACCTGTGTTCATTGTTAGTGCAAAGCAGGACATATGTGTGCCTGCAAATATGCATGTGTGCGCATTAGGTGTGGGGGCCAGAGGTGAATGGCAGGTGTCTTTCTCAGCTGCTCTCTGCCTTACTCTTTGAGACAGGGCCTCTCACTGAACCTGGAGCTCACAAAGTCTACTAGACCGTCTGGCCAATGAGCTCCAGAGACTTGCCTGTCTCCACTCTCCAGCAAAGGAGTTACAAGCATGCTGTCACTCTTGGCTGGTACATGGACGCTGGGGATCCAAACCCAGGTCCTCTTGCTTGTACAGCGGGCACTTTTACCAGCTGAGCCACTGCCCCAGCCTCCAAATAACTATGTCTTGACAGCCTAAACAGCTCCATGGTCAAGCCTAGGGTGATGGTGAGCTGGTAGTTTTACGTCAACTTGACACTAGCTAGAGTCATCCAAGATGAGGAACCCCCGTTGAGAAAATGCCTTGGTAAGATTAAGCTGTTGGTAGACCTGTAAGACATTTTCTTAATTAGTAATGGGTGGGGGATGGCCCAGCCCATTGTGGGTGGTGCCATCCCTGGGCTGGTGGTCCTGAGTTCTATAAGAAAGCAGGCTGAGCAAGCCACGGGGAGCAAGCCAGTAAGCAGCACCCTTCCATTGCCTCTGCATCAGCGCCTGCCTCCAGGTTCCTGCCCTGTGTGAGCTCCTGTCCTGACTTCCTTCAGTGATGGACTACGATGTGGAGATGTAAGCAAAATAAACCCTTTCCTCCCCAACTTGCTTTTGGTCATGATGTTTCATCACAGCAATAGTGACCCTAACTGAGACAGACAGGGACAAAGAAAGTGTCATACGCAGTTGTTCTTCCTGCCCGACACATACCACCTAAATTTTAGGGAATTGGAAAGATGAGGAAGGACACCCAACTTATATAGGATTTAAATGTCCTTCCCCCACCCCCATCCCCAGTTATGTGAGATTCTTGGATTTTGCATTCAGAAGTCTTCTGCTTTGAGCCTTGGAGGCTACCCCTTGAGTAAAATACCAAACTTGAAATAAACAAAATGCCTTTCAGGTCGGGTTGCTAATTTTAACACTTTGACTTAGAATTGACTCAACACTGCCTCCTTGCTGAGGAAATGATTCAAGCAAAAGGCCTGTGAAGAGCAGAGCCAGGCAGCCAGCAGAGTGTGGCCAGGGAGGGGGCAGCTGAGGTCAGAAGGGAAGGAGCCCGGGGAAGAAGTCTCACTGCCTTCTGGCAAGTTCCTAAAACCATCCGAGGCAACTCCTACTGTCTCCCGTCTAGCCCTGCCCCCCCCATCTCCCCCCTCCCCCCCCCCCCATTCCTCATCTCTTTTCTTCAAAAAGCAAAACTGTAAAAGAGGACCTGGGAAGCTGCACGGCAGTATTTGGAGCGAAGACCTCTAGAGTATATTCTTTGGGACATCTGAAGCCACCAAGCGGCATTTCTGTCCCAGAACACAAGAGGCAGAGCGTTGGTGGCAACTGTCCGGACCTCTAGGCTAAGCCCCATCTGCTTATTTCACTCCGTCTTCTTCATGCTGAGTGCCCAGGATGTCTAAACTTAGAAACAAGTTGGGGAGGGAAGAGTTTATCACGCTTTGCACTCACGCACAGAATGCGTTGGCCTGGTTATATCTGGATGTGTATACGCTGTCGCTAAGGGCATTTAGAAGCTGGGTCCCGTGCTGAACCACTGTTTCCTTAGAAACCTACGCTGTAAGAGAAGATGTGCTCAAGGGTCACTGCGTGGCCAAATGGTGGATTCAAAAAGTGCACAGGCCACTAAGGGGGTTGCGTCCTGAGTGGGCCTTGGCAGAAGCTTAACTCTGCGCTTATCCCTTCATTGTGTTCTTCATGTACAGCTCTCTCCACCACCCCCACACCCCACCCCCAACCAGGACTATCTCAAGGTTTGTACCAAACCAGGATGTGCCTTGCTTTCTCTTATCTCACAGAAGGACATGCCCAGGGAGGCCTGGAGCAGACAGGGCCTAAACTTAGTTCCTGGACTGGCTGCTCACATGTGCAGGTTTTATTTAAGGCTCCAAAAACCTTTGTGTTCCTAAGATACCAACAGGCCTGAGTGCCTTGAATGCTAGCCCCTGCTGTTGGCTGTAATTAACTCCCACAGCACCATTTAGGAACTGTTGCGCTGTATAATTTCTGTACTTAAGAAGTATCCTAGTACAACGGCTAAAAGCCTGACCTCTGGAAGTGGATTTCCTTGGCATATCTCAGTTTCCTCACCTGCAATATGAAGATAATAATAGTTCCACCTCGGGGAGTTGCCGGGAAGATTAACTTGTTTAATGCAATTGAGCTGTTCATGTGGAAACCCTTTGAATTGTGTCTCACAGAAACTCAGCAAATGCTAACAGCGTTCGTTCGTCAAGTGTTAATAAGATTCGTCATCATCTCTGATATCACAGACTCTGCTTTGAGAGTTACTTAGGCATTTTACTGAGTGATGAGCAGCACAGGTGACTTCTATCTAAGCGTGGATTTTCAGAATAAAATTCTAGCTGTGAGCCAGTCGGCCGTAGCACACACCTTTAACGCCAGCACTCGGAGGCAGAGGCAGGTGGACTTCTGAGCTTGAGGCCAACCTGCTCTACCTTGCCAGTTCCAGGACACCCAGGCCTACACAGAGAAACTCTGTCTCGAAAAACAAAAAACAAACTAACAAAAATTCAGTTTTGCCTCTTACTAGTTTCAAGACGTTGAGCTACTTAATGTGTCTGAGTTTTACTGTTCTTATCTGTTAAATTGTAGCAGATAGACACGCACACAGTTAGCACAGGCATAGAAGTTATTATTATTGTCATAGAGATTACACTTTAGTCCCTAGGCAGCCGGAAGGTAATGGTTGAGCTCTCTTTGAAGTCCGTTTGATCTGGCCTCTTGGTAGGTATACACTTTGAAATATTTGCTAAATGGAAAAGAGCCCAGGTGTGGTGGTGCGTGCCTAAAATCCCAGCACTTACAAGGCTGAGTTAGACTTTAAGGCCACACTTAGCTACTTAATGATTCTAAGAAGTTTTTTTTTTAATCTGTAAATACTAACAAAATTAAAAGGAAACAAGATAATGTATTTAAAGCGAATTAAAAATAAAAACATGTTAATAATAGCCTTTATATCTTTCTCTGCAAGAGGGGGAAAAAACGTTTCAGAGACCCATCCCATAATTCTCTTAACATCTGGGAGAAACCTCCATTTCCATTTAAAACAGTGGCTCTCAACCTTCCTAACACTGCAACACTTTAATACTGTTCCTTATGCTGTGGTGACCCCCCCAACCATAAGATTATTTTGTTGCTACTTCATAAGGTTAATTTTGCTACTGTAATGAGTAGTAATGTAAAAGTCTGATATGCGACCCTCAGGGGATCAAACCCCACAGGTTGAGAAGCACTGACCCCCCAAAAAAATCACAAAAAGAATAATATTTCCTTTGCAAAACAACAACAACAAAAAAAGTCCCTGAGAATGAGAGGAGAATGTGAAGGCCATGGCCTTAAAATCAGAGTAGATTCTGCTCATTTGCCCTGTTTTTACCTAGATGTGCTTGTTATGAACGCAATGTCTTACTGCTAGTGCAATGCCTACTTTTTTGGAGGTTTGTTTTTTGTTTTTGTTTTTTGTTTTTTAATTGTGTTTTCCTGAATGCATGCTACATGTGTGCATGTGCTCAAAAAAGCCAGAAGAGGGCATCAGATTCCACGGAGCTGGGGTTACATGCAGGCCTGCACTCCAGTCCTCTGGAAGGTCAGGGAGCGGTCTGACACCCTAGTGCCATACATTTTATCTCCAAACTGTGGTGTCCTTCCTCCTCTGTTTAATTGGACATGCCCTCAGGTCCTGAGCTTTGGTACAAAGTGGGTGCAACTGAAAGGATAAACAAAAAGCACACTCAATGTCTTTGCAGGAACACAATTGTCTTAACTCCTACAGTCAATATCTTAAGACACTATAACGGATGGCGTTACTCCAGCCCAAAGCCCGCAGACTTACTTCTAATGTTTCAAGGTTCGGCAGTAGGGGGCAGCACTACCCTTTTTTTGTTGTTTTTAAATGTTGAGCATCAAGAGAAAGTGGGGGAAAGCTCCCAAGGGTTGCAATTACTGCCTTTAATTTTACTTTATCCGTACAAGTTCTTTTAAATTTTATTTTTCTTACTGCTTATGTGATTTTATAGAAAGAATGCCATACTTTCTATTGCTTAACACCGGAGGACGGAGTAATTGGTGAAAGAAGCGGGTTTCAGGTGCCTGCTGGCAAAGGTAAACAGTGCTCCACCTTAGGAAACCAGAGAGCAGTACTGGATGAAGAAAGCTTCTGAACTTTCTAGCTACTCCTTCCGAAGCAGGATGTGGGTTTTATAATGTGTGTAAATCATATGGTCATGCCCCTGATGATGGCTTCTAAGTTCTTACTCCCTGACTTCATCCCGCTGTGTCAGGGCTCCTTCCTAGCATGCTTGGGTCGGATCAGGGCAATCGCAGACATGGCCCAGGCACTGTGACTGTTAGGAACGGCAGTGGGGGAGGGGGGAGGTAAGTGGGGGTTGACACATTGACCAAAAGCTGTGCATAAACTGTTGCTGAATTAGCCTTGCATAGCAGCCCCATTCTAGCACACTATGGTTTTAATTTCCCTAACCAATAAAGGGGGGGGGGGCAGGGGAATCTATAACTTTTGTACTGAATGTTGCTCAATCTCTCTGTCAGGAGGACATAGGGAAAGGAAGAATCCTAATTTAAGCAAATATAAAACTGAAGTACTCTTAGGGTCTCTGGGTTCCATCCTGACCCTGAAAAGATTTTTGGCAGCAAGTCTTCAGTTCTAACTCCTGAGGAGAAAGCAGCAGACGCTGTGTCTAGTCCTGGCTCTGCCTTGAGAACTGAGTGAATTATAACCTCAGAGCCTGTTTCCCCCACTCTTAAGTAGAGTTGCCCCTGGGACTTATTAGAAGGACCAATTTAGAAAACGCATATGAGAATGCTTAGGAAGGGTTAGAGAGATGGCTCAATGGTTAAGAGCACTGGCTGCTCTTTCAGAGGACCCTGGTTGCATTTCCAGCACCACATGGCCGCTAACAACTGTCTGTAACACCAACCCCAGTCCCGTGTGATCCAGTGCCGCCTTCCGGCCTCTGTGGGCACTAGGCACACACGTGCACAGACATACATGCAGACAAAACGCCATACACATAAAAATAGAAAAACAGTAACTTTTTAATTGTTTGAAAAGGCATTTGAGTATCTAAAAAAAATTTTTTTTTAATTATTGTAGCCCGAAGAGGTTAGCAACTGTTCTAAACACACGAGACTTTCTGTCTCTCTCGCCTGGTGTCTTTTCAGTGCCTGGATTGTTCGTTGGTTGTCATACGCCTCTAACTGCCTCCCTAACTTGATTGCTGGCTCCTTAAGACTCAAAACCATCAGACCTGGCTCTCTCTATTTTCTCTGACAAAAAGGTATTTGGTGCATAATGGTAACATAAATATTTGTTGATTGAGTAGAGACAAGCTATAACACAAAGTTAGCCCTTTTCACAGTGGCTAAAAGAAAGCATGTAGCATTTACTATTTTGACCATTTTAGGTACACTATACAGTAGTGTGAGTCATGTTCGCATTGTTGTGTGATGATCTCTAGAACTTTCCATCCTGGGTGAACTCTTCCTAACCCCCCCCCCCCACATAGCTAGTTCCTAGCCCCAAGAAGCTTCTTCACTGACTGAGCAAAACCAGAAAAGAATACAAGAGTGTGCAGGGGGTTTGCTGTGTGGTGGGAGGTGTGCATGTGCTCACCCAAAGACTTTAGTTCAGTCAGTTCTCCTTCCCTTGTGGACAGTGGATTGGCCACAGGCTGTAGGCCTGGGAGGAAGCGCCAGAGAAGAAGATGCCTCTGAAAAGCACTTTCATGATGTTTATGGCTAGTACATAATTGAATACTTACAAGAAGAGAACTATCAGGGTAAAAATATAAATTCACTTATAACTAGTTGATTTTCAGGATAAATGAATAATGTTACTTAGTGAACAATGGTATTGTTAAACCTGTAATACGTTAACACTCAATGTATTTCTCAGTAAAGTGGATAGCTGTGATATGGTTTGAGGCTGGTTTGGAAATGTAAAAGTATTAAAAAGCACTTTCTAGCCAGGTGTGCTGGCAAGCAGCTTTAATCCCAGGACTCTTGAGAGGCAAAAGCAGTGGATCTCTGTGAGTTTGAGGCCAGCCTGGTCTACATACGGTGTTCCAAGACAGCCAGAGTTACATGGTGAGACCCTGTCTCAAAAACAAATAAACAAAGCCCTTGCTAACAAAGTGGTAATTTTTTAAAATATAAATCCTGGGCCAGACATCTACTACTACCAAGCCTGACCACCTAAGGTCAAGCCTCGAGACCTACATGGATGAAAGGAGAAAACTGATTCTTGCCACCTGTCCTCTGACCTCCATGCCCATGCTGTGGCATGGGGATGCAAGTGTATATACAAATACATACATATATACATACATACATACATACATACATACATATGAATAAATAAAAATAAACATATGGGCCGGGAAGTGGTGACACATGCCATTAATCCCAGCACTTGGGAGGCAGAGGCAGGTGGATCACTGTGAGTTCAAGGCCAGCCTGGTCTACAAAGCAAGTCCGGGACAGCCAAGGCTACACAAAGAAAGCCTGTCTTGCAAAACCAAAAATATAAAATAAAATAAATATATGTCCCAAGATACTCCATCCTACGTTTAGATAGCTCCTGATACCTAGTACCTGGTCAAGAAATAGTCACTGTGAAAATAAATGAGTCTTTTTGTACTCTCAGAATCTTTACACGCACTGGTGCCAACTCTCCTAGTGCCTAGTGCCGATCACACAGTATTCAGTAGACAGCAGTAGTTCTGTATGTTCCTGGACCTATTGGTGTTTCTAACTGCCTCACTCACTGTAAGGCTTTATTTATTTAGCGACATTTATATAGTGCTTGCTGTCTTCCAGGTGCTGCCTAAGTGCTTCACAAACACTAACTCATCCTAATTGCATAACAACTGAAGTAGGTGGTCTTGTCCCATCTAACAGACGAGGTAATTAAGGCAAAGAGCAGTCAAGCAGCTCCTCCAACTTGGCTCATGTAGTCAAAAAAATAAGGATATGAACACAAGTGGTCTGGTTCTAGAGTCCCCCTTCTGCTTTGCCAGGCTGCTGCCCACATGATAGCATTTGCAGACTGAATGCATCGCTGGATTGTAAAATCACACCATGCTTCTGTCAGAGGCTCTCAGAACACTGTATTTTGTCATACCTGGAAATCATTCCTGGAACCTCCCTTCAAGGGAGAAAAGATTTTTTAAAACAAGCTATGGCATATGATTGCCTCATTTCTGGATGTGGGTAAAGGTGGGTGCTGGTGTCTTGGGGTTTTTTTGGTTTGTTTGTCTTTGTTTTTGTTTTTGTTTTGAAACAGGTTCTCTCTTTGTAGCCCAGGCTGACCTGGAGCTCAGGCTCCTTTGCCTCAGTCTCTCAAATGCCAAAATTAGAGCAAATGCTACCACACCCTGATACTATGTTTACAAAGAAAGAGGGAGGCCCTGTCTTGTATGAGGTCACTGTATTTGCTTTCTGACATCACATTAATTTCTGTGACAATCATTCCACTTTCTGGGAAAAAAAAAAACCCTGCTCCAGAACCGGAAGAAGTGTGAGAAGAATTTATTGAGTGTCGGAACTACTTAGAGTAGTAAGACATTTGCACAAGAGTGTGTGTGTGTGTGTGTGTGTGTGTGTGTGTGTGTGTGTGTGCTTGTGCTTGTGAATTTCCATGTAACTAAAACAAAGGGGTCTCCAGTAATCCTTTAGTCCTAAATTTGGGAGATTTCTTGAGAGTTTGCATTTCTCTTCAAGTTCCATTTAATTTTCTATGACTATAGTTCCAATTTAATTTTTACTCTAAGTGTAATTTCATCCCCTAACCTAATACCAGTGTTTCTTTATCTTCGTGACTTACTCATTCTGTCTGTAGGTATTTACTCAACATCTACAACCTGCCAGCATTGCATTAGGTGCTAAAAATGACATAACCAGCAAAAAAACAAAGCACCTATCCTCAGGTAGTCTATAACAGACCATGGGACACATAGCAGGCATTAAAGTATGTCTGTGACATGTGCTGCCTTTCTTCATGGAACAGGTAGGAGACGGCTCACAAAAGGGGAATTAACCCAGCTAAAGTCAGTTCTTCTTCCAGGCCATGCTTCCTCCAGCCAGGGCAGCACATTAGTTCTGACTCAGGCCAAGGAGAGCCCCTATCTCCCGTGTACGCTAATCCTAACGTTCTGCACTCTGTTTGGGCAGTCACATGTTTCTAAGAGAAAACATCGAAAGTGCTCATATTTATTAACTAAATATTAACCTAATATGATGATAAGTCAAAGTATGATTTTGACTTATTTTGTTTTACTATTGTTATTAGCTCTTGTTCCAAAAGACAAAACCACAAAGATCTCACAGGACATTTTATAACTTGTATTAACAAAACGCCAATATTTTATCTGATTAAGGAGGGTGAAGAAAATTCAAAATGTAAGCGTAGCATACATCTTTCTAAGTTATAGAGAGATATCATAGGCAGGTGTGGTGGTGACACCTGTAATCCTAGCTCTTAGAAGACGGAAGGCGGAGGATGGTCAGGAGTTAAAAATCACTGTTAGCTACAAAATGAGTTCAAGACCATTCTGGGTGCCCCAAACCCTCTCAAAAAAAAAAAAAAAAAGCAAAACAAGGGGAGGGAGAAGAGAAAGGGGAGGGTAAAGGGAGAGAGGAGGAGTCTGGGAGACCGCTCACTCAGTAACAGTGTTGCTGCTCAGGCTGAGAACGTGAATTCGAATCCACAACTCGCAGGTAAAGAGCTGGGCACAGTGGTGCGCATTTGTCATCTCAGCGCAGGAGATGGAACTAGGCGGGTCTTTGAGGCTCCATGACCAGTCAGCCTAGCTGAAGTGCTGAGCTCCAGGATCACAACGAAGCCCTGCCCAAAAATAAGGTAGAGAAAAATTGAGGAAGACACCAAATATCTGTGGTTTGGCCCCTCCACAGGTGCATGTACCCACACACAAACACATACACACACAAAAGGAAAAGAGGATTGAAAATAATTATTTGAGCTGGGCAGTGGTGGCACACGCCTTTAATCCCAGCATTTGGGAGGCAGAGGCAGGTGGATCGCTGTAAGGCTAGCCTGGTCTACAAAGGGAGTCCAAGGCAACCAAGGCTACACAGAGAAACCCTGCCTTGAAAAACCAAAAATTTAAAAAAAAAATTTTTTTTGTAATGAAAATACTTATTTGTGGGGCTGGAGAGATGGCTCAGAGGTTAAGAGCACTGACTGCTCTTCCAGAGGTCCTGAGTTCAATTTCCAGAAACCACATGGTGGCTCACAACCATCTATAATGTGACCTGATGCCCTCTTCTGGGCTGCAGGTACATTCAGGCAGAGCACTGTATACATAATAAATAAATAAATCTTTTTTAAAAAGAAAAGAAAATACTTATTTGTGTTAAATATTTTTATTCTACCACATAGAATCCTTGAAGTAGTTCAAGAGACCATGAATGAGTGGCACTGCCCAGGGAGGTGAGAAAGGCATGGGAGCCCAGTGGAGCTGCAGAATATTGTCTGGTTGTTGCATCAGACAGTGATAACAGAGACAAGTCAAGTTCACAGCTGGCACCTCTGGTTTCCCAGGGGAGGGGATGGCTGCGACTAAGCAAGGAAGGCTGTGATGAGCACTAAAGGGTCCATAGGCTTCTACCAGGAACCCCAGAAGTGAAGGTTATTATCAGAGGCAAGAAATGAAGAGAGCCCCAGCATCATAGACTGATGGGACAACAGCCAGCGTCTTGGAATGCTCTCAATGTCATTCCAGAAGACTATGCCCTTGTTTAAGGCATGGGACTGAGGATGATGGTATCTCAGCTGGTGAGGATGAAGGCTCCTTTGTTCTCCATCCTTCTCCTGCCTGCGTTCCTTTCTCCTTTATACTCTTGTGTTATACAAAGTGTTTGGCATTTCTGTGACTCCTAGAATTTGGAATATGGTTTTTCATTGTCCGGAGCGCATTGCATAATGCCACCTAGGTGCTTGTCAGAACAGTAAAATCAGGCTCGCTAAATCAGAATGTGGATTTTAAGATCTCAGGGTTTTTTTTTATTAAACACATACATCATACATACACGCAATCAATCATCATCATCATCCTTTGAAGTTCTTCAGGTACATTTAATATACTTCCAAGATTGACCATTAAGATAAGACTATGGTGGGGCCAGGTGTAGTGGCACATGCCTTTAATCTCAGCACTCTGGAGGCAGAGGCAGGCAAGTTTGTGGCCAGCCTGGTCTACATAGTGAATTCCAGGACAGCCAGGAACTGCAAATAGAAACGCTGTCTCAAAAAAGAAGAAGAAGAAGAAGAAGAAGAAGAAGAAGAAGAAGAAGAAGAAGAAGAAGAAGAAGAAGAAGAAGAAGAAAAGGAGGAGGAGAAGGAGAAGAAGAAGGAGAAGAAGAAGACAGAGAGGAGCAATATGGGTCTAGTGAGATGGTTTGGTGAGAAAAGCATTTGCTGCTCGAGGCTCATGACCTGAATTTGATTCCCATAACTTACATAAAGGTAGAAAGTGAGAACCAACTCCACAAAGGTCTCCTCTGACCTTCACATGTGTGACATGGTGCATGCACATGCGCCTGCGTGCATGCATGTGCACATGCGATTAATAATAATTGATTAATAAAATAAATTTTAGAGAAGATGAGAAGACTAAGGCCCAATGTGTAATAAACAAATGTAGACAGATAGGGAACTAAGGCATGGTTTGAGCCCCACAGTACTGCCCCTAGGAATCCATCCTACCAAAACATGTTATAAAAAAAGATGTGTATGAAGGTTCTTTGGTACATAGTGTATCATGGCAAACATTTTGGAAACAATATTGATAAATGGCTACACAGTAGGCACCTCCTAGAAAACAATGTTGTACGGATTTTAAATGAATGAGGCAGGGGGCTGCAGAGATGGCTCATCACTGGCTGTTCTTCCAGAGGTCCTGAGTTCAATTCCCAGCAACCACATGGTAGCTCATAACCATCTCTAATGAGATCTGGTGCCCTCTTCTGGTATGCAGGCATACATGCAGGTAGAACACTCTGTAATTAATAAATAAATAAATCTTTTTACAAAAATGAATGAGGCCTGAACTATGTGGACCCCAGGAAGCATCTCCAAGATATGTGCTATCCAAACAAAACAAAGCACAGTTACATAGCAATTTGTGATACATAATTTCCTTTCTAGAAAAGAGAAGTGGGTGCATACATGAGTAAGTAAGCGCTTATCAAACCATTGCAGGGTACTCACCAAATCCTTGAACTGTTTCTCTCTGGGAATACAGGAGGGTAAGAGGGTAAGGGTCACTTTGCTATGCAAACCTCTAAGTATTTTACAAGAACATTTGTACAAGAACATACAACTTGTCTAATGACTCAAAACACATTCCAGGACCCTTAGTTCTCCTGCCATCTGTAGTCTCTGGTACAAGTAATTACTATTTTAGTGTTAGAATATTAAATGCAACCGAAGTTTTGTGGCTCACGCCTGTCATCCCAGCATTCAGGGAGGCAGAGGCAGGCAGATCTCTGTGAATGTGAAGCCAGCCTGGTCTACAAAGCAAGTCCAGGACAGCCAAGGCTACATAGAGAAACTGTCTCAAAACAAAAACAAAAAACAAAACAACAATAAAAACAGAATATTAAATGCAGAATTGTCTGGTGGCTAATATAGTGAGCTGATAAAAATAAAACTGATCTATAATATCAAGTCAAAGTAAAGCTGCCAGGGCACCTCTGATTTCTGTCACTAAACCTGCTGCTTCCTGACTAGGGGACAGCTGGGATGGAGACGCCCTGGTTCCTCTAGCTCTCCTCCCATGAAACAGTAGGCTCGCTTAGATTCTGACTCTCTCTGGGTTTTCCAGAAAGCTCACCTATGCAAGTCTGGAAGGATCTCTACATCATGCTTTGTAAATTGTCAGCAGACAGAAGGCCACCTGCCTGCCTGAGTTAGTCTCCCCCGTATCGGTAGCTGAAGCAAGTACATGGTTTAGGCTGGTGTGGGGGAAATCTCAGCCCTGCTTGGTCGTCTGCTGCCATGTCATTGATGACTCTTAGTCTGTAAAACAGTGAACCCTGAAAGTGCATAATGAGAGACGCTACATGAGAGTCGGCACCTCCTCGCCCCAGGCCGCCCCCCTCAGCTCTGAGAGAAATGAGGCTATCACTCTAACAGCAGTGAACAAAGTTAGAGCTGAGGCTGGCCAACAGAGAGAGAGAGAGGGCCTTCCAACCCCAATAGGGGCCCAGTGGACAGCTCGTTAGACCCTGTCTTTCACTCTCTCCAGCTCCCCTTTTATTTCAAATTACAGAGCCTGACAGAGCTTGACAAGAAAGCTAAGGTAGTGACATCCCCTGAGGGAGGAGAGTCCTACTCATTTATCTTTGTCAGTTGAAAGTAGATGTCACCTACAAAATACTTCTTTCACCTGAAACAAGTATGCCAGAACAGCCCTGTCACCCTCAAAAGACCCAGTAAGAAGATACCAGATCAAGACTCACTCACCTACCACACTCAGATTTCTTGTGAGATAAACTTTTGTTTTGTTTTTGTTTTTCGAGACAGGGTTTCTCTGTGTAACCCTGGCTGTCCTAGAACTCACTTTGTAGACCAGACTGGCCTCAAACTCAGAGATCCACCTGCCTTTGCCCCTTAAATGCTAGGATTAAAGTCTTGTACCACCATGCCTGGCTATACACACATTTTTAAGCAGACAGTACCTGAAAACAGAGTGCTCATTTTAGTTTTCCTCAGATATGTACTTGTGGCACCAAAGAACTCAAACAACTGAGGCTTTGATTTCTGCATCTCTCTTTTCGTCAGTCCCTCCAGCTTGAGGGCTGGTGGCCACTTAAGGGCTGAGGAATCATCTGGAGGTTCCACAATGGGAGTCTGAGCCTATGATTTTGCTACCTCACACGGAAGAGGAGTGCAAGGGAGCAAAAACACCTGCACAGAGGCGGGACAGGCCAGCACTGCCAAGCTCTCAGGAAACCCCTTGTTCTCTGAATTCTAATGGAGAGCCTGGTGCAGAAAACAGGGTGTGGGGCCAAGGAATCTGCATTCTAGCATTAGCTCATTCTGTTTATCTGTTTTTGTTTTTGAAACAGGGTCTTATTGCAGGCCAGGGTGGCCTCAAACTTGTTGAGCAAGTCCCTGGACCCTGATCCTCCTGCCTCCACCTCTGGAGTGCTGGGATTACAAGGCTGTATGCATCACCACACCTGGCTTATGCAGTGCTGAGGAGCAAACACAGGGCTTTGTGCGTGCTAGGCAAGCATGCCACCGACTGAGCTCTAGCTGGTTCTGGAAGCAGGTGATCTTAGGCCCTTCCAGAAGCACTTTGAACACCTTCGGAAACCTAGGGTGGAACCTTTGGCAAGGCTCCTAATGTCACTTCCAGCCACACCTGCTGGCGAGGCTTCCTTCACCTTGCCTGCTAAGCCTGGAGCTGGTTCTCAATGGCTGACCTCATTTAAGAAGAGACCGTCACCCTAAAGAAACCATCACCCTAAACGTACCAGCAGTGCTTGAAGATGGTACCAGCAGCAGAGGTATCTACCATAGATTGCCATGTGCTGTGTCTGAGCAGTCCTTCTAGGAGGCAACTCCTTGCTAACCTGGTGCTGCTGAATGGTTTTATCACCATGCACTAGTTTTAATCAATTTTAAAAACATAGCTCTGGTGTCCTCAATCCCTGGTATGCCTTAGAATTCCCAAGATGGTAATTAAAGTTCACAGGCCCAGGCCCCATCCCAGAGCCATCCTTGGGCAGGAGCAGTTTACTAATGAGCAGGCGAGATGCTTAAGAACTGCGGCCAAGCCGGGTGGGCATGGTGGCACACACCTTTAATCCCAACACTTGGGAGGCAGAGGCAGGCGGATCACTGTGAGTTCAAGGCCAGCCTGGTCTACAAAGCAAGTCCAGGACAGCCAGGGCTACAAAGAGAAACTCTGTCTCAAAAAACAAAAAACAAAAAAACAAAACAAAACAAAAAACTTCCACCCAAAACAAAAGCAAGATCATAGCGATAATACTATGTTAACCGGGTGTTTCATACATTCACGTGTGTTTTAATAAAATCTTTTCTCCATTATCTGCTCTCCAGCTCCTTCCCTGGTCTCCTAGCCACTTTTCCCTCCCAAATTCATGTTCTCCCCCTCAACGAGTAAGACCACTATGTATGATGGGTATAGGACCATTAACAGGAACATGGGTCACCTTTCAGAGGCCACAGCCATGAAGAAAACTTTTTTTTTTTTTTAGATAGGGTTTCACCTACATAGGCCTGGCCCTGGTGGAACTTGGAATGTAGACCAGCCTGGCTTCAAACTCACAGCGATCTGCCCTCCCAACTGCATTAAAGGCAAATGCCACCACACCTAGCTTAAGAACACTATTTTCAAAGTCCAACCAGCAAATTGCAAATACAGAACTCTAACATTATTAACACAAAATCTAATTGCTTGTTTGTCTAATTTGCCTAACAATTCTCCATCAAAGCATTCAAATACTTTCCTAGAGGTAAAAGCTACAAGAATACCTGATTTAAGAAGAGATTTATAATAAAAAATTTTAGTAATTGTTATTGTTTCAAGATGGATTCTTAAACTGTAGCCTCAAACTCACCACAATCCTCCTGTCTCACCCTCAGCACTTGAGTGTTGCAAACTAACTAGAGGTTATTCTTAGCATTATAAAAATTATAGTGATAATAGTAATGAGTATTTATTAGGGTATTGGTAACAATGTTAATTCATTGTAATTACAATTAAATAGAATTATATCATTTTCCCTTTTCCTTTCTTCTCTCTGATCCCTCCCATGCTCCCCCCATTCTCAAACTGATATCCTCTTTTTCTTTGATTATTGTGACATACATTTTGTATGTATGTATGTATGTATATGTACAAATACATAAAACAATCTGCTGAGCCTTTTTGTTGATAGTGCGTACATGGATTTTAATTTGCCAGATGCTGATGTAAGGGTTTTCCACAGGGTAGCAGATGAGGACGCCAAAGCACAGGGAAAGAACTTAACTCGCCAAGGTTTGCACAGTGGCAAAGCAGTGGAGTTAAGATCTGAACCCAGAGCCCGTGGCTGAGCCATTGTGAATGCTGATGTTAGTCTATCAGGCCTATCCTGAGACACTGGGCCTGCGTTAGGGACTGTGCTCCAAATATACTGTGGGAAACTAGGCAGGATTGCCTCTGCCTTTGGTTCCCACAGTGCAGTGAGCAATCCTCCGAAGGCATAAGCGCACTGCTAGCTGCAGAGGACACAGCCTGGACAAGGAGGACCAAGGCAGGCAGCTCAGAGAAATGGGGGGCTAAGCTGAGATCTGAGCATAGTTGTGGGTTAGCTAAGAGAACTGAGGAAAAGGGTGGTGTTTAAAAGACCCGAATTAAGAGAGCATAAAGCATGTGTGGGAGAGAGAGAGAGAGAGAGAGAGAGAGAGAGAGAGAGAGAGAGAGAGAGAGAGAGAAGGAGAGAGAGAGAGAGAACTCCATGATTATATGGTCTGACTGAAGCAGAGAGGGAAGAGGTGAGCAATAAGCTTGAACTGGGAAAGACACCCCAAGTCCCGATTGTGAAGGACCCTGGAAAGTATAAAAATTCCATGGGCAACTGAGCTATTAAAGTAGCAGGCAAAGCATGCAGCTGGGAGAGAGCACTGGCCTGATCTGTAGACAAGACACACATGTCACAGGCAGGCAGTGATGACCAAACCCTGGGAGATCACAAACCCAGAGATAAGAGATGAGAGCCAGAGCCATCAGCCAAGAAAGAGAGAGAGAGAAAGAGGAGACCCAACAAAACCCGTAGGAAACAAGACAAATGACCACACAGGTAGTCCTGGCAACCACAGAGTTGAGAATTCAAATTGCCTCTAATCTTGAACTTAGTATCTCAAATATAATTTCCCATAACCTCTAAAGTTATAGCAGATATAAAATATCTGTATTTTTTCATGAGTTCATCTACACAACAAAATTCTGTTGTGAATCATTGAGCGCATCCCTGAGTTCTATTGAGTATGCTAACTCCTGCCTTCTGGCTGCCTTGCCTCTTCCTGTGCGGCAGCCATTCCTTCTACTGGAGTGTTTTATGCTTTACCTCAGTGTGTCCCCTAGGGGACGCCGTCCATTAACAGATACTTAGGGTTTCTCCTCAGAAGTCTTCCCATATGGTCCGGGACATCTACACACATCTAGGAGCCACTCTGGGTAGCCACAATTCTCCAAGGAGCAAACTAAATGTTAGCAGTGATCTTGTTTCCTAAACCAACAGATAATGTCTCCTTCAAAAGACAGATTAATGGATGCCTTTGCTTCTGGTGTTTATTGTTTTATTCAAATGAGCCATTCTTATTCTTAAACATTCTTAACTGTATATGGATAGATAGATAGATAGATAGATAGATAGATAGATAGATAGATAGATAGATGGATAAATAGATAGATGGATGGATAGATAGATAGATAGATGGATAGATGGATGATAGATAGATGGATAGATAGATAGATGGATAGATAGATAGATAGATAGAGATAATATAAAACATTCCATGTGTATGAATTTTTAAAAGCCTCTAGCTTATCCTTCTCCCTCTCCCCTCCCCCCATACCACCCATTTCTATAACTTCATTAATCTCAACCCAGAATTGCATTGTCAACAATCTGGCATATTTCCTTATATGTATTTTCCTACACATGGATGCGTATCTAAACATTTCTAATGAAAAGCTACAAATTCCCTCTGTTGTTCTAAAACCATCTTAGCCTGGAAATATCTTTAATGAATTGTAAAACCTGTCATGGACGGTGGTGGGTCTCATTATGTCATTTCCGCACACTTGTCATTGGACCCTGTTCTGCACCTCACTTGGGAGTGGGGTGCTGGAGTTTGCACATCGCATGAAGGTACTTATCCCTGGAGTGTACCCCACACCTGACACTGTGTGATGATCTTCTCACGTCAGGGCGGACAGCTTCTTCTGTTTTCCCCTCTCTGCCCGCCAGTCTGTGGGGTACAAAAGCACTTAGTGCTTTAACCGTCCTGTTGCGTCCATTAGAGTTCTTCCTGGGAGTCTTGGGGCTCCTTTTGATCCTCAGACAGTGGCAAGGAGCCCAAAAGAATGTTACTTTGCTGAAGGTTTAGACTACGGACTTGCCAGGTTAGTCTTCCCCCCTCCCTCTCTGAGTGTGTTGGCTGTCTCCCTCCCTGCCCTTCTCCCTAATCTTGCTGTTTCTCAGTGTAAGGGATGTGTTTGTTGTTTTAATGCTCCCCTTACAGAGTCTAGGACTCTGAAGGATGTAGGTTCAACAAACAAACTATTGTCCTGACGTTACATTCTTATTCTAGAGGATTTAGGAAGCACTGAAGAAGGGAGCTCCTGTTATCCAGGAATCGGCTTAAAAAGTTAAGTCATGTTTGAGGTGTGCTTTTCAATCCCTTTAAAGAGAAGTCTAGCTAGAGATCGGCTGACCTTATTTAAAAACTGAAGCTATATCCTATATCCTATAGCCTCAAAGGGCGGATGCTCTACACAGGTCTGTTAAGGAGGCGAAATTAGCACTAGGGAAGCAATTAGAGAGCTGTCAGCTGCCCTATTCGAAGCCACAAGCCCCTGGGCTACAGAGAGAGGAAGCCCAGACTCAGAGTAGCTTGACCTCCAGGGCAGAAGTGGAGCTACAGCTAGTTTTGATGAGGATCTGAAAAGTTTAGACAGAAGGAAGGAGGCTTTTCAAGTCCCTGGTAACCAGGAGACCATTTGCATCTTCATATTATCTGGTATTTTAAGTTTTTGTTTAGGGACTGGCTATGGTGAACTTGTTGAGTGCAGAAACCCTGTTGTGTTTGTTCACTAATGAATGTTCAGTTTCTGGAACAATGTCTCATATATATTTGATGTCCAATGGATGCATGGGTGGGTGTGTGGGTAGTTAGGAGGATAGAAGGGAGGAGGGAAGGAAGGAAGGTTAGGTGGATGGATGGATGGATGGATAGTACATAAATGAATAAACAAATGACCGTGTTAAAGTGAGTGACAGTGAGGGGGCTGGAGAGATAGATGTCTCAGTGGTTAAGAGCACCGGCTAGACTTCCAGAGGACCTCTGGTTCAATTCCCAGCCACCACACGACTGTAACTGTCTGTAACTCTTGCTCCAGGGGATCTGACACCTTCACACAGACATATATGCAAGCGAAACACCAATGCCCGTGAAACAAAAACAAATCTTTAAAAGAGTGACAGTGAGAAGATTGGCTTTGTGTCCCTCTCTGTTGGTGGGCTGCCTCCAACAGACCATCTGAGGCACAGCCAAGTGAACCAAGAAAGTTCAAAACTTAGGAGAAGTGGAACCAGGCAAACAGGGTAAGGGGAAGGTGGTCTGTAGAAATTACAGTAGGGGACTTTGCCTGAAATCAGCCAGAACACACACAAGACAAAAATATTCCACACAGTCTTCTGTGCTACCTGCCTGGTTAGGGGGCAACAGTGAAAGAGAAAGGGGGGGGGGTGGGCAGAAAGAAGGCGAGGAAGGAAGGAAGAGAAAAGAAGGAAAGAGAAATAATTAGATTTGTTCTGCCCCACTCTACTGTCCCTTGTTAACAGCATTACCATGACTGTCATGTTTATTGATGCCTACTGTAATTGCACTCACTATTTAAGCTCACAGAGTCATTGTTGTGTCATTAACAGACAGCCCTAGTCTTCCCCCCCCCCCATGAACTCATAGGTTTTTCCATTCTATACCTGTGTAATTGGTTATTGAAGCAAAGTGCAGTGTTGCACGTTAATTCCCAGTGTGTGTTCTTATTGATTTGAGACCACTTTCAGTTTACCCAGTTCACTCGGAGCCTTGATCCTACCATCAATCACAGCAGTGACTCCTTTTCTACTGGTGCGCTCCATACAGACAGATGATCTGCAAATGCCCCCCCCCCAACATCCCCCGAGGATTTGAACGGCTAAAGAAAACTGAGAAGTCCTAATGGAGGAGTGCTCACCAACTGACGCAGCATCAGCTGTGCGTGGAACTCAGCTTCGATACGTGGGGCAAAATGTGAAGGTCTGAATGGGAATGGAAAACCTGTCCAATTCTAGGTTGGAGGAAACCAAAGTTGGGACTTCCTGTATAAAGAAGGATTTACCAAGGAAGCCACGTTTCAGAAGTTAAAAAAAAAAAAAAGTGGTGGAGGATGCAATTTGAAGCAAGTGAGGCGGGGAAAGGGCACATTATTGTTCTTAGCAAAAATGGAATCAGAAAAGACGACCTAGTAATTTCTATTAGAGCGTAGAGCTCCCCTGAAGGGCAGGCGTTAACTTCTCTAGAAATATAAATAGCCTTTTCCAAACACTCAAAGCAATGTTCTTCCATCAGGTACCCCCCAAGTCCTTCCCTTGAAACTTGCATCCTTCGTACCTTTCCTTTTGCTCTGTCTTTTGCAAAAATAAACTATACTCTGCTTACATCTCCAGCGATTTTTCCATCTGCTCCAAAGGTGCACACCCTTGGACCTCACCACCGCGGGCCCCCTCCCGCCTCTCCCCTCTTCTGCGAACTGTCTTTCTACACAGCATGGGCACACAGATGTTTTCGCCCCGCTGCTCCAGCACAAGGGTAATTTCCCCAGCGCCTCTCTGTGTGAGAGCTCCAGGCACCCGTCTCTCTGGGGAGAGAGAGAGTAAATGTTTTCATTCCAAACCCTCAGGGTCAGGTCTTGTTTGTCTAAACTGTGTTTGTTGTCGTAATTATCAGATTAGCTGATCTCTGGCAGCAAGTTGGGGGTGGGGGGTGCGCAAAGTAGGGAGGATATTAACCCGGAGCGGGATGGAGGGCTCTGCTTTGTCTTAGGGATACCTCTGAGAGGAGCTGTCGTCTCCACCAACCTGAAACGTTTGCCTGGAATTCTTTCTGGCCATCTCATAGGCTAAATAAATTCAACAGTTCGGATGGCGCTTCCGCTGGGATCCAACAGGCATTCAGCCTGAGATGGGGAGGGGGGGGTGAAAGGTCATCTCTCTGGAGATCTGCTGAGGGAGGAAAGGAGGAGACTCAGGGGGAGCCGGTTAAGAGATTCCATGACAAGGAACCAGGAGCTTGCACTTGAGGACTTCACCCACCTTGTTCACCTTTTCTCCCCCTGGCACACACACATGGAGTTGCACAGCAAGACTCCTGGTCCTGTGTAGTGTTTGGGAGTTTTCTGTTGTTTCCAAAAATGTTAAGACAGTTTTGGCTGGTTGTCTCAATGTCAATATATTGCCACCTAACCTTTCCTCCTACCTGCCTTTACACCTCTGGAACTTCTGTCTAGTCTCCAAAGTTAAAAACAGACAGATTCGATCCCTCACTCCCCAGTTTAAAAAACTACGAATGCCTTTTAATCCTAACTACCTGATTTACAAATGAGTAAGTCTTGTCTCCAGTGTGTTATAGGCTCCTTCAGGAAAGGCGAGTTCTACACGCTGGTTCCTTGGCAGAGGATGCCAAAGGCACAGATAGGTCTGCATTGTAAGTGCTTCTTAGTGATGTCACTCCCGCTTGTTTCTTTCTGACTTTGTTGTCATTGGTGGTGGTGGTGGTGGTGGTGGTGGTGATGGTGATGGTGAGGTGGCGGGGTGGTGGTGGTGGTGATGGTGAGGTGGCGGGGTGGTGGTGGTGGTGGTGGTGGTGATGGCGGCGGCGGCGGCGGCGGCAGTGGTGGTGGTACACTTGGACAAGTTTCATTATGTAGCCCAGGCTAGCCTCTTCCAACTCTTAATATTCCTGCTTCATCCTCCTGAATGCTAATATTACAAGCACACCAATTCTTTTCTGGTTTTGTTTGGTTCTTAAAATGTACGTACACACACACACACACACACACACACACACACACACACACACTACGTTTACTGATTTACTGACCATCTACAGAACGGCAAAAACTAACTCCACATGTAAAATCTTACTAGGAGGCCACCATGGCTTGTGAGGTAAGTCCCGTCTCGTGGATGGAAGCTGAGACTCAGGGAGAAGTGACATAAACAAGTTCCCACAACTGTTAGTGGTAGAATGAAGGCCAAGCCCTGCTGTGTACGTATTTGATTTTAAAACCCACACAATCCTGTCTCTCTAGTTGCTTACATGAAGAAACATTTGGACAGTTAGAGAAAAATATGCTTTTGCCCAAAACTAAATTCAATCAATCAATCTGTGTAGTTCCCCCCAACAAATGCAACTATACTGACTTCTTCATGAAATTTGAAAGCGTTCAAATGCAATAAACAAATTCCAGGCAATATTTTATACAACAAAATAGTTTTTGCTATGTTGTTAGTGTTAGTGTTAAATAAATGTGACTCATTTGTCCATGTCTATACTGTTTAAAAATCTGTCGCCACGGGAAGCAAATATGATTTTTCAAATGTTCTATGTAGTTCACTCTGATTCGCAAAAGGCCTGTTGAGAAGCTACCCCGACTTAGACTAGCCATGTGTTCTGAGGTCTCACGTTTGTGTTGCTAGGATAGAGAGCCTCCTGAGAAGAAATGTTCAGAACCAGACCTGAGCAGGGAGTTTCTATACGGTGCTTCTGAGCTTTCTAGGGAGCAGAATTTGAGAGGGTAGGTGTCCATGAACGGCAACAGCCATGGAGCTGCTCTGCTCTGTGCTGGAAAGTGTTCCTTCCTTCTCTGGCCAGCCAAGCAGCCGTCTACAGCTCCTTCCTGGGTCCCCTGTCCTAGACTTTATCCTCCTGCTTCCAACACACCACAGCGGAGCCAATCCTGCAGTTCTCAAATATGTCAAGAGCACTGACGGCCCATCTTCCTGTCAACCCAGGGTTTTTGTTTCTGGTTTTTTTGTTTTTGTTTTTGTTTTTGTTTTTGCTGCTGCTGCTGTTGTTATTGTTGTTTTTAAAGCATGAGAGTTTTAGAGCACATGTTTTTGGTCCTCACTACAGCAAAATAAATTTTGGTTTCCTAAAATGCCTTGGCTGATACTGGCCATGAGTGGTTAGCTGTTCCTGCTGTGATGGCTGAGATGCCCGGAATGTTTTCTGGAGCAGAGTGTAGGAGACCCTCTTTTTTACTTATCTGGAAAGCTGGGGATTGAATTAGATGAATTAAAATCCTTCTTTCCGGCCGGGTGTGGTGGCGCACACCTTTAATCCCAGCACTCGGGAGGCAGCAGCAGGCAGATTGCTGTGAGTTCGAGTCCAGCCTGGTCTACAAAGAGAGTCCAGGACAGCCAAGATAACATAGAGAAACTGTGTCTTGGAAAAAAAAAATCCTTCTTTTCTGATGTGCTATCATATTCTGTGCTCTTACAGACCTGCACATAGGACAGCTAATTTAGAAATAGGACATTTTTCTTGATTTAGTATGCATAAAATACTCAGAATAATGTCTGGCACATAAACTACTACTATTGTCAAGAGACTCAGATACCACAAATATTTTTAGACACACTCCTCTGGAAGTTTCGTAAAAAACAATCCAGGACTGGGGAGATGACTCAGTGTGTAAAAGTGCTTGGTGCATAAGCCTGAGAACCTAAGTCTGGATCACCTGTGCCCACATAAAAAGAAAGCATAGCAGCCAGGCAGTGGTGGCGCACGCCTTTAATCCCAGCACTCGGGAGGCAGAGGCAGGCAGATCGCTGTGAGTTCGAGGCCAGCCTGGTCTACAAAGTGAGTCCGAGACAGCCAAGTCTACACAGAGAAACCCTGTCTCAAAAAAAAAAAAAAAAAAGCATAGCTCTGGCTGGTGGGGGGGGGGGTGGTAGGTGGGGGAAGGTAAAAACAGGTGGAGCTCTGGAGCTTGATGGTTAGCCCAACCCCCCCCCCCAAAGAAACAAACAAAAAAGGGCCAGCCACAGCTACAGGTTCTGATCCTGTCTCAAGGAAACTGAGGGAGCTTCCAGCATCTTCCTCTAGCCTCTGTACATGCCATGGGCACACACACCTGCTGAGATACACACACAGGGACACACATGATATATATTTTTTTAAAGAAAGAATCTATGTGGACAATTTTAAAGCCTTTCTCTTTAGACCCTGATAGAAAAGGAATAAACTGTGGCTCTTTCAATTCAGAATAACCACCCTACACAGGAGAGTTTGCTAAGCAAGCAGCTGCCATGACCAAATGCAAGAATGCTTCATTTGAAATTTTAATCTGTTATCTGACCATAGGATAGACTACACTGTCTCTCTAAGTAGTTAGTTTCCCCTTCCTGGATTTGGGGGTTCAAGCATCAGGTGGCAAGGTGGGCTATGTGACATGAAAGAATTTTGCTCCAGAAGTCTCTGATTCCAAAGGAAATACTACCCATTATGACAAAGCATTCCCAAGGCTTATGCTACAGGAGTAGCAGAGCATGGGCTGTGGCCGTAGCATGAAGGCCCACAGGAACATCATGTCCACCTGCCGTGCCAGTGGGGTCTGTCCAACCCAGACCTTGCACCGTAAATGGCGAGGCTGTGTCTTCTAAGCCTCCAGTGGAAAGGTGATTGGTGGCAAATGTCTTGACTCTGAGGCACAGAACTGACAATATTAGAGGACTGGCAGGTCCACACAAATAAGGGACCCTAAATTTCTGCCTTTGAAAAGCAGAGCAAAAATGCAGAAGATAAACAATGGAAATATGGAAACAAAGGGGGATTTTAAGAAAAAAAATTACACTCTGAGTGCAAGATGTAGAGACAGAACACTAAACTAGAGGAATGAGTGACAAAGAAAGAAAGGATAGAGCTCTGAGAAGTATGCAAAAGACTAATTAGGGAGGAAATGGTAATTATAATTAACTAGTCATGTGATGAAAAGATCCACATCTTGTGGGGGAGGAGAGAGCTTCAGCCAGAGACCTCGGTATCTGGGGAAGAACTTCTCAGCTCTTCCCTAGGGACCTTGGCCATCCTAATATAATTAAATTAAATTAATTAACTAGATGTAGCAGCATGTGCTGCTAATCCTAGCATTTGGGTGGTGAAAGGCAGGGGAGGCCAGAGAAGCCAGGTCATCCTTGGCTACACAGGGAGTTGAAGGCCAGCCTGGGAGAACACACAGTCTGTCTAACACCAGCTAAGCTGCTATTGAAGCTTTAACCCCTTCCTCTCCTAGTGGCACCAGCTCCCTCCTTTCCTCCTTTGCCTCCGTGCCCTTCTTGACATTACTGTCCTTGTCCATTTGGGGTGGGGTGGGTGGTCTAAAGAACCTTTAAGGCTCTTTCCTACTCTCTGAGTCACAAGCTCTTCACCTCTTAGGTAATTCTTTTCCTTGCCTCCTCTGCTGCCTCCCTTACTTATTAAGATCTGAAGTTCAGGCAACTCATGTGAGAGGCTGGTGGAAAAAAAGCCTGGAAAAATTGGTTCCAGGTCCACAAAGAGGTTGCTTGGCATCAGATGTTAGTCATCACTGCAAGCAGAGGTCCTATTTCCAAATAGCTGCACAGTAATTTATTAGCAACAACAGATGGTGAAAGAGCAAGCTACTTATTGCGTCCTTAAAGTCAAAGCAGCAGAAGCTGCCTTCAGCTCACAAACCAACGGAGGCAGCTCTAGACCCTAAGTGTGGAGAAATAATCTCCACTCCTGGATGGTGCTCAGCACCGCCTAGGTGCTGTACATCACATGAGGCATGTGAAGTCATCCTCAGAAGATTCCAGAGAGAGGAGCACTGTCACTGCCATCCTTGATTTACGCATGAGGCACTGGAAGTCCCTTTACCAAAATCACTCAGCTTGTGACAGCCTGGGACTCAAATATGTAGGAAGGCACTTGACTAACTCCTTTCATGGGTCCCCTCTGTATCAACCAGAATCCATCAAATGACTCAAGCTTGACTCTTAAGAGGCTTGAGGTCCCCAGATCCACTTCTCCCCGACTCTAACAGTGATTCTGAGGATTCATTGCAGGGGCTGCTCCTATGTGTCCTCTCTCCCCGCACTGTCATCCGAGAGCCAACCTGCTTTAACCTGTCTGTTCTCTTACCTGTCTTGACCTGCAGATGCCCACACTGAGGGATTCTCACCCCAGGGTCCTCCCCTTCTTCCCTCATCACCCACTCATCTATCCACAGCCCCGACTGCATCAAGCCTTCCCAGGCATGGTGGTACCAACCCTTGACAACTCCCGATCCTTGTGATGTCTACCTGTTCTTCCCGTTCCCTCTTAATCCAAGTGAATGCCCAGGCAAGGGACATAGCCCTTCCAGACAGGAATCCCTGGGCTCTCTTCCAACTGCCATAGGCAGGCTGGCTTCCACTTTAACAATACTTTTTCTCCAGTTTAAGGATTAAAATTACCTGACCAAAAAAAAATGAACTAATATTAAAAAATTATAATTCTGACTTTTTAAAGAACGATTTTCCCATTCTTCTCATCACTCTCCCTCTCTCCCTCTCCCTCTCAGTGTACAGAGCGGTAGATTCAGCATTAATTGGGGCAGATACGCTGTACGCTCGGTAAATATTAACCAAGTGACTACATGAGTCAATAGCCTCTGGTATTGTGCTTTTGCTGTCTTGCAATGCAAATCATTTCCTTTCCTTTTCCTAACGTTGGCATCCATGCATTCAACTCAAACAGCAGTTTGCTTATGGCTCTAAGGGCTCCCTTTGCAAACGCACAGTCTGCTAAGTGCAGAACGACAGGAGAACACATGCTCAGGCAAGGGTTGCAGCGATCCACAGACGCTGACAGAGATAGGTTCAAAGCCCTCCCTGTGGGTAAAATGGAGGCACTGCCACAATCCTCTGGGAGCACTAACCACAACGAACACCTTAGGGCAGCGGGTTCTCAACCTTCCTAATGCTTTGGTCCTTTACAGTTCTTCATGTTGTGGAGACACCCCCAAACCATAAAATTATTTTGTTGCTAGCTTACAATTGTAATTTTGTTACTGTTAAAAACTTGTAATGTAAGTATCTGAGATTCAGGATATTTGATATGTGACCCTGCCCCCGAAGGGGGGTTGCAACCCACAGGTTGAGAACCACGGCTTTAGGGTTCCATGGACCACTGTGCCCTCTGACCTCAGTCTCCCCTGTGTACTGTGAGATCTCACAGCCAGTGGCGAGCATTCTGGAATTTGAACACATTCTCAACTCTAAGGATGCATTGTTTATGGGGCAGCCTTGAGGTTAAACTCCTGTCAAGTTCCTCACTAAGGGTTCAACACATGTTCTTCTCTGCCCCTCCATAGAAGGAAAGAGCACTAGGGCCAGGGTATGGAAATGGGCTGTTGCCACTTTAGTCCTGGAGAAATCTGAGATCTGTAATCTGTCCAACCCCTCAGACCTGCTAGAAGCCAGGAAAGACAAAGTAAGAATTTTGCATCCTTCTGCTCATGCGTGGATTTGAGGGTATGAGAGAGGACCATGGCTAATGATGCAGAGGGTCCTACGTCCACAGGACATCTGTGGGGAGGGGGCGTTGCTTTCTGGTAGAAATTTAGTTTGGCTTTATCTTACCTTTGTAATAAACATCCTTTAATTTTGAAAAGTGCAATCTTTGTTTCTGCTGAACAAAGGAAAGGGGTCTGGCTTAAGAACCCAAGCAACTTTGGGTTAGGCGCGGTGATACCAGCTGGAGAACCCAGAAGCAACGCAAGGAAGCTAGCATGGTGCAGAGGGCAGGCAGAAGATGCAGATGAGGGCGTTGTGGTGACTCATCTCCTGACGCAGAAGAGTCCTCACTACACCACACCCCCGCAGCTCTTCCCAGCGGCCCTTGTTTGGCTCCCATCAAAAGTAGCCCAAACCCCAAGAGGCCAGAGACCAGAGACGGAAACACGCCATGACTTAGAACCAGCTGCGTGCAGGCAGGGAGTGTGCCGAGAGCTTTGACGAGTTCCTCTGAGATCAGAACATCTCTGAGTACCCTGGTGGTCATGCTACACCGTGCTCAAGGGAAACTGTGGCCAGGTGATCCTAAGGGGCCCCGGAAGATTAAGTGTCTCAAACACCTGGTGAAGCATGCGACACTCCAGCTGCGGCCCCACTAAGTATTAGCATTTGAATGGCTGACTCTGACCCAAAGTTGCCCCTGACAGCTCTGATCTTCCAAGGAAATTACTGCAATGCTGGGTAGGAAAAAAAAAAAAGCACTAAAATCAGTCTGTTTGGGGAGGAAAAATAGAGTTGCAAAAAGAATTTCCCTCAGCTGGGCAGGTACAAATGGGAAGAAGGGTTTTAGAAGAAAAACACAAGTAAATCTAGAGTAGGCTATGGAGAGCCTCAATGCTGTGTCTAAATGTAATCTTTAAAAAATAATCTTGGTGTGGGGTGGGCACCGAGTCATCTTGTTTGCTGGCTGTCAAAGAGAGATGTTTAGAAAAGAAACAGGAAGCTAGGTGTGGTGGCATAATCTTTTAATCTCAGTACTCTGGAGGCATAGGCAGTCACATCTCTGTGAGTTCAAGGCCAGCCTGGTCTACAAAACAAGTTCCAAAACAACCAGGGCTGTTACAAAGAAAAACTCCTTTTTTTTCTTTTCTTTTCTTAAGATTTATTTGTTATTATGTATACAGTGGGTTCTGCCTGCACATATATCTGCAGGCCAAAAGAGGGCATCAGATCATATTATAGATGGTTGTGAGCCACCATGTGGTTTCTGGGAATTGAACTCAGGACCTCTGGAGGAGCAGTCAGTGCCCTTAACCTCTGACCCATCTCTCCAGCCCCAAGAAAACCTCTCTTGAAAAACAAGATGAAAAAAAAACAAAAACAAAAAAGAGAAAGAAAGAAAGGAACAAGAGAGAGCTTCTAATAATAATGGCAGAAGTGAGGTTAAAAAGAAACCACACAAGCTAGGCAGTGGTTGTAGCACTCAGGGAGGCAGAGGCAGGTGGATCTCTGTGAGGCCAGCCTGGTCTACAGATTGAGTTCCAGGGCAGCCAAGGCTACACAGAGAATCCGTGTCTCAAAAATCCAAAACCAAAAACGGAAAAGAAAAGAAAGAAAGAAAGAAAGAAACCACATTTTGTCAGTACACAACAGAGACGCCAAAGAGCCATGCAAGAGATGACAGTCTGCCATCTCACAGGCCAATGAGGCCAGCCTCTGCCTCGCTGGGACTTCTGGTAAGTTGTGATGTGCAGAGCAGGGTCAGAGCTCAGAGACGTGTCACAGGTGTCTATTGCCTCAGGAAGCTCCCTCAGAAGCCCCAGCAACTAACGTTAGTCTACCATTAACTGCCTCTGGCCAGCAGAGCTACTAGAAACTCAGGGTACCTGACTGGAAAGCCCAGTGGTCAGCTCTCACAGAGGCAGTGGGACTACGCTTCTCACTGTTGCCAGTTTCTATGGTTTTGAGTTACCATTGAAGTCACCAATTTGGAGGAAGCAAGTGGGCAGCCTCCAGTGTCTCCTGTCCATCACTCCTCAAGTAACGGGCTTGTCTGTGTATTGTAGCCTCAAGACAGGAGCAGCACAGCTCACCACACTGTCCCCACCGGCCTGCTTGGTTAGCTGAGACCTTTCTGAAAAGGGCAGGTGTGTGGAGTCAACGGTGCTAAGGACCAGAGATGGCCTCTTCTTCTGTGCCCTCAGGCCAGGAAACACCACTTGCTTGGTTTTGCAGAAAAGAGCAGTAAAGGGCTCCAGGGGAACGGGTGGGGCTTCAGGGACCACTCTGCACACCTTCCTGATGTCATGTCCCTGAAAACTCACCAAGACGGACTTTACACACTGGACTTAGGTATGAAGGGCTGCTGTGACACACGGCTTGAACACATGGGCACCACTGATGCCCACTTCTTCCCCGTCAATCTTATGAAGACTTGGGGCCTCAGCCTAGGAAGAACCACCGGGAGCAGCACAAATGGCTGTGGGAAGCCGAGACTCCATCAGGGAGCTTCTTCTTGGACGCCCTCCCTGGTGCTGAGCTAGGCATACAGTAGTTACCCAGGAGGCCAATGAACAGCTCCGCTCACACCTTTTCTCCTTTGGGGGAGCTGTGTCCTCACCACAGGCCTCCAATTCCTGGGATGCCAGCTAACATTTTGCTAAATGCCTATTTGTGACTTTACCTCAAGTTTTAAAAAAGAAAGAAAGAGCCGGGCGGTGGTGGCACATGTCTTTAATCCCAGCGCTCAGGAGGCAGAGGCAGGCGGATCTCTGTGAGTTTGAGGCCAGCCTGGTCTATGAAAAAGTTAATTCAGGATAGCCAAGGTTATACAGAGAAACCTTGTCTCAAAAAAACAAAACAAAGAAAGAAAAGAAAGAAAGAAACCGCACATGGCTCCTAGTTCTTGTGTGGTGAAATACACACATCAAACAAATTACCATCTTGCCTACTTCTAAGTACACAATGCAGCAGCATTAATCCCATTCACTTGTTGTGCAACCATCAGCACCACCCATCTCAGGGGCTTCTTCTCTTGTGAAACTGAAACTCCGGATCTGTAACACACCAACTCCAGTTCACCTCGCCCTCCAGCAACCCCAAACCATTGGGCTGGTTTCTTTCTCTACAGAAATGACTACTCCAGGAATGTCACACAGGTGGAACCACGCGGCATTTGCCTTTCTGTGACAACATTTTGCTTGGAATAAAGACACCCCATTTTTAAAACTAGCTCTATTCCAAAGTCATTTGCAAAGCGACTTGGGTATATGTCACAGTGGATGTTTAAAACAAGTACCCGGGTTGCATGAAGAAGAAGAAGAAGAAGAAGAAGAAGAAGAAGAAGAAGAAGAAGAAGAAGAAGAAGAAGACGACGGGGTGAGGCAGCCTAGATCTGAGGGAAGGGTGTCAGGGCAGAGGCGATACGGTCCCATTAGCCCCAAATGCAGCTTTGGAGCTAGGCCCTCCTGCCCTGTCTTGAATTCCTCTGTGTTGCCACAACATGAGTTCAGAGAAGGCTTGACCTTAAGATTGACAGCACCTCCATTTAGGCTTTCTGTGGTGCCTGCCTCATCATTACCCCTTCCCAGAAGGCTTGCTATCGCTTTAATACATGGCCAGACACGCAGTTAGACAACTCATATTTACTGAGAGCTCGCTATACTCCAGACGTAGCCAACGGTTAAAGTGAGCAGTTTTAAGGAGAAAATTGTAGTGAACAACAAAGTTACCTCCCATAACCTCTGTTCTTCCCTTTCCCAGATTATGAAGCAGTTATATAATTTGGATGGTTGGCCCTTGAGCTCTCAGGATTTAACTAAGTGGGTGGAGCCCACAATCCTAGCCTCCTCGCTGGCTTATTTTGGTAATGAGCTCATGACATAATTCTGACAAATGAGATGTGTCCATTTGTTGAACCAAGAAGCAGGAAGCCTAGAATATTCTAAATGCTAAGTCCCATTGACATTTTCCTGAACCAATGTAATTTCTAGCTGTAGTCTAAATTCCTGTCCTTTTGCCAAAGATAAATGTAGCTCTCGCCCCTCATTAAAGAAGTTTCTTTTGATAGCAGACAGAGGCCACTACAGCAATCCACAATGGGTCAAACCCCAGAGAATAAGTGACTTTGGGTGCCGAGCCCCCGCTGGTACAGCTACAACACAACGCTGACGCCCAAACCTTGAAGCACACCGAGAGAGGAGGTGGGAAGGTCTTAAAACACTGACCATATCAGAGCCCCTGCTATGAGATGCTATCTTCTAGACACAACATGCCTGCTGCTGCAGTGGCATCACAACAGTGTGGTTGTCTAAACAAGACCTACACAAGGACCTCGACTGTCAGCTTGCCAATGTGGCTAGGCCCAAGCCTGAGATGAAGAACTCCAGGCTGCTGAGCGGAGAAAGGAGATTGATTCTCTCAGAGGATGAGCCCCTGATGAGCTACCTGGTCCCAGTGGTCGTCTTAAATGCTTGTACATAGGAGAAACATTAAATGGATCCAGTAGGGTGTGTGTGTGTGTGTGTGTGTGTGTGTGTGTGTGTGTGTGTGTGTGTGTGCGCGCGCGCGCGCCTTTGTGTGTGTGTAACAATAATAACAAAATAGATCATTAATTCTGCAAAGTTGTGAGGGTCATGGGAGGAGCTGGAGGTGAGGGGGAAGTGTGCAAAGACTATAAACACAGTGTACTGGTGTATGAAATTTTGAAAAAAAATATTGTAAATGTTTTTATTTTCTCTTGAGGGGATGGGATATGAGCCATCCCAAAGCCCTTCTAGCTCTTTCTGAACTCTGGCTGGCTGGTTCAACTCAGCTGTTCTGTCCTCAACTCCTCTCCAAGCTGACTGACTTAAACTGCCTTAATTGGCTTCTAAACTGAACTGCTCTCCCTGGACTCAAACTAATTCTGGAAATATGTTTTCATCTTCTGGCTCCTTCTCATTCTCTGGCTCATTCTGTCTTCACTGGTTCTTGCTTGTTCTCTCTGCAACCTGTTTCTGTAAGGCTGTCCCAGCAAGAAGCTCTTGGTGAAAGACTCTCCCTCTCTCCCCGCGCTGCTCTTACGCAGCCTCTCTTTTCTGTGCTGTTCTCATGGATGTCGAATGTTTCCTACCTCTGACTCGTTCTGTCAAACCTTTCACTAGTTTGTCATTTTGTCTGCCCCTCAGTTAGAGGTCCTTTTCAAACATGGCTGCTTCCTCCTATCAACTAGCCTTACCTTCATTGTTTGGGTGTGTAAAGGTGTGTGGGACCTGTCTGTATGCCAGCCAGATCGTACTGTAATCCAGAGGGTGTCAGCATTCCAGCTGGATCACATAGACCTAGAAGGTCTTTAGATGTGATCCCTTGCCAGATGTGATCCCAGAGCAGCCGTGTTGCTGGATCCAAATTCTTCTACAACTAATTTTTTAAAAATAATAACAGAATGGTCAGTCTTCAAATGAAACCCATGCTAGGAATGTCAGAGTCTTCAGTGGCATGCTATAGACTCAGCTATTTGTAAGGCCCACCCTAGTTTGCCTGCAGCTATCAGGGTCAACAGACTCCGTTTGTTGCTTAAGCCTCATTGAGTTGGCTCTTCTGTTACTCAAAACTCTAATTGTCCTGACTTTTTGCTGTGCTCTAAATTGTAGCTCCCCACCCCCCACTCCAAGATCTTATGCTGAAGCCCCATGTCCCAGAGTGAGGACATTTGAAGGCTGAGCCTTCAGGAAATATTTGGGTTCACATGAGATCATGAGGGTGGGACTATCATGAGATGCTTAGTATCCTTGTAGGAAGAGACGGTAGAACCTTCCTCTTTCCTATAAGGACACAGCAAGAAGGGAGCAGTCTATACCCTGGGAAGAGATCTCTCACCGGAACCTGACTATTGTGGTCCTGCTTCTGCATGGGGGTACCTGGAGCCACAGGCACCAGGGCGGAGGGAGGAAGGGCGCACTTCTCCCTGGAACATCTGGGTAATGAAGGAACGCAGAGGCGGTCAGTGCTGGGGCTGAGGGAGAAGATCCTCTCCACAGCAAAGTGTTACAGCTCTCTGATAACTCTCTGAACCAGGGAGAGACTCTTTCTGCAATACAACATAGTGTCACAGCTCTTTTACAGCTGGGCTGCTGTTACAGCTGGGCTGCTGGCACCAGACCAGGTGACACTGGGAGCTAGGGGCTCACAAACTGAGCCGGGCAACAGCGGGAGCCGAACCTGACTCAGGTGAGTAGGGTAGCGACTTCCAGAAGGGCTGGCAGTCCGCAGATGAGCACTGAGGTGAGTGGCACAGAAGGTGGTGGCAGCTCGTTCCAAGAAATGGCAGAAGTTCATTGCGAGGCAGCTAATCTACAGTGGTCAGGACCAGAGCCTGATGGAAAGGTGAGTCCAGAGGTCCAGCAACGAATTCTTCAGGGAGAAGAGGAGCCCTTCTTTCCCACGCGTTACAGCTCAGCAGAAACAGCCAGTCTTAAATGATCTTCAGTGAAACAGTGTTTTATTCCACGTGAGCAGGGACTTTACAGACTTTGGGCAGTGGGAAGGGGTTTTGGGAGGTGAACGCATTTCATTGGCTGGGACTAGGATTCTCTCCACTTCACCCTGGCAAAGCTGGCTCCTCCCATAACTGCAGTCCCGACTGCGACCTCACGCTTCTGAAATAATCTCAGAAGCAAGTGGCCTTTGGGTGCTGGGACACCGGTGGCACCACCACCCAAAGAAGGGACAATAATAAAAGAACAAGGAGAAGGAAGAGGGGTAGGAAAAGAAAAGAGGGTGAATCTAGTGAGGAAACCTCCTCTCCACACCCGTAGGAACAACCCGGAACGTGAAGTATCAGAACGTGAAGTATCGCATCAGAGTCAGTTGGCCAGGAGGGCCAGCCACTGGCATCGGTGTCTTTGAAATCTGGAATGCTTTTGTGAAAAGTCATGTAAATTAGGCATTCTCCTTCATAATGTAACACTTTTTTTTTCAGTAAATAAAAATGTTTCCTTACCCTCAGGTTCCAATGACAATCATCCTTCATCCTGAGTACTGATTCCAGATGTATGCCAAATGCTTGTGTTATTATGAACTTCTATTCATACCTAAGATGTCATTTATCTCTTTTTTTTTTCAAATAAATTGTTTTTTAGTTAAAAAAATGTTTCCTTAAAGATCATCAAGAAGGTCCATTTTCTCCCAAATATTTGAAAGAATGTTCTGGCCTCACACTGACTGCCTGACAATGTTTGCATCTCTACACAAGAAGCACACATCAGAAAGAACTCCGGACCGGAGGTAGGAGTGGGTGTGTCTCAACCCAGCTTTCATCTTCCTGGTCTGTTGTTTCCTGGACACACAAACTTTTCTTTCTTTTCTGAGACAGATCTCACCATGGCTGACCTTGATCTTGCTATCCTCCTGCCTCAGCAACCTGAGTACCAGGCTTACAAGCTTTTTGCCACCTCCTGCTCAATTACCTTCGTTAACTCTCTATGGTCTTGAATACAGAAGGATGCCTCCACTGCCTTTTCCACTAAGCAGTTAAGCTCCAAGGAATATATATGAGAGCAGAATCTTCCAACCCCGTGGCCATGTAGGGATGATGTCATAATATCCCAAGATCACTTTGACTATTTGCCCTGTTCTTGTTCTGCACTTTTCTCATCATTCTGAGCCCTTCTGTCCCTGTGCTTCAGAAAAGGTCACCCAAAAATGAAGATTTGTATTGGCAATCAGCTGTGTCATGTCATGGAGGATGGGAGAGAAGTCATTTTTTTTTTTAAAGATTTGGCCTTCTTATTTTTAAAAATTATAGGCAAGAGCTGCTTACATCTGTTGTCTCAGGGGACTCTGATTCTGTCCCTCGGCCTTGTGGACACATCACCAACAAAATAGAGCCAAGAAGGAAAGGGAAGCTGATTTTGTTTTTAGCATCTGATTCATTGGTTGCTTGGAGTGCTGTCTTAAGACGTAAACACTGCTCATGGAAAAGAATGCAGTGATGGATTAGAGATGTCTGCCACAGGCACACAGAGGGAGAGCAGAAGCTTGCATGCTACCATTCACTGTGCAGTGTAAAGATCCAAGATTGATTGATTCTGAAAGTTCCAATGGTTATCAAGACCTGGAAAGTATTCAGAAAAATCTCAAATGCCGAAGCTCCAAGTCAGTTAAAATAATGGCTTGTGTCTTACTTTTGATAGCATGGACGAAGGCCCAAACTGCCTATCTGTGGCTGGGTTGGCTGGGTTAACTGAATGCCAAGTCTCTTTCCTTTTGAATAGAATAGTATCAGCCCCATTCACCGACCCTGGGTGTATCAGACCAGTCACTATGATTTACATTTGCTGACATCACAGAAATGTCTGGAATGTAATTGATCAGCCTGACAGTTCCAGCATGCCCATTGAATTGAGAACTGTAGACAGGAACACGGAATGGCAACCCAAGATAAGTGACTGACCGCAGAAACACATTTGAAAAGGAGCCCAGCTGAGAGGTTGCTGGGAATCACCCATCAATCCTAAAGCAACTACTGAGGTCACCCACACTTTAAAAATGTCTAGAGCCTTTTAGATCTGGGTGTGTGTGCCCTGGTTTTATTTCAAAATGCGTATTTTGGTTTTAGTGTGAGTTGCTTTGAGAGTTTTTTTTTTTTTTAAATAACACAGCTTTATTAAATAATTATCTCTTTCCTGTGGAATTTAAAGGCTTCCGAAAGCATTGTAGAATGCAGTGCCCTCGGGTGTTTAGGAATCTATTCTGCTGCTTTAGAGTCTCTGTGTGCTAAAAACCAGAGCCTAGGGTGGATTTCAGTGCCTTCTCTTGGGTGAGAGGCTTCCTGGCTGAGGGAAGGATGTGTCTCATTGAGACTGCATTCTGCTGTACCTCCACACAAAGCTGCACACAACAATAAAAGACCTGGTGATTAAACACTTTTAGAATTTCTCACTTGATATTTAGTTTTCCTGGAGCTTCCTTCAGGCCTGTCGCTTATTTCTCTGTCTCGGGCTTTCCTTGCAATTGAATATTACACGCCAACTGGTAGCTATTGAGGAATCCTGTCCTACTTTGATTCTTACTCTTTCTGTGAAAGATCACCCCCTACCCCTTATGACATCAGAGGGATTCCAAGTGTGTCCCTTCCAAGTGCTGGACCCATGAGATGCCGGCAGAAAATGAAGCAGATGCCGGGAGGGGCTGGACGGATGCGTTCTAAGCTCAGGAAACATTGCAGACCGCACCCCTCTTGGAACTCCAGCATGCACATTAGCCTGCCACAGGTAGAGAGGAATTCTGCTGCCAGGAAACTGTTGGAATAGGTTTATCCCAGTGTCCCAAAGCATCCTCGAATTTAATGTCTTTTTCTTCCTAATAAATGCCACAGAGATTCTTTTCCGGGAAACTCCTTGTCTCCTGTGTCTCACCTTGGGGCTTCTGTTTACTTACATCATCCAATCAGTCCAGTGCCAAGGGGTCTTGTCACCCAGTGTCCTCACTGATCCGAGCCCTACACTGGCCAGCCACCTTGCAAAAATCTATATTGCCTACAATATAGATTTCAATGTTTGTGGTTTTGGGCTCTTCTCAACTGCCCCCACCAAAAAAATGTCAAATATCTTAGTTAGATTTGTTTTTGTTTGTTTGTTTGGTTGGTTGGTTGGCTGGTTTGGTTTTTCGAGACAGGGTTTCTCTGTGTAGCCTTGACTGTCCTGGACTTGATTTGTAGATCATGCTGGCCTCGAACTCACAGGGATCTACCTGCCTCTGACTCCCAAGTGCTGTGAATAAAGGCATGTGCCACCACACCCAGCTTTTAGTTAGATTTTTTTTTTATTGCTACAACAAAACACCATAACCAAAAGCAACTTGGAGAGGAAAGGGTTTATTTGGCTCATACTTCCACACTGCTGTTCATCACTGAAGGAAGTCAAGGCAGGAACTGAAATTGTAGCAGGAACTTGGAGGCAGGAGCTGATGCAGAGGCCATGGAGGGGTGCTGCTCAGTGCCCGACTTCCCCAGGCTTCCTCAGCCTGCTTATTTATAGAACCCAGGACCACCAGCCCAGTGATGGCACTACCCACCATGGGCTGGATCCTCCTCCACTGATCACTAATTGAGAAAATGCCCTACAGCTGGGTCTCATGGGTCAACTGTGGGTCCTGCCTCTCTGATGATTCTAGCTCATGTCCAGTTGGTACATAAATCCAGCCAATACACCAAAGATTTGTTTTTACACTAATATGCAGTGTGACAAAGGTACAGCAGAGAAATATTTTGACTACCTGCTGGTGTTTATATAGATGGTACAGTCATTCTAGAGGGCAATTTAACATTCTGTAGCTAAAGCCTTAGAAACATGTCTTAGGCATTTAGCCTGAAGAAATAATCAAGGAGCAAGCAAAGATTTAACTACGTGGCTTGGGTTTGGTTAGTTTGTTTGTTTGTATGTTCTTTTCTTAACTGCAATTGTATTTATAATAGAAAAACTTGAGAATAAGAAGAGACTGATGGATTCCACAGTGGCATATCCATAAGACAGGATACTACGCAACCTGTAACGGAAGAGTCTTAACCGAGAACGTATTGACATAAAGGCAACTCCAAATTAATCCCATGCAATACACATACACACACACACACACACACACACACACACACACACACACACACACACACACAGAGTCCAGGTCCATTTCCATCAAGTCAAAATATATTGAGTATGAAATGTTCACTTAAATGGGAAACCTGGGCCGAGTATTCAGTAGTACTTGTCAGAAAGCATCTCCCACTGGGCAGTTCACTTGAACTGTTTATCTGTGCTCTCTGATTTTTATATACAGTGCTTTTGTATACTGCAAGGAAACCACTAGAAAAAATTATCAAAAATAGTTGGCGATGTTTTCAAGCTTTGTTATCATTCAGAGTCCCAGCTATTCTAAGTAGGATCCTCTTAACCCCAACTGGGACTTCTCTGTTTTTGGTGGGGGGATAAGGGCTCCTTAAAGAAGCCAAAGAAAATGTCACCCTTCCTTCTTGTGTCTGTGGGACTCTGGATATGAGCTGGCTTCTGGACTATGATACTGCAATTTTGAAAGGAAAAAAAAAAGATCAACACACCCCACCATCTATTTATTTAATATTAAAAATAATATTTCACTAAGTTTGGCTGGCGTCAGCTTGAGCGGTTACTCATACAGGAATTCAAACAAAAGCAGCCTTGGCCCCAGGCCAGTGGGCTGGTGCTGGGTGGTCCAGGTCTGTCCTCAGCTCCGAATAAGTAGCTCCTAGGCTGCTTGCAGACCCGCTTCGGGTTGGGAGGATGATGTATTCATTTATTTATTGGAAATGTTTTAACAGGAAATGCTAATCGTTTGCATTTAGCGAGAACGGCCCTGGAGACAGCTGGAGGAACCCAGCAAACATTGCTGGACGGAAGATTGCTGTTCTTGGCCCTGGAGTCAAGTCGGTGTCTGTTGTAAGAATGTTCTAGAACTCGGCACACACCAACTTAGTGCACGAGATTCTGGTTGTCTTGCTTTTGAACAAAAGAAAGGGACCAGGACCATTCTCTACCACCCTGTCACCCTCCCTGTTTCCTTGTGTTTCTTAGGGGCCTACAGGGTGGTTTGTGAGGACGGATGCTGGCTCTGCTAGGAGTGAAGGAGCCCTGTTCACACCTCCAGGTAAGATGATGGGAGCTGAGATGTGGGCAACACGTGTGTAACTTGAAGCAGTTTTTACCGCGACTGTGGACTGGAGTCATTCGTGGGTTCAGAGCTTACATGCGTATGCCTTGGTCATGTATAGGAGTAAATGACAGGTATCTCTAGGGATTTTAGGCACCCAACCCCCACCCCCATGCAAAGTGTACTCCAGTATTGAGTCATATTCCGGGTGATTTTTGTCACACCAAAGAGAAGGCAAAAAAAGGGAGAATGAATAGGCCAAAGATGCATCATACAGGAGGATCGTGAGCAGGCTTGCATTTTTTTTTAAGAGTCCTCTTCCAACTACTTCGGAAGAATGTAGGATTTTCCTCATGGGGGAAGGGCGTGGGACATGGGGTCTGATGTCTAACCCGGTCTGGCACGACACATTTGCTGTTCCTGTGTTTCCAGATAACAATGGAAGTGAAGCAGGGCCCTGGAAACCAGTCAAGATTCCCAGAGATAAACCCTGGGGCAGCAAGAACACTGTCAATGAAAAAGTGGCTGACCTTTCACCTCTTGAGTCACAGAATTCCCACAAGCGCTGTGCCCCCACCAACCCTGGCAGGACTCACCGCCACAGTCCAGACTTTGAAACCACTTTGTAAACAGAGCAGAGGGAAGTGCTTACTGTAGCCAGAGCCCCTCAAAACACAGGGTGTGCCCCTCTTCTAGATGCTAACCTTCTTCCCAAGATCAAAAAGTTAGCAGGGAGCCTTTAAGCAGCTTGCCTCTGCAAACGGGGTCTACAACTCTCTGAGTGCCTTTAAATAGAATCAAACACAGCACTTCACGACCTGAAGCAAGAGCCTTTGGGAGGACAGGGCTGCCCATGCACATGAGGCAAGTGGGGGAGAGGAGTGGTGTGAAAAAATAAGAAAGAGACACTATGGTTTCCGTGTGGTTTGCCCACCCGGAAGCTTGCCTTGGAGTTTAATCTCCACTGTTGGGCACTGGAGGAGGGTTCATTCAATCAGATGAAGCCTTCGGGGAGGTGATGGAGGTAAGCAAGCTAAGATCCTCAGGGTAGAGCCTTGTGACTTAATACTGTGCTGTGCAACAGGAAGAGACCAGAATACACACACACACACACACACACACACACACACACACACACACACACACGCTCTCTGTCCCTTGTTGTGTGATACTTTGCGTCACCATGACACCGTCAGCAAGGCTATCACCAGATGTAGCCCCATGACCTTGGATCAGACCCCTGAGCCAAAAGAACTTTTTCTGTTATTCTGTTTCCTCCAAGTCTGTTGATGTTGTGTTATGAGCAACAGAAAACAGAAAACCCGTGGGTTTGTGCTGCTGACAACAGAGTTAAATAAAAGTGGAGAAATCACTGAATGTCTTATTTAAGGTACAAACTCAATTCATCTCTTTGAGCTTTAGGCTCTTTAACAAAATAAGAATGTTTTGAAGTTTCTGGTCTTTGAATCCATAAACTCAGATATTTCCCCCTAACAACTATCTTATTATTCTGTCACCATACCTCAAAACAAACAAACAAACAAACCATTAGATACCATGTTTACCTCTAAGACAGTGATTCTCAGGCCTTGCTGCCCGTGTAACCACTTGGAGAGATCTAAGCAATGTCAGGGCACAAAACCAACCCCAGAGGTGATGGAGCTGGCCTGGATGAGGCCCAGACACCAGGATTTCTCTTTCATAGTCTTTGAGAAGCATGTCCTTTTTTTTTTTCCCTTTGAACTAGTCCATCCTTTCCCCAGCCTTTATAGCCCATGGTTCCCTGCATACCCCATCCTTTGAACATCTCCCTGTTAAAGCCTAACTCAGCTTCCACCTCCCCCTGATGATGCCCCCAAGCATTCTGCATCCTCTCCTTCCCTGAAGTTCTCCATGACAACTGTGAGGATGGCGACGATGATCCTGACAGCCGGGGCGTGCCTGTCGGGCTCACTGTTGAGTGTGTTGCACACATCGTGCTGCTCGCTTCGTTCTCACAGCACCACTGCCGGCTAGTGTGGGGACCCAACCAGAAGATACAGTGACTTCTGGTTACATGGCTGGAATCGCCAACCCAGGCTCCAGAGGGAAACGATGCACTCAGCGCATGTCCGAACACCCCCGCCTCCCCCTCTTTTTCCACCAGAAGTCCATCTGATACTCCTTTGGATTTTTGTGCTCTCCCCCCCGCCCCCCACTAACACTCTCAACGCCTTGTGCTTGTCCTCAGATTTACACAGTCACTTAATGGTTGCCACTGCTTTCCAAGCAGAAGGCATCAGCTCACGCGCACGATCGGGATTTCGTCCTAGAGAGATGCACTTTACGTTGAAGTCTTCAGGGACACTTAGTCTAAGAGCAGGGAGCACATGTTTATAAATCTTACCTTTGAGTTTCGTCTTCTTCCTCATAATGTCACTGACGTGTCAGCTCTAAAGGAAACCACAGAATGAGCCATACTTGAGAGAGGCCAAGATTTAATGCTGCTGTTCCAACTCAAGTGGCTGTGCCTAGAGCTGCAGTTGTGTTTAGCAGTCATTGTGAAGTACACACACAGTGATTTAACGCAGCTTTGGTTTAGACCCAGCTGCAGCGGCTTGACTCTACCATTTTAGCACGAGCAATGACATTGCTACCAAAGCAAAGGGCAAGTCACCTGGTCAAGAATAATTTTCAAGTGAACAAACCCATTGTTTTTACTCGATGAATACAAGATTATTTTAATTCTATAAAATATACAAATGACGTTCCAGATGGAAGTGTGCCTTGATGTTTTACTGCAGTCCTTTACCTCTCGCCAATATGAAACAGCCAGTGGGGGCTGATTTCCCTCCCACCTAAAGCAACTGAAAAGTTAGCAAAACACATTAAACAACAATTTGAAAAAACGCCGGATATCAGAAAGACCATGATCCCTGAGCAGGACAGCATGTACAATTCCCCTTCACTGCCTTGGGAGACTTTCCAAGCCAGGATGCAAAGTAAGAAACTCAGGCATGGCTGGGCAAGCTCTCAGACTGAGGATGCAGAGCTGAGGATGTGAGGAGACCAGGGCTGCTAATGTTCTTAGAACAGATACACGGAAGGAGAGTCCTACCAGAGAGCGGACATTCTAGAAGTTTCCAGAGAGAGATTCCCCTTGACTTTCAAGCTGTACACTGGTCAGCCATATATAGAAGGAAACCGAGGCAAGATATGGAACCCCGGGAGTGGTTAGATTTAACCAACTCATTTAGAACAAAAATCCAGAGTATTTTATAATACAGAAATCCTAGGACCAAACAAAATAACTACTCAAGTGCCTGGAATTGAGTAACAAGTTACCAGAGACAGAAGGAACAAAAAAGTAAAATCCATACCCGGGAGACCACGTGATTCATGGAGTTGGATACGGGGCAGATACAGATGTTGGGTTAGTAAAGAAAGACTTGAAACCCTTGTTTTATCTGTTACTGTGAACAGACACAGGAAATACCTTTTTAAAATAACAGCCATTCTATGTTTAGGTGTGTGGTTTGAAAGAGTATCTTGGAGCTGAGTGTGGTGGTGCACACCTGTAATCCCAGCACTCAGGAGACAGGAGGAACACCACAAGTGTGAGACCAACCTGGTCTACACAGCAAGTTCTAGGCTAGCCAGGGCTACATAGCCAGACTTCTTCTCTCTCCTACCTAGAAAAAAAAAAGGAACATGTGTAAAGCTGGACTTTCTAGATAAATTATCAATGTTTCTTTTCCCAGAAATGTTCTGGCAAATTTTTTGGTTTGTTTTTTAATTCTACTGTTATGTGAATAGATTTCTTATTTACCACTTTGTGCTTTTTTTGTACTTCTTTTAAAAAACTATGGTAGAATGCATGCCATAAAATTTATTGTCTTGACCACTTCTAAATATGTCACTCAGAAGTCTGACAATATCTTAATTGTGCAACTCTCTTTGGAGCTTTTCACCTTACAAAGCTGAAACTCCACTGTTATGAAGCACCTCTGAGCTTCCTGCCCTCCCTGGTCTGTGAGGGCCACGATCTGTCTCTGTGAATTGACTATTCTAGATCCTCCACATTCACATGGCACAGAACGTCCTCAAGGTCCATCCATGTTGAAGTGTATGCCAGAATTTACTTCCTCTCAGTCTGAGTAATATTCCAATGGGCACATGTGTTGCTGCTCTCTGTCCAATCGCCACTCAGTGGACATGAGTCGTTGCCAGCTCTTGGCTTTTGCGACTATTACTGATATATATATGAACATGGCTGTGCAAATCTTTCCTTCAAATCCTCTTTTTTTTTTTAAACCAGGTCTCATTGTGTAGTCCTGCTTAGAACTTTCAGACCAGGCTGGCCTCAATCAGAGACCCACCTGCCTCTGCCGGGATTACACATATGTGCCACTGTGCACTACCAAGATCTTTCAAGTATTGTATTTGTTGTTGTTTGCTAATTCTAATGTTTTTGCTTCTTTTTAATTGAAAAATGAAATCATTCATATTACTTCTCAATTTGCTATCCCATCCCACACATCCTCCCAGTCCTCCCTCCCTCCCGCTTTCACCCCATTCCCCTTCCCTATGACTGTGACTGAGGGGGACCTCCTCCCCCTGAATATGATGCTAGGCTATCAAGTCTCTTCTTGATAGTCTGCTATCCTTCCTCTGAGTGCCATCGGCTTCCCCAACAAGGGGACATGACTAAATATGGGGCACCAGAGTTTGTGTGAAAGTCAGTCCCCATTCTCCACTTAACTGTGGAGAATGTTCTGTCCCTTGGCTAGATCTGGGTAGGGGTTTGATGATGACTGCACGTATTGTCCTTGGTTGGTGCCATAGATTGAGCAGAACCCCTGGGCCCAGATCCACCTATCATAGTGTTCTTGTAGGTTTCTAGGACCCTCTGGATCCATCTATTTCTTTTATATACATACTCTGAAGTAGGCTTCTATATAACATGGTAATCCTATTTTATATTATGCATTTCTCAAAATACAACTTGAGCTTAGAGAATGCACCCACTGCAAATCTGTTAATGAAGACCTTCTTGCTTTTCTTTCCGATAGAAGTCGATGCACATAAAGTATATTCAAGCAAGGTAACTGTCCTTGTGAGCCAAGAAACATCTGCTATTATATTAACTGCTATGTGTGTAAGCACTGTTTTTCCTGGCAGTTATAAGAATTCATAAATACTGTCAAGATGAGTGGTTGTGGCACATGCCTTTAATTGCAGCACTAAGGGGACAGAGGCAGATGAATATCTGTGAGTGTGTGGTCAGCCTGGTCCACAGAGCGAGTTTCTAGAACAGCCAGAGCTACACAGGGAAATCCTGTCTCAAGAGCAAAACAACAACAATAACAACAACAACAGCACTGTTAAGTCTCCAGCAAAAGCTTTAAAACCATCCAGTGTTCAACTGTAGTAGTTGAGGAAGCATGAATCAGGAGTCCAACCTTGAGCCCAAGTGCAAAGAAACAGCAACAAAATTCAAATCACTCCCCCACCCCCACCCCACCCAAATGGCCACATTACTAAAAGGTAAGCAAGGCAGAATACTCGGCTTCTATTTCTAACAGAAAACTCAAACTGGCTATGCAGCTGAAGCTGGCCTTGAACTTCTGATCCTCCTGCCTCCCTCTCCCAAGTGCTGGAGTTACAGATGTTTGCTATCATGCCCTGCTTGGTCGCTTGGTCCCACAATTCCCTTTGGAAACAATACAAGTGAGCAGCAGTCAAGCAACGTCATTAAAATATTAATGGAAAAGTATCAATCACCATTTACAGTCTTTGTGAAAATACCTTTCGAAAGAAAAAGCTTGAAGAACTCGCCTGCTGTGATTAAAACACGTAGAAAAAGAAAACGCTTCGGCGGGAAGAGAACTACAAATTAAAATACCAATCTGAAGAACAGAGAAAAGAAAGCTGGAAATGCTAATGACGTGGGAAAATGTTTTGTTTTGTTTTGTTTTTCACATCTCCCTGAAAGGCAATCGACTAAACAAATATAGTAATGTGATATGGTGTCCATCACACACACAAGTAAAATGCACAAAGCAGCGCAGCTGGCCTTCACCCAATGCTGCAGCTCTTTAAGTACTATGTAGGAAGTGGGTAAAAATCCACTTCCAAAACTAGGCATGGTGGCACACGCCTGGAATCCCAGCGCTCAGAGAGGCAGAGGCAGGCGGATCTCTGTAAGTTCGAGTCCAGACTGGTCTACAAAGGAGTTCAGGACAGCCAAGGCTACACAGAGAAACCTTATATCAAACAAACAAACAAAAGCCCAAAAAAAAAAAAATCCACTTCCATTTCTCCCATCAACCTCCGTGCTCTTGTTACACATGTACATGTTATAAACCCCATATCACATCGTTGTTGCTTTGTCTGGCTTTCGGGAGGATTTAAAAATAAAACAAAACAGGCATTTACTCAAATAAAATAAATGGAAGGAAGATCAGGGTATGGAAAGTTAACACTGTCAGGCCACCAGAACTGACATCCACCGAACGTGCCACACGGCAGCAGTGTCCTTACTCCTGTCCTGTGGAGACAGTCACCGCACCTGTCTACCCATACCAGAACTCTAAATCAATTGAGAGGAATCGGCATAACACGAAGTATGTTCTCTGACCACAGTGGAATAAAAATGGAAACAAACAAACAAAACAATCTTTGGAAAATCCCCAAGCACTGGAAAATTAAATCGCAACTTCTAAATAACCCATGAATCAAAGGAGAAATTAGGACATACTTTTAGCTGGAAGAAAATGGAAATGCATATTAATGTTTGTAGGACAGTTGCTGAAGCCTTAGTACTCAGGGTAAACTGAGAGTGTAGGATATCTGTCAGAAAAGGAAATGGTGAGTCAGGTGACTCAGCAGGAAAAGGCGTTTGCTGCCACCGGACCTCTGGGACCCACACATAGCTTTCCAGGAGAGAAGAATTGACTTGACAAAACTTGTCCTCTGGCCTCCACGAGTGTCCCCTCCTAAATACATACGTCATGCATACCCAACAATAATCAGTTAATTTAATTTGTAAAAACAAAGACTCATGGCAAAGAGGGAAATTATCAGCGACCCTCAGCCTCCACCTCAGAAAATTAGGGGAGAAAACGAGAAAACAAAAGTTTAGGTAAGTTGAAATCATCAGATAACAAAACAGTCGAGATAGATTTTAAAAGTAAGAAAAGTATAAAAATCAGGGGAAGTAAAAGTTTAGTTCTTTGAAGAGACTGATCAAATTCATAAACTCTACCCAGGCTGCTCAGGAAAAGGGGAAGATAAAAATCAGCAACATAAGTAACAAGACAGGTGGCATTTCTACAGACCACAGAGTTGTACACGGACAAGCGGAGGAAATAGTATAAAAAATTACACCAAACAATTGAATAACATATAAAATAGACCAATTCCCTGAATAACATAAACTACCAAAATTCACTCAAGAAGAACAGATAATAACTTGAGTAGCCTTTCACGAAACAAAGAAATGTAACTAATAGGTTGTTAAGAAAACAAACAACTAAAGCTCCCAGGGACCTGGGGGGAGGGACCCCTCACTGTGCACCAGCAGCCAGCGCTGAGGTCAGTAGGGAGGCTCCTCAAACAACTGCAACCAGAGCTTCCATATGACCCTCTCACGGCACCTCTTGGTTCAGAGCCAAAAGAACCAAAGTCAGATTTCTACAGAAGTGTGTGTAACCTCATATTTATTGTGGCATCATTCACATTCCCAAATTATGGAACCAACCTAGTGCCTGTAAGCAGATGGATGGGTAAAAAAAAAATGTGGTAAATATACACAATGAAGTTTTATTCGCCCATAAAGAATGTCATTTACAGGGAAACGAACAGAACTGGAGATTACCAATTTACGTGAGAGTTGCCAGTCTCGGAAAGACAAAAGCAAAGGTTTTCTCTTATGCGTGGAAGATGGGGGAGGAGAGGACTTGAACCTAAAGGGAGAAAAACTGTGGGTGTAGAAAGATGGAGGTAATGAATATAACCAAAGCATGTGTGTGCGTGCATGGAAATGTCATGATAAAAATGCCCCTGCCTCGGAATAATTGGTATGTGCTAATTTAAACAGAAGTTGAATTTGTAGATAGCTTTTCCACAAGATTGTGTGATACAAAATCACTATGCCAGCTGTGATGGTGCACTTGAGTAATCCTGGAACCCAGGGAGGTAGAGACAGGAAGGTCAGGAGTTCGAGGCCCTCTCGAGCCACATAGAGGGACCATGCTTTTGAAAAAGAAAAGAAAACGTTTTTATGGTGGCAATGTGTTTTTGGAGGCAGAGTGTAAATGAACGGTATCATTTAGGAGAACAGCAGAAGAAATACTTGGGTATAAACCCGATGAGACCCGTGGAAGAACTAACTGTCCACTGAAAGCTAGAAAGCAATGCCGTGAAAAATTAAAGGGCAAAACAAATAGGTTCTCTTCAGTCCTGAAGCAGAACCAGCGCAGATGCACCTGGGTCGCCTGCACCGCCCGGGAAGACCTCCAGATGGAGCCCTAGCATTCGGTTCCTTCGCGGCGGTCAGTCCCGCGCCGTCCTACACGTCTCCTCCCCACGCAGTTTCCTCCCAACATTCCTCCGCACTGGAAATACAATCGTCTGTAATCTGAGGAAGGGGGTCGCAGAGAGCATATTCAGTGTACGAAGCGGATCCGATGGCTGTCTGACTTGACCCTCGCTCAAGCAGCCAGCGGCTCGTTAGTTTTCTCTTGGCCTCTGTGGCTGCTTCAGAAGTTCCCGGAGCGCCTCTTGCCTTAAAAACTGCCCCAATTCCACCCACCACACGTTAAGCAGGACCTTCAACGAAGATTCCCTTCCACGGTGGCAAGGCGACTTTTGTCGCCTGGACACACAGAGGGTGAATTTCTTGGGGGTGGGGGTGGAGTGGCAATGACCGGGCAAGCTCTCCACCGGAGAAGCCGGTTTTCCTGCACAGTGCCCCATTTTGGCTCAGAAGAAAACCCCTGCTTCCTTCATGAACTAACCACTGTCCGCAGACCACGGCATTCAACGCAATTGCTCCTCCTAACCGGTTCCCTATTTTTTTATTTTTGCTTCAGAGCTAATCTGGAGAAGAATAACGTAGCAGAAATGTGGGGAGAGATTGGCCTCCCTGATCCCGAGAGTAAAAGCCGCACTTACATCATCTTGCTATGCCATGTAGCATTGTGCCTTATCTACACAGGCAGATTGCTTTGTACGGGACATAAATACAACAAACAAATGCATGATGTATTTCAGCCTGTTTGGAGAATGCAGATTTGTGCAAGGCCAGTCCCAAGGTTTACCCTAGTACCACACACAGGCTTACTTCCACCTAGTGCCCTAGGCTGAGGGGGTGATTCAACGGCTGTGTGTGAGACACACACTTCTGATGTTGTGAGCATGTGGCTGGGTGTTTTTACAGAGCCGATCAGTCACAGCAACGACTTACTCTTTCTTTGTTGTTTTGTTTGTTTGTTTGTTTCAAGACAGGGTTTCTCTGTGTAGCCTTGGTTGTCCTGGACTCACTTGTACACCAGGCTGGACTCGAAATCACAGAGATCCGCCTGCCTCTGCCTCCCGAGTGCTGGGATTAAAGGCATGTGCCACCACGCCCGGCTCGACAGCTTACTCTATTACTGGCCTCAACCACACTTATAATGACTTCTCCTTTTGCATGTTCATCCATTTACTCGGTGACCAGCTAACGGCAGAGAGCAGCTGTGGCCAATTGCAGCAATTTTTTGTTACTTTCCCTGTTTTGCTATGGAGTCCAATTCTTCTTTCTTTAAATCTGGCTGCCCCTAAGTAGTTTTGTTTATCCACTAGTATGTGACAGAAGTGACCTTTTGACACTTTAAAGACCAGCTAATAAGAACATGTGCAGCTTCAGCTAGTGGCTTTTCTACCAATTTGCTCTGCAGTAAGCTGACTGCCTGGTCTGGAAGTTCTGGCTGCCCACTTGGAGAGGCCATTTAGAGAAGATTCCCGGCCAGCTTCATCCAGGAGCCATCCAGGGTTATAGCCTGGGCTGCCATTTGATAGTAGCCTGGGCCATCTGAGGGACCCCACGTGCAAAGGCCTCGAGGGAGCTCATTACTGCCCAGAACTATAGGAGAGTGCTCTTAAAAGTAACTATTGTGAGCCAGGAGTGGCGGCACACGCCTTTAATCCCAGCACTCGGGAGGCAGAGGCAGGTGGATTGCTGTGAGTTCAAGGCCAGCCTGTTGTACAAAGTGAGTCCAGGACAGCTAAGGATACACAGAGAAATCTTATCTTGAAAAACCAAAAAAAAACAAAAACAAAAAAACAAAAAAAAAGTAGCTATTGCTTTTTAAATGTCACACTAAAGAGAAAGAAAATAAACCCTTACATTAGATAAGACAAAGGATTCTCCACATGATTTCAACAGTTGTTGTGAATTCTCTTGTGTTGTGTATGCATGTGTGTATACATGTGAGTGAATTATGATTGTTTACATTATTTAAAAATAAATTCCTAGCCTACCTGAGATGGGGAAGGTCCATTTTTAAAGAATTACACTTAGCCAAAGAGCGTCCCTGAGTCGTGTCCCAAGTGCCGGGCAGCACCCAAGCCGGCTGCAGCCAACAGGTGTGTGTAGCTGGGGCCCCAGGAGCATCTGCTGGCTCAGAAAGGTCTGACCCACCTCCGGCCCCCTCTGTCAGTGAGTCAGCTTCAGTCCTGAGGCCTCACTCATCACATCTGGGTCTTCCACCCGGGAAACACCCAGTTCTCCCTTTTGTCTGGTAAGAAAGCAGACCGTTTTAGTCCTTTTCTTCAAAGACTGACATAATGATGTGAGCAGACACGAAATGTCACTCAGCCAAAAGAGAGAGATTTTCTCTGCTGGTGCTTTTTAAAATATCCTCTCTCTCTCTCTTTTTTAAAACAAAACAAAACAAAAAAAAACCAACAAAACCAAAAACCCTCCTCCTATAGCAAACAAGTGAAATCATGTCCTCAATCTGCTGTGCTTTAGAAAGAGGCCTCCTCTTAGGCTCGTTGAGGAAAGCATGCTGCTCCTAGACAGCCCCCATGGACAATAGGCCCAAGTCCCAGGAAGGCAGCCCTTCACCCTCCTGGGTTTCAGAGTCTTGCCCAACATAGTTCATGGCTAGAGAAGCAGTTGGGAGCAGGTGCCATGCAGGAAGAAAGATGGATAAACTGGCGGGGTCGATGGGCAAGTCCGTGGGCAGTGACTGGGCATCTGAGTTTGCCCAGCACTCAGCTGAGCTGAGGTATGAAGTTGTAAGATGGAAACAGAAGACTGGCGGGAAAACTTTGGACTTCTGGTGGGGGGGGGGTCTTAACTGATGCCCCGGTTTTACTATGTACTTGCAGTGTTGCCTTGGTCTGGATTTTCCTTTTCCTCGCCAGTCTGAGGTGGGGGGGTGGGGCGGGGCGGGGCGTGTGGAAGTCAAAAGTGAGAACAGCGCTGGTCAACCACTAGGCCAATGAGGGCTATTATTATCACATTCCATTGTGTAGTAGGAGGTGGGAGAAGGAAGGAGGAGCTGTCAGAGAAGGGTTTGATGGAAGAGGTTGGTCTAAAGTGGACCTTGGAGGAAGGAAAGAATTGGGAAAGGCAGAAAGGCGTTCCTCCCAAGGGGAGCTGAGGGGGGCGGATTTGCATCCTGTCGGGGGAGAGACGAAAGTAAGGGAACTTGACCTAACCTGTGCAAGGGGTTTTTGATTGAGGAACCATATGGTAAATAAGTATTGGGGAGATAAGGGAACCCCCATGTATAAAGGAGCTAAAAAGTAAAAATAATACAGATGTTGGGACAGGTAAAGATACTGGGTAAAGGGTGTACCGACTTTTTTAAAAACCAAATTTTTACCACATGAATTAATTTGGGGTGTGAGGCACGTGTGTGTGTGTGTGTGTGTGTGTGTGTGTGTGTGTGTGTGTGTGCCATAGCACATATGTGGAGGTCAAAGGACAACTTTCAGGAGTTGGTCTTCTTCTGCCTTGGGGGTCTCCAGTTTAGGTTCTCAGGCTTAGTGGCACGCACACCTCTTACCTACTGAGCCACGTCAAAGGGCCACATACAACCTTTTTGTTCTGCTCGGCACCACAGAGTATGTACAATACCCTCATTTCTGCAATAGAGATAGCTCGGCCATAATGAACTGCAAATAGTGGAAATGCATGATTGCAATCAGCAGTCACATCACCAAGTGCCACGTTCCTGATGACAGGCAGAGAGGGAGCAGCGGGATTCATTCCTGTGCTCAGGAACACATGCTGTTCTTCCAGTTGTGGTTTCTTCTAAGAGATGCTATAAGGCATCTCCCTAATGAGAAGGTTCTAGAAAAAAATCTCCTTTTTTTCCCTCCACACACCAATATCCCAATTCTAAATCAGCTGAAAAGGAAGCACAGTGTGCCTGTCTGCACAGTTCTTCAGCAAGATTCAACTTGGTTAGAGCTCCACAGATCCTTCCCGTCAGCCTCTCCTGCAACGCTTCGTGGCTGAGGTATCCCAAGGTAGTAAATCAAGTTAGAGCTGAGAACCATGAATCACGAAGGTTCTCCTTTTTTCCTTTCTTTCTGTACAGTTGTTCTTAATCTTTCTCTGGCACCGTTCTCCTTTGGAGGAAGGGGCTTTTCTTTAACCTAAGCCTCCTCCTCATAAAAGGAAGTAAAGATGTCCGGTTGAACAGTTAAAAAAAAAATGAGGAGCATGTGAGTTCTAGTGACTTTGGCCATATTGTGATTAAAGGACTGCTGAGGCCCTCAAAAGCTGAGGTCTTTCCTATTTCTTTCATACCTTTAAACAAAGTTATGATTCTTCTTCTAAGTCAATTTACCACTCTAGACTCAAACCTGGGTTGTGTTTTGTTCTTGCCCGTTCTCGTTACCCGTGGCGACAAATGTGTGTTGGGTGAATAATTGAAAACATCAGTAAATTGTAATGTTCATAGCAAATAAGGAGCCTTGAAGACAAAAACAGGTGATAAACCTCCAGGTCCAAAGCACAAAATGAACAAAAATGGTAAGGACAAAAATCCTGTGTACCGCCGTGGGTGTGATTAAATCATACAGCAATAAGTGTAGATTAACTTTCCAGACAATAGAGTATAACCATAACTCCTACCCTGGGGAATTTACAAATTAGCACAGAAAATAGCACACAAGTTTATTCAACAGACGTATTTTAAACAATATACAGACTGACGTGAGAAAGACGGTGTGTCCAAATTTGTGCTGTCACATTGGAGAATAGGTGGGGTTGCTGACTCAGGAAACATGAGGTTCCTTATCCTGAAATACTCTCTATGAGACTGATTCTCTCTGGTCACATGAAGAAGATGAAGGACTACAGTGAAGTTTAGATTGAGAATCAGCGAAAGGTGAAGTGATAATGAAGGACAGTGGTGATGGTGGAGCCTGAGAGGGTGGTAGAGGCTGGAGTCAGTTAAAACTAGGGCTTGGTTACGCATGCACTCTGAGGTGCTGTAATGGTTATCCAAACACTGAGATGTTGTAGTGGTTATCCACACCCTCTGGGATGCTGTAATGGTTATCCACATACTCTGGGATGCTGTAATGGCTATCCACACACTCTGGGATGCTGTAATGGTTATCCACACACTCTGGGATGCTGTAATGGTTATCCACACACTCTGGGATGCTGTAATGGCTATCCACATACTCTGGGATGCTGTAATGGTTATCCACACACTCTGGGATGCTGTAATGGCTATCCACATACTCTGGGATGCTGTAATGGTTATCCACACACTCTGGGATGCTGTAATGGTTATCCACACACTCTGGGATGCTGTAATGGTTATCCACACACTCTGGGATGCTGTAATGGTTATCCACATACTCTGGGATGCTGTAATGGTTATCCAAACACGCTGAGATGCTGTAATGGCTATCCACATACTCTGGGATGCTGTAATGGTTATCCACACACTCTGGGATGCTGTAATGGTTATCCACATACTCTGGGATGCTGTAATGGTTATCCACACACTCTGGGATGCTGTAATGGTTATCCACATACTCTGGGATGCTGTAATGGTTATCCACACACGCTGAGATGCTGTAATGGCTATCCACATACTCTGGGATGCTGTAATGGTTATCCAAACACTCTGAGATGCTGTAATGGTTATCCACATAATCTGGGATACTGTAATGGTTATCCACACACTCTGGGATGCTGTAGTGGTTATCCACACACTCTGGGATACTGTAGTGGCTAGCCACACCCTCTGGGATACTCTAGTTAAAAAGCAGTGGTTAACAGGTTGAAGAGATAGTAGATAGAAAGAGAATAATAATCACAAATGATAAACCTAAGGGTTAAGACCCAAAATGCATAAGGAACAATATCAATAAAACTGAATAGCAAAAAGAAGCGGAAAGATTAAAAATAGGCAAAAGACCTATAAGGCATTTCTCAACAGAAGACATATAAATTGCATATAGAAATGTTTAGCATTACTAAACATCAGAAAAATGTAAATTAAAATCACAGTGAACAAGTACCTCTGCCTGTTAGAATGCCTTATCAAAAAGATAACAGATTGCCAAGGATGTGAAGAAAACAGAATTCTTATACACTGTTGGTGGGAATGCAAATTAGTCTCACTAATTTTTTTTCAGCTTTAACTCCAGCACTTGGGAAGCAGAAGCAGGTGAATCACTATGAGTTCGAGGCCAACCTGGTCTATAAAGTGAGTCTAGGACAGCCAAGGCTACACAGAGAAACCCTGTCTCAAAAAACAAAACAAAAACAAAAACAAAAAGCCAATATGAACAGTCCTCAAATTAAAAACAAGTTAAAGGGGACTGGAGAAATAGCTCAGTGGTTGAGAGTACAGGCTGCTCTTCCAGAGGGCCGACTCAATTCCCACATGACAGCTCACAACTGCTTGTAACTCTAGCTCCAGAGGATCCCGGCCCTCTGACCTCCCCAAGCACCTGCATACACATAATACACATAAACATATACAGGCATATGCACACATACATGTAAAAATGAATGAATAAAAAATTTTAAATCTGTAATATAAACAACATAGTAAAAACTAAAGGAATAGAAAAGAAGAGAATCTTGCCACTCGTGAGAACATGGATGAATGTGTGATGAGGGTTGATCTGACCATGTATTTGGATGCTGATTTCTGTGCCCCAATATCTGGTTGCGGTCCAGATGTGGACATTACTATGATCATTGATGAATATTGTGAAAACATTGCCCCCCCCCAATTATCATTGATTGGTCAATGAAAAAGCTAAACAAGCCAGGCGTGGTGGCACATGCCTTTAATCCCAGCACTCAGGAGGCAGAGGCTGGTGAATCACTGTGAGTTCAAGGCCAGCCTGGTCTACAAAGTGAGTCCAGGACAGCCAAGGCTACACAGAGAAACCCTGTATCAAAAACAAACGAACACACAAAAAAAGTAAAAAGAAGAAGAGGAGGAGGAGGAGGAGGAAGGAACTAAACAGCCAATGACAGGGCAGAGGAGACAATGAGGCTAGACTTCTGCTCCTAGTTGAGGGGTCTTAAGTAGGGACCATGAGGAGTAGAGAGCGAAGGAGGAGGGGAAGAAGAAGGAGAGGGAGAGGAAGGACCTGACCATGAGGACTGACCTGATGGCACAGAAGTGGCCCAGGTGGAACCAATATGGCAAATAATGTGTGACGTGTGGCTGGGAAGTAGCCAGACTGGCCTGGAGAGCTGGGATAGCTGAGTGTCTGCGCAGCTCCCGCGCCTTGAAGCTCGTTGAATAAATCTTTAGGTCTCTGTCTCATTATTTGGGAGTGGCCAGAAAAGGCCTCCACAAATTATACCTTATTTTTACAATTGTGGAGGTCATTGACCTAAGTCAATAATAAGGCAAGCACAGGAAAACAAAAAACACATGATCTTACTTATGTGTGGAACAGAAAAAGTTTAGGAGAGAGAAAAATGATGGTGCCCAGGAGCTGGGGAAGAGAAACTGTTGTTCAAAGGACGTGAAGCTTCAGTTAGGTGGGAGAAACAAAAGACGTGTTGCAGCGTGGTGGCTGTAGTTAGCAATAACACATCGTTCCTTCAGAGATTGCTTCAGGAATATATGGCAAGTTTGTGCACCGCAAATGCAAGCAAATCCAATAAAAATGTGTAGGCAAATTATCTAAACAGATAATTTTCCAAAGAAGAAATATGTAGCCACTAAATATGTAGAAAATATTTAATATTGTTAGCTTTCTGGGAAGTGCAAACCAAAACCATAATCAGATACTATCTCACTCCAGTTAGAATGACTATCAAAAAAAAAAAAAGAAAGAAAGAAAGAAAGAAAGAAAGAAAGAAAGAAAGAAAAACAAACGAAAAAACTAAAAGCAATGCAAAATGACACATACTGACAAAGATGTGGGGGAAAGGAATCCTATGTGTTATAATAGCTGAGATATACATCAGTATAGAGCATTTTGAAGAATAATACAGAGGTTTCTTAAAGGACTAAACCTAGAACCACCACATGACCCCCTCCAGGTACATACATATACCCAAAGGTAACGGTCTCAGCATACAGTACGGATGCTTGCCTAGCCATGTTTATTGAAGCACTATTCACAGTGGACATCTAAGATATGAAATCAGCCAGTGTGTCCATCGACAGATGAATGGTAAAAACAATGTGTTGTTCACATACAATGGAGTATATAACTCAACCGCAAAGAAGAGTAAAATCCTGTCAGTTGCAGAAAAAAAAATGGATGGAACTGTCTGGCATTGCGCTAAGCAAGCTGAGCCAGGAGCAGAATGGCAAGTGTCACATGTTGTCTCTCATGGGTGGAAACTAAAACACAAACAAAAGAGACCAGGCGTGGCGGTCCGCAGTCTCAGCACTTAGAACGTGAAGGCAAAAAGATCAGTGTTCAAGATCATCCTTGGCTGTGAGTGAGTTCAAAGCCAGCCTGGGCTACATGAGACCCTACCTCAAAAAAACTAGATAATTAAAGCAAAAACAGACCTGAATGTAAAAGAGGAATTCTGGAGTCTAAAAAGGATACCAAGGGAAGAAAGAGAAGGTGTCATAGAAAGAAGGATGGACGGGAGGATCAACATGTGATATATGCATGTACGGAAATATTACAGTGAACCCCATTAATCTGTACAATTGTTATGTGTTAAAATTACAATATGTAATAACATAATAAATATATTTTATTCATTTAAAATATTATTTTAAAATAACATAATAATTATAATAATAAAAATGTTCTCTTAAAAGATAAGTATATGAGGAAGTGGACACATTAGCTAACTCTATTTAACTATTCTATATTGTGTGGATATAAATATATATATTCTTTCTTTCATATAAAGAAATAAGAACAAAATATAAAGGGTGATAAACATATTTCCTTTTAGTATTCTGAATAAATTACTCATCTTTGGAGAGTCTTAATTTCCTCCTTGTAAATATGCGGATAAAAATATGTCATTTGTCATCTAAAACACAACTCCCACACCTAAGGCTCAGGGGGAGTAGAAAGGTGGGGACCCAGAGGGACGGGGAGTTTGCCATGAGATTGTGCCTCTAAGGAATGCCAGAAGCCCCACCCCTACAGACTCACCAAACCTGAGCCAAAGAAGGACACAAGGAAAGGCATGCTGACATAGATGGGGGAAAGCCCAGGAAGACTACAAAATAGAGGGCAGGGAGGGAGGGAGGGGAGAGGGAAATGATGTAATTATAATATAATCTCAAAAAAAGTACATAATTTTAAAAGGCTATTTTTCCCATGTAAGCATGATCCTACACAGTCTTAGACCTGGAATATGAGGGCGTGCATGAAGCATCCTTATGATGCTTGGCATGTAGTAGGTACTCCGTAGACTGCGGCTGCCTGCTCACGTATTCGTCTGGTTAATCCCTTTGTGGTTGTTTTAAAGGATTTCTATTCTATCCTTGTCTGGTTAATCATCCATGGCAGTTGCTCTTTTTCCCAATTCTGCCGCTGACTCACCACACGACCTTCGGCAGATCTCATGTCTCCTCTGAGCCTGGGTTTTTCACCAATAAAGCGGGGTTAGCATCTGTCCAATACACTTCTCAGGTGGTTATGCTGATAATTCGTGTGAAAGTACCATGAAATGCATAAAGTGCCCAGCAAATCTAAGGTATTACTAGGATTAAGTTGCGCGTGAGTCATTCCCCCAGATGGAATGTCCATCACCCCGAGGCTGGGGTGAGGCTGAAGAGAAGCTGGGTAACTCCACTGAACTACTTATACTGGGACCCTCTGGGTCCAAGCTCTCCTAGTCCTGTGGTGTTTCTGTGGGGGCAGCTGAGTTTGTACACCGAGCAAGGGTAAGTGAAACCTCTTAAATGCGATATTATGATTGTAATTTGAGGCTAGAAAAGGAGAAGGAAATAAACAGCCCAAAAGTGTTTATCAGGTGACTTCAGGGACTGGTTCATATGCACTACTGTAAAAATTGGCATAGCCGGGCATGGTGGCGCACGCCTTTAATCCCAGCACTCGGGAGACAGAGGCAGGTGGATGGCTGTGAATTCGAGGCCAGCCTGGTCTACAAAGCAAGTCCAGGATAGCCAAGGCTAACACAGTGAGACCCTGTCTCGAAAAACAAAACAAACAAAGAAAAAAAATGGCATAGCTTCTTGTTTTCTGGAGTTTGAAATGTTTCTAAGTGAATAGAAGAGTGGGTAGAGCCACCAAGAGTGGATGAAACACACACACACACACACACACACACACACACACACAAATACACACAGGTGAGTGTGCAGAAACTGCCTACCATATTCAGACATGGAGTGAGCCAGGTTAATAACTGAGTCAAGATTTAAAAAAAAAAAAAGCCCATCAAATAGACTGTGGTAGAGCTTAGAATCCAGTCTCTGTCCTTTAACTCCTAATCATACTGAAAACAAATAGCAGAGAGTATTTCACACGGGGATAGCAAAGTTTTCAATTCAGCTCATACAGTGAAAGTCAAAGATAACAAAGGTTAAGAAGGTTGAGAACCACTGAGTTAGAAGGATGAGGAAGTGATAAGGAGAAAAGTAGGAAAAGCCTGGGAATCAGTGTCCAACCTCATTTTCAGTCTTGGTTTTGTTATTCACAAGCAATATGTGGCCAAGCCGACCCTAGTTTCCTTAACTCCAGATTAAAGGTCCTGAACTGCATGCACATCAGTCAGGGAGCTATGGCACTAGACGTGCATTTCACAAGGACCTAGCCTTGTGAACTTGGCCAACCCTGAGGAAATATTTGTGAACTGAACAAGAGCTTAAGCTCATTTCTAGTTCTGATACCACTTGGGAGAGAGAGTCACTTGATGTGGCATTGACTCTCAGTCCATCCAAACCCTAGTAAGCCTCGATCCAGGCCACCTTCTCAGCCACACTGCCCACGTGCACAAGGATGCATTCCGAATCTCAACCACCCATCAGCAGTTGTCATGGAAACATTATTAAGACAATTATAAACATGTGTCTCGGGCTGGGGAGATGGCTCAGAGGTTAAGAGCACTGGCTGCTCTTCCAAAGGTCCTGAGTTCAATTCCCAGCAACCACATGGTGGCTCCCAACCATCTATAAAGAGATATGCTGCCCTCTTCTGGTGTGCAGGCATACATACCAGTGGAACATTGTATACATAATAAATAAATCTTAAAAAATAAAAATAAACAATAAACACATGTCTCTAGCTTAGCAGCTTTCTTTCTGAAAAACAAACAGCCTCTATTACATGGCAGAAGACCCTACCCCAAATTTTCAAACCTCAGGGACTTCAAAGTTTCTCTCCAGTGGCTGGATAAGCATTGAATAATAATAAAAAAAACAATAAAATAAAAATATTGCTTAGGAATATGCCGATACAGAATGTGGACTTGACAGTACATGCTTATACTAAACATTTTAAACCTAATTATGTTTTTTAAAAATGCAATGTGGGCAGTGGGAAAACTACTACTTTAGGACTGGAGGGATGGCTCAGTTATTAAATGTCAATCTTACAACCCATGTTTTAAAAAAATGATGGGTGTTTTGGCACCTGCATAGAAATGCCAGCACTGGGAAGGTTGAAGCAGGAGGATCCCCAGAGCTCACCGGCCAGCTACCCTGGCCTAAGTGGTGAGCCCCAAGCCAATGAGAGGTCCTGTCTGGAAGAAGATGGAGGCCCTCCTGAGAATGGCAATCAAGGTGTACCCCCTGGCTCCCACTCACAGGCAGCACCCACAGGCCAGGGTTTGAGACTTTCCTTCCACAGTTAACATCTTTGGATTGCCGTCTAGGCATTATATAACGATTGCATTCGGGATGGCCAAAGCCTGTCAACTGTGGCCCTTGGAAAAGCCCTGAGTGGAGCTGGAGAAATGGCTCAGCAGTTAAAAGCACTGCCGCCGTGGGTTCGATTCCCAGCACCCTCATGGCAACCCACAGCCCTGTGTAACTGCAGTTCCAGGGGCTCTAACATCCCCTCCTGGTCCCTGTGGGCACCAAGTGATACACAAACATACATACAGGCAAAATGCCACATACATAAATATATACATATAACATTTTTTAAAAGTCTTGAGCGCATCCCAGTTCAACGACTACTTTCTGAATTACTAGGTTATGGCAATTGGGGTTTGATATGGCTGAAAAATCTGATGGGGTAAAGTTTCTTTCACACTGTCTCTTCACTTTGTTTCCCAGTCAGGTGCCCACGCCAGCGCCTGTTTGAGAATTTACTTCTACACTGTCAACCTTGGTTTCTGTAGGTTCAAAATCCTTGAGTTTTCGTCTTTGGGGCCTCTCTTCATCTCTTAGTCTTAATTTCTTTCCCAGTTTTTCCTCACCCCCTTTCCCTCCCTCTTTCCTTCTCCCAACCACCTTATTTTCCCATTATCTCTTCCCCCACGCCCCCCAGAGAAGACTCTGGCTTGTTTAATTCCACAGCACTTTACCATCTTCTGATCCCAGCATTCTCTTCCTTAACTTTGACACTTCCCTTTTCATTATAGTGCAAACTGCCCAGGAAACCTCCTCACACAATGGTGTTAGTGCCTGTGCTGTCCTTCCAGTCTGCTCAGTTGCAAAGGCCAATGCCTTTCAATGTATAAAAGAGAATGGCTCGGTAACAAAGGACAGAACTGACTTTCTAGACAACCTTCAGACCAAGTGCCACCCTCACTGTCTCCACAACAAGATAACCAGACCTAGGTAAACGCTCTGCTGGGAAGAACACAGCTCAACCAGAATAGAGTCCACTAGCCGGGCACTTCAGTTCATGCCTCGGTTTTGCTTCTTGCTAGATTGAGAGCAATTCACTTAACCTGTTGCCTATGTCTCAGTCTCCCCGGCTCCCAAGTGGACATAATGACAAGACTCCCCTTACAGGATGCTCTGAAAGCTAAACAGTTACTACAACTAAAGGGTGAGGAGATAGTGCATATGAGTAATTAAACAGAGGTTATCTGTTATTGGTTGTAAATTAGGAGTAATGCCTACTGACTGGGCTGGAGAATTAAAGGGACAGCTCCTTTGCACATTGCAGCATTTAGCACAGTGCTTAGTAGGCAGAAAGTGCACGATACATTTGTACCACACAGAGGGTGTGTGGCAAATAAATAATGACCACTGTGTCAGTTATAGTTATCCAGAGATACAGAACCAATATGAGATAAATAGATAGATAGATAGATAGATAGATAGATAGATAGATAGATAGATAGATCATACATACATACATACATACAGTGATTTGGTATAGGAATTGACTTCTACAGTATGGGGCTAAGCCTCACAACCGACCATCTACAAGCTGCAGAACCATGAAAGTGTGCAGATTCTGTCTGAGTTTGAATCAAAGGAAAAGTGGTGAGTATGCTGATCTGAGCCCTAAGGTCTGACCCAGAAGTGCTGATGTCTAATGTTCGATGTCCGAAGCCCAAGGACAGGAAAGAATGTCCGGACACCAACAAACGGACCAACTTGCCCTTCGTCCCCTTCTGCTCCGTTGGGAAGCCCCGCAGATGAGATCACTGATAGTGTGGCTCTTCATTCCTCGCCCTGATTGAAACGCTAAGCCCATCACAAACACACATTCAGAAAGAATGTCTTACCAGCTGCCCTGTCTGGTGGGCCCTCCTTAGTCTGGTTAAGTTGATACTTACAATTAAACACTGCCATCCTCAGACAAGTCTTACTCCTGCAGCTTACAGATACTGATTTTCATAGCAAAAGGGATTTTTTTTTAAAAAAAATATTTATTTATTTAAGTATACAGTGTCTCACCTTCATGTATGCCTGTCCACCAGAAGAGGGTGCCAGACCTCACTGTAGATGGTTGTGAGCCACCATGTGGTTGCTGGGAATTGAACTCAGGACCTTTGGAAGAGCGGGCAGCGCTCTTAACCACTGAGCCATCTCTCCAGCCCCGCAAAAGAGATTTTACAGGACCTCAAGATGAGGAAGTTCATTTCAGTTAACAGATGAGCCTGAATTAATCATAAGTGTCTTATTAAATAAAGGGAGATGGGAGGGATTGAACTATAAAAAAGACAATAGACAATGGTATGCTGCTGCCTTTGAAAGAAGAGGCGGAGTTTACACTCCAAGAAATCCCAGCAGCCACCTGGAAAAGACAACCATCAGACCCCTAGCCCCTGTCCCTAATCCTTCCAGAAGAATCTAGTGCTGCCAGCACCCATATTCCAACCCCATGTGATTCTGGACTTCGCACTTCTAGAGCCATCAGAAAATACACTTCTGCTGTGCCTCACTCCTGAGCTCGTGGTCATTTGTTACACCGGCCGTAGATGCTAATACTGACTGTTTATTTTATCCTGAGTCCCCCTTAAGACACAGCAGGACCTCCAAGGACATCAGAGACATGAGCATCATCAGGGATAAACAAAAATACTAAGGAAAGCTTGGCAGGGAGGCACCTGAAAGGCTGAGGCTTGGCAGTTGTGAGTTCAAGGGTGGCCTGGCTACAGAGTAACTTTAATGCCAGCCTAAGTGATTTGGTAAGGACATGTTTCCAACCAAAAGAGCTGGAGCTATAACTGGAGTTGGGGACAAAGATGCTGAGGGGAACACATTCGGGTGCCTCTTTGACCACTGGAAGAATTCGTAAATCAATATCTATCTATCTATCTATCTATCTATCTATCTATCTATTTACCGGTTTTTTGAAACAGGATTTCTCTGTGTAACAGCCCTGGCTGTCCTGGATACGCTTTGTAGATCAGGCTGGCCTCGAACTCACAGAGATCCCCCTGCCTCTGTCTCCTGAGTGCTGAGATCAAAGGTGTGTGCCATCACCTCTCCTCCACCCCCCCCCACTTCTCCCCTACTCCCATTCCCACCCCCACCCCCGGCCCAGTAAAACTTTTTCTGCCCTGGCTTTGTACGGAAGGGAAAAGAGCCCAGTGGTTCCAATCCATTTGCAGTGACGATGCAAGAGGCAACATCCAAAGTTGGTGTTTTTGCAGTTCTTAAAACAATAGAGTTCATTTCTTTTCTAAACGCATCAGCAGGACTAATTGAGAAGGCCTGGAAAGCAACAGCTAAGATTAGCTTTCCAGCTCCCGCAGAGACCTTGAGTGGCTGTCAGCAGGGCAGGGAACAGCAGCAAACCCTCACGCAAATGGCCTATAAAAAAAGGCCTTGTCAGGGGGCACCTTGACCTGAGGGGCTTCTCTGGTACTCAGATTCCCAGCGGCCCTCCCAGGGTTACGCTCCCTCGCATGATCTGTTTCCTCTGCCTTTTTTAGAGCAGCGTTATGCTCGCTCCAGGAAACAGCCTCTTCCTTCTCATAAACACAGCCTTGGGTTCCTGACCAAGCGTCGCGCTGCTCCGAGGCTCTTCATCCATCCATCACATCTGCTGTCACCCTGACTTCGATTGTGGAGAACCGGTCCAACTCCAGAGGTGAATTCAGGATGAGGGAGAAGGAAGAGGCAACCCCAGAAAGCAGCTGAGGGTCACACACATGCCGTTTCCAGTCCCCGGGTAAAGTCCTTAGAAGCTGGCTGGCTGGCCTGAGGGTAAGCCGTGAGTGTGGTGGGAAAGTCCTGATTAAAGTCACCACCAGAGGCTAGGACTGGCCTTTCGCGTGTGCAGGGACCAAGGAGAGGATAAAATAGAGACACCATGGAGGATCTGAACTCTGAAAGGAGTGTGCACCTCATTTAAGATGCACAGAAAAAACCCTGGTGCCTTATGGGTAAGGTCGATCAGCAATGGTGAACCGAAGGATCAACATGTCCTACACATACATTTATGCTCCGTTGGCTCTGGCATTAGCATTCCCGCTGAAGGCTGAAAAGGAAGGATTATTAGCCAGACCGTCCCAGTGGGTCAGGCCATCTTCTGATGTGGTGACACACGTTTGTAATCCCAGCACGGGAAGCTGAGGTAGGAGAATCAGGGGTTCAGGCCACCCTGAACAATGTAGTGAAGTCCTGTATCTAAAAACTGAACAAACAAAACAGAATAAATAGATGGTTTTGGATGCAGCTCAGTGGTAGAATACTTGTCCAGCATTCAGGAATCCCTGGGCTCAACCCCCCCCCCCCAGTACAAATGGGGAGGTGGGTGGAAGCAGTGATTTTTTTTCTTCTTCTTCACAAAATAAGTGCTTTCGGTATTTTGCTACAGTGATTGATATCTGATTAAAATTCATTGTTAATTTGATCCTTTCGTGATACAGTGGTAAAATTGTCATTTTAATACATAAATAGTAACCGTGACGAGAATTAAAGTAAGTACATTTCTAGGAAATTGAAACAGAGCCAGTCTGTGGTACCATCAAGATCCAAAGCCAGATAGGTAGAGGCCCGTGTCTGATTTGAGCTACCAAGCTGTCGTTACGAAACCCTGCTTCTTAGGAGCAGCCAAAGCTTTGAAGTCCAGACTGTCAGGGCTGAGGTTATCCAGGAGGAGAAGGCAGTTGTTTTTGCTGCTCTTCTCGAGCCCCGCCCTCTTTCCTTCTCACCACAGATCTCTTTGGAGCTTAGCCTGGTTCTGCGCAGCCACAACACTAAGAGAGGGATCTTACCTTCGCTTGTTCTGCTTATTCATTTAGTGAGGCATGGCCTCTCTGTTTCGCCCAGGCTGGTCTCCAACTCCTCCACTCAAGGGATCCTCCTGTCCCAGCCTCCTGATGGGCTGGGACTGCAGGTGCAGGCCGCTTTGGCAAGCTAAATGAGATTCTTAGAGTTCTGGCCATTCTTTATATCAGGGTTGGGGAAACATTGCACAACGCACATTGAACAAAATCCATTAGGCAGAACTCGAGATCTAACACATTCCTCTGTATGCAATTATACCTTAATTAAACACACACAGACACACACACACACACACACACACACACACACACACACACACACACACACACAATCTCCTCTGCCCCCATGCCTATGCAAATTGTAAGGAAATGGAAACTTCGACTTAGAACAGCAAAGAAAGTGGGGGAACATCCCATTGCTTTGCCCTCACCACAGGGTGGTAACAGCCTAACTGTGAGCACAGGGCACGGTGCACTGGCAGGTAGGTGCTCCTTGTATCCACACCTCTCCCCATCCATAATCCATCAACGTAATCCCCTGCCCCCCAAAAAACCAACTATGCGTAATAGTTAATATTTATTGTCAAACCAACTAGATTTAGAATCATCAACAAAACATACCTCTAGCTACATCTCTGAGAGGGGGTCCCAGGAGGTTTTAAGTGGAGAGAGAAGATTCATACTGAATATGGGCAGCACCACTGACAGGAGGATCCTAGAATGAATAAAAAAAAGTCAGCTTGCTCAATGTGGAAGCTGCTCGCCTGCACTTCTGGTTCACTCAGGTAATTGATTTTATTTCTTCTCAAGTCTCTGATGGGTTGAAGACCAAATAGGTTAGTTTCACAAGTAATCTTAGTTGTTTAGGGGTTAAGATGTTTTTAGGTCTAGATAGATGTCTTAAGCCGATAGAGATAGAATATGATAGATATTGATTTACACCAAGATAGGAAAATGTTTTCTTTAAGGTTTCCAAATACAAGTAGCCAAAACACTATGAATGTGACAATATAATTCCTGATTGTTTTGTGATTCTCCTCGCTCTATGTAGTTTAATTTATATTTGTATAATAATATAAATGTATATGTAAAATTTTTTTCATTAATGTTTTTTTAAAAAGTCAACCTGTGCTTCCTGACGGCAGATGCAATGTAACCTGCTCTTTTGATGACCTGCTACCACCTTTCCCTGCCCTTGGGGACTAACCACCCCTCACACTGTGATCCAAAATAACCCTCTCCTGCCTTGCATCGCTCCTGTCAGGTGCTCTGTCAGAGCAAAGAGAAAAGAACTAACACATCATCTAATTCAGAGCAGGCTCGTGACTCTCATCGAACCCAATGGCCTTCCTCATTTCTCATTTCCTGTGACATTCTGCATCCTGAGTTGATGAGTTTCCTGTCCTTTGGATGGGTGGTACTTCATCAGACTTGGTACCCTATCCTTCCTCCCTCCCTCCCCCTCTCCTACCTACCTATCTATCTATCTATCTATCTATCTATCTATCTATCATCTATCGTCTGTCTATCTCCTCTTTGTTTTTCTCTTTTTTTCTGGTAGCCTTGAACAAAACTATTCAAGAAGTCATCCAGGGCCGTCTTCCAGCCTACCCTCTATACTCTGTCTCTATCCATCACCTGCCATGGCCACTTCCTGCCACAGCCACCACCACAGCACTAGCTCGTGATTGCTGTGCCCACCGCCTTACAGGTTCCTTTTCTGGGCTATAATCTTGATTCCCCAAATGTCACTCAGTATTTTCCTTTGGAATTTTCCCTAGAGTCTTTACTATCCTTTTCCCATAATCGCAACCAGCTCCGGGCTTGAATTCTTTCATCTAAGCTCACACTTTGGCATCTTCCCTGATAACTCTTCCTCTTTTCCCACATTCGGAAAATCCCCAAATCCTTTAGTTGCAAAATCTCCACCAACTAATTCTCTTTCCAAGACAGACCCTCATCAGCTCACCTCAAACTCCCAGGGGAGCAAGCGGTTTCAGAAACGTAAGATACTTCCTCAAATAGCTTCCTCTAAAGGCCAAAGACCCATACCAAAGCATCATCTCTGTACAACAGCACTATCTTCTGAGTCTTTTTAGTCACAGAAGACCTAGGAGGAAGAACTTGAGTTTTAGAATGGAAAAGGAGCTTGACTGCCATCTTTGTTCATCAGCATGGGTCCTATAGCAGATCTTCAGCTTCATGGAACCTAGGTTTTCTGAAGATTTTGTTGTTGTTTTCAGTCACAGTCTTTTTTTTTTTTAATATTTAAATATTTATTTATTTATTTATATAGTATTCTGCCTGCATGTGTGTCTGCAGCCAGAAGAGGGCACCAGATCTCATTATAAATGGTTGTGAGCCACCATGTGGTTGCTGGGAATTGAACTCAGGACTCTTGGAAGAAGAGCCAGTGCTTTTAACCGCTGAGCCATCTCTCCAGCCTGTTGAGTCACAGTCTTATATAGCCCAGACTGGCCCCAAACTCACAACAAAGCTAAGAATGTCCTTCACTTCCTAATCCTCCTGCCTCTACTTCCCAAATGCTGAGATTACAGGTATGTGCCACCATGCCCTGAAAAGTATGTGTGTACATACAAACATATTGATTGAACGGTTGGTCCTGGAGAGAAACCCTAGGGCCTTGTGTATGCTAGACCAGCATGCTAGCATCTAACTGAACTGCAGTCTCAAACCAGTTTTCTGATCTTTAAAAACAAAGGTATGACTGTCTTTCCTAGCTATCTTGTCGTTATTATCACTTTAAAGTTGTGGTTCTCAACCTGTAGGTAGAGAATCCTTGAGGGGTAGAATAACTTTTTCGCAAGGATCACATATCAGATATTTACAATTTTTTTTTTGAGACAAGGTTTCTCTGTGTAGCTTTGGCTGTCCTGGCCTCACTTTGTAGACCAGGCTGGCCTTGAACTCAGCAATCCTCTTGCCTCTGCCTCCTGAGTACTGGGATTAAAGGCGACAGTCACCACTCCTGGCTACATTACAATTCATAACTGAAAAAAATTACAGTCACAAAGTAGCAACAAAATAATTTTATGGGTAGTGGTCAGCACAACATAAAGAAGTGTATTAAAGGGTGGCAGCATTAGGAAAGTTGAGAACCACTGCTTTAAAGAGAAAAAGAAGGAAAATCTGAAGAAACAATTTTTTTGTTTTGTTTTGTTTTGTTTTTCAAGACAGGGTTTCTCTGTGCAACAGACTCATTCTGTAGATCAAGCTGGCCTCCAACTCACAGAGAGCTGCTTGCCTCTGCCTCCCAAGTGCTGGGATTAGAGGCGTGCACCACCACACCCGGCTAAGAAACAATTTATAATTCTATTTGTTTGGGCGATTCTGTGAGTGTATCACCCACTGGGTATGTTGACTCTGAAAGTTCCCCTCTCTCCAGACCCAGACCCCTGAGCTCCCACTGTGCCCTGGAGAAACGTGTGCTGAGGGACCAGAAGGAGGTGTGTTTTAGGATGGCAGCCATGGGCTCAGAGAATGCCTTCCGGAGGACAGGGGACCACTGTCCTGCGGGTGCCTTCTCTACACATAGGTCAGGCATGGATAAGCTCCAAGCTGCCTTCCAATGTTTATATCCTGCTCTTCTGGGGATCCAGGATACCTTGTGTCATTAAAGAATTTGGGGTTCACATATCAGATACTTACATTACAATTCATAACTGCAGCAAAATTACCCTTATGAAGTAGCAACAAAATAAATGTGTGGTTGGGGGTTACCACAGCATGAGGAACTGTGTATTAAAGGGTCACAGCGTTAGGAAGGTTGAGAACCATTGAGTTAGATGAAGCATTTTGTAATCCCAGCACTTGATGGGTTGACACGGGAGCTGCAGGAGCCAGATGCCAGCCTGGCTAGGGACTGAGATTTTTATAGATCATTTATTCTTGCACTTTTTAAGTTCAGACCTAATGCCTAAAGGAAATAAAAATTTGACCTCAGTCCTCCTTTGTTGTTTGGCTCCTTTCAGTGTTAGTTTGTTTTTTGAGGAGACAATGGTAGCAGAAGGATGAGAGCTGAACCCCAAATTAGTACTTGGGAAAAGCTGGGGACAAACCCAGTTTTTTCCTCGAAATCCTTTTTTAAAAAACATCTCCAAAAAGGCAGAAGCTGGGAGACTCTTCCCTGAGATCTTGGCCTGAGAGGAAATACTTTAAGATTCTGACCCTGGGGCTGGAGAGATGGCTCAGTGGTTAAGAGCACTGCCTGCCCTTCCCAAGGACCCGGTTCAATTCCCAGCACCCACATGGCAGTTCACAACTGTCTATAACTCCAAGATCTGACACCCTCACACCAATGCACATAAACTAAAATGAAAATAAAATAATTTAAATTAAAAAAAAAAAGATTCTGACCCTGCAGGCTCCACATACACAGCCCACCCAAAGCAAAAGGCAATAAAGCCAGTAGTCATAAACATCACTCCTGCTTCCAGATCCTAACCAGGCATGGGTTCCAGCCTCCTGAAAGCCTAGGGATATAGCTTAGGACCATCAGAAAAAAGAAAGAGAGAGGGAGGGAGGGAGGGAGGGAGGGAGGAAAAGCCAAGTGTACTGGCACACGCCTTTAATCCCAGCACTTAAGAGGCAGAGGCAGGCAGATCTCTGATTTGGAGGCCAACCTGGTCTACAAATTGAGTTCCAGGCCAGCCAGGGCTACACAGAGAAACCCTTGTCTTGAAACATGAGAAAGAGAGAGAGAGAGAGAGAGAGAGAGAGAGAGAGAGAGAGAAGAAGAAGAAGAAGAAGAAGAAGAAGAAGAAGAAGAAGAAGAAGGAGGAGGAGGAGGAGGAGGGGAGGAGGAAAAGAGAGAAAGAAAATGCTGTAGGGAGAATAGGATTTGGAGGACCAGGGAATGCAGCTCAGTGATAAGCTGACTTTATGTACACTGAGCCTTGGACTCACTAGCACTGGTCAGAGGAGGGGGGAGCAACTCGGAAGATGCAGCCATTATGGAGAGCAGAAAATAAATTATCAATAATATGAGATACCACAACCATGAAACAAGGGCTTTGTGTTCACTTCCTACAACTCGAAAAACAATAGCAATTACCTCACAAAAATTGAAAGCAGCAGTGATGCTGGTGGGTGGTGGTGGGTGGAGTACACAGGCCTTTAATCCCAGTGCTGAGGAGCCAGAGACTAGTGGATCTCTGAGTTCAAGGCCAGCCTGGTCTACAGATCAAGTTCCAGGACAGCCAGGGCTACACAGAGAAACCCTGTTTTGAAAAAACCAAGAGGAAGAAAGACAGAAATAAAAAAAGAAAAAAGAGGGAGGGAAAGAGGGAGGGAGCGAGCGAGCAAGCAACAATGAAAAATTCAGCTACTATCCAAGGACTCTCCCAGAAACTTGAGCAAAAAGTTAAAAAACAAAAAGTGAAAAGAGAAACAAAGGTAAGGAGAAGAAGGACTTCAAAAGATTCATTGAACAAACAAACGAACAAAATAAAGGGCATAGCTCAGTGGGAAAGCATCTGCCACACCAGCCTAAGGACTGGAGTTCAGATCCTCAGCAACCCTGTAAATGCAGGGGTGGGGTGGGGTGGTCGGAGGTCGGGGGCTGGGGAGGTTGGGGGTAGGGGCATGGCTGCCTGTGAGCACAGTGCTCTGTAAGCAGAGACAGGCTGGGGCTAACCGGCTGCCTAGCTAGACCAGCCAAACACACTGGCTCTCACCCAGGGAAAGACCACATCTCGGTAATTAAAGTGGAGAAAGACCAAGTAAGAGACCCGGCTCCCACCTCTGGCCTCTCTACACATGCACACACACACCTGCATATATGCTGACACACATGAAGACATGCACACACATGCACAGGAGCACATTCCAAATCCACATAAGAAAGAAGAAAACAGAGCAAAAGATCAGTAATGCAGGAAAAACGTCCCAAACTAAAGGACACGAAGTGAGAGACGGAGCCTATCCACAGGGCACTCAAGCCCGTGTGAAAGCTGGCCCTCCGTAGACAATGATGTTTAGGCATGATATTGTGGAATTTCACAATATTTGGGGATGGGGGTAGAGAGGGGGTAGAGATCTAGAGTATTCTGGAGAAAACAGGAGTGACCTAGAGTGGATTAAGTCTTCTCAACGCTAACACGAAAAGCTAAAAAAGTTGAGCAATAGTTTCTAAAATCTGAAGGAAAAAAAAAAAGTCCGAACAAGGATTCTAGATCCAGGTAATTATCAACGAATATGAGGACAGAGTCTAGAGCCGTGTTCGGGTCTCCGCGGTCTCGATTGCTGAGCTCCCAGCACACTTCCTTTTAAAATGCTCCTGGCAGTAATACCCCTACAAAATGTGGCAGTAATCGCCTGAAGAGCATGGGCTGCAGGAAGCCAGTGGGGGGGCAAGAAGAGGGAAGTAATCTTTGACATTAGCTGCTGCTCCTCCAGGCACATTTATGCCCACACTGGAAAGCACACACACACAGGTCAGACTGAGGCTATGAGATTCAAGGACTGAGCCTTCTGAGTACTGTCATGGCCAAGATTCCCCTCGTCGTTGTACCAGCTGCCCAGATCAGCCTGTCCCTGATTCCTGTCTATACCTGCTTCACCCTGACAATGTACGGATTAAAGTCTATCCATCCCTTCCACGCCAGGTGGCTGGGCCGGCCAGAGACACTGGTTTTAGCCTACAGAAGCCTTCTATGATTGCCTTTAAGAGTCAGAGGGAGTCTATAAATTCTCATAACAAACCATGGGAAGCAACCCAGTCGCTCCCGCCCTCTTCCTACGCAATCAGACCCAGCCCACATTGCAGCCCTGCTAGGGTGTGTTGCTCTTGACCTATAGTTTCAGGACTTAATTATGATCTTCACCCCTGATGTCTCTAAGAAGGTTCAGGAAGGCTGTAGGAAGACTCACGGGCTGTTTGTCTCCTGGAAACCTTCACCTAACAGAGGCCATATTGGTTTGATACTCAGGAGGCTTCCAACTGAGAGACTCCCCAAAATTCTCCTAAACACTAGGATGGTTAGAGGCACACACACATGAAAGACTGCACACTTATAAGGAAAAAATAACGAGCACATTAACATCAGAGAGGAAAGGGGCACACAGTGAGGGAAAGAGCAGTGGTCTGTGTCTCTGTGTGGCTCCTAAGAGTCACTGTTGCTGTTATTAAAACTGAACATATGAACGTAGGGCAGTGGTGGCACACGCCTTTAATCCTAGCACTCAGGAGGCAAAGGCAGGTGGATCTCTGTGAGTTTGAGGGCAGCCTGGTCTACAAAGTGAGTCCAGGACAGCCAAGGAAGGCTACACAGAGAAACCCTGTCTCAAAAAATCAAAAAATTAATTAATTAAATTAAACTGAACATATGTTATACCCCCCTTTCTGATTACCTAGTACAAACACATGCACATTCACAGCAACTACATAGAAGAAAAATATCTGGAATTCCAGGACTAGTGACAACAAATGTTAAAACATTTCCAAATATTCCTTTTTACACAATTGAGATCATATTCAAACATTGTTTTCTTTTTTTCTTTTCTTTTCTTTCTTTTTTGTTTTTTGTTTTTTTGTTGTTGTTGTGGTGGTGGTGGTGGTGGTGGTGGTGGTGGTGGTGGTGGTGGTGGGTTTTGTTTTTTGTTTGTTTCTTTTTTGTTTTGAGACACAGTTTCTCTGTGTAGTCATGGCTGTCCTGGAACTAACTCTGTAGACCAGGCTGACCTCGAACTCACAGAGATCTACATGTCTCTGCCTCCTGAGTGCTGGAATTAAAGGCTTACACCACCACAACTAGGCCTTTTTTTCCCACAAGACTAGGTTTCTCTGTGTAGCTCTGACTGTCCACTCACTTTGTAGACCAGGCTGGCCTCGAACTCAGAGATCTGCCCACATCTGCCTCCCAAGTGCTGATGTTTAAGACGGGCGTGGTGGCGCACACTTTTAATCCCAGCACTCGGGAGGCAGAGGCAGGCAGATCACTGTGAGTTCAAGGCCAGCCTGGTCTACAAAAGTGAGTCCAGGACAGCCTAGGATACATAGAGAAACCCTGTCTCGAAAAACCAAAAAATAACAAAATAAAAAAATAAAAAAAATAAAAATAAAGGTGCATGCCACTATGCCTGGCTGCAAACATTTTTCTATATCCCTTTTTTGAAATATTGTTGTGCAAGCATCTGTGCTATCAGAGTCTTTGCATAGTTATCATTTTAAGAATCAGGTAAGGTTGCATTGAAACGCTTCCCTCTTTCAAAGAGATTGAGAGTGACGTGGGCCGACTCTATGCTAGCAGCAGCTCCCTGTGAACATGCTTAGACAGTAGTTTAGAATGGCTCCCACCACCCCACCTGCCCAAACCTATCCTGCTTCTAAGTTCCACTCAAACCTTTTTCCTCCACGAATCCTTCTCAGAGGTTGTCAGCCTTCCAGTCATGTCCTCTGCCACATTTTGGAGCTATTTCTGTTCATTTATTTTCTATGCGTTAAGTTCTCAGAGACTACAGGCTTGAGACTTGTCTCTGGAGGGCCTAGAAAATGCTAAGTACTCCGTAAGTAGTAAGTCAATAAATTTGAAAGGGTGCTTCTTCAGTTCTGTCCTGAGACGTTTCGCATTATGCATAGCCTGTAAGTAGTCACGTATGACCTTCCAGCCACACTGAAGGCTCTCAAAATGGAAACACGCTCTGTTTATGCTTAATGGCCACATTCAGAAATTGGGAACGTGACCACCCCTGTTGGTCCTAATAATGGATTTGGTATTTGTTTTGAGAGCTAGATTAAGAAATATTTTATCTATAAAAATAATATTTATGTCTGGGGGGCGCTATTATGTTCCAGATTTCAGCTCAGGAAATTTGTATGCATCTGTAACTTACCTCTCACAGAACACCACGAGATGAAACCGTTGAGTCGCTTGCCCAAGGACAATCAGGTTATGTATATGGAGAAATTATAACTTCATCTTGCATGTATCTGACTGTCACATCTCCTTCAGAGGTGAAAGTGTAAAATACAAATCTTAATCTTAAACATTGAAAAGTCAATTTCTCTGCCAATAATGAGTGCTTGTAACCACACAATCTTAGAGATTAGGGTGTTTAAAATAGGAGGTAAAGATTTCTATAACTTCCACACATAGCAAATGCTGTTGTTTGGAAGGTTTTTCCTCCCTTTGTTTTTATTTTATGTGTATGAGAGTTTCGCTATGTGTATGTCTATGTACCACATGCATGAGGTACCTCCCAGGGCAGGAAGAGAGCCTGGAAACCGGATCCCCTCGGACTGGAGTTACAGGCAGCTGTGAGCCTCCCAGCAGATGCTGAGCTTCAAACCAGGGTGCGCTGGAAGGGCAGCCAGCATGCTTAAGCACTGAGCCACCTGCCTCAGACACTGCTGTTTTAAAGTTCTCTCCCCAGAATGTACCTTTAAAAAGAAAATGGGGCTCAAGGGATGTTCAGTAGTTAAGAGCACTTGCTGCTTTCCCAAAGGGCCTGGGTTCAATTCCCAGCATTCACATGGTAACTCCAATCCCATAGGGTCCGATCGATACCCTCTTCTGACCTCAGTGGGCACCTGGGGCATACATATATGCATGCATTTATGCAAGCAAAACACTCATACACGTAAAATAACAACAGGAAAGTGGTATGGCCAGAGAGTTGTGTGTATGCTTTTAAATAGAGGAGTGTGTTTAGTGATCTGGGAAAGATGACAATAGCACTGAGGGCAAATGTCAGTTATCCCACAGCTTAATTTGGGGGCTCATGTTGAATAAAATGCAAACCTGAGAATGTAACAAAGATTAAAGTGCCATTAACGAGGAGCTGGCTTCCGGCATACTGGACAATAGCTTGCCTGTAGCAGGAGGTCCCTGGATGAGAGGGAGCAGACGTTCATAGCACTACCTTGTGCCATAAGTGCCAGGTGTTATGTCTACAGCTACCACGTGTGTGGCAAAGAGTAAAATGTAGTTTACCAGAAAATCCAACTTTTAGCTGTATTCAACTCTTCTTGTCAGAAAGTTTTTTACTATCGAAGCAGAATAGGAGTCTAGTCCCTATTACTTTTCCTGACTTTCACGTTGCTATTTTCTTTCGGGACATGATCTCTTAACGTAACCGGGACTGGCCCTGAGCTGGCTCCTTCATTCTCTTCCACCCAAGCGCTGGGACTGCAGGCCTGCGCCACCGCACCTGGCTTCTAGCTTGTTATTGGATCTGACTTCTGCACACCGACCTACCTGCCACCTCAGAGACAGTGATCTAAGACCCAGGTGAAGACCATTACAAAGTCAGGCAAACGCTGCCGCTAGTGCTGAAGCTCATGCCAGGTTAAAAAAAAAATTTATTAGTTAGAGCCATGTTTGCTCTGTGCTGTCAATTATAATCACTTGCTTAAATCTGGGGCTAGCAGCTTCATGTTGGGTGTACCTAGCACATTTCTTAACATTTGGACCGAGCCCCACTTTGGCACTTTAACTTTGTAATCACATTCATTAAAGTTCATGGCCTAAACTGGCTGCCATTACAATGGGAAAGACGGGACCCAATTAACATGCTAAAAGCTCTTCTTCCCTCCCAATAAGACTTCTCTGCCCTTCGGCAACTGCGCAGGCATTAGGACAAGCCTTGTTAAAACGGGTTTGATGTATATCAAGTTTACCAGCCTGGATTACATACCAAGAACTAGCCTGAAAAGAAAGGAAGAAAGAGAAAGAGTTGACAGACATGAGAAAGGAGATCTGCGAAGCTTCTTCAGGGGGGGGATCCCATCTGCATCTTCCATGACATCTCCGCTGAGTCCTCCGAGGCTAACAGTTACTCAGTGAGTGAGCAAATGAGTGAATGAACAGATGAAAGGCCCACAGATACCAAACCAGGAAGAAGCCCCCCCCCCCCCCCGCACAGAAGGAGTAGAAGGCAAAAGGAAGTTGGTGCTGAGCAGAGTGAGGGAGAGGAAGTTGGAAGGTAGCTCGCCATTGCTGTGTCCTGAGCCTACTGTTAGCGTTGCTAAGACTTGAGCCAGATGTTTCACTGTAGTAGCCTAGGTCCGCCGGCAGCACTGCAGTCTGGATAGTTCCCCCTTCCTGCTGTAAGTGCAGAATCAAGATGGGGTAGGTGCCAGCTAGGTTCTGAAGTTCAGATGCGTCAAAGTATCAGGCAACACTTTGGGTTTCCTCACAAGGCACTCTAAGCCCATCCCAGCTGTTGGCATATAAGCAGGCCTGCCTCTAGGTTGCTTAGCAACCTCTGATGTCATTGCCTGCCACCCAGGTGTGCACTAGGATATAAAGGACAAACCTGCTACCTTCTCTCTCCCTCTCCCTCTCCCTCTCTCTCTCTCTCTCTCTCTCTCTCTCTCTCTCTCTCTGGGATGCCCCCTTTCCCTTTTCTCTGTCTCTCTCTGCCTCTCTCTCTCTGCCTCTGTCTCTCTACTCTCATGGCTCACTCAGGTCCTAACTCCCTCCCTTCCCAAATAAATCTCTCCATACTGGATCAGTTGCATGGCATCTCATTTTTAACCCAACACCAGTGCCTCGTCTGATGTTCTCTAATTTCCCCAGCCCACTGTGCTTACCAAACTGAAGCACACCATTTCCACACAGTCTCAGAGGAAGAAGAGCTGCCCGGGACCCTCGCGTTCACAGTGCACCTTGTAACCCTCAAACAAATCTTCCTTTTACCATCTAAGTAACAACTCCATGGCCGTTGCAATTTGGTGAAATCCAGACACAGAGACTATCATGCGTTAACCGAAAATTATTTCCAGTCCCTCCTGAATGCAAGCAACAAACCTGAGACTCTTGGCAGTTGTCAAAGTCATCACCAAGAGAAATACCTAGTATTTCCAGACATGGTGGTGCTTGCCTTTAATCCCAGCACTCAGGAGGCAGAGGCAGGCAGGCAGGCAGATCTCTGTGAATTTGAGGCCAGCCTGGTCTACAGATTGAGTTCCAGGGCAAACAGGGCTACATAGTGAAACCCTGTGTAAAACAAAACAAAACAAACAAACAAACAAAAAACCCTAAATTTAAAAGGAGGCTTGGGGAGGCAGTACACACTTGTAATCCCAGTACTTGAATAATTAGAAGGCTGAGACAGAAGGACCCTGAGAGGTTGCTAGCCAACCAGTCAGAGTAGCTGGATTAGTGAGCTTCTGCTTCAAGGAGAGACTGTCTCAATCCCCAAAACCAAGGCAAAGAGTGCTCAGGAGCACATCTGTTGGTCTCTGGTCTTCACATGCATAAATACATCCATTCATGTTCAACTGCACACACATGAACAAAACCATGTTTTTAACACATGAAAAGGGCGGGAAGACAGCTTAGTAACAGAGTGCTTGCCTGGCTTTCTGTGAAGCTCCCCTTCCCCCCAAAATAGAAACGGAAAGAAAAGAAACTATCTTTATTAAGGGGCCGGAGGGGTGCTCAGCAATTAAGAGAGTGTCTTAATTAGGGTTTCCATTGCTGTGAAGAGACACCATGAGCACAGCAACTCTTATAAAGGGCAACATCTGATTGCAGCTGCCTTACAGTTTCAGAGGCTTAGTTCACTAGCATCAAGGGAGAAGCATGGCAGCGTGCAGGCAGACATGGTGCCAGAGAAGGAGCCTAGAGGTCTACATCTAGATGGAAGGGCCCCAAAAGAAGACTGGATTCCACACTGGACAGAGCTTGAGATGGGAAAGCTCAAAGCCAGGGGGCCCCCACAGTAGGCCACACCTACTCTCGCTAGGCCACACCTCCTAATAGTGCCACTCCCTATGAGCCAAGCATTCAAACACATGACTCCATGGGGGCCAAACCTATTCAAACCATTACAGAGGGTGTATTGTTCTTGCAGAGGATCCAAGTTCAGTTCCCAGCTCCTGTGTCAGCTGGTTTATAGCTGCCTGTAACTACTGCAGGGGATCCAATGCCTCTGGCCTCCCTCCTTGATACCCTCACTCTTGTGTGCATACACATACACAATTAAAAATAAAATAAATTAGATGTAATATGAATAAATTAATAAAATATATTTTTAAAAAACAAAATAAATTTGTTTAAATATTTATTTAATTTTATGTCTATGTGTCTGTACCTGAGTGTATGCAATGTTGACTCCATGCGTGCAAGCCCACAGAAGTCAGAAGAGTCAGACCCCTGGGAACTGTAGTTATGGAGAGTTGTGAACCACCATATGGGGTGCTGGGAACCCAACCCAGGGCCTCTGTAAGTGCAGTAAGTGTCCTTAACCGCTGAGGCATTTCTCCCAGTCCCATCTTTTCATTTTCTTTTTCCTTTATTAGAAAAAAAAAATCTCTGCTTTTAGGCTTGAGAGATTTCTCAGTGGGTAAAGGCACTTGCTGCCAAACCCAATTATCTAAATTTAATCTTAAAATCCACATGCTGTAAAGGAAGAGCCAGTGTCGGCCTCTGACTTTCACACACATACACCTACATAATGCATGCACCTGCGCACAAGTAAAACAAATTCTAAAATATAATACTAGAAACCTCTGGTATGGTTATAGCACATTCTTGTTGCTATAAAAAAAAAACTAGAAATTATATTGACATTTGTGACTGCTTTTAAATTAAGATTTTTAAAAAAGATTTTTGAATTTGGATATAAATATTATTGGTGTCCTTTGTAATTCCACCTAATTTGTTTTATTGGCTTAAAGGTATTCTCCTAAATAGGTCATGGTAGCACACACCTTTGATCCTATCACTTAGAGATGGAAGGAGGTGGGGACAGGACCAGGGCAGGGGACAGACAGGTAGAGGGGGGCAGAGCTCCGTGCGTTTGAGCACAACCTGGTCTACATTTTGTTTTTTAATGTATTCTCCTTAAAAAGAAAGAAAGAAAGAAAGAAAGAAAGAAAGAAAAGCATCTGTCACCCTTACCAAAATGCCAAAAGAAACCCTTGGTGCCCACACAGGCGTGGTGCACATGCCTTTAATCCCAGCACTCGGGAAGCAGAGGCAGGTGGATCTCTGTATATTTGAGGCTAGCCTGGTCTACAAAAAGAGCCCAGAACAACCAGGGCTACACAGAGAAATCCTGTCTTGAAAAAAAAACAAAACAAAAACAAAAAACAAGGTTTAAGAGTTTCTTATTTTAAGTTCAGTATGGTGGCACAAACCTTTAATCCCAGCATTCAGAAGGCAGATGAAGGTGGATTTCTGAGTTCAAGGCCAGCCTGGTCTACAGAGAGAGTTCCAGGACAGCCTGGGCTACACAGAGAAACCCTGTCTCAAATAACAACAACAACAACAACAACAACCAACAACAACAACAAGAGCCCTATTCTAGAGCTAATCGGTCATGCCAAACAACCAAAAAGTGCTTTTTCCCCTTGCACTCCTATTTTTGGGCTTTTTGTTTTGTTTTGTTTTTTCTTGTGACTTCAAAAAAAGCGCTCTTACACAGGTGGTAACCCTCAAGAAAATTTACTGCATTCTTCAGGCTAACTCGGAGCCACCTCTAAGCATGGACAAGGCTTAGAAAGTGACCTTGGCTAGATTAAGAGAGGCTGGCTTTTCCTGCTGCTTCGCTTGGCCTGCAGAATTTCTGTCTTTGTTTCCCCCAACTTGAGCTACTCTTCCTTGTTCCAAATCCATTGTTTGATATAAATATTGACTTGAGGGGTTAAGAAAAATTCGCTCTAGATGAACAGAAACCGCCTCGGACAAGTCGCTCAACAGAAATCAGAAACTGCAAGGGAGAGGTGAACAAAGGTCTCTACACTCACCCTGCGCCAGCCAGCACCACCATCCTGACTTGATGCATATTTGTTGGCTGGCACCAGAGGGAAGAGGGTGAGCACATCCTTTTGAACAGAAAGGCAAAAAGAGCAAGGCCATCCAAACAGGCCAGATGCCTGCCCTAGGTCGCAGCCGGCTTTGGCAGTGCCCACCAATGACAAGTCCCACGCGTTTTACAGCCTCCTAAGGACCTGCTGAAAGCCCTATCCAGTTTACAAATGAGGAAGAAGCCTGGAACACAGGCATCCTGGTCCCCGAGCAGAGGCGGGGAGGGGGGGAGAGGCGGAGGGGGGGGCGTCATCCATGCTGGCAGCTCCCAGCTGAGAGTTTATCTATGCACCCACAGCCGGAAAGGAATCAGCATTCCTGGGCTTGTGACTGAGAGAAAATTAATGACGAGGTCAGCGCTTCTGAGGACTCCCCACCCTAGCCTTGCCAACACCCCGGGGCGAGATTTTTTTGGCTGGGGAGGGGGTGCCCCATCTTCTGGTTCTGGCTAAGATTGGGATTTCTTAGAAGGTTAGCGGGGGTTGGAAGAATATTGACCATAAATCTTAAGGAACAGTCACCGTTTTACAAGGGAGTTCGCGGGGCTTTTCTCCCTCTAGAGGTCTATTTACATCGCCAAAATCTCTGTGTTAATGGACCTGGGATAATGGTGTTTACTTGACCGCGATAAAGCGCTCAGCTTCCTGGGGGAGCGGCTGTAAAATGTTCTGGGGGGACGAGGTGGAAAGGGGCGCCTTAAAAGCGGGCGCTGGAAGGGCGGGGGCACCAGGTTCTCTTTCAGGCCCGCCCTCACCCTCCACCTCTGAGGCCAGGCAGAGCAGCCCAGGCCTCACCGGCCTAGGACGGTTCCCACATAAATCACCAGCGCTAGAGTCTCGGGAAAGGGCGCATTTTTCATTGCTGGCTGCAGGGCAACTCCAGACAGGGAACGAGAAACAGAAGTTGTCTTTAGATAAACGGTTTACCGGTTTACCGGAGCATGCATCCTGGCAGCGCTCAGAGCACAGGGCGACTCTGGCGGCCCTATGGCCCAACTACAGGTACCTCTCAGAGACAGCCCCCCCCCCCCCAAGGAACACCCAGATCCCGCAGAGCACGCCATACTTTCTCTGGCCAACAGAGCAGGAGGATTGGAGAGGGAGCCAATGGAGAAGGAATTTAGAACTTCAGGATCTTCGACACGTAAGAAGAGGTACTCCGGAAGACTCTGCTCTGCCAGCTGTGTGATCTCCAGCAGGCGATTTTAACGCCCCGGGCTTCAAGAATCAACAGTTGTAAACGCACCACCGCCTGGGCTTGTGTTCAAAACGAACTGATTACATTAACGATCCTTTGTATAACTTGTAAAGATAAACGTATTGATCAGGAATTCGTGGACGAGTCTTTTGCCCCCCGCCCCCGCCCTTCATGAAGCCACAGGCGTTATCAATAGGGATGGATTCCTGTGTCCAGTACACTCTCGGGAGATGGCGGAGGGGGGTCCTTAGCTCAGCTGAGATCACAAATGAATATCACAAACACTGCTTAGCACCACTCGAGTCCGCCAGACAGTTCTGGGCCTGCCACGTACTACCTGTTTCCTCTTCTGTGACTACTGGCCGGAGCCCAACTCTATAGAGTACTGGAGGATAGCACAGCACTGCTAACTAAATGTTAGCTCTTTCTGCACATCAGACCCTAGCCCTGTAACAAAGATCCTTGGTCCGTAAGCATTCCGGAGTCAATCTAAAGGCTGCCGCCATCTTTTGACCCTGGACACCAATTCTGGTCCCACACCTAGCAAGGTCGGTGCTCAGGCCACGTTCCCCCCCTCCTCCCCATTCCAGGCGGTGGAAGTAAAATCTTAGCTCTTCCAAACTTGGAGAGCTTCTAGCTCACTCCACAGCGACTCTTTGAAGACAGCTGGCCTCCAGGCGCCCAGAGCTGTGATTCGCATTCAGAGGCCTAAACCCTAAACTGGTCGTCAAAAGAGGGGAGTCCATCAAAGTGCCCGGCATCCTGGTAGCTCCAGGTCTTGTTTACTGTGGCAGTGTGCTCACCCAAGCGAGCAACCTGGCGTTTAGAGTCAGTCTTTGGAGCCGAAGGGTAGGGGCCCAGGAGCAGCAGCCTCCAGCCCCCATGTCGCTTCCTATCACTGGCAAACAGGTTTCCTTCCCCTGGAAGGTCAAAGGCCAAGCCCGGGAGAGTTCTGTTCCCCCTGCCCAGGCCCACCCCGCGTCCTGAAGCCCGATTTCCAGCAGCGCCTGCCCCACCCCTCCCTGCTCGCCGTCCATTAGTGTAATCCCCTGTCCAAACACTGCGGCCCCGGCCGACCAGACGTTGGTGTAAACAGACCCGGGGGGGACAATTGTAACAATATAAATAAAATAACCATTAATAGCGCAAATCGTTCGACGAGCCACTGGCCGAGCACCCGGGACTCCAGCCTCGTCCGGGTTTGTGTACACAGCGCGGACACCACGCATCCGTCAGGTGAACAAGAGTGTCTTGTCGCAGGAGAAATCTAAACCCTGCGCAGGTGAGGTCCCCACACTCGCGTCAACACGCCTAGACTCCTGACGCGCACAGGCCTGCTGCACGCACGCAGCTCGGAAACGACGCACACACTGAGGTCCCCTCTTTCGTTTATGTAACCACCAGAGCTGGCCCCACACAGGATTATTCCGCCTTTTCAAAAACCGTCCTAAACGTCCGTCCAAGGGCGTCGCCGTATCCCTTGCGCAGTGCGCACAGAGGTCCAGGTCTCACACCCAGAAACGGAAAAAAAAATCAACTTCCACTTGTCCCGGGGTTAATTACAATAAAATAATATTTAATTGGCGTCGATTGTGCCGGGCGTTCTAATGGCGTCAGAGAGGTAATCTTGAAATCTCGGGCAACCTTGGAGGTGTTTTTAGGATCTCCAGTTCCATGAAGGATAGCAAAGCTGAAAGGGCAAAGAGTCCAGAAAACAGGTGATGGCAAATTTGAACCCGTGACTCTGAATCCCCAAGGTATTCTAGTAGCCTAGATCCTGACGTGAGGGTCCTGAGCCTAGTTCCAGAGCATTCCTGTCCTGCATGTCTGGAGTGGAGCTGTCCAATGGGACCTATGACAGCATGTCCTATTTCATGAACAGAGCATAGGCTGAGACGAAAAAAGGACAGCTTGCCTGGGGGGGGGGGGGCTGGGTCTTATTCCCAGACGCAGACTTGCAGCTCTCTAGGCCCAGACAGCCAGGCAGTAGCATAGTGGAGGCAGACAACGTTCCCGGAACTAGGACACCAGAATCCAGAGTGAAGGGGCGTCTAGGTGTACAAATCAAGCCCAGGGGTCTCGGGCAGGGAAAGATGTCCCTGAGCAAGGTTGCTGGAGTCCCTGCACCGGCAAGATCTTTTTTCTAACTCTCCATGATGCGGAGCAGCTACGTTTGCCTGGAAAATCTTGCACCAATCCTTTGCCTGTTCTGTTGACCTTCGAAGTTAGATTTCACACATACACACACACACACACACACACACACACACACACACACACACACTGGCCCCCCACCCCTATGTAGGAGCCGGGTGGCTGCTGTATTCCTCTACAAGGTGTGTTGTGGTGACGGAAGGAGACTGTGTTACTAAACCCTTGTACATTGATGAAGCCTAGATGGTTACTATGAACTCCGTGGTAGGTGAGGGGTTTAGAAGGCATCGGGAGATGGAAAAAAGGAAGCAGCTCTTGAGGGGGAGGGGTTAGCTAGGCTGGGGAGGGAGAGGAGAATCTGGCTGTGGGAGGCTTTGCCCATCCCATCCCAAGAGGTGTTTATTTTGAAGTCGGCCTTCAGTCAACCCTACCACCCAAGCTCAGCCTTCTTGAGAACTGTGGATCTCTACACAGGCAGACAGGGAGGCTTGAAAGGAGGGGGCTGTGAAGAGCAAGAAGGGGTCCCCTAGAGAATGGTGCCTGAGGGGGGGCCAGGCTGGTTTTCCAAAGGAGGGATAGGTTGAAGGGAAGGGAGTGTAGGAAGCAAGGCAGTTAAGCCAACCTTGGGCAACTTTTATTTCACCGGGTCAGAGTGTCACTTGCCCTCTTCTGAAACACAGGTCCGTTAATAGGGCCAAAGACAAGAGTTGTTGGAAGACACAGAAACAGCAATGGTGGACACTTAGCATAGGCTTAAAGCAATTCGGGCATTACCTAGATGGTCACAGCTGGGGATGTTATTGCTGTTAACTCTACTCTTACCATCAAGTCGCAGAGTTCGTCGCTCTTAACAGGCCCAGAGACGGTGAGAAAGATGAGATCTCGTGGCAAAACCACAATCCAGATGCTTCCAAGATGAGGTGCTGCTGTTGCCCAAAACCAGAAAGGGAAGAGAGAAAGCGCTATCCGGGAGATGCCCACCTCCAGGGTAGGTCCAGGGCAGATGATTTATTTGCATTCCTGTAAGGACACTAATCGGCCAGATCTTTATCTAAACATGATAACAATGACATGAGACTTTAGAGATTCAGATTCATTTACAGCAGCTGAAAAAATGACGCATTCGTGGAAGCAGGAAGCTTGGTTAAGTTTGGAGATCTCTGGGGCTGGGGGGTGCGGGGGGGGGGAGAATAGTGATGGGGTGGGGGCCAAGAGAAGGCTGTTGGTGACTCCACGCACCTTATTTCCTAAAGATTAAGAGAACAATTCCTGTCCCTTTACCACGACCCAGGTCAGAGCACAGGGAGCCTGGGAGTCCTAGGAATCCTGTCCTAAGCTCAGACCAGCACAGGTTCAGCATTTCCTTGCCTGAACCAGAGACCACCTCTCATAAGCCCCCTTCAGATATCCTACAAAATTTTTCTAACGTTTCTCTGACCTGTTTATTTGTTCATTTAGAGACGAGCTGACCTGGAACTCATTATGTACCTGAGGCTGGATTTGAACTCCTGATTCCCTATCCTCCTGCTTCCACTTCCCCTAGGCTGGGACTACCAATGTGTGTGTCACCATACTAAGATTCTCTCTGGTGTTTTTGGTTGGTTGGGTTGGGTTGGGTTTGGGTTTTTGTTGTTGTTGTTTGTTTGTTTGTTGAGACAGGATTTCTCCACACAGCCCTGGCTGTCTTGGAACTCACTCTGTAGACCGGGCTAACCTGGAACTCAGAGATCCACCTGCCTCTGCCTCTGCTGGGATTAGAGGCAAGCCAGTGCTATCACCACCAGGCCTTCTGTCACTTCTTTAATCCTTATGACAGATCTATAAAGTCCACACCATTGTTATCTTCCTTGAAAAATGATTTATATATTTTTTTATTTTATGAGTGTTTGCTGGCATGAGAATACGTGCACCATGTGGTGTCTGGTGTCCACAGAGGTCAGAAGAGGGCATCAGATCACCACTGGGACTGGACTTGCAGACAGCTGCAAGCTGCTCTATACAGCTGGGAACTGAACCCAGGTTTTCAGCAAGAGAAACAAGGATTCTTAACTGCAGAGCCATCTTTCCAGCCTCCATTTTTATCTTCTTTTATGGGTGAGAAAATTGCAGTTTGGTGAGGTTAAAAACTGGATTAAAGTCACATGGCTATAACATGAGCAAGGCTCTAACCCACTCTGTGACTCCATGGGCGGTGCTCTGGTCCAGGACTGAGGTGTGAAATAAGGTTATAACTCAGAGAAAGCCAAGTTTTCCTGGACCCCACCCGTGGACAGAGCTGCCTCTTCTCTTTGGAGGAGTCTCCATACAGTGCAAAAAGTTATGAGGACCTCCCTATGCACAAACAAGCTCAGAAAGCTTGTATACATCCAACCACATATGTGTTTGTGGGCTGGCCAGTTGTGAGAGGTATAAAATATTCCATGTCCACACATGCTCATGCATTGTTAGAGCATATATGTATGTGTGTGTATATATGAATATATGTGTGTGAATATATGTAAATATCCATATGTGTGTATATTCATATGTGTGTATATTCATATGTGTGTATATTCATATGTGTGTATATTCATATGTGTGTATATTCATATGTGTGTATATTCATATGTGTGTATATTCATATGTGTGTGTATCCATATGTGTGTATATTCATATGTGTGTATATTCATATGTGTGTATATTCATATATATCCATACACACAGGCCACCTTCCTTAGTATGCAAATACAGGGTCATATGTGGCACAGAATGTTTCAATGTAGTTTTATTACTTTCAATCACGCACACAGTGACATTACAATTTTAGCAATAAAAATCTATTCCTTCTCCCCTGACTACAACAGCTTAGACAGGTCCTTCTGGGGCCGCTTTGAACTAGACTAATTGTGAAGACCCTATAAACTGTCTGTAGGAAAGCAGCGCGCCCAGCCATGGATGTTAGTTTTCACCTTGGATCATATAAACACTTCTCGCTCTATCTCACGTCACTACCAGTAATTCTCTTTCCCGTGGGCTGTGTGGGAGGAGAATACAGATGGGGAGTTGTAATGACACACGCCAGGCTTCAATGTGGTCCGCGTGCCTTCATCCCTGCGTAGATGCATGTGTACACGATGCTGGCCCAGGAAAGCCCTTCTGTTTTTATGAAGAGATCGACAAGGAGGTTGACATAAATCAAATCTGTATCCATCTGTTTTCTTTCTCAAAGTGATACAGCTGTCACCAATCTCAAAACATGGTAGCAGATTGAAGGTTAAAGGGTGGACCAGGGAGTAGCCCCCTGTCTGCCATGCAGCTAAAGACACAGGAAGAAACACCGCCCCCCCAAGGCTAGTGTCCTTTAGGAGGCCAGTGATTCAGTGGCTCCCCACACCCCAGAACGGGCAGCTAAGAAGGGTAGGGGGCTGTGATGAGCCACGGGGCCTTTTGCAGCTGCTAAGTATTCAATCTTTACAAGGCTGCGTGGGGTGAGAAGATGGTAAAACTCACTACACTCTCCCAGATTTGGCCCCAGAGATTCAAAGCACTCATGGGTGTATCTTCTGGCTTGAGTGCCCTCAAGGCTCAACAATCCCCAGCACATAAGTGGTGTTTTGGGGAAAGGGGGAGGAAGGTGATTGATCAATCTTCTTCACCTGTGTGAGGTGTGGAGCCACAGTCCCTATCTGGGAGACCCCATTTACTCTTAAGAGATGCCTGAAGTAGGGGCCTCAGGCTCACCCCCAGCTCTGCAATGGCGTCTGCGGATGGCCACAATAGAAGGAAATGCAGTCTGCTCAGGATCAGCCTGGAGGGGATTTCCACGAGGAGGGCAGGCCAGCCTGCCACCTGGAGTCTACACCCTATGCCCCCCCTCTTGCTATGGCTGCTAGAGAATGAAAGTGGGGTGGGTTAGACGTTTTAGGCGGTGGAGCAAGGCAAGGACTAAAATCCCATTCATTTGATGCTCTGGCATTTTCTTGAGCAGTCTGAGGCACAGAGCTGGGATTTGGGGAGCTGCTCGAGCTCAGGAATGGGGCGACCCGGGCGGGCGTGTGTTGCACTGATTTGAAGCCTCCGGGGTTGTTATTGTTGTTGCCGTTGTTTTAATCAAACACCTGTGAGGATCAAGACTTTAAAACAAAAGCAAAACTAACAAGTTCTAAGTGGGGAGCTAAGATGGAGGGGGGTAGGAGGGAAAAATGGAGAGGAGGTGAGAAAAGGGACGCCAACAGGTGGGAAGGGGTAGAGAGAGCTAGCTGTGCAGGGAGCTGGTTGTTGGAGGGGGGGGGGGAAAGGAAGTGGGAGTAAGGTAGCCGGGAAAGGGAGAGTGAAGAAGAGAAAGGGCTCGAAGAAGGAAGGGACTGGGAAATGGGAGAAGAGAGGCCTGGAGCGAGAAGAGATAGAAGGCTGCGGGCAAGGCTGTGAGGAGGAAGGGCCTGGGAGGTCTACGGACTCTGGAGTTCCTCGGCGGAGGCGGCGGAACCGGTGAGAAGGTCCCATCCTCTCGGGTGGAGAGGTTTGAAATCTTAGGGGCAGGTTCAAGGACAAATATGAGGCCTCCTGAGAGTCTGTTAGATCGCCTGTTCCTTAGGGCCCCAAAGCTAGAGAGAGACGCCGCGGGAAAAGCCTGCAATTCGCTGAAACGGAGCGCGGGAGCTTAGAGAGGCAGCGCCCGCTAGCAAGTAGTCCGCCTCACCAGCAGCCCAGCAGCCTGGAAGCTCCCAAGTCCTTGGCCTTTAGCGCACACTCTAAAATCTCGGCGCGGGCGAGGTTGCGGTGTCCTGAGGCCTGGCCCTGGCTTCTGGGGCGCGTCGCACCTCTGATCCAGTTGCCTTGGACCCCTCTTCCACCCCCCTACTCCACCCCTCTACCCTCCGACCCCCAGCGTCACTGCACCCACCGGGGCCTCATTCCTCTCCACCTCCCAATTTCTAGCCAATTCCGGGCAGAGCCTACATCTCAAGGCTCCACGCACCGCCCATCCGGGCGTACTGAGAATAAAACCTGGACTCCCTTGGGGAGAGGAGACGAGAGCACTAAGGGGCTCCTGGAGTTTCGGAAGCCAGAAGCCAAGGTGTCCAGAGACTCTTGGCTCGGCTGACAGACAGAGCGTCCCGACTAACCTAGAGAATCGCCGGCCGTCCAAGTGCGGACCAAAGTCAGACCTCCGGGCCTCACACAGACAGAGCCAAAAGAAAACACACTTGAGAGATTTAAAATACCAACCCCAGCAATGCTTTCCTGCAAATGGGAAAGGTATCTGTCTTCCTTAAAAGGTTTAAAGTTATTTTACCCTAAAGGACCCCAGGGAGACTGGGGAGAAGTTTGTAGGTCGCCCCAGGAGGTCAAGGTCCCTAGAAGCCTGTTCGTGGTTTCGGAAGAAGAGACTAGAACAATTTGCTGTTCCGACGGCGGTTGCCACTCTTCTCGCTTTTCCCAACTTTCTGCTCAGCGAACCGCGAGAGCAAGCAAAGCAGTCGCTCTAGTTTGAGCGAATTTGTTCACCAAAGACTTAAAGAGCCTTCTGAAGTTAGATTGTATTTTGGAAGGTCTGTAAACGTTGAAATTTAGCTACAGGAAGTTAAAAAAAAAGACCTACGGAATGCGTTCCGAATTCCAGTTAAATCCTCTAGTTAAAACTGCTCACTGCATTTTTAAATAGCACACACGTCAATACAAATAAATGCCTGTGTAAGGCATCCTTTGTTTTAGGCATTTTCGTTTGAAGAAATACTGATCTCTTTCAACCAAGATAGTCTTCTAACTTCGGTGGAGTATTGGCATAACGGAGCTGGATTTGGTGAGGAAATCTCAATTTACATTTTTATCTTTAAAAGTGTTGGAGTGGGTCAGATGTGATAAAATATGAGTGAAAACTCTACACCCTGAAAAATCGGAACCCTCCGCCATGGCTTGTCATTTATATGACAGACCACACAATTCGCTGGATTTGGACTGATTTTTTTTTTCTCCCTCATGGAAGAGAAACAATGAGTTGTTTAAAATTTTTATTCCAAAAAATAATTAATTAATTCCAAACAAAATCTAGAAAAAGGTCCATAAGTGCAAAGCAAACTACCCATTTAAAAATCACTCACATAACATTAGCCCACCACAGAAATACACACACACACACACACACACACACACACACACACACACACGAAATTAGATAAGTTTAACGCTTTCTAGTGAGAAGGTTGGCATCTCCTTAAAATTATACAACGGGCTATAGCTCAGCCTTTGAAGACCAGATTCATAACTCAAATCAGTTAAAATCAGATAATACATTCACCCTTCTTACCACTAACGTGCAGGTGACACTCAGGAGTTTGGGGACAGCTTTCTAACATCTCTAAGCTAAAAACAAACAAACAAACAGCCCAAAACCAAATACAGCACACAAAGCAACAAAATCCCACTTAGTTTTGCTGCTAAAAATGAAGCCCTTTCACGTTTCTTTTCTTTCTTGGTGTGTGTAAGCCACTAGAATGGAATTTCTAGGACAGCAGTCAAAGTGCTTAAAAACTCACTTAAATTTTCATTTATTTCAGGCCAGCTATGTTTATGGCAACATCATTTTTTTCATAGTTGAATAGAAAAATCACTGGAGTACTACATTGAAATAAAATTTAAAGACAGGAAACTTTCAACTTGTTTCTGGAACAAGACAAATAGTGGCAGATGGAACAAAAACTATTGAGCATTTGCCTATTTTATATGTGCAGAAAGTAAGTAACTTTGTTACAGTATAACACAAAGACAACTTTCAAAATTACCACGTGTTCAGTTGGTAATTCGTTTATTATGAGGGTTAACACACGGCTTCTTAAAATTATCATTTTATTTAGAATACATAAGTCTATGAAGCACCCCGCTCCAGGGAATTTGCCACCACTTCAGCAAGATCTGTAATCAAATATCCGATGAGGGATGTTTGTGATATGTTCCAGGGGATGGAAGGCAGACACATAGACTAAAACAAAACCAAGCTGCAGAGTCATATTTACTTTATCTGACAGTAATTGGCTAAACTGTCTGATATGGAAACCTATTGTTAATTTAGCACAGATCCAAGATTTCTAAGATCTTTTCAGAGAAGAGAATACAAATGCCCCCAGAACACCTAGTAACTGGATACAGTGAACTAGATTCTGTGCTCTGATAAGCCAGCTCAGTGTGGCTCCTGTCTTATGGCGGGCGGGCGGCAGAGGCGAGGCGTGCAGCCAGTTGCAAGTACACAGGCTTGGTGATTCACACAGGTGCCCACTGCTGGCGCAGGAAAGGGAGGCCACCTGGAGAGGATTGGCCTGGCTAGGATCCGTGGTTGGGTACCAGCTACTTAGAAACCAGTATAAGTCAAAACTAAACAATTTGGAAAGAGAAACTAGAGATGACCTAGTCTGTGCCCTGGGCAAAAATCAAAGATCAAGCCTAAAAATCAAGGGTAGGTGGAAGTGTCCTGCGTGCTGCACCAGCCGTGTGCCGGGATGAGCAAGGTGGGCCATAGATGGCACATGCTGGCGTGTTCACCAGGCTCTCCACAGAGTCCTTACAGGCCGGGTCCTGTCCTAACCTGCTGTGGAGCAACTTGGCCTGGGTCTTCAAGAGAGAGCCTTCCAAGTGTGTTTTGAGGATGCTTGACCAGGTAGCGGTAGCAAGCAACGGGATTTGGAGGAGACACAGGCCAGGGGCTCCTGAAGGTGGGGAGCACTCAGCCATCTATGAGAGCAGAGAGAAGAGGCCTGAGTGGGACTTCTCCACCTTCAGCAGGTGTGTGGATGTGTCACTGAGTCGCAGGCGTTGGACGGGGTGGGAGTGGGGGTTCACCCAACCAAGGAGCTGGGGCAAGGTTTAGGTGAGGGCGAAGAGCTGCTGCGTAGCAAGGTACCAAGCAAAGAGAAATACGTGCTTCCAACGGAAGCAAAAGCTTTTATCTTTTCTTTTGTCTAAATCTTGAAGTCCCTTGAAAGCTAAGAAAATAGAGCAGAGGGGAACAGAAGTATTTCTCCGCGAGGGTTTTGCCCTGGAGCTGGCGGCAAGGTGGGGGTGGGGGGGTGGGGGGCTGAGACTGTAGCATGGGTTCCTTCTGGTCCTCTGACTGGCAGTTTGCTCGCACGTCCACTCAAAGTCCCCACCCTGCAGTGCGGCGCACTCACCCCACCTCGCTCTGCACCGTTGCGCTTCGGATCCGCAGCAAAACCAGGCACAGTTTTTCCTTGGACTGATGGCCTTTCGTAGCCACCACGGCCTCCGCCTGCGGCATCAACAGTCTCAAATCTTAAAGTGAAAAAGGTTCCTGACACCAAGGAATGGTTTCATGGAGCCAGGGCCTACCCACAGATAATCTCTCCCCATCTCCCCCGGGCCACGTGGAGGAATCCTCCTCCTAGCTTCCTCGGTGGCCCCTGGCGCAGCCTCCTCACTGCGTTTCCGCTCTCTCCCCCAAGAGCCCCGCCTCTCTCTCCTCCCAACTCTTGGTTCTTTCTCTCCAGGGCCGAAAGCATCAACTCCTCTCGCCCGGACTGCGGGTTCTGCAAGGCCGCTCTCCATGTAATCCCTAATTTGCGCCACGTCTACACGTATCCCGGGGCGTCATCTTCAGTCACTGCGCCTTCTGTTCATCCCTTCTAGTTGAAAATAGTATCTCCCAAAAAGTGCGGCTCTACTGGCAAAAAGAAGATAAGAGGAGAGGGGAAGAGAGGAGAGGAGAGGAGAGGAGAGGAGAAAACAAAACTTAGGGGCTGCACTGCTCCTACTTTGTTTTTTCCCAGGCGTGCTGCCCACGCATTTTGCTGTTAATCTCACAATGATGACCGCTGCTACTCAGGAGGCTAAGCACACAGGCAGGCGGATGCCAGAAGGTGATCCCCAGCAGGCCGTTTTCAGAATCTGAGGCTATAGATACTCTCCCCACAGAATACAACCAAGGTCTCAGACAGCGAGTAGGTGGGGAAACGAGGCCTATACTCAGGCTCCCGACTTCAGAAGGAAGAAAGAGCTGCAGCCATTGCTGGGTGCCCTCCCTTCTGGGACCAGATTCCCCTCTCACTACTCCTGCTTTCATAAGGCCACCCGGTGTGTGCACTGGCACTCTAGCCAGGAACGAATCGGTGCAGTCAACAAACACTGCTCTGACCTCTGAGGAAACGTTTACGTGTTCTGAGTTCAGCATTCATAGACCCTGCGCTATGCTTCCGGCCTGGTTAGCCTTTTGTTAAACTAAAGCAATGACCTCAGACGAGGGAATTCGGCTCCTTCATATAAAACGAGGAAACTGGCACCATCCAAGACCAAATACTGGCTGGGGCCGGGATTCGAAGCAAAAGCACCTGAACACCAGCGCAGAACCCGGCATCATGTCTTTCACATACCTGCTCTCTGCAGCCACTGCGAGGGCTGCAAGGGCAAATACGATCTGGACCCTGTCCTCAGGGACTCACGATCTAACGTGACAAACCAGGAGGACACATACAGCTATGGGACTAGGTAGGGGAGGGAGTGGCATTACTAACTGAGCAAGTTCAGAAAAAAGAGGAACCTCCGGCCTAAGCGGCTGGTGGGGCTTCCTTGGAAGACGTGATATTTCAGTAGAGCCTTGGAGAACAGTTTTTCATTCATGGAAATGAGGGTTGAAAAGGCACTCCGGGTAGTGAACACAGCTAGAGCAAAGACAAGGTAGAATTTGACACGTTGCTCATATTTCCGTAGATGCAGCTCGCTTCTCCTTAGGAATCCACAGTCCGGTATTTACTGGCCATGAAGTTTTTCTGCCTCGAAGCAGCTGGAAAACCACAGTCTTGTGGCATCCTTCCAGGAGTTTGTTGGTTCATGGGCAGTGAGTGAGCTTCTTAGAACTGCCCCTGGCCGGGAAGGTGCAGCTAGGTGGAACGGGAATCGGTGATTCGGACACCCGGTTCATTGCAGCTTCTCCTACAACTACTAGGACCTCACGACCCTATTCCAGCCCCTGCCTATTTCTGGTAGCGCAGCAAGATCTCACAGGGCGGACGCGAAGGGCGTGGCCCACATAAGCCAGAACCAATTGGGAAGGAGGCCAGGCTGCTGACCACGCCCCTCGTCGTGACGCCCAGCCCCCCGGACCGGACAGAGGCTTCACAGCCCCGGCCCCAGTCTTTGCAGTTGCTTGTAACAAAACCCAGACCCCCCAGGTCCCGGCCAATGGAGGCGATTTAGACTGGAGCAGTACCGCGTCTGTCAAAAGCTCGACTCCGCAACACCGCGGAGTCCAGAAGAAGAGCTGGAGCCGCCGCACTACCTCCCCGCCCCCGCCGGGATTTATTGAGTATTTGGACTGGACAATTAAGTGGCCCTGATGATGTTACCAAGCCCGGTCACCTCCACCCCTTTCTCAGTCAAAGACATTTTGAATCTGGAACAGCAGCAGCACTTCCACGGAGCTCACTTGCAAGCGGAATTGGAGCAGCACTTCCACTCGGCGCCCTGCATGCTGGCCGCGGCTGAAGGGGCACAGTTTTCTGACGCCGGGGAAGAGGACGAGGAAGAAGAGGGAGAGAAACTGTCGTATTTAAACTCACTAGCTGCTGCTGAGGGCCACGGAGATTCAGGTCTCTGTCCTCAGAGCTATGTCCACACAGTCCTTCCAGACTCCTGCAGCGGACCCAAGGAACAAGAAGAGGAGGTTGTGAGAGAACGGAGCCAAAGTGAGTGGGGGGGGGGGGAGAAAGGAAACCTTGATACACCTGGGGCAATGGCTCAGCGCCCATAAACAACCCACAAACCTTGCCAGCATGGCCACCCGCCCCTTTCACATTTGGTAGGGTCAAGCCTGCTCCAGGCTCAAGGGCAATTCTACGTTGCACAGGTACCTGAGATGGAGCTGGGGCAGGGGGGAAAGAGGAGGTGATTCTGACAAGTACTCTTCTAGAACTGGGATCGGGAGCAGCCCCTGAGGGAAGGGAAAGTAATTCTTGCAAGCCTAGTTCCATAAGCCATCAGTGACATGGGCCCAGAGGGTGGGTCCTAACATCTCCGTGTGTGTGTGTGTGTGTGTGTGTGTGTGTGTGTGTGTTTGTGTGTGTTTTCTCACGCACACCCCTCCTCTCAAAAAGGAGGCAGTTGTCTGCCATTTTTCGGCCTTTTCCGTCTAATGTGAGCTCAACGAGGCAGTCACCCTGGCTTTTCCGAAAAAGACAATGCAAGCAGGTTGTGTTTTTAGCGTCCTAGTGAGCAAGAAACTTTGATAAGACACTACCTTAAGCCTGAGCACTAGGCACTAGGCGAAAGGAGAGGGGATGGTTGGTGTGTGTGTGTGGGGGGGGGGAACAAGCCATTTCAGATGACCGCCGCACCAAATCACACCCTTGAGGTAAAGGCCTTAAAAGAAAATCCTAGTGTTTGTTTTTGTGTCTCAGGCTGTGGGCAGAACAGAATGGTTAAAGCCCGAAGGCAGATGGGGATTCTAAATGCACAGCAGTTCAGAGGTGGGCTGGGCAGGAAAACCAGGTAACTAACAAGCACCCAGGAAAATGTACGAAAGGGAGGCAGAATCAAAGAATCTCCTCTCCAAGTGGAGGTTTGATCTGGCGGAGGCCAAGGCCTTTTCTCTGACAGTTCACCAGGCCTAAAACAGGCATGAAACTGTTTATCGGCCCGTCCAACTTTTTTTCCTCTGTAATATACTAATATTGTCATAGACACACTCTCAGTAGTTTTGATAAGGGGGAAAAATCAGTTCTTGGGCTTCGCCTACGACTTACACTTGGATATTTCTGAAGAGAAAAAAAACTTCTCAATGAACCCATGCATCCAGGCCTCCCGGTCCCCACCAACACGTTCACACCTTCACTTACCCGTGGTGAATGGAAGGCAAACGAGTTTGCAAATACTGTCTCAATTTTTCATCCCGAAAATAGTCATTAACGTCCGGAGCCACACACTTAATCTTTTTTCTCGCAGATGCTCGGGTTTAATAAATGCGAGCTAAATATACTCCCCCATCGAACTAGCCTTTTCCCGGGGAGGTGCTCCGCCTGACGCCCGGCCCCTGCCCACCAGGAACCAAGAACTTTCCCCAAATCTAGGCATTTACTACGGACTACTCTGTGCTTCCCGGTTGTGGGGGGTGTGGTATATAGGGAGCTAGAACGTCTAATGTTTTGCTTTTCCTTCAGAAAGCTGCCAGCTGAAGAAGTCTCTAGAAGCGGCGGGAGATTGTAAGGGAAGCGAGGACAGCGAAAGGCCGAAGCCGCGCAGTCGCCGGAAACCGCGGGTGCTCTTTTCGCAAGCTCAGGTCTTCGAGCTGGAGCGCAGGTTTAAGCAGCAGCGGTACCTGTCAGCGCCGGAGCGCGAGCACCTTGCCAGCAGCCTGAAGCTCACGTCGACGCAGGTGAAAATCTGGTTCCAGAATCGCAGGTACAAGTGCAAGAGACAGCGGCAGGACAAGTCCCTGGAGCTGGGGACGCACGCGCCGCCGCCGCCACCTCGCCGCGTGGCAGTGCCGGTGCTAGTGCGGGACGGCAAGCCGTGCGTCACGCCCAGCGCTCAGGCCTATGGTGCGCCCTACAGCGTGGGCGCGGGCGCCTACTCCTATAACAGCTTCCCCGCCTACGGCTACGGGAACTCGGCCGCCGCCGCAGCTGCTGCCGCAGCCGCTGCAGCCGCAGCCGCGGCCTACAGTGGCAGCTACGGCTGTGCCTACCCCACCAGCGGCGGCAGCAGCGCGGCCACCGCAGCGACCACCGCCATGCAGCCCGCCTGCAGCGCCACGGGCGGCGGATCCTTTGTGAACATGAGCAACCTGGGAGGCTTTGGCAGCGGCGGCAGCGCGCAACCTTTGCACCAAGGCGCAGCAACCGGGGCCGCGTGCGCACAGGGGACCTTGCAAGGCATCAGGGCTTGGTAAGGTATGGGCAGGACACGCGGCGGGTGTCCTACCGCAGCTTGGTGCCGCGGGAATAAGACACGAGAAAGGCCAGACCCGAGGGCAAGGTCCCCTCGTTAAAGTAAAATACAGACGTATCGCTCCCCAAGGGCGCAGGGTCGCAGCACACTCTAGGCCTGGGGTATGGGGCACAGCGGAGAAACGGATGCCCTGGTCCAGTCTTCAAGACTGTCTGAGACAGAAACGCCGGCCGGGAGCCAGGAAAGAGGTAGGCCCCCACCCTAGCTCTGCGGGGAGTATGGGAAGCTGGAACTTCGGCTGTTGCCTCCTCTCCGGAGGAGGAAGGCTTTTCTCCTTTGGCTTTCCCATGGCCTTTTCGAAGTGGGATGAGGAACCGGACCAAACAGAGAAAAGAAGAAGAAAGAAAGAAAGAAAGAAAGAAAGAAAGAAAGAAAGAAAGAAAGAAAGAAAGAAAGAAAGAAAAAGCGTGGAGAGGAAAACGAGAAGATAGTGGCTTGAGAAATTCCACCGATCCGAAGGCCCTTTGCTAGCTCGGAGTGCCACAACACAGCGGATTTTCGTTTTTCCAACTGATCCCCTTCAGAGACAGACTCCGCCCGGATCTCTAGGTTGTCCGGGTTTCTTCTTGGAGACCACCATCGCAGTGAGATCGAAAGTTGGGGGAAGGGAGGCAGCTGAGCAAATCCAAGACCTGACGACCCAACCTAGGTGTCGCCAGGTTAGTTTCCTTTCTGTTTTATATTCTGTATTCAGCACATTATCTGTCTATATGACTATATCCACACGCCGTGTACACACCCGCTGTCATACACTACAGGAGTCAATAAAGAAGGTGCAATATTTCTGAGCTGTTTGGCTTGCTCCACACTTGTTTAGCCCCAAAGACTGGAGGCGGGTGGCGGGGGAGGCGGGTTAAACAAGGCGAGAAGTGAAGAAAAGTACCCTGGCCATCTTGGCCTGCTAGGCTGCCCCCGAGCCAGGCCGCAGGCTGCAAGTTTGGTCTTTTCTCTGCTTTATTCTTTAATTTCTCTTTAGTGTTGTGGGCCGAACAAGCTAGAAGGGAGCTCTGGGTCTTCTGATGTCCTTGACTTTGTATTCCCCGCTACGCTTTACCCTGATGCACTGACTTGGTGCGGGTGACCTGCCTTGATCAAGCTGAGAGAGACTCTGGCCCACCTCTAGGGTCTCCAAAGTAGAAGAAAACTTCGCCTCCAGGCTCAGCCTTGGGCGGCTCCTCCCTCCGCCGCCACCCGGCCTTCCAGCGCGCCCGGGGGCTCTGCACTGCGCTGCGCCCCGCCGCGGCCAAGCTCTCCCCCTCGGCCGCCCTCCCTTCTCCCCCGGCGGCCGCGGCTTTATGCGGCTCCTTGTCACTTGCGGAGAATGCCTGTGCGAGGCCAGTGCTGCCACACGGCCGATTGTGAGCGTGCCAAGGCGGGTGAATGGGGAGGCCTCTGAGCGCCGCGCCATTGTAGGGCCGGGCCTGGCTGAAAGGCGGCTCCGGGCCGGGAAGGTGCGGAAAGAATGGCTTTTTATTGGAGTCCCGAACAAAAGGTGTGGTAGGAAGGCGAGGTCCACTGCGCGAACAAAAACCCCAGCGCGTCGGATTGACGTCCCCCGCGAGCTCCCCATTGCTTCTCAGAGCGGGGGCTTTGTGCAGCACTCTGCTCAACAGAGGGACGGAGAAATGCGCTGGGGGTTTTGTTCCCCGTATTTTTTGTGTGTGGGGGAAGGGGCAGCCAGGAGGCCGGGGGCTGGGCGGGCAGCAGGGAGGGGCGTGCTGATTAGGCCAGGAGGGCCCGGGCGCGGAGAGGTTCAGCGGGAGTCGGCCTCCTGAATGCAGGGTCATTATTGCTACAAGTTTAGCAATTTCGCCCTTGCTGGAGGGGGTGGGGGCTGTTAGGTTGCTGCGGGGCCCGCTAGGCTGGGCAAACTAGAGAGAGCCGAGAGGATGAAAGAAAAAAAAAGAGGAGGAGAAAGGGAAGAAGGCAGGCTGGCCTGCAAGCAGGCAAGATAGGGTCTCCAAACCCTTTGACCGCCCAGGGTCCCCCTGGACCCATCGCCAGAAGATCTAGCCCGAGGCTGTTGGAGGGAAACCTTGCCTGCTCTTTGCCCTGTGGTAGCTGAACGGTGCCAGATCTGGTTTGAGTCAGTGACCAAGAGTCCTGTGTACCTTCAATTCATTTCATCTTAAATTGCAGTGGGCTGAAACCCTTCCTCCCCGCCACCCCATAATCACCAAGAAGGTGGCCTAAGCCTAAGCCATCTTCTTGCTGAGCTCCCTGGCCTGGTCTTAAACGGTACCTTAAGCTCAAGGCTGGAAAAGGAATTCTCAATTTCTCACCAACTGGGAAAGACTCACTCATTCGTTCAAGTATATACACCTAGAGCCTGTTTTCCTAGACCCTGGGAATGGAGAATGAGGGACCACTGTCCAGAGGCTCCTAGGATTTGTCTTTGAGTGTGTTGAGTGGTATGGTGGAGGTGGAACAACAAACCAGATAAATGTATGTTGTTGTTATTGTTTCAATGGGGGATAGAATTTCAAGTGTAAATAGAATAAAATACTAAGAACCGACATCCCTCAGAGAAAGACATTTAAGTCAGATACCTGACTAGGAAATTTAAAACAGACGCCAACCCAACAGCATTGCTCTGTCAGCTCCAAAGCCACTGTAGAGATTTCCCTGCTCTGGTACATCTTCTATCTCCATCTCTCTGGCAAATTCTCACTTCAAGGCCAACCTTTTTTTTTCCCCCTGAGCCCCTCAAAAGGAGGCAATCACATCCCAATCCGTGCCCCCAGAGTCTTAGGTACTTTCCAGCATCATAAAGTGTTGTGAAGATTTGATTGTCTCTCTCTCCTTCCACGTAAGGTCATGTAGGACCAAGCTGGCATCTTTAAAAAAAAAAAAAAGATTTATTTATTTATTATGTATACAGTGCTCTGCCTCCATGACAGAAGAGGGCATTAGATCACATTATAGATGGTTGAGGGGCACCATGTGGGTGCTGGGAATTGAACTCAGGACCGCTGGAAGAGCAGTCACTGCTCTTAACCTCTGAGCACTGCCCCCCCAAGCTGGCATCTTTGAGGCAATTATTACAGTAAGATTCATGGACTTTGAGAGTTCGATAGGCTCCTTCATCAACTCTTCCTTTGGTGCTCCACAGACATGTAGGTGGCCCTGGTAGTGTCAAGTTGTGACCTTGGTTTTGGCTGGGAGGGAAACGGGGGATGGGGTGGTGGGGGTGGGGGTGGGGGTGGGGCCTCTTGGCTTACCTGTGCATGGGAAGGAGACCTGGCAGCTCATCCCAAAATATTGGCAGTGGGTTCTGCTTTCTGTACTCTAAGGCACTGTGCTGCCAGGGGAATCTCTCCCCTCAGGCATCACACACACACCTGCAGTTCAAGATGTAGGCAAGGAGGGCTTGGGACTTGGTGACGACCTTGACACAGTCTGCGGATTGGGGGAGGCACTTGGATATAAGGAAGAGTGGGGTCTGGGGAGTCATGGGATCCCTGCATTTATAGGTGAGAGTGGTAGATGAGCCAGGCTCAGCCTGTTCACTCCAGGATGGAGCCTGGACCACAGGAGCTGGAGTCTCTAGGAGCAGCAGCCTTGTTCCTCTGGAGTTCCCTAGGCAGCTACACACACACACACACACACACACACACACACACACACACACACTGGCATCCTGGTGGGCTGTGGACTCTCAATGCCCCCAGCACCAGATCCCCTCCTTCCCGACCGGCTTCCTCCTGCCTGCACAGTTAGTAGCCTTCCTTGAGTCTGCATCCTCTTAGGTTCCAGCAGAGGAATGCAGCCCTCAGAGAGGAAACACAGCTGGGTCTATGTACCGACTTCCTTGTGGTTTGCGTGTCTTAAGACACTTACTGCTAGCCTGGACCAGCCCTCCCAGCCCCCTGCCCCAGTCTGGGAGCCTGTATACTCCAAATATAAATGGCTCCCACTACTTTGTTAAAGGATTTTCGTCATTGCTGGGGTTCCAGAGCCAGGGACATCAGAGAGTGAAAAAACCTTTGACCAATGCAGCATTATTTAACCCCTCCTGGGAAGGAGGGACCAGGGAAGATCTTTCCAAAGCTGCTGTTCCAGAAGAGTATCCTTGCATCCTTAAGTCTGTGTATAAACACTCTCCACAGTGATTTGTGTTGCACCAGGCTTAGAAGGTGAGTAGGCAGGAGTGGAAGGAGCAATGGGTCCTTCTGACTGGCCAGTAAGACAAGGTTCCTGCAGAGCCTGACCTTAGGGTGTCTCTATTGTAAGATCAAAGCCCGCACTATTGGCAGGACCGACCAGAAGTAGATTGGGGGCACTGTGAACCTCAGTTTCCTTGTAGAGTGGACCGCTCAGATCTTTTCAGAATCTACAGTAAAGCACACAAATAGGAAGTGTACACATCAGCGAATGGCCATAGACACTCTCGGGTACCAAATACTTTGGCTTTGAAAAACTAAAGGGATGGCCCAAATAAAAATGGTGTAGGTGAGCGCTTGCTCCCCCGTGCACGCTGAGAACCAGGTCTCCGGGGCTCAGGACTCTACCGAACAGGCTGTGCCACTGCTGGGAAACCCACTGAGGGCAGAGCTGTCCCGAGCACTTAGCTAACCATCTGGCCTGGGGAAAGAGACCCAGGCAGGTGCAGAAAAGGCCAGGGAGTCTTCTTTTAGGCCGTCACTGCAGGAGAAAAGGGTAGGGTAGGGAGACTTAGGCCCACTGCTGGCTGCTGCTCGAGGATGGCGGTACCGAGACAGACTTGTCTGTAGCCACGCATCCCCGCAGAGTGCGCCTGGGGGCGGGGGGGGGGGGCGGTCGCTTCTGTGGGGAACCGCTGGCAGAGTCGGGAAGGTTTGAGGCCTTACTAGGTTTCAGAGTTCCATAGGGAATTTCCTGGGCGCCGATTCCCAACTCCGGGGACCTGGGAGTGGGCACCGTATATGTCCTGCCTCTGCCACGCTCTAAACAGGAAAGGCTGGATTGCTGGGTCCTCAGGGGCAGGCACTCTCGCTCTTGGGAAGACCATAGCTGCCATAGCCGGCTGAACTGGGAACGCACCAGTGAGCCCTGAGGGCAGAGCCTGGACTGAAAGACCCAGCCGTCCTGACTGCCACTACCTGGGCGAGGAGCCAGGCCAGCGCGGTGCAGAGGTAGGAAGTCAAGGTGCGGTGCTACGTGTCCACTGGGCGGGCAGGATATGCTATGAAGGCATCCTGGTGAGGGCAGTGGCCTCAAAAGCACATTAGCTGTATTGAAGGAACGCTTTTTCCCTACCTGGACTGTAGGTACCAGATAAGATGCATAGAGAGGAAAGACGTTACAAAGAAAAAGATTCAATAAACTGTTAATAACCAGGTGGAAGCCAGGTGTGGTGGCACACGCCTTTAATCCCAGCACTCGGGAAGCAGAGGCAGGTGGATCGCTGTGAGTTCGACGAGGCCAGCCTGGTCTACAAAGCGAGTCCAGGACAGCCAAGGCTACACAGGGAGACCCTGTCTCGAAAAACAAACAAACAAACAAAAAACCAGGCGGAAAAACAACTCAGCCAGTACACTCAAATCCCGACCCCTTCAACTGCGGTGACTACAGCCTTCTAGAGTCCGGGCTTTTAGCGCTGTAGAGTTGTTTCCGCTTAGAGGAGTTTCTCCTGTTGAGGAACATGGCGTAGATGGAATTCTGTATGCGTTCTTGTGTGCCTGACTTTTGTTTGAGAGATTTATTCATCTTGCTGCATGTTGACAGGTAATTCATTCAAACTGTTTTCGAGTGTCTGATGTACCACAATTAATTTTATACTCCACTATTGATAGGCAAGTAGGTGAGTTTACAGTTTGGGGCTGTTGTAAAGATTGCTGCCGAAGAAAATTTTAGAATACCGTCTGATAGCGCAGTCTGGCTAGAAATACCCTTCTTCCCCCTCCTCCTTCTCCTCCTCCTCCTCCTCCTCCTCCTCCTCCTCCTCCTCCTCCTCCTCTTTCTTCTTCTAAGACAGGTTCTCACTGTGTAGCTCTAGCTCTCCCAGAACTCTCTGTGTAGACCAGTACAGCCTGGCCTTGAACTCACACAAAACCCCTGCCTCTGCCTCCTAAGGGCTGCAATTAAAGGTATGCACCACTATGCCTGGTCGGATAGAAATATTCTATGTCAGTGCTGTCCAATAAGGTTTAGGGCATGTGAAATGTGATTTGAAGAATGGAATTTAAATTTTTCCAGAACTGCAATTAGAGAAATTAAAATTTAAAAGCATTTCAAATGGCCAGTGTTAACTATATTATCATAATTCTAGTCTACCCTTTTTAAACACATTTTTATTGAAAAATAAAATAATTCATATTACATCTAATTTTCTATCCCATCCCATGCATCCTCCCATTCCTCCCTCCCTCCCACTTTCACCCCATTCCCCCTTCCCTATGGCTGGGACTGACGGGGACCTCCTCCCCCTGAATATGGTGCTAGGGTATCAAGTCTCTTCCTGGTAGTCTGCTATCCTTCCTCCGAGTGCCATTGGGCCTCCCCAACAAAGGGACATGGCCAAATATGGGGCACCAGAGATCCTGTGAAAGTCAGTCCCCAGTCTTCACTTAACTGTGGAGAATGTTCTGTCCCTTGGCTAGATCTGGGTAGGGGTCTAGTCTACCTTTGGTGAGGTGACTTTAGTACACACTTGGTATATACCTAAGAATGTAATTTCAAACTTTAAAAAGATGTTAGCCAAGCTTGTTTGTTCGCTACCTTTTTTCTTTCTTTTCTTTTCCCTTGAGGGCAGGTCCTCTTATGGAAACCAGCTTCAAACTTAAGGTCCTCCTGCCTCACTCTCCCAAGTGCTGGATCACAGGCATGTTCTCTCATGCTTGGTACCAAAAATTCTTCTGTAATGAGTTCCATTAGTTTGCATGCCCTTCACCAGAAACATCACCCAGGCCCCCAATACTTAGTATTTGAGGTTTATTTGTCTCTAATCTTTGTCATTTTAATGAACGTGGAGTTTAAAACAAACTTAGGTTGTAAAACTGGTTAACCAGGGCTGGAGAGATGGCTCAGAGGTTAAGAGCACTGGCTGCTCTTCCAGAGGTCCTGAGTTCAATTCCCAGCAACCACATGGTGGCTCACAACCATCTATAAAGATATCTGGTACGCTCTTCTGGTGTGCAGGCATACATATAGTCAGAACACTGTATGCAGAGTGAGTAAATAAATAAGTAAGTAAATCCTGGCTAAGCATAGTGATGGTGGTCATGGTGATTGTAGCTATGGAGTTTCTGGGAGTCTGAGTGATGTTAGGCGTATGTATGGCTGATGGCACCCCACCACCTGAGTCAGGCTCTCCTTTGGGAATGGGATGATGCACATCAGGACTTTCAGGATGAGGCTGAAAGTTATTCAGGTTGCTCAGCCCTCAAAGCTCTTGTTACTGTTTGTCTCCCCCTCCTACTGCTTATTGAAATATCTCACCGAGGAGACAGCAAGAGAGCCTGGCAGGCTGAAGCCAGGTGTGGTTCTGGCTGCAGTTTTAGTTTGTGGCTCGGCTCTGCCATTCATCAACCGGCATTAGCAATCCATGGGTGTTCTATCTCATGTTGTAACACAGAGCCAACCCGAGGAGGTGATAGCAGAGAGATGGTCCACCATGCTTCAGGGTGTGTGTGTGGGGGGGGGGGGGGACAGAGAGAGAGACAGACAGACAGACACAGAGACACAGAGACACAGAGACAGAGATCCCCTCCTGTTCTCAGAATTACCTTGTGAGTTAAATATCCTTTGTTTATGCTGCAGCTCAGAGAGATTAAGTCATTCCTCCAAGACCCACAGTAAAATATTGCAATGACCATGTGGTACTTTTATTCAATGCCACAGAGACCATTTCTGACCCCTTCTGCCTCCTTTTCCATGCAAACAGCTCTGACTAGGGGCAGAGTTTGGCTTCTAGAGCAAATTAGGCACTCAGTGCTAAACCTCCCTTTTGGATGGACCTGGGCAGACCACTGGCTGCCCGCATGTTGGCAAATGAGTGAAGGAATTGTTTGTTGTGCTGTAGTCTGCGTGGACATCACTCTGTGTGACATGGGGTTTCTCAGACAGTTGTGTGTGGAAAGCATTCTGCCCAGGAGTAAAAAGAGAGCCTCAGGCACTTCATTTCATCAATGGAATTTTTTTTTAACCTAAATATGTTCCGTACCCTGTTTTCTTTCTTTTTAAAAAAATATTTTTTATTAATTTATTCCCTGGTTTCTTTTAGAGCATATGAATCATTTAGCTTTTACTACATGTGTCCCAAAGGGAGTTGCTTTGTAAAGAATGCCTTTGAAATAAGGAACATTCAATACTTGCTGTTACTCTAGGATTTCAAGTAACATAACATTACATAATATAACATAAACATAGATGACTAAAGTCATAGACAAGATTCACCCACTAGTTCATATGTGGTTTCCGTTCCCTGAGAAAAGGTATGAAAAGTCTCCTTGGGCCAGCTTGAGATTGAGTTCTTGGGGAGCAATACAGATTATTTCCCAGTGCACATCAGTTCCCAGTGCACATAAGGTATCTAGAAACTCACCCCCTTCGGTGGCTCTGATGGATTCAGGCTTGGCATGGGTGTGTCATTCTGTCCTTGCTCACTTGGTAAGCCTCTCACAGAAGGGCTCGCATGTCAAATGTGTCACTCGGGTAGATGCCCTTTAGGTCCCCTGCAGGCTTGAGATCACTTAAATCTGCTATAAACCACCAGACCCAGCCAATTTCAGCTAGGAATTGCCAAAGCCCACCTCTCCTTGGCTCCCAAATTCAGTCTGGTTCATCCATCCACTTTTCTCTCGGGGTCTTAAAAAAAAAAAACCAGCAGGCTGTGAATGTTTGACTTGTATTTCACTAAAGAATGCATAACTGGAGGCATGACCTGGAGCCGTGGTTTCTGATCCACATTTCTCATTCCTGTGGGCTCCTCTCCTGCTTACTTCCCAAAGAAAAGAATGTCAGAGTTGGAAGAAACCAAGCAACCCCATTTAGAAGGTGATAGAGAGCCTCTCTCCCTGGGGCACCAGTATTGCCCCACTGTAGTCCACTACTTCCTTTTCTTTCTTTTTTTTAAGATTTATTTATTATGTATACAGTGTTTTACTTGCATGAAATGCATGCATGCCAGAAGTGGGCATCAGATCTTATTATAGATGGTTGTGAGCCACCATGTGGTTGCTGGGAATCGAACTCAGGACCTTTGGAAGAGCAACCAGTGCTCCTTAACCTCTGAGCCATCTCTCCAGCCCCTACTACTTCCTTTTTTATTCTCCAATTTTCTGTCCTTTTCCCCATTTTGCTTTCTGGATGCAGAGAGGGGTCTGAGGGGCAGATCTTAGGCACTCAGAATCAAATTAGATCTCACAGCTCTGTACTCTGCATGTCCCCAGTGTGTTCAATGCTGTACATACTTGTGCGACACACACATCCTCACACATTCACCCCTGGGGATATGAGCATATAGACTAATGTATGACCATCTGAGACAAACAAGCCTTTACCAGGAAGCTACCATTCAGAATCTCTTTATGGAAGCCAGATGTGATGGCACACACCTTTAATCCCAGCACTCAGGAGGCAGCACTGTGAGTTCGAGGCCAGCCTGGTCTACAAAGCAAGTCCAGGACAGCCAAGACTAACACAGAGAGACCCTGTCTCAAAAAACCAAAACCCGAAAACAAAAACAAAAAAGAATTTCCCTGATCTAGACACATGGTGAGTTTTGTTTGGTTGTTTTTTTGTTTTGATAATAAGCCATACTTCAATTTCTTAACACATCAGACAGTATTCTTGACACTCTAGATGGTTTATAGCAACTCTACAACCCCAAATCATAGTAGCTCCATTTTATGGATGAGAAAAGTGAGGCTCAGGGAGGTGAAGCAACTTACTCAAGGCCAAAAGCTCTCCTCAGAACCAGGAGACTGATGTTTTCTCCAGAAGACTCTTTGAGACACACTGGCCAGCTCTTCCCCCACCTCCTCAACAGCTGCCCTTGGTGGTCCTCTTAGAGAGGAAATGCGCCCATATCTTGACCCTACCTGTTCAGCTGCTTGTGAGTGATAGCATATCCCTTCCAGTGCCCTCTAGTGGGCTCAAGGAGGGTGCCCAGCTCCTCCTGGCTGGTTTCTGAGGGTGTCAGCACCCTCTGGTGTTGGCCCGACACCCAGGTTGTAGCGTCTTGCCTGGGCTGGTCTTTAAGGAAGGAAGGTTCTAGGTTTTCAGCGTCCCACTTCTAGTCCTTTAAGGAAGACCCGCCCTCTGCCTGACAATGATGACAACAGAGCAGGGATGTGGCCACAGTCCCAAATTCCTTTTGGGGAGTTAGCAAAGTCACCTGACTGAGTCTACAGCTGAGGTCAAGCCTTAGCTCTTTACTCGTCTGTTCCTGGACAAGCACCTATGATTGGCATCATACTAAGTCTGGCATTTAATTTTCCACCCAACCTTGAGAAGATCTCAGGGCAGGAGAACTGGCTCTGTAGTTAAGAGCACTGGCTGCTCTTCCAGAGACCTGGAGGTTCAATTCCCTGGGCCTACATGGCAGCTCACGACTGTCTGTAGCTCCAAGTTTCAAAGCATCCAACACCTTCACAAAAGCATGCATGCAAATAAAAGTAAAAATAAAAGAGAAGCCAGGCATGGTGGCGCACCCCTTTAATCCCAGCACTCGGGAGGCAGAGGTAGGCAGATCAATGTGAGTTCAGGGCCAGCCTGGTCTACAGAGTGAGTCCTGGACAGCCAAGGCTACACAGAGAAACCTTGTCTCAAAAAACAAACAAACAAAAACAAAACTCTGCTAATCTTTGTGTTCCTCTCCTCCATTTCTCTTCTCTCATTTCTCTCTTTTTTTCACTGATTTATAGTACATTAACTCAAATTACCCAATGGCTTTAAGTGTTGTATAATTAAAATGCTACGAGTTTGAACCAGTCATATCTATTTCATAAAAATTCCTATATTTTGGGCTGGGGAAGGTGTCTAGGTGATTCAGTGTTTAATCTAACATGCCTGAGGCTGGGGATTTGGTCCTCAGCGTGACAAAAGAAAAGCTAGATTTTATTCGTTATCTTTTTTTAATGGTAAGGCATTTTCTGCATTTCTTCTCTAATTTAAAAGATATCTACTTATTTGACCAATTTACTGTTGAGCATTTGAAGGGTTAAATGGTGAAGGTTTTCATTCTCAATCCTTAATATTATTATATTCGTTGTATCTGAAATTGTTAGCTTTCTCATGAAGATAAAGACGCCAAGGTCCACTCCTTTACTATCCAACCTGAAGTTTTAAAATTTTACATATGTGTGAC